>NC_079327.1:4477500-5102500 GCF_029931775.1 Euleptes europaea | reverse complement strand
GATGCATGAAAAGGGAAGATTAGCCCCATTTCTACAATCGTTTTAAAAAATACAGGTTTCCAAGGACTCGTGAACAGCCCAATGGCAGCCGTAGGACATGTTCATGCTTAAACATTGCTTCTGTTTTTACTGCAGCATTTGGTATGGAAAGCTCACCCAATCATGTCAAGATTACACATTTTAAAAGATACGGGGCAAACCCGCTGTGAGGCACAGTTGCGTGGAGCTTGTCCAAGTTTTTTTTCTTATTTTAGAACACAAAAGTTGTGGAGCTTGAAATCTAAAACAGCAGATTGGGGGAGGATCTGTGGCTCAGTTGTCGAGCACCTGCTTTGCATAGAGAAGGTCCCAGGTTCAATCCCCGGCATCTCCGGTTAAAGGGACTAGGCAGGTGGGTGATGTGAAAGACCCCTGCCTGAGACCCTGGAGAGCCGCTGCCAGTCTGAGTAGACAGTACTGACTTTGATGGACCAACGGTCTGATTCAGTACAAGGCAGCTTCATGTGTATTCATGTGTATGTGTGAGTCCCAGGTTCAATCCCGGGCATCTCCATTTAAAAAGACTAGGCAGGGTTGCCAACTCTGGGTTAGGAAATACCTAGAGATTTGGGGGAGTGGAGCTTGAGTAGGGAGGGGTTTGGAGAGGGGAGGGACTTCAATGCCATAGAGTCCAATTGCCAAAGCGGCCATTTTCTCCAGGGGAATGGATCTCTGTCACCTGGAGATCAGTTGTAATAGTGGGAGATCTCCAGCCACCACCTGGAGGTTGGCAACTCTAGAACCAGGTGATGTGAATGACATCGGCCTGAGACCCTGGAGAGTTATTGCCAGTCTGAATAGGCAATACTGACTGTGAAGGACCAGTGGTCTGATTCAGTTTAAGGCAGCTTCATGAGTTACAGTGATAGAAGGGGGCATATGAATAGGTCCACAATCTTGGTGGCATGACCAAGAAGGACCTCTCTCAGGTTGCCACCCATCAACCCTTAGAATGTGGGGGCACCCAAAGCAGGGCCTCAGATGATGACCACATCTCTAGTTAAAAGAACTACGCAGTGGGTGATGTGAAAGACCTCTGCCAGAGACCCCGGAGAGTTGCCGCCGATCTGAGTAGACAATACTGACCTTGGTGGGCTGGGCTGATTCGTTATAAGGCAGATTCATGAGTGTTTATGTGTGACTTCCTACTTTCTTTTCTTCCGTTGATTTATCTGTTGTCGTTGTTTATCAACATGCCTCTGAAATGCTTTCCCCTCATTGGAGGAAGAAACAGATCCTGCAAACAGCCAAAGATGAATGTTTATGCATCAACTAACCTTTTAGCTCAACTGGATCAGTCTTGGTTTTATAACAAACTCCAAACAGAGTTCTCTGCCTGGCTGACCAGCTTCTACTGAGAAAGGGCACAGAAAATATTTGGAGTAAAATAGAGATTGGAAGCTAAGAGAGATGAGGAATGTCTGTTGACCTCCTACTGCCTTGTGACTTCTACCATGGAAGAACTCAACCCTCCCCTCACCATGCCTCCAAGGAAGGAAGCCTCAGAAATCCAAGATGACAGGCCTTTGACTTGGATACCCTCTTCCATTTATGCTTACCTGGGTTTTGTCGGAGGGCTGGAGAGGAACAAACAGCAGTGTTTACTGACCAGACTAGCCTTCCCTCATCATCTGCCTTTCCCCCATCCCACCCTGAAAAGAATAATACAATCAGAGAAGAGGGGAGGCTTACCAAAGAACTTCAGTGCTCTGAATCAGGAGCTCATAATTCTCACGGCCGTTCCCTGGGAGTCCTGTTATATGTCGATTGTTCTGTTTGCTGGCTAGCTTATGATAGATTTCACTTTTCTCGTTCTCTGACAGCCAACATGACATGAAAGTACTCGGCTGTTCTCAAAAGATAAAAAAGTATATTCTGACTTTTTGAGTTCTCCAGAAAACACACAGAAGTGTCAGACGTTTCCTTCAGTATCTGAAGACAACACTTAAAGGAAACCGGGGGTGGGGTGGAGGAGAGAATGATATGGAATAATGCTTAGTGCCTAGGATGAAAAGGAATCTAAAATATATAAGGTAAAATAGTCCCAGTGCCATAACAGCTTCACTGAAACATTTTCTCCAAATAATAGAACAGTTCTTTGGTGCTTTTACTTTCCTTACGATTGCTATCTCAAACCTGGAAGTCACGCCCTTCATCCTAAACCCAGAAGTGCCATGGGCGTGTTGCGCAGGTGCACATGCACACGTTGCCCGCCGGCCCTTAGCTGGTTGGCGGGCAGCCCGGTGGATTGGGGGGATTTTACCCGCCACCACCGGGCACTTGGCAATCCTACCCTGAAAATTCCACCTCCTGAATACCAGATATATAGGACTACTATATATAATCAGCTTTGACTCGCTATTCTATCCCCATTATTAGTTAATTTACCTGGCCGTTCTAATAAATACAGACTTGACAAATTATCGACAGATGAAAACCCTTTAATTACAAGACAGGTTGCTAAATACTGTGTTGTGGCGATTAAAGCTCAAAGTAGGATAAAAATGGAAGACGTTGGTAATGACGAGCTTAGTCTATGGAAGTCTACTAGCGCATGATTCTGATGACTGTTTTACGTGTAAGAAAGAGTTTATAGTTATACTACCATGCTGTAATCTGTTTTATCTGAAAAGTTTTAATATTTAATTTTGTATTATATTATGTTGTGCATTGGTTATCATATACAATATGTATTTACTGGTCTTTGACCGCCAATAACCCTTGCTGGGGTTGCCGTAAGTTGGTTGCAACATGAGAGTGCATATGCACATAGTTTGACCCTCATCTAGTGGGGCCCTCACTACCTATCCTTGCCTCACGCCGTTCATAGGAGCAGGGTTGCTCCTAGAGCAGGCGTGTCGAACTCATTTGTTACGAGGGACAGATATGACAAAAATGTCACTTGGTCGGGCCGGGCCATGCCTCGTCAGCCCAGTTCAGGACCAGGTGAGGGTAGCTGCCATGGCTGGCTCATGGTCCAGATAAGAGCTCTCAAGGGGCTGGATCTGACCCCCGGGCCTTATGTTTGACACCCCTGTCCTCGAGTGTTGGCTGCATTCCATGCAGGAATAACATCCCAGCAGGACAAGGACATTTCCCACAGAGATGCTATTTTCGGCAACATATCCCACAGTTCACATGTGCTCCAGATAAGGGAAACTCTTCTTTCCTACATTAATCTCCTGCAGTTTTGTGGCTCGCCTACAACAAACGTCTTCGCATTGTAAGACTAGGGGATATTCTATCATGAAAGGGAATTGGGTCATTTCTAAGCGTTTTCTAACAAGTTTAACTTTTCTTTTAAAGAACATATTTTGGACTGCTTTCCCGCTAACAGCCCTGTGGTCAAAGGGGTTAAGAGCAGCACGAGCAGAGTTAGTTGCCAAAAAGTAGAACTTTAATGATGTGGAAATTTAATAATAATTTAAATGCTTTAGACTGGGTCAGTGAGAGGACAGGCAGTTCATGAAAGGGATGTTCATGAAAGGGATGTTGATGAGAAAAGAGAGCGCCTCATTGGGTTGCCCACCCCCAGGTGGTCTGGAGATCTTCTGGAATTACAACTGATTTCCAGATTACAGAGATCAGTTCCTCTGGAGAAAATGGCTGCTTTGGAAGGTGGACTCCATGGCATTTGGAAGGTGGACTTCCCTCCCCAAACTCCAGGCTCCTCCCCCAAATCTCCATTAATTGGTGGTCATTTTTACAGGTAATAGTCCTTACTGACCAGAATATTGAAAAGGGCATTAAACTCACTGAGAGCCAGCGTGGTCTAGTGGTTAAGAGTGGCGGACCCTAATCTGGAGAACCAGGTTCTATTCCCCACTCCTCCACATGAAGCCTGCTGGATGACCGTGGGGCAGTCACAGTTCTCTCTGAACTCTCTTGGCCCATGGGGAGGCAGGCAATGGCAAACCACCACCAAAGTCTCTTGCCTTGAAAGCCCTAGTGCAGGGGTGTCAAACATAAGGCCCGTGGGCCTGATCCAGCCCCTTGAAAGTTGTTATTCGGCCCGCGAGCCAGCCAAGGCAGCCTCCCCCACTCTCAATCTGGGCTGGCAAAGCATGGCTCGGCCCAACCAAATGACATTTATGTTATATCCGTCCCTCGTAACAATTGAGTTTAACACCCCTGCCCTTGGGGTTCTTCATAAGTCAGGTTTGACTTGACGGCACACACACACATACAATTAAACACATTGATATGAAATGCAATATAGTTTAAGTTATTTGTAGTGTAATTATATATATTTAATATTTGACCATTTGCTTCATCTCACATTTTCAAATTTTAATTTACTGACATTGTGAAACAGTGGCCCTGTATATTGTCTGGGTGAAACAGAAGGCTGTATCCTTCAGATTTGTCTTGCTAAGGGTCACACTTTCCTCTGGCGCAAGGTACTTCCTCAACACAAGAGACTTTTCTGTTGGTGGATTCAATCCACAGTCTTGAAGCTGGGACTGTGAACAGATTTTATGCTTCTTATGAGTTGATGACCAGAATGGCAAACTTGGCCACCAAAGGTCCTGTATCATTTCTGTAAAGCCCTAATCATGAAACATTCATGCATAATTCTGCCTGCTCCAGGTTCTTACTATAGTTTCAACCATATCTGTGATTGGCAAGTATCTAAAAAAAAATTAATTCTGCATCTCCTATAAAGTCCTTTGGTTATTGGCAATTTGCTTTGCAATCAATAGTAAAACAGACAAAGATGTACACTGCATTGTAACCAGGAGCATTCAATTACTTTACCTGGTTTGCCGATGGCACCTTAACTGGAAAACATGTGTCTACACTGAAAACTATAAGAAAGAAGAAGAAGAAGAGGAGGAGGAGGAGGAGGAGGAGTTGGTTTTCATACCCCAATTTTCTCTACCTTAAGGAGATTCAAACCGGTTTACAATTGCCTTCCCTTCCTCTCCCTACAACAGACACCTTGTGAGGTAGGTGAGGCTGAGGGAGTTCTGAGAGAACTGTAACTAGGCCAAGGTCACCCAGCTGGCTTCATGTGGAGGAGTGGGGAAACCATCTTGGTTCACCAGATTAGAGTCTGCTGCTCATGTAGAGAAGTGAGGAATCAAACCCGGTTCTCCATATTAGAGTTCACAGCTTTTAACCGCTGCACCTCACTGGCTCTCTCAATTAAACGAAGTATCTCAAGTTGTTTCATTGTGCACTTGAATATATTGAAGTCACTCCAAGACTGTCATTTTTTTCTTTTCCTTTTTGCCATCAAGTTGCAGCCAACATCTGGTGACCCCCTAGGGTTTTCAAGGCAACAAACATTCAGAAGTGATTTGCCATTGCCTGCCTCCGTGTAGCAACCCTTGACTTCCTTGATGGTTTCCCTTCCAAGTACCAACAAAGGCTGACCCTGTTTAGCTTCCAAGATCTGACAAGATCAGGCCATATTCTTACAACTGTATTAAACAGTTTGTTATATTATCCCATTTTCTTTTCAGGGAAAGGAGCGCATAAGTAGCTCACTAACAGTGTAAAACAAACTGCAAAGGAGAGGACCTTTTTATCTTATACAACTGTGTTACTGGCTACTTCTTTAAAATAAGTAAAGAGAATTTTGGTAGTTCGAGTAAATATCTATCCTGAAGCGCACACACTGTCAAATTTAATTTGAGTTTAACTTTGAAAAAATTAACTTGGAGGCGGCAGAGTACATGAACCTCATGCAGAATCTCAATAGCTACCAGTTTCGTGATAAATAAAAGTAAAGCAATCTTGGGGTTCTTCTCATAAGTAGCATATATGTCATAATGTTTCAACCAAATTAGAAGAACCAGAAAATCAGATAACCTATGAGTCACAGCAGATTTTGATACAGGCTGCTCAGCTAATGAATCATGCCCCAATTCTTGCAGTTGCTAAAAAAATCTGACACATCAAATCCCCTCATTTTCTACCATGGAAGATGCAAGATGGTGCATATTAAAAACAGAAATGTGGAGACTACTTCGAAAAGCAAAAGCAAGTCTCTGGCAAAGTTAGAGCTACTAATATTTTTTTCCAGATTTATCCGTAATTGAATTGGAAGCTACTATTATCTGTACGAATATTCCACCAAGTCCACCACCACCAAGTTCTCCAAAAGGCGATGCAATTACTAGAAATACACCGTGAATCCCAATTATCTCCTGATGAAATGTGATTAGCAGCAAGAGCAGATTAAAAACCTACTGAAAATATCAAAATCAACTAATGAAGTCCTTCTTCTCTCAAAAGAAAAAGGGGGGTATTAAACTGATTAATACAAGAGTTAAGATGACATAAGGTTGTGAGCTGACCATAATGTATTACTTAATAGGGTTGTGCACAAGTGCTTTTTTGTGTTCAGTTCATTTTAAGAAACTTATTCATTTGTCATTGCCTGCGTTGTCATTCCCTGTCCTTTTTGTCGAAATTGTATACATCACACTGATGCAGCCGTCTGGGCCTAGAACGGGGGTCAGTGTTGGTTGATAATCTCCCCCCTAGCTTCCACCAATGCTTTGGAAGAGGGTTGCCCACCTCCAGGTGGTGGCTGGAGATCTCCCATTATTACAACTGATCTCCAGGCAACAGAGATCAGTCCACCTGGAGCAAATGGCCGCTTTGGCAATTGGACTCTGTGGCATTGAAGTCCCTCCCCTCCCCAAACCCCGCCCTCAGGCTCCACCCCAAAAACCTCCCACTGGTGGCAAAGAGGGACCTGGCAACCCTACCTGGGGCACTGCACTTAGTGTGAAAGTGTTATTCCTTTCTCTTTGGAGCATTAACTCTTGGGATCATGACTCTACCGTCTCTGGCAGGTTATTTCAAAGAGGAGATGGGGTCTCCTGAAGCCTGCATTAACCCCCTCTGAGACTGATTTAATTGAACCAACTCTTGGGAAGAACTAATGGCTTCCCTGCTTCTGCGATTTACTGTTTGTCTGGATCTGCGTTTTGTCTGGCGCTCCATGACCTGTTTGCTAATCTTGAATTTCAGGGGCTGCCTGCTGTTTGTACTTTTAACATTTATCTGCTTTTTCCAATTCCTGATATGTGGGTGAGGTTCCCCCACCCCACCCCGGCTACTATTACATCAATAAGTACTGTCAGGTATTTGTGTAAAAGAGCCAGCGTAGGGTAGTGGTTAAAAGTGGTGGAGCCATGGACTCTGATCTGGAGAACCAGGTTTGATTCCCTACTCCGAGTGAAAGACGCTAATCTGGTGAACTGGATTGGTTTCCCCACTCCTCCCCACGAAGCCTGCTTGGTGACCTTGGGCTAGTCACACTCTCTCATCCCCACCTACCTCGCAGGGTGTTGTGGGGAGGGAAAGGGAAGGTGATTGTAAGCCAGTTTGATTCTTCCTTAAGTGGTAGAGAAAGTCGGCATATAAAAGACCTTAATCCCATGGTTCCTTTGCAAATCTATGTACAGAGAATCAACTCCTTACCCTTTAATTGCTAAATTCAATGAATAGAAGATTGTTTGGAGTGGAATAGATCTGCACAAGGAGCTAAGTGTGAGGAGGGAGGGGCAAGCATAACCCCCAAGTCTTTGTATAGAAAACCATGATTTAAATCTAGTCTTACTGACTAGTGATTTAAATCGTGATTCAAATTTAAATCACGATTTAATCAAATCAATCAAATCCACCCTGCTTTGAGTGGACCAAAGTCTCCACACATGCCACAAAGTCTGCCCTAAATGCTTTAAACTTCTCAAAAGTACGAGTGCAGGAAAGACAAGTCCATCCTTCAGAAAAGGAAACACACACTCTAACACATCAGGAATTTTGAACTGCAAACACAAGCCACCCCTGCCATTTATACCACAGTGGCAGCTTGCTACAAGGGAAAGCAGCCAGCCCGTTCTTCGACTGTCAGCTTTTAGAAGCATATTAAAAATAATTAACATCTTTAAAGCACTGTTGCTTGATTAACTGGGAGCGCCAAGTGTTTTTTTAATTACCTAATTGACTCAGCGTTGTAATCCTAATAACTATTAAGCAACAAATAAAACGTGTTGCCGACTCACAGATTAACCACAGTGTTATTATAAACAGGAGTCTTATAAACCAAGATAGAAATGAAAATAAACTGAAAGACCATCCTGGGGAAAGGAGGGGGGCTGAAATCAAAACCCTCCTGAAAAATTGGAAATGATAAATCGCCTACTAGAAAAGTCAACAGGGATTATTTCATTGCCAGGTGTACCCGTATAAAGCCGAACGCAGCATCATTGTCACTCACCATAGACTGTGATGCGGAACATCCCAGCAGCAGAGTTTTGACCATTTCTTTTCCTAACCCTTGCCAACCTCCTGCTATTTATTACAGCTGATCTCCAGCCAACAGAGATCAGTTCCCCTGGAAAAAATGGCCACTTTGACAACTGGACTCTATGGCATTGAAGTCCCTCCACTCTCCAAACCTCACCCTCCTCAGGCTCCGCCCCCAAAACCTCCCGCCTGTGGCGAAGATGGACCTGGCAACCCTATGCATTGGGGAGATTTAATTCAAAGACTCTGTCTACATGACAACATTTAACAACACAACAATGTGGTGCAACACTGCTACCACCATGTGTGCGCACTGCAAGAAGAAGAAGAAGAAGAAGAGGAGGAGGAAGAGGAAGAGGGTTACATTTTCCCCGTCCCAGCATTTGGGCTTATCCAATGAGCCATTCCTTTTGCATTAACTCAAAATGTAGATGTCTACTACAAATATACCAGTTCAGTTGCCCTGGCTTCACTCGCACAAGGCTGAAAACTACAGTCTGGTGATGGTGCCAAAGGGGTTATATTAGAAGTATCCCTTCCCAGAAGTATCATTCCCAGCATCACCTATTGAGAGTTGGGAACAGACAACAAGAAGAAGGAGGAGGAGGAGGAGATGGTGTTGGTTTTTATATGCTGACTTTCTCTGCCACTTAAGGGAGACTCAAACCGGCTTACAACCACCTTCCCTTTCCCACAACAGACATCTTGTGAGGCAGATGGGGCTGAAAGAGCTCTACGAAAGCTGTGACTAGCCCAAGGTCACCCAACTGGCTTCACATGTAGGAGTGGAGAAACCAACCCGGTTCATCAGATTAGCCTCTGCCACTCTTGTGGAGGAGTGGGGAATCAAACCCGGTTCTTCAGATTGGAGTCCACTGCTCCAAACCAGCCAAAGTCGACAATCCAACCATGCCTAGAACAAACCAATACACTTGAAAGTGGATTTCTTCCTAATTGATTTATTTACTTCCTTTACACACCCTCTTTCTCTCCAATAGGGACACAAAGCAGTTTACATCATTCTCCTCTCCTCCATTTTATCCCCACAACCACTCTGTAAATAGGGTTGCCAGCTCCAGGTTAGGAAATTGCTGGAGATTTGGGAATGGAGCCTGGGGAGGGAGGAGTTTGGGGAGGGAAGTGTCTTCTTTGTTCACATCATGAGAAGACCAGACTCACTAGAAAAGACAACAAATGCTAGGAAAAGTGGAAGGCAGCAGGAAAAGAAGAAGATCCAACCTGAGATGGGTTGACTCAGTCCATGAAGCCACGGCCCTTGGTTTGCAAGACCTGAACAAGGCTATTATTGATAGGACCTTTTGGAGGTCATTAATTCATAGGGTCACCATATGTTGAAAGCCACTTGATGACACTTTAAAACAGAGAAGGGCAAGCAAGGTCTCATTTCATTTAGCTCAGTGTCATGAGTTTCTGATGGAAACTGTTTCTAGGCTTCCTGGTCAAACCACATGTACATTTGAATGTTTCAATGCTGATGTGTTTGCCCCAGGGATGGTGCAAGTGCCCCTAATGTTCTAAACAATGTCATTAGCGCTACTTTTGACAGTCATGAGTGGTGTTAGTGTGCTGGTGATGCTCAAAAGTAGTGGATCCAACCCACGAGCCAGCCCGACCCAACTAAGTGACGTTTATGTCACATCATGCCCTCGTAACAGCAGCTCCACCCCTGGAATGCCCCAAGAACGACTCCCAGGATGCCGGTTCAGGGACTTGCACTGGGAGAACACTGGCAGGAGGCTTTACTGGCGCCTGAGCCCCGCACTGCTGCCACGGTCCAGGGGGGCGGGTATAAGTGGCACTACGCTGACATCCGTGCCAGTTTGCACGGCACAAGTGTCACGGACGCGGCATAGGGGTCATTCCAGCTCCTAAGAGCATCCCCCCCTTCAGGAATATACTGTAAAAACAGAAATCAGAATAAAATTGCCCGAGCAAAGAGTAGCCCTCTGTGGTCACCCCCCCATTGTGTTCATGTTCAGAGCTGTAAGGCTATGTATACACATACACACACTCACACACACACACACACACACACACACACTGGATGCCCTTGGGAATAAAGCAACGGTTCCTGCTCTAGATTTGGATTTGCTGAGCATTCAGAAGGTGAGAAGAAGCTCAGTGAAGAAGCCACTCCAAGACTTTTGAAGTTTAAAAACCAGCCTGAGCTTAAGAACAAGACACACCAAAACCCAATGGAATAGCCAGTCACACCTTCAAACACTGAATTTTAATCAGCCCGGAAAACGACCGGCACCAGCGGCCATGATAACATAGGAAGGAAGCGTTGCTTAAGGCTGCAGAAAACAATAAAGCTTGTATTTAAGGCATTGTCTTTTTGAATTACGTCCATGACATAAAGAAACCTCCCCAGAAGTACAGAGCCATAACTTCCTCGCTTCAAAAACCTCAGAAAAATGCAAGCAAAATGCTCGGAAAAGGTGAGAAGAATTCCACCATGTAAACAAGCTAAAGAGCTACTTTGAGGAACAAAACTTCCTTGGAGCAAATACTTGAAATCCATCAGTGTGGCTTATATTACACCAGCATTACGGAGAGATGGAAGTACTTAAGCCACATTACAGAGCAACAGAAGAGAACAGATGGCCTTTTTTCCCCACCCAGAAGCACTACTAGAAATCTTCCCTGCATAATACCAAGCTTTATAACCAAAGCATCCCTCAGTGTGCTTTTAAAGGAGCTTTTTAGGGGATGCCCAAAGACAAATCAAACTGGAGAGACAGGAATTAGGATATAAGAGGATCTACAACGATCCCAAAGGGGAGGAGGATGCTGTTGTAATGTAACGTGATTCTGCCAAATTCAGGTTACAGCGAGCAGCTATTGGAGAAATTCACGCTGTGCATACCAGCTATGAAGGCTGATTCACACATTTGAAAGTCCTCATGGGCCAGCAAAAGAACTTTGGATCCGATGTGCACTGGGAGTTACATGTTTCCTAGGTGTATATGGGCCTGATTCAGATTAGGACCATGGTGAGCATGGAGAAGTCACTTCCGCTTCCCCACCCACGCTGTTTTCCAGACAGCAAAGAGCATTGAGGAGACACCATCTTTCCCATTGGGAAACTTACATAGAAACATAGAGTTGGAAGGGACCACAAGGGTCATCTAGTCCAACCCCCTGCACAATGCAGGAATTTCACAACTACCTCCCTCCTCCATACCCCCAGTGACTCCTACTCCATGTCCAGAAGATAGCCATGATGCCCTCCCTCTCATGAACTGCCTAAGGTCATAGAATCAGCATTGCTGACAGACGGCCATCTAACCTCTGCTTAAAAACCTCCAGGAAAGGAGAGCTTACCACCTCCCGAGGAAGCCTGTTCTACTGAGGAACCACTCTAACTGTTAGAAAATTCTTTCTAATGTCTAGATGAAAACTCTTTTGATTTAATTTTTAACCCGTTGTTTCTGGTCCGACCTTCTGGGGCAACAGAAAACAACTCAGCATCATCCTTTATATGACAGCTTTTCAAGTACTTAAAGATGGTTATCATATCCCCTCTCAGTCTTCTCCTCTTCAGGCTAGACATGTACCCATCATTAAGTTTTCCTCAGTGGGGCAAATAAGGACCCAGTTAAATAAGGACCCAGTTAAAAGGACTAGGCAAGTAGAAAATGTGAAAGACCTTTACCTGAGACCCTGGAGAGCCGCTACCAGTCTGTGTAGACAATACTGACTTTGATGGACCAAGGGTCTGGTTCAGTATAAGGCAGCTTCATGTGTCCATGTGTGTCCTTTGGGGAAAAGGCACAGGGAGAGTTGGGGAAGAAGAAGAGGAAGAGGAAGAGGAAGAGTTGGTTTTTATATGCTGACTTTCTCTACCACTTAAGGCAGAATCAAACCGGCTTACAATCACCTTCCCTTCCTCTCCCCACAACAGACACCCTGTGAGGTAGATGGGGCTGAGAGAGTAGGGAGAGAACTGTGACTAGCCCAAGGTCACCCAGCAGGTTGCATGTGTAGGAGTGGGGAAACCAACCCGGTTCACCAGATTAGAGTCCATCACTGTTAACCACTACACCACGCTGGGAAGAAAGCATTTAAGTTCTCCTCTTCCTCTCCACCCCATGCCATTCTCCTCCTTGATAAAGCCATCTTGACAGCTACGGTTGCCAAAAGAAAAGGTCTCAAATAAACAGAGAGGACATTTTGTTTGTGTGAAGTGCCGTCAATTCGCAGCTGAGATATAGCAACCCCCTAGGATTTTCAAGGCAAGAAACTAACAGAGGTGGCTTTCCATTACCTTCCTCTGTACAGCGACCCTTGACTTCCTTGGTGGCCTCCCATCCAATTACAAACCAGGGTCTACCCTGCTTAGATTCTGAGACCTGACAAGATCAGGCTAGCCAGGGCCATCCAGGTCAGAACGAGGACATTTTAGCCGAACCCTATTTTCTATAGCACCTTCTGAGCATTCAAAGCACTTTGTATGTGGCATTGCAGTACATTATACATCCTTGTAAGGTAGGGCACCACTGAACACATGAACACATGCAGCTGCCGTATACTGAATCAGACCTTTGGTCCATCAAAGTCAGTATTGTCTACTCAGACTGGCAGTGGCTCTCCAGGGTCTCAGGCTGAGGTCTTTCACATCACCTACTTGCCTGGTTCCTTTAACTGGAGATGCCGAGGATTGAACCTGGGACCTTCTGCATGCCAAGCAGATGCTCTTCCACTGAGCCACGGCCCCTCCCCACTATTTTATTTCCATACTGATAGGAAGGGTTAAAACCGTGGTTTGCTTACAGCCATCCAATACATCCATGGTTTCTTAGCCACTGGCAATATTGGTTCTCGACATGGCAGAATCCACATTCACAGATGCAAAGAAAAGGCAGACTTATAACTTTACAGATTTATATATAACTCTTAGAGATCAGACAGCCTTTGACTGACCAATGGATTTGTCAACCTACAGCTGAGGCCTGGAGTTCTCCCAGAATTACAACTGAATCTCCAGTCAACAGAGATTATTTCCCCTGGATAAAATAGCAGCTTCAGAGGGTGGAGATCCCTCTACCTCCCCAAATCCCCTGCTGAGATCCCTCTACCTCCCCAAATTCCACCCGCCCCAGGCTCCACCCCCAAATATCCAGGAATTTTTTAACCCAGAGTTGAGAACCCTACTGACCAATCACTTGCCTCCTGAGAGAGCTACAACTAGGTCAATCACGTGCCTCCTGCAAGTGAAAGGTGTCTGACCCACTTGCTAAAGAAAGAAAAAATTCAAGGAAAATATTGTTGCAGCAATATTGTTTTCAGTTTGGAGAAGAGGCGGTTGAAGGGGGGACATGATTGCTCTCTTTAAGCATTTGAAAGGCTGTCACTTAGAGAAGGGTAGGGAGCTGTACCTGTTTACTCACAAAAATGGGCTTACATTATGGGCGAAAATGTACCGACTGGATATTGGGATATTTTTGCAGTAAAAGTAGTTCAGCAGTGGAATCAGCTGCCTAGGGAGGTGGTGAGCTCCCCCTCACTGGCAGTCTTCAAGCTAAGGTTGGATGAACTTTTGTCAGGGATGCTCTAGGCTGATCCTGCATTAAGCAGGGGGTTGGACTAGATGGCCTTCATGGCCACTTCCAACTCTATGATTCTATGAACCATTATACCAGGAGGGAAGATCTCAGAAGTTAAGCAGGGTCGGTATTTGGAAGGGCAACTCTGCAGAGGACGGCAATGGCAACCCCCCACACACACACACGCCTACTCACTTGCCTTGAAAGCCCCTTGCTGGGGTCGCCATAAGTCAGCTGTAAGTTGAAGGTACTTTACACACGCAACCATCAGAGCAGACACAGCTGAAAACTAACGGGTATATTGCACATCCAATGGGAGCCAGCATGGTGTAGTGGTTAAGAGTGGTGGTTTGGAGCGGTGGACTCTGAACTGGAGGACCGGGGTTTGATTCCTCACTCCTCCACATGAGCGGCGGAGGCTAATCTGGTGAACCAGGTTAGTTTCCCCACTCCTACACATGAAGCCAGCTGGGTGACCTTGGGCTAGTCACATCTCTCTCAGTCCCACCTACCTCACAGGGTGTCTGTTGTGGGGAGGGGAAGGGAAGGTGATTGTAAGTGGGTTTGATTCTCCCTTAAGTGGTAGAGAAAGACAGCATATAAAAACCAACTCTTCTTCTTCCTCCTCCTCTCCTCTGTGCACCTTTCTTTAACACTCCTGTACTGTTATTCCAAAAATGGTCCCAATTTCCCATCGCTGACAATCACCCAGTGAATCCAAACACATCCCTTAACATTCATCGGCTTCTCGTTCAAGCAGCAGCAGGAGGGTCTCTTATGGATGAATCCCACGGCTTCCCAGAGAGGTAAATGCTCACGTTTGAGAGAGGGAGGTAGCCGACAGCGATTTCACAGATGAAGGAGAAGTAATCAACAAGCTAACAGCTGGGCTGGCATATCAACCTGGAAATTAGCCGCCTTACCGCACCATCCTAAACAGACTGACGCCCTCTTAAGCCCATTCACCTCGACGGACTTAGAAAGTATAACTCTGCTTAGGATGGCACTGTTATTCTACAGAATAGGTTAATTGGGCACGCACGCACATATGCCCAAAAAAGGTGTGATGTTGGCTTGCGTTGCGACCTCGGGAACGTGTGTCGAGCATAGCTGCTTCAAACGGCTAAAATTATACCCCCTTGCATTTGCCAAGAGCTTGGGAGCATGCTGACCCGAGCAAAACTTGGCCTGGCTGAATCGACCCGAATGACAAATGCACTTCATTCCAGCTCTGAGGTGCTTTTTCAGCTATGCTCTATTCTGCAATTTTGAAAGACACCAACAAAAAGCAACAGAGCGACTGAAAGCTGCAAGGAATAGTTACTCGGAAAGCAAGCTGTAAACAATTACAAAATAAGGATAGGGAGGGGCCATGGCTCAGTGGTATAGCATCTGCTTGGCATGCAGAAGGTCGCAGGGACTAGGCAAGTAGGTGATGTGAAAGACCTCTGCCTGAGACCCTGGAGAGATGCTGCCAATCTGTGTAGACAATACTGACTTTGATGGACCAAGGGTCTGATAAGTAGAATGCAGCTTCATGTGTTCATGTGATTGGTCCTTAGTGTTTAAGGACGGAAAACATAAATGTTCACCTCACTTCTTCCAGATACCCTTCAATAGAAATTTCTCATTACCAGACTTTATCTGCTGGTTAGAAATCCATAAATTTAGACGAGCTTTCTTATTGGCAAGATATAATACCCTAGACTCAGCCGAGACACAATAAAAATTATCACAGAAGAACGAAAATGCCCATTTTGTCCGGTTCAAATAGACTCCCTAGCCCACATTGTTTTAGCTCTTCCACAAAATAATATTGCATGAAATAAATATATCACTCCCTGGATAAAACAGCTAAAGACACTTTCTGGGACGCTGATACTGCGTTATCTGTTGTCAAGTAGATCGGACAATTGCGTGAGAGATGTGGCAACTTTTCTCTTTATAGTGTCAAAGAAAAATTGAATTTTCTTTCCCCTTTTTAAGGTGTGAAATGGTTGATGAATAGGCAGTGGCTGTTAAATCTAGGGAAAGGGAAGGGAAGGGAAGGGAAGGACAGCATCCATCCGACCACGCTTCCTGAATTCCTGAGGATCTCTCTCCACCCAATGCACCCATGTTATTTTCAGTGACTCATAGAAGCCAGTTGCCTCCTCCTTGCTTTTAGACCAGATCTGCAGGCCGCAGCAGATGATAAACTCCACCGTTCCCACTCTCCCTCATGCTAGACTAAAGGACAAATTTCCGTTTGCAGGCAAAACAAAAGGCATCTCTGCAAATATTCATTCGGCGCAAGTACACTCTCGACTCTTTGTCTGAAGTCTCTTATCCTCTAATTCATACAAGGGGAATTATGCAAGCGGAGCCCTGGTTCCTTTGTGCATCCTTAATAAATCAAATTGAATTATGCAATGGAAAAATAAGGCATTCTTTGTGGCAGGGTGCACCGAGGGCTTATAACCCTCCCAAATAAAGATATCACCTCTGATTGCAGGGATAAAAGCAGCCACTTGCTAAAGCACACATTAGCTTATTTAAAAGGTGCACACATTCAAAAACAGGCCATTGCTTCACAGCAAGGCAGAGAAGAATATAAGAACATAAGAACATGAGACAGGCCATGCTGGATCAGACCAAGGCCCATCAAGTCCAGCAGTCTGTTCACACAGTGGCCAACCAGGTGCCTCTAGGAAGCCCACAAACAAGACGACTGCAGCAGCATTATCCTGCCCATGTTCCAAAGCAGCTCATATAATAGGTAAGCTCCTCTGATCCTGGAGAGAATGACTAGTATCCATTTTTACCAGCAGCCATGAATACCCCTCTCCTCCATGAACATGTCCACTCCCCTCTTTAAGCCTTCCAAGTTGGCAGCCATCACCACATCCTGGGGCAGGGAGTTCCACAATTTAACTATGTGTTGCATGAAGAAATACTTCCATTTGTCCGTTTTGAATCTTTCACCCTCCAACTCCTGCAAGCCAAAATTGGGCTTGGGGGACCCAATCCTGCATTTGGAACCCTATTTGGCTGGTAAGCCCCCAGGCAGGGGTATGGCCAAACTGCCATGTAAAAGGTTTTCTCTCTTGGAAAAGTCGTTGAGCAAGCCAGGTCCAAACTGGATTGCACACAGGCTATTCAAAGAGATAAAAGCTTTCCTCCTTTCGAGCAGTCCGCATGCGGGCCCAATGCTGAGTGGCTCCGTGTTCAGGAAACAAAAAGAAAACCCTCCCTTCTCCCTTTTTGAGTTAGCCTTACACAACCATGATCTACCTTTGCTCATACTCAAGCTACTCAAATAAGGGGGGGGGGGCTTTTATCTCTTAAAGTAAAAGCCTTCTGGAAGGCACAGACCAAACTGCCTCATGGGCAAGCCATTAAACGGCACCAATTGAAAAGTGTGCAGATCACACACCAACACGAAAAAATTAAATGGCCACCTGACCTGTCGAGAAAGTCAAATACCAGATTCCCGGTGCTAATTAAAAATGTCCTTCTGGCAACCAGCTTTTCATCCACAGACCTGGCCCAGCCTGTACGTTTCAGGCCAGGCAGCAATTATTGCTTGCGAGAGGTGAGGCCTTTCTCTACAGAACAATCATTTCTAAAATGGGTTGCCAAGGTGTTCGGCCAGCTTGGCGCTTTGGCTTACATGTCATCAACACGGCAAAACAAAAGCTAGCACTGGTTTGGAGCAGTCGACTCTGATCTGGAGAACCGGGTTTGATTCCCCACTCCTACACATGAAGCCAGCTGGGTGTCCTTAGGCTAGTCACAGCTCTCTCAGTCCCACCTACCACACAGGGTGTCTGTTGTGGGGAGGGGAAGGGAGTTTGATTCTGCCTTAAGTGGTAGAGAAAGTTGGCATATAAAAACCAACTCTTCTCCTTCTCCTTCTCCTCCAGGGGGAACCAAGGTGGCAGTTGAATTACCAGGACAGGGAGGAAGTACAGTGAGGGAAAAAAGTATTTGATCCGCTGCTAAATTTGTCCGTTGGCCCTCTGACGAAGAAATGACCAGTCCATAATTTTAATGGTAGGTTTATTGCAAACGGGCAAATTCAGCAGGGGATCAAATACTTTTTTCCCTCACTGTATGCCCTGACCTGCCAACTCTAGGCTTTTGTGGGTAGAATCTGGGGAGGGCAGGGTTTGGGAAGGGGAGGGACTTCAGCAGGGTATAATACCATCAAATCCACCCTCCAAAGCAGTCATTTTCTCCAGGGGAACTGATCTCGGTAGCCTGGAGATGAGTTATAATTCCAGGAGATCAACCTAGACGTTGCAAGCCCTTCTTCCCTATTTCTTCCTCTCTCCCCCCTCCCCATGCAGTCTGGCTCATTCCCATTTCACTTCTACTGGAGGGAAATATTGTTCCAAAATTACACACAGACATATGTAATCTCAGACAACATTAGTGGGATGCATGCAAGTTCCTTCCTTTCCAGGGAACACATCCCGAGAGGAAACAAGTGGGCCTTTATAGAAGAAGAAGAAGAAGAAGAAGAAGAAGAAGAAGAAGAAGAAGAAGAAGAAGAAGAAGAAGAAGAGTTGGTTTTTATATGCCGACTTTCTCCACCACTTAAGGAAGAATCAATCCGGTTTACAATCACCTTCCCTTCCCCTCCCCACAACAGACAACCTGTGAGGTAGGTGTGGCTGAGAGAGTGTGACTAGCCCAAGGTCACCCTGCTGGCGTCATGTGTAGGAGCAGGGAAACAAACCTAGTTTACCAGATTAGCCTCTGCTGCTCATGTGGAGGAGTGGGGAATCAAACCTGGTTCTCCAGATTAGAGTCCACCATTTTTTTTCTCTTCAAGTACTGCTTCAATATTATTCCAAGCTGTATAATTTTATGCAATAAAACCACTGGATTTGCAAGATAACACTAGGTTAACTGTGTGGGGTGGGGGCGAGAGGGATAGTATTGTTCAGAAGAACTCCGCAGCCTGCACGGGGAGATCTGAAAAGAGCAGGATCCAAGCAGCCAATAGCCTTAGGTCAGATCCAAAGGAGATGTTATAAACCGCGATGCTGTTTGAGATACTCCT
The DNA here is from genome assembly GCF_029931775.1 of Euleptes europaea. Taxonomy (NCBI): domain Eukaryota; kingdom Metazoa; phylum Chordata; class Lepidosauria; order Squamata; family Sphaerodactylidae; genus Euleptes; species Euleptes europaea. The sequence goes on along the minus strand of NC_079327.1, from coordinate 5,083,573 downwards.
CTTTCTAGGCTGCACTTTGGCCTTTCATTCCCTGTCAAGGGTGGTCTAGCGAAGATGTCGCCTTTCATCTTCCTCTCTCTCCACCATCTCCTTGCCTTTGTGTTTTTCTTTTGTGCCATCAATTCTTTTCTCTGCTTCTTTCTTTGGCTTTATAAACAACAACAACATATACACACCCACAGCAAATTCTATCAGAGCAGTCGTCTCCAACTGGACAATATTTACTTCAGGAGGAGGAGGAGGAGGAGGAGAAGAAGAAGAGTTGGTTTTTATATGCTGACTTTCTCTACCACTTAAGGGAGACTCAAACCAGCTTACAATCACCTTCCCTTCCCCTCCCCACAACAGACACCCTGTGAGGTAGGTGGGGCTGAGAGACCTCTAACAGAGCGGCGACTAGCCCAAGGTCACCTAGCTGGCTTTGTGTGTAGGAGTGGGGAAAGCAACCTGGTTCTCCAGATTAGTGTCTGCTGCTTCATGTGGAGGAGCGGGGAATCAAACCCGGTTCTCCAGATCAGAGTCCACCCCTCCAGATCACCATGCTCTTAACCACTACACTGCGCTGGCTCAATTTGAACTCAATCTCACCTCCTAGCAGTGAATTATGATCAGTCGGTTGGTTGGCATACAGCTGAACGGATCACATAGAATGTATTTTACCTTCTGGAATCTGTAACTTTTATAGCAAACAGACAGAGGAGAGCAGGTTATGTAGTCAGCCCAAGGTCCAAATTACAAACATGGTTCCGAGAACCTACATCTGTTTTCTGTTGGCCCAGAAGGTCGGACCAGAACCAACAGGTTGAAATTAAATCAAAAGAGTTTCCGTCTAGACATTAGGAAGAATTTTCTAACAGTTAGAGCGGTTCCTCAGTGGAACAGGCTTCCTCGGGAGGTGGTAAGCTCTCCTTCCCTGGAGGTTTTTAAGAAGAGGCTAGATGGCGATCTGACAGCAATGCTGATTCTATAACCTTAAGCAGATGATGAGAGGGATGGCATCTTGGCCATCTTCTGGGCATGGAGTAGGGGTCACTGGGTGTGTGGAAGGGAGGTAGTTGTGAATTTCCTGCATTGTGCAAGGGGTTGGATGACCCTGGTGGTCCCTTCCAACTCTTTGAGTCTATGATTCGATCTCAGCTGCGAAGCAAGAGAGAATCAGTCGGCTAGCGTAACCCTTCCGAACGCTTCCTCATCCCCAGTAAACTCTCTCCAACTGCTTTTCACCCCCCAGGAATTCTTCAATATGTGCTTGTTCTACCAAGCCGAGGGAGGAATCAGTTTGAAACACCCCGCTGCCTGCCAGTCGCTTGCTCTTTCCTCCAAATAATCCCTCTTTCTTCCACCTTTTTGGCGCAGAAACAGCAGATCACGTTCCCTGTGGAATGTCGTTATTGAATGCCGAATGCCCGCAAGAGAGGTGTCAAATGCTTAAACCTTCATGAATTGCTTGCTCGTTTTCAGGGAAGCTTGGCGTGTGTTAAGAAACTTGTGTTTGAAAGGATTTTTCATGTACTGCATGTGTGTTTGTGTTTGCATCGCTATCAATTTATGACGACCCCATGAATCAAAGTCCTCCAAAATGTCCTATCGTTGACAGCCTTGCTCAGGTCTTGCAAACTGAGGGCCGTGGCTTCCTTTATAGAGTCAATCCATCTCTTGTTGAGTCTTTCTTTTTTCCTGCTGCCTCCAGCTTTTCCAGTGTTGTGTAGTGGTTAAGGGCGGTGGTTTGGAGTGGTGGACTCTGATCTGGAGAACCAGGTTTGATTCCCCACTCCTCCACATGAGCGGCGGAGGCTAATCTAGTGAACTGGATTTGTTTCCCCACTCCTCCACATGAAGCCAGCTGGGTGATCTTGGGCAAGTCACAGCTCTCTTAGAGCTCTCTCAGCCCCACCTACCTCACAGGGTGTCTGTTGTGGGGAGGGGAAGGGAAGGTGATTGTAAGCCGGTTTGATTCTTCCTTAAGTGGTAGAGAAAGTCAACAAATAAAAAACAACAACAACTCCTACTCCTCCTCTTCCTCTTCTTCTTCTTCTTCTTCTTCTTCTTTCATAAAAGGCCATTATCTTGATCCCTCTTTAAAAACTTGAGAGCCTTACACCTGGGTTTACAGAGCAGCAAAGTGATTCAAACCTATTCTCCACCGCTAATGGGAATTGCACAGCTTACGGAGAGATGCTTTGAGAACACAGCAGTAAATTGAAGTGAAGGCAATTTGCTCCCACGGATTCCCTTCATCAGGTTTTGCTACCTCTTCAGAAAAATCTAAAAGGTTATAATTAATTTCATTAGTGGTGAGACTATCCCAATCACCCATTAATAAGTTAACAGCTTGCTAGATAATCTCCAGAAAGCTTCCTTTGGAATTTTCCCCTAACACAAATGCAAAAAAACCCCAAAAAACACCACAATAAAGCTACATTTTTTTCAATCTGGAGGTGAAATAATTCACAATTTAGGCAATTCATGAGAGGGAGGACATCTTGGCCATCTTTGGGGCATGGAGTAGGGGTCACTGTGGGAGTGGGGGGGAGGTAGTTGTGAATTTCCGGCATTGTACAGGGGGTTGGACTAGATAACCCTGCTGGTCCCTTCCAACTCTGTGATTCTATGAAGTTCTTAGTTTATTTCTATGGGATAGGGGAATAGGCTGTTATCACTTTTAAACATCAGCTCCAGTACCTGCCTGAGATACATTAAGGTTGTAAAAGCCCTGCAGCCTACTAATGCAATCCTCGCAGAGTTACTCCGGTCTAAGCCCATTGAAATGAATGGGCTTAGACCGGAGTAACTTTCCTTAGGAATGCACTCTCTATGAACAAAGGTTATTCGGTGGACCGCATACATCCCAATAAGCTACCAATAAACAAAAGGACCTCTCCTCCCACTATACTGTTTTTGTGAAATGGTTTGCACAGGGGAACATTGTCAGGTTCTGCAAGCACTCTTCCATTGAGTTATCATTCCAAGGTAGATTCCTTTATAATCCCCAGAAGGCAGGTATTTGGAACAACCCGCCACAGTCATAAGAATTTAAGTGCCAGTACTGAGCTGAACACGCTGGGGTGGTCTAAAGGCATCCTTGGGAGGGGCTGTGGTTCAGTGGTAGAACATCTGCTTGGCATGCAGAAGGTCCCAGGTTCAATCCCCGGCATCTCCAGTTAAAGGGACTAGGCAAGTTGGTGATGTGAAAGACCTCTGCCTGAGACCCTGGAGAGCGGCTGCCGGTCTGAGTAGACAATGCTGACTTTGATGGACCGAGGGTCTGATTCAGTAGAAGGCAGCTTCATGTGTTCACATGTGTGTAATTTCAGGCAAGTCACAGCAGACTTATGGTAACCCCATAGAGTTTTCAAGGCAAGAGATGAGCAGAGGTGGTTTGCCATAGCCGGCCTCTCTGTAGCAACCTTGGACTCCCTTGGTGGTCTCCCATCCAAGTACTAACCAGGGATGACCCTGCTTCTGAGATCTGATGAGATTGGGCTAGTCCAGGCCATCCAAGTCAGGAAAGGAGTTCCTACCCATTAAAAGAAGTTCTACAAACTATTTAAAAAATCTACCAAGTTGGAGACGGAGTAAAATTATTTGTTAGTCACCTACGCTTTAGTGGCTTTGCAAGACGAGTTCATCGGCATGCGAGAATGACTGACATTCCGTGCCCACACAAAGCCCTTCACGCTGACAGATCAGAGGAGCCTGAAAATCCTACTCCTACATGCAGCTAAACCGGGATGACGTCTTTTTTTGCCAAATAACATGTAGGAGCTAGCTGAGCTTCAAGAAGGGGTGCAACATTTTGACATTGGACAACAGCAATCTGACCAGCAAGTTATTCCTATGATGCTTTGATGGTGTTCACAGCCCCTCATGTAGGGTTGCCAGGTCCCCTGTCACCATCAGCAGGAACTTCGTTGTGGTGGGGCTGAGGGGTGATCAGCACAATAACGTCCCTGCCACTAAATCCAATACCACATGATTATCCATTATTGTATTGGAATGGTGATCAATATCATCGTATCATTTTTCAGCCCCCTCCCACTAGGGCTTCTAGGACCCTCTTTGCCACCGGCGGGAGGTTTTTGGGGTGGAGCCTGAGGAGGGCGGGGTTTGGAGAGGGGCTTCATTACCAGAGTCCAATTGCCAAAGCAGCCATTTTCTCCATGGGAACTGATCTCTATCAGCTGGAGAACAGTTGTAATAGCAGGAGATCTCCAGCTAGTACCTGGAGGTTGGCAACCCTACGCAACACAGTCAAAAGGCAATTGCTCAAAATAGGTCTAGATCACAAGACTGTCTTGCTGTGCCATTCCAGAGGTCCGCCTTCCCTGCCCCATTTGGTTTCATGCCAGACCCCACATTGGAACATGACTGGTCTTAAGTCCACAACAGAAGAGTGTTAGCAAACGGTTTATGTAGTTGCTTAGTATTATTGTTGCATGTAATAAGAATGGTGCCTGATGTTTGTTAGGGGCAAATCGGAAGGTTGACAATTACTATGTATTGTTGTAATGTGGAATGTGTTGAAGACAACCGTGCTGGGTTCATAAATCTTTAATGGTTCATTGTAGTAATTGGTAAGCTAGCTTAGTTAGATATAGGAATGCATAATAGTTATTGTGCAAGCACCGGGTCATTCCTGACCCATGGGGTGACGTCACATCCCAACATTTGCTAGGCAGACTTAATATTACATCATTGCCATAAGTGCTGTGATTTTGGTAGCCTTTTATGTACAGCACTGATTATTTTGTGTGGTTTTTTGTGTGTTTACCACCTGGAGGTTGGCAACCCTACGCAACAGTCAAAGGACAATTGCTCAAAACAGGTCTACATCACATGACTGCCTTGCTGTGCCATTCAAGATGTCCGCCTTCCCTGCTCCATTCCAGATGAAGCCACTTGTCTTCTAAATTTTCAACGAAAAATAACAAAAAAGTCACTCCCTGAATTTTCACCCAATAACTGCAGCAAAAGGTTTCAGTGTAACACTTATTTCCCCCCTTTCATTGCATTCCTTTAAAGCCATGTGATTACGCCGCTTCCACAGGATTGTTTTGGTTTAACAAAAGACCGTCACAGCTAACACATCGCTGCCATCTTTCGGAACCTGCATTTTAGCAAATGACCCTACTTGCGGGAACAAGCCCTGATTACCAATTACTTGTATTATCTTCCTGCCAGTGTTTCACAACAGGTAGGGTCTGGATTGGAACAAATGCATCTCGAAAGGCAGGGGAACAAACATGGAGGAGGAAATATAACTTCCCTGATTAAGTACCTTTTACTGGAGGGCTCACAGGGCGAGCGTCGGATTGAAAAGCCTTTCTTCTGATGCTAATGGGCCATTTGTCAGCTGTTATTATGCCACTAAATGATGGGCATTGAACAGTCAAGTGCTAAGCATTTACTTCTACGTGCTGATTTCCCCCCCACATCTTATACATCAATATAATCATGGGCGGAAAGATTGGACTAAACTCTAGTAGTCCAGTGTTTATGCCTTCAAAGAAGAGATGATTTAATATATGCTTCCAAATCAGGTATTGAAGAAAACAGCCTCGAGTTATCAACATATGGGAAGGGGGTTATGACCTTAAACAGATGAGGAGAGAGAGGACATCTTGTCCATTTTCTGGGCATGGAGTAAGGCCACTGGGGCTGTGGGAGGGGGGAATTTCCTTCATTGTTCAGGGGGTTGGACTAGATGACCCTGTTGGTCCCTTCCAACTCTATGATTCTATGAAAACATCATTACTACAACCATTGGGGTATGGGAAGGAAGGGCTGTGGCTCAGTGGTAAAGCGTCTGCTTAGCATGCAGAAGGTCCCAGGTTCAATCCCCACCATCTCCAGTTAAAGGGACTAGGCAGTTAGGTGATGTGAAAGACCCCTGCCTTAGACCATGGAGAGCCACTGCCGGTCTGACCAGACAATATTGACTTTGATGAACCAAGGGTCTGGTTCAGTATAAGGCAGCTTCATGTGTTCAAGGGGTTTCCAGATCCAGGTTGGGAAACTCCTGGGGATTTGGGATGGAGCCTGGGGAGGACGGGGACCTCCGTGGGGTACCATCCCACAAAGTCCACCCTCCAAAGCAGCCATTTTCTCCAGGGGAACTGATTTCTGTAGTTTGGAGATGAGCTGTAATTCCGGCAGATCCTCAGGTCCCACCTGGAGGCTGGCATCCCTAGTGGTGGCAAAAATCTACAAAATGAGGTTTAAACTGATGACATATAGGAAAGGTTTTAAGGCACAATTTTAGACCACCTTTAGCTGGCAGGATTAAGGCTGCAAGGGAGTGGGGAAATGTGCATATGGAGGGATATTTCCCCTTTTCTCCCCCCTCCCCTAAAACATTTTTATTTCTTATGGGAAGCAATTGAACAACATTTTTAAAAAATTCTTATGAAATCTTCTCCTTTGGAATTATGAGTGAGACTTTTTAAAAGGTGAGAATTTAAAATACTATCCTGGCTGCCCTTAACACCTCAAGATATTTTTAGAAACTATTTAAGGCAATTTACAGGATTAGACAATTACAATTTTCATACACTGTAGATGTGTAAAACACTCAGATTCTCTGGCCTCAGATTCCTCCCAACTTTGATAGCTTGTGAAAATAAATGCTCTGTTTGGAAATGTAGACGCCAAATAAAAGAAAAAATGGCATATGAGAAAGCAGAAAACCTTGGTCTTTTATGCATGGCTGTTTCACTTGCCGTCACCCCTCCAGTGACTTCAGGTCTTTGTGCTGATCATACACGCCGTTTCTGACTGTCAGAGGTCACCTCGCTCTCCCCCTGCGTTTCCCCGTGTTTTGCCCGTGTTTTAAGAGACTTGTTTTATCTCGAATTTCAAAACGTGGACGAAACGCAGGGAAAGTCAGGGGGAGAGCGAGGCGACCTCTGACAGTCAGAAACGGCATGCATAGTCAACGCAAAGACCAGAAGTCGTCGGAGGGGTGACCGTGAGGGAAACAGCCATGCATAAAAGTCCCAATTCTCTTGGGTCTCTCCCTCTGGCCACCAAAATAGAACAAAGAGTTGGTAGAGCAGGCATTGCTATGCTTCATTTTGAGATTCTCAGCCTACCTCTAGGCCAAGGGTGGGGAACCTTTTTTCCGCCAAGGGCAATTTGGATATTTATAACATCATTTGCGGGCCATACAAAATTATCAACTTAAGAATTAGCCGACCAAGCCCCAAGCAGGCAGCTGCTCCAGATAACCCCAAGCAGGCAGGCATCCAGTCGGTGGCGCACTCACCCACCTGGTTGCACAGGATGGTCTGTTGCACCAGCTAGGCGTAGCTGTCCAGCCACACGCCGGAGTTGCTCCTGCTCTGCGTGGTTGGGGCCGGATTCTACAGCCGGCTCCTGCTACCTCCACCTGCCGGGATGAAATGAGGACACACTGGCTAAGAACCCCCCACCCCGCACATTCTGGCCCTGCCCCCTTTAACCCCTCCATTGTCGTCACTTCCACCCCCAGCCCTCTTGTAGTACAGAGGGGATATATTTCTCCATGGCCTGGGTGGGAAAGGGTTAACACAGTTGCTTGGGCTGTCCGAGCAGCTCCATAGCTAACGACTCTTCTGCAAGGGGAAAAAAGGTTTCTTTTCTCAGCAAAACAAACTCACATCCGCCTTGAATAGAGGCTATTCCTGTCCGCAGGAGGGGGAAGATCGGCAGTCTTAGATCCTTCTGAGCTAGAGATCTGCCAGGACCCACAAAGGGCCAGACCAAATGATTTTGTGGGCCTTAAAAGGACCCCGGACCTGACGTTCCCCACCCCTGCTCTAGGCTGAGAGATTTCTAGGGTTGCCATATGGCTAATTTGAATCACAGCCCAATTAGGCCATTCGCTGGCCTATTTTATATATGTATTTTTTAAGCTGCAAAGGAAGTTAGTCTTTGTAGATCTATGGTGCCCACTCATTGAGGGAGAAACATTTTTTAGCTAAGAGGGGACATCACAGTTACGACTGATGGGTTTGCCACATCTCTTTGAAGTCAGCTTTGCAGTGTTCAGAGTAGAAATCCAGAACAACTTCCGGCATGAGCAAATGATCACGTAAAAAGATTGCTTCCTATGATCCTTCCATAGCTTTTATAGTAATTAACCGGAGCAGGCAGAAAGCAATTGCAAGGCATTGCAATGATTTATGTGTTTGATGGGTACCATTTGCAAATTTGCATAATATGCAAATTAGACCACACATGAGAAGAAACTGGAATACAGCAACTGTAACTACTTCTGACTGCAGTTACAGAGAAATAAAAATTCCCTCGCTAAGATTTTTATCTCATTGTAACTGGGGCCCTCTTTAACAAAACGTGCGATTTCCCCACCACTTTAATGTGCACCTCGTTTAACATACCTAGTGATTGCTTTCTGTGTTTTATCTGATTAGATTGGAATTGTACATAATTATACTTCACTTTGTGAAATAGCCCCATGACCCTGCTGCTGTTTGGTTAGGTTTTTTTTTATATATACCTCTACATAAAAAGGTGGATACCTATATCATGATGCATACCTATTCTCTCCAGAATCAGAGAAGCATGCCTGTTATGTGGAACACAGGCAGGATAATGCTGCTGCAGTTGTCTTGCTTGTGGATTTCCTGGAGGCACCTGGTTGGCCCTTGTGTTAACAGGCTGCTGGACTTGATGGACCTTGGTAGGGTCGCCAGGTCCCTCTTCACTACCAATGGGAGGGCTTTTCTTGTGTTCTTATGAAGGATGAGGCTATCCATGGCTACTAGTCAAAATGGCTACTAGTCGTGATGCATACCTATTCTCTCCAGGATGAGAGGAGCATGCCCATTATCTTGGGTGCACTGGAACACAGGCAGGATGGTGCTGCTGCAGTCGTCTTGTTTGGGGGCTTCCTTGAGGCCCCTGGTTGGCCACTGTGTGAACAGACTGCAGGACTTGATGGACCTTGGTAGGGTAGCCAGATCCCTCTTCACTACCAATGGGAGGTTTTTAGGGCAGAGCCTGAGGAGAGCGGGGTTTGGAACGGTGAGGGACTTCAATGCCATAGAGTCCAATTGCCAAAGTGGCCATTTCTTCCAGGTGAACTGATCTTGAGAGACAGCATGGTGTAGTGGTTAAGAGTGGTGGTTTGGAGCGGTGGACTCTGATCTGGAGAACCGAGTTTGATTCCCGCTCCTCCACGTGAGTGGGGGAGGCTAATCTGGTGAACTGGATTTTTTTCCCCACTCCTACACATGAAGCTAGATGGGTGACCTTGGGCAAGTTACAGCTCTGTTAGAGCTCTCTCAGTCCCACCTACCTCACAGGGTATCTGTTGTGGGGAGGGGAAGCCGGTTTGAGGCTCCCTTAAGTGGTAAAGTCGGCATATAAAAAACAACTCTTCTTCTCTATTGGCTGGAGATCAGTTGTAATAGCAGGAGATCTCCAGCTAGTACCTGGAGGTTGGCAACCCTAGACCTTCATCTGCTCAAACTGGCCTTTCTTATGTTCTTATGAGGGAGGGCAGCATGGTATAGCACAATTTTGTCACATGCCGGAAGCTAAGCAGGGTCGGTACTTGGATGGGGGACCACCAAGGAAGGCTCTGCAGAAGAAGGCAATGGCAAACCACCTCTGCTTTTCACTTGCCTTGAAAGCCCCTGGCTGGTGTCTCCGTAAGTCAATTGTGACTTGACAGCACTCTACACACACACACATACACATGAAAGGACTGTGCAATGACAATCCACTCATAGCATCTCAAAAAGTGGGTTCTCGTCCACGAAAACCTCCTAATTTTTTTTATATTTTGATGGGCATGCCCCTTACCACCCCTATAAGTGCACAGTAAAATTCATGGTGGCAGCACTGAGGGAATTATCAAAACAGAGCCAAAATAAGCATTCAGAGAGGTGGCATTCAAACACTCCAGTCCTACTTGCCTGCAATTTCTCTCTGTTTCTCTCTCTCTCCTCTTGCCCTTTGGCATTACTGCGAGAAGAAGTGTGATTGTGAATAAGGAATTACTGTCAAGGCACGACACTCGAGTAAATATAAATCCCCTAAATAAATAAATACATATCTTCCAGGAACTGGAAGAAGTTATCAGTCACAACAGTGAGTTTGACTGGAAGTTCCCAGGCTCCAGGCCACTGAGTTAGACAATACCCAAGAGAAAAGGTTTAAAACAAGTCCAGAGCGCTCTCTTAAACCCAAAGTATAATTTTTCACCTTCCAGAAGTATTCTATTGAGAGAGAGAAAAGCCTTTCTGCCCTCCCAGCCAGTGTGGTGTAGTGGTTAAGAGCGGTAGTTTGGAGCAGTGGACTTTGATCTGGAGAACCAGGATTGATTCCCCACTCCTCCACATGAGCGGTGGACACTAATCTGATGAACTGGATTTCTTTCCCCACTCTTTCACATGAAGCCAGCTGGGTGGCCTTGGGCTAGTCACACTCTCTCAGCCTCACCTACCGCACAGGATGTCTGTGGTGGGGAGGGGAAGGGAAGGTGATTGTATGCCGGTTTGATTCTTCCTTAAGCGGTAGAGAACTTTATGCCAATAAAGGTTTTGATATTGATATTGATAGAAGTGGTAGAGAAAGTTGGCATATAAAAATCAACTCTTCTTCTTCTTCAAACATTCTTCTTCTTCTTCTTCAACTAGAGTACTGTGTTCAGTTTTGGGCACCACAATTTAAGAAAGATGTAGACAAGCTGGAACGTGTCCAGAGGAGGGCAACAAAGATGGTGAGGGGTCTGGAGACCAAGTCCTATGAGGAAAGGTTGAAGGAGCTGGGTATGTTTAGCCTGAAGAGGAGAAGACTGAGAGGGGATATGATAACATTGTTCAAGTACTTGAAGGGCTGTCATATAGAGAAGGGTACTGAGCTGTTTTCTGTTGCTCAAGAAGGTTGGACCAGAACCAAAGGGGTTGAAATTAAATCAAAAGAGTTTCCGTCTAGACATCAGGAAGAATTTTCTAACAGTTAGAGCGGTTCCTCAGTGGAACGGGCTTCCTCGGGAGGTGGCAAGCTCTCCTTCCCTGGAGGTTTTTAAGAAGAGGTTAGATGGCCATCTGTCAGCAATGCTGATTCTGTGACCTTAGGCAGATGATGAGAGGGAGGGCATCTTGGCCATCTTCTGGTCACTAGGGGTGTGGAGGGGGGAGGTAGTTGTGAATTTCCTGCATTATGCAGGGGGTTGGACTTGATGGCCCTGGTGGTCCCTTCTAACTCTATGATTCTGTGATTTTTAGAATATCTGCTGGCTCATAATTTGTTCGGTATTATGCTGTCTGTTAATTTTCAAAGTACCATAATACTGAAAGTTAGCAACAGTCACCTAAAATAGATGGGCTGTGAAATTGGAACAAAGAAATAAAAGACATTAATTTGGCGATGGGCTGAATATTGTGAAGCAAGTCATCATATTTTTTTTAAAAAACCTGCAGCAAGAATATAAGGCCTGCTTTGTAAAAGAACATTCGATAGCATTGATCAGTGACACATGAAACTATGCACTGTGTGTTTGATCTATCAGGAGAAGCTAAAACCCAAAGTAGAATTTTATCCATTATTAGGGGTTCAAAACAGCAGCTGTACTCGACACAGCTGGACCCAATTCTCAAGACATGTGAGATTTTGTACTCATCAGAGGAAGGGACACAGCGGCTCAAAGAGAACAGTCATTTCATCCCTAACCATTCCTAGCAGAATAGCCTTGCCCGTAACCCTTTATTAATGGAGGCATAATACTACAGATACTTGCATTGCCATGACAAAGTTTTAATCCCTCCTGACCACAGGGCGGTAGAGTACGAAGGGCCTCTTCGAATTATGGTTTGCGTATTCTTTTGCGACTTCTCTGCAGCAGGGCAAGCAGTCATTATCGTTCGGTGAACCATCTGTTAATCTGTCAGCGCTCGTTCGCGCATTTAGGCATCGACGGCTCAGAAGTTCTGGCATAAAATAAGACGGCCATGTTCTCAGAGATTTCTGATGGGTTGCAAAACTCACTCGCAGCTCAACAGAGGCCATGTTAAGCAGGTGCTCTACTCACTGAGCCACAGCCCCTCCCCGCCTCCTCTTCCACAGAAAGAAATGCTGTTCCATTGGAGGAACAGCATGGTTGGCTTCACCCCAGCGAGTCAACGGCAAGTCATGAGATTTGTTTTCATAAGATCTTCTGGTTGGATCTGCATGGTAGGATGGGGGCACAGGGAATCTGTGGACGTATGTGGTAATTCTTGGCAGCCCTGACTTCCCCCTCCCCATTCTATACCTACATCCTCTGTTGCTTGTCACACTCTTCCCTCACTGCTTGGCAGATATTTGGCAGTTATAGGGTTGCCAACCTCCAGGTAGCAGCTGGAGATCTCCTGCTATAACAACTGATCTCCAGGCGACAGAGGTCAGTTCACCTGGAGAAAATGGCCACTTTGACAGTTGGACTCTTATGGCATTGAAGTCCCTCCCCTCCCCAAACCCCGCCCTCCTCAGGCTCCATCCCCAAAACCTCCCACAGGTTGCGAAGAGGGTCCCTGAAACCCTAGGAAGCTACCCCAATTCAGCCTTCTAAAGTTGAGGAAACAGCATGCCATAGTTATATGACCCTGTAGTTTGGTTGGACCATCTACTGCCAATACTATGGATTCTTGCAGCTTGCCAGAAGTCAATGAACACATTAGTGTGTTGTTATTGGAATACAATGGTAAAAATTAAATGAACACAGTGGTAACAAGTTTCTGAAGGAGCTCTTATAAATCAGTGGGAAGACCCATGCGGGCACATCTAATTAGGCTTCTTCCTTTCTCAAATGATTATGAAATGAATCAGGCTGCATAAGGGCAAAGGAATCAGCGGCCATCTTGAGTTAAAATGCACTTCTTCGAAGACTAGAGGCCCATTAAATACATTCCCAAATTGACATGCAGAACAAACTGAACCACAGCAGAAGAAGAAGAAGAAGAAGAGGAGGAGGAGGAGGAGGAGGAGGAGGAGGAGGAGGAGTTGGTTTTTATATGCTGACTTTATCTACCAATTAAGGAGTTTGATTCCCCACTCTTCCACATTAGTGGCGGACTCTAATCTGGTAAACCAGCTTGGTTTCCCCACTCCTATACATGCAGCCTGCTGGGTGACCTTGGCGAATCACAGTTCTCTCCGAACTCTCTCAGCCCCACCTACCTCACAAGAAGGGAAGGCGATTGTAAGCCAGTTTGAGACTCCTTAAAGGTAGAGAAAATTGGGGTATAAAAATCAGCTCTTCTTCTATTCCGATTTGACTCTAAAATTGACTTACTGTTCAAATCCTTGAAAACCCATGTATTTTGCCTTTCTCTCATACCAGCTTTACCACTGGGAGGAAAATAAAACAGAATCATTTCACTTGAAGAGAAGACTAGTTTATTTTCTACAGTTAACACTGGGGAATCATGAAAATACAAAAGTACGTTTATTTTCTTGGTTGCTGTTTTTTAAGGCACATGTTAGACCAGATGGTCCTCCTCTCTCTGGGAAAAGTTTAGCGAAGGTCATTTTGCATATTTTCCAACACAACATGTTCAATAAGTTAAAAATTATACCCAATTTTCTCAAATTGTCAAACAAGGCTCTCTTGATAAGAAAGAAATTAATGTGTGTTTTCTGGACCTATTTTGAAGCTTTAGATTTGAAATGTTAGTTTGTAAGCAAACAACTTGTTTCCTTGGTAATGTTAAAGTTCGCAATGTCAGAATCCTTGTTTGTGGCAGTCACGGGAAGGAACTAGAAAAGATTCTTTAGTGTAAGGATGTGACCCTCACTGGCAACCAAGATCAAGTTAATTTGCTCCCATAGTATTCCCTATTACTATGTATGGGTGTGAAAGCTGGACATTGAAGAAAGCTGATAGGGAGAAAGTAGATTCCTTTGAAATGTGGTGTTGGAGGAGAGTGTTACGGATACCGCGGACTGCCCAAAAAAACAAATCAGTGGGTTATAGATTAAATCAAGCCTAAACTGACCCTAGAAACTAAAATGGCTAAATTGAGGCTATCGTACTTTGGTCACATTATGAGAAGTCAAGAGTCACTGGAAAAGACAAACATGCTAGGAAAAGTTGAGGGCAGCAGGAAAAGAGGAAGACCCAACAAGAGATGGATTGACTCTATAAAGGAAGCCACGACCCTCAGTTTGCATGATCTGAGCAAGGCTGTCAAGGATAGGATGTTTTGTAGGACATTGATTCAGAGTGAGTTGTAAGCGACTTGACGGCACTTAACACACACAAGGGGGAATTAAAGGTTCTGAATGCTCTCTGCTGCTGTTTTTAGGGATCAGGGTGACTGCAAAGTGCGCCATTGAGTCGCGGCCAACTAGGCATCCATCTAGATTAGCATCCACCACTCATGTGGGGGAGTGGGGAATCAAACTCCACTAGCACATTCCCTAGTATCTTCTGTTCTTTTTGTTCCTTCATGGTTCAGGATATAGGAGCACGGCAAATGGCCATTGCTTAAGCAATGTTTTGAACATACAGTATTTCTGAAAGCCAATTTCAGCTAAAGTGTATTGAGTGGGCATGCTTGAAATGCAAAATAAATGCACTTTAACTATACATTACAAAAAAACACCACAGGGAAATCCACAAAAAAAGGATGATTGAAACACAGTTTATACAATACAGAGCACTGTTCTAGGAGACATGGATGGAGTTAGCACATTATCTCTTGAACGCAAAACATTCACTTCATTGCCTTTTTAAAAATAGCACTCTAGCCGTCGAGGAAGCCTTTTATATGTTTCCACGCAACTCAACAGTAATGCTTTCTGTAGTCAAGTTGCATTTCTGTCAAGCATAAACTGTGAAACAGCCCAAATCAAACTATGACATTGCCTTAAAATGTGAGATTAGTACAAATAAAAGATTATGCTTATCTCACCTTGCCTTCTGGTTTTCACACCCCTGAATGGACAGTACTTGCATTTGTCCCTTTTTTCCTCTTCCTCCCACAAACTCCAGAACTGGACAAAATTAATAAAACCAGCCGATTTTCATAGAATCATAGAGTTGGAAGGGACCACCAGGGTCATCCAGTCCAACCCCCTGCACAATGCAGGAAATTCACAATTACCTCCCCACCCCCCACATCCCCAGTGACCCCTACTCCATGCCCAGAAGATGGCCAAGATGCCCTCTCTCTCATCATCTGCCTAAGGTCACAGAATCAGCATTGCTGACAGATGGCCATCTAGGCTCTGCTTAAAAACCTCCAGGGAAGGAGAGCTCACCACCTCTCGAGGAAGCCTGTTCCATTGAGGAACCACTCTAACTGTTAAAAAATTCTTCCTAATGTCTAGACGGAAACTCTTTTGATTTAATGCTTCGAGCCTTCCAAGTTGGCAGCTGTCCAAGTTGGCAGCCATCACCACATCCTGCGGCAGGGAGTTCCACAGTTTAACTATGTGTTATGTGTCCCACTTAGAGTGGGAGATCTCCAGCTAGTACCTGGAGGGTGGCAACCCTACTGCAATGCCCCTTTGCAACAGTCTAACTGGCACGTCCCGCTCAAGAACTTTACTTAGCATTCTACAGCTTTCTAAAAAAAAAGTCTGGCACAAACTCTATAATCCCTTCCAGTCACGTTAGAAAATGCACTCCGGGCTTGTCTGATATTTCACAACTGCGACTCCCTCCCGCTAAGCTCACTTGAACTTTAAAGCCTGTGGATAAGCCCCAGGAACCTCCTCGGAGTTTTAAAAGCCCGTCAGCACGTAGTTGGCACTGAACAGATGTCAAAACTCGAGCGGCAGCCCCGCCGCCATCTCTGGCGATGCACTTGACGCTCGCCTTGTATCCCCTCTGGTGGTTTCAAACACTATGTGGCAAGTGGCACAGAGCATCTTCCAAAAGACTGCAGATGGGCGAGAACAAGGGCTGGCGGCCGGCAGCTGTGCCGCCGGGGCAGAGAAAGTTGGCTTCTGGTGAAGCAGAACGCGTGGGAAAGTTAATGCTTGGGGCGCACCAGCAGGTTAGACTGATAACTGTCTGACCAGGTTGATAACTGCACACATCTTATATGGGAGATGTGTACAGCCCAGCATAACAACTTGAGACAATCTTACCAGATGTTTGTGTAATTGGTAATATATTATACAACCTATTACATGCCAGGTCTGTTTTATATTGTCTGTATATGTATATTTGTAGGACATTGATTCATAGGGTGGCCATGAGTCGGAAGCGACTTGACGGCACTTAACACACACATATGTAGATGTACGTGAAATGCGTTTTGCATGTGGTTATAGGTTTGGAAATGCCATTGTGCTGTTTTAAAGTTTTTAAACAGTTTTAATTTTGACATAGCGCTTCTAATAAATTATATTTGCATTATTTATATATGTATATTACCCCACCCAACCTTGGATACCCATCTTCTGTTTTCTAGGTTGGGTATTATTCCCCTCTTTTTTCTTCTAATACTGATAACCCCAGCCTTTTGAATTAAGAAGCCTGCATCTGACAGGCCTTCTCATAGCGTTGCATACTTATTTTTTCCCAAGACACTGAAGATATTTATGACTAATAACCAAGTACTTTTATACTTTATGCAAGTACTTATATACTTTATACTTTTATACTTTGTACTTTATGCAGCTGCGAAATATCAAACAAATCTGAAGTGCATTTTCTGATGTAACTGGGATAGAAGAAGAAGAAGAAGAAGAAGAAGAAGAAGAAGAAGAAGAAGAAGAAGAAGAAGAAGAAGAAGAAGAAGAAGAAGAAGAAGACTCCAACCATTCAGTCCTAGTATACAAGAATGAGAGCCAAGCATGGTTAGACTGGCATCCGGGACACCTGGGTTGGAATCCCTGCTCTGTCACAGAACCTCTCTGAGGAATCTTGGGCCAGTCACTCTTTCTCTCAGTCTCACCGACCTCACAGAGTTGTTGTGAGGGCAAAATGGAGAAGGGGAGAATGTTGTAAGCCACTTCAGGTCCACACTGGGGAGAAAGGTGGGTTATAAATGAAGTCAGATAGATAGATAGATAGATAGATAGATAGATAGATAGATAGATAGATAGATAGATAGATAGATAGATAGATAGATAGATAGATAGATAGATAGAGAGAGAGAGAGAGAGAGAGAGAGAGAGAGAGAGAGAGAGAGAGAGAGAGAGAGAGAGAGGGAGAGAGAGAGAGAGAGAGAGAGACTTCCCTCCCCAAGCCAAATATATAAAGTGTGAATGCTTTTTTAAATAACCCCCCTGTGCTTGACAAAACTGCAAGCACATCTTGTGGTTTTTTTTTTACTTTTTAAGCATTTCGACTCTACAAATTTAATTTCATCATGCATTATGCTGTTACGTCTTCAGATTTCATTACCCATTACAGTTGTGCACCTATATAAGTTATCTTGTAATGGCTTTTGGCTAGAGAAATGAAATTTGATTATTATTATTATTACGTAACCCATCGTGAAAGGGAAAAACAACAACTCATCTAACACACTGACATTTCTAAAATATATTTTATCTATGAGTGTGGCTATCCATATTCTGAATTCTGTCATAAAATTCACAAACTGATGATGTGAAGTCTAATTGCCAGACTTCTCATAGTTAATTTCTGAATTTTATGATAGAATTCAGAATATGGATAGCTGCACTCATAGATAGATACATTTACATATATATTCTATAATGCAAAGGGGCTCCTTTAGTTTATGCACCCTTTAGTTTATGCCCAGGGAAGACAGCAAACCCTATGGAAGAAGAAGAAGAAGAAGAAGAAGAAGAAGAAGAAGAAGAAGAAGAAGAAGAAGAAGAAGAAGAAGAAGAAGAAGAAAAGTTGGTTTTTAGATGGTGACTTTCTCTACCACTTAAGGGAGAATCAAACCAGTTTACAGTCTCCTTCCCTTCCTTTCCCCATAACAGACAACTTGTGAGGAAGGTTGGAGACCTCAAGGAGAAATGTGGCTAGCCCAAGGTCACTCAGAAGGCTTCATGTGGAAGAATGGGGAAACCAACCCAGTTCGTTGGTTTAGAGTCCACTGCTCATGAGGAGAAGCAGGGAATCAAACCCGGTTCTCCAGATTAGAGTCCACCGCTCTTAACCACTACACCACGCTGGCATACTATGATGACCCCACACCTTCCTATTCTCCCAATTGCCAGTAATCAGTATTTGGTGCTGAGTGGGAGAGAGAGGGATCACCTTACTTCTTGTTATTTTGCCAGAGGGTATTATGTGGACATGGTTTTTCTCCTTCTCCAGTCCCCGCCAGATTTTACCTTAGGGAGAAATAGGACACAGGCGGCTTCTTAAAGATAACAAAGTAAACAGGGAAATGCATTAAACAGTATTCACAAGATGTATTTGGAGGCAAGGCTGAATTGGAGGGGAAGCCCAAAACCGATATATCTCAATTTGAGTTTCTTCAGTTCTTAGGTTACAAGCTTAGTTCTGTTCCTCAGAACTCACATAGATTCAGTGTCACAGACTCTGTCCCCAGCCTAGCAGGAAGGAAGAGACTGTCAATCTCTATTCCCAGAGAACAGCAGAAGTATGAGGATTTACCCAAAAATCCCTCTTCCAGTTCTCACTGAACGACCCCACACCAGTGGCAGTAATCCTCCACACCACCCTACAACCGGAATAGCTCTGTCCCTGAGACTAATTCCCCTTTGTGACCTGAGAAAGGGCCCTTTCCCACCCAATCTCAATCCTGCCACTCCACAGGTTGTGTCTTCCACTAGCTCTGGCTGCACCGAACCCTTGGGTTCACAGAGTTGTTCACAGCTTCCTCTCACGCCAGTTTGAATGACTGCTTCCATTAAACTTCGTAAGAGTTTGATTGATTGATTTAAGATATTTATATCCTGTTTTTCTCCCTCATAGGGACCGAAAGTGGCTTAGAGCGCCATTCTCCTCTCCAATTCACACCCGTCCTGTGAGGGAGTTTAGGCTGAGAGAAACTGGCTGGCTCAAGGTCGCTCAGTGAATGTCCATGGCAGAGCTGGGATTCAAACCTGGATCTCCCAGATCCTAGTCTGACACTGTTGACATTGATGTTAATGAAAAACAATGTGCACGCTTTCCATTCCTAAAATATTGTGGGGGGGGGGGACTCTCCCACATGTCGCTTTTTTATTCCCAATTTCTCATCCAGAGGCCCCTCAAGACAGGTATAAAATGGCAAAAAATAAATATTGGGATTGTTTCCCTGCGGTTGAAGCACACCCCATAAGAATTTTCCTGTGTCACAACTACCCTCCAGTTGCACTTCGCTGGGGTTTAGGGCTGTTTTAGCTAGAATCTGGAAAATATGGGCAAAATGTGCGGGGAGAGCGAGGTGACCTCTGACGGGCGGATGAGGCCCGCAAAATCAAAAGGAAGCCCCGAAGCAGTCGGCGGGGGTGACAGCGGAGAAACATCCCTGCATAAAAGGCCTATGTTTGCCTAACATAGCATTCGTGAGATTGTTCAAGCCGGTTTGGTGGCTTTTGGCTTTGGACTGTGTGTACCTATGATCACTATCAGTACATTGTGGGATCATTTTGACCATCTTGACCATTTTGGCTAATGTGGCCACGTTGTCTTTTGTATATATTGTACATAGTTGCTGTTCAGTACCTCTTGTGTGTTTAGTCATATCTTTGCATGTTATCATATTGGTTAGTTAGTCATGTTCTATAGTATGATTCATTTTCTATAAACTCTGCATGTTTAAATATTGAGAGTGCTGTGATTTGTTTTGTTTTGAAGTTCCCATTACAGCACCGGGTGATTCTTATTTTTTACTACTTACCACCTGGAGGTTGGCAAGCCTATATTGTGTGGATTCCTGGTTTTGGATTTTGCTTTGGACCGACCCAGATACCTGCAACTTCTTTCTGATTTGAGTATAATATTATAGAAAATTGGGGCAAAATATTTTCTCCAACTTATAATTGGAAAGACAAGGAAGTAGTTACTATACATGGCAAGATCTCAGTACAAAAAAAAGAGGTTTTTTTTTTACAAGTTTTCATACCGGACTGTTCAAACAGGGTATGTACGTGCGAGAGAATTCGATCTGCTATGTAATCAAAACGGTTTCTCCCTCTCTCATACTTTTATTGTCAGACAGCTGCAGAGATACAGCATAGAAATCTACATGTGCCTAAGGTTTATTTTTACTTGAAATCTCAATTATTGCTGTTACTGCCAGAATAGGCATATAAAGATTTTGACTGTAAAAAGCAAAATCTTATACCTTGAAATGACGACACGCCAGCTGGAAAAGAAGGGCTGTTATAAGCAATAAACCTATCTTCATGCAAGTGCTTTGCTCAAAAGAAAACAGCAGAAGAGACTTTTGTGCTACATAAGCATCTTTCTTGTAAAAGATATCCCCAAACTCTTGTGCAGTATAACAGGAAGTTGGTAATGGGAAGTATGCTTCTGTGCCTAGGATTGTGTGTCTCGGGACAATACAGATGTCTAGGCTGCATTCACAAACTTTCATAAAAACCAGGAAGAATTGGATCTAGATGATGTGAAGAACTTCTTAGCCAATGAATGAAGAGCTCTTTTTGTTTCTTCCTTCCACTAGCCTCAGTGAATGCACAGTTCAGACAAAAACAGAACTAACCATTGATCTTGTAACCATGGTTCAGAGATTGGCAGTATGGCATCAGTCTGGGTTCTGTCCCCGCCCTAGGGTTGCCAGCACAACACATGAACACATGAAGCTGCCTTGTACTGAATCAGACCCCTGGTCCATCAAAGTCAGTATCGTCTACTCAGACCGACAGCGGGTCTCCAGGGTCTCAGGCAGAGGTCTTTCACAACACCTACTTGCCTGGTCCCTTTAACTGGAGATGCCGGGGATTGAACCTGGAACCTTCTGCATGCCATACTGATGTTCTACAGACTGAGCCACAGCCCCTCCCCTGGCAGCCGGTGGAAGATGCACTGTGAAAGGGGGGGAGACATCATCGATTGGAAACCCTATTGGGTGGGTGGGTGAGGGTTGCCAGATCCAGGTTGGGAAACTGCTGAAGATTGGAGGATGGAGCCTGGGGAAGATAGGGGCTTCAGTGGGGTACAATGCCATGGAGTCTACCCCTCCCAAAGCATCCATTTTCTCCAGGGGAACTGATCTCTGTAGTGTGGAGATTAGCTGTAATTCTGGGGGATCCCCATCTCCCACCTGGAAGCTGGCATCCCTACTAATTCATATGTGCATGACCCAGCCCATTGTCAGGTTAAGATTTCCTATGGTTCTTCAAAGCCAGATCACTAGGGGTGCCAACATCCAGGTACCAGCTGGAGATCTCCTGCTATTACAACTGATCTCCAGCCAACAGAAGAAGAAGAAGAGTTGGTTTTTATATACCAATTTTCTCCAACACTTAAGGAAAACTCAAACCGACTTACAATCACCTTCCCTTCCCCTCCCCACAACAGACACCCTGTGAGGTATGTGGGGAGGAGAGAGTGTGACTAGCCCAAGGTCACCCAGCTGGCTTCATGTGTAGGAGCGGGTCAACAAATCCAGTTCACCAGATTAGTCTCTGCCGCTCATGTGGAGGAGTGGGGAATCAAAGCCGGTTCTCCAGATCCGAGTCCACCGCTCCACACCACCCCTCTTAACTACTACACCACGGTAGATCTCCAGTTCTCCTGGAGAAAATGGCCACTTTGGCAATTGGACTTTATGGCGTTGAAGTCCCTCCCCTCCCCAAACCCCACCCTCTTCAGGCTCCGCCCCAAAAACCTCCCACCGGTGGTGAAGAGGGTTCTGCCATCCCTACAGATCACAGAATCCAGTGATCCAAGTTCAGGTAAGGCAGGCCAACCAAATGCCTGACTGTAGTAGTTAAAGCAATATACATTAAGAAAGGAAGGACCACTATAATACTCGTTTGCTCAGATTGGGCCCCAGTATATTCTAGGCTGTTCAAACAACATGTTGGAAAACACAGATCAAAGCCACCGAGAGGCAGAGGTCCTTAACCTGCTTTTAAAACATTTAACAAGTGTCAGTGCATAACATTGCTCGCAAACAAACAGAGTTTTGCTGAAGAGCCCCTGGAAATGTATCCTGCTGCTTTTATTTGAAAGATTAATTGCCCTTTTACGATATGTCAGTAGCAATACGATTTACGGCGTTTGTTCCACAGTGAAAACCCTGGGCGTTGAAGAAACAAGTGCTGTATTATTAAAAATTCAACACAGCCTTGTCCGGGGCACTTCCATACATGTCACTTCAAGTCCGTGCTGTCTTCTTTTTATGACCATCTTATGCTTCCCTGTTCTGTCCTGTGTTTATTACTGTCAATCTGATCCCCGGTGCACCGCAAAGTCCCTTTGCAGCAAACGGAACTTGTACTGACCGAGCCGTTTCAGCGAATGCCCATTTCCATTAGAAACTGTTTATGTATAGCTTAATATCTTGATTTTAGGGCCGCGTATTTTTTTTTTGTCATCGCGCTGCGTTGCTACGAACCGCAGAGACGACTTGAAATACTGTGCAGATGGTTATAGGGTACGGCTCTTCGTCACCTTGGCTACATCCGGCGTCCTCGATAAATTTAAGCACGGGTCTCCTGAAGTCTCCGAACGCTAATAAACGTTTCTCCCTTCCTTCTGGATTTATTTGTTTACACTACTTTAAATTACTCGAGATCATAAAGGATAAGCCCCTTCATCCTACATACAATGACCTTTCTGAATGAGTCTCTGACATCAAGGAATGCACGGCGGCATTTCAAATCTTTATGGCAGTGTCTGGCTGACTGTTCTTTCAACAGCTTGCTGGTTTCCTTATGATCTCTCTTTCGGCTCTGTTTCCTCAAATCCATTTATTTTCCCCCATCTATGCTATCTACCAAGGACATGTATGTTCAAAGCAAAAAACCTTTTCCCTTCTCCTTTTGACTGAGTGAAAGGGGGGTGGGGAGTATCAAATTATTTCACGATAGAAACCAAACTGCCGTCGGCACAGCAACGTGACGCAGTCAGAAAAGTTTGGTACGGTGGCACTTGAATTAAAGAACTTCTCAAAAGCAGACTTCTGTCGTGATTCATCCTATGCCTCCCCCTCGGTTCACCAGTCCCTTACATTTCCTCTACTGAAGAAAAGGCCACCTGTGAATGAGAAAACCCCCATTTTAGGCCTCGGTTACTCTATCTACAAGTTCGGCAAGGTTGTCACACAGGTCTATTGTAACAAAATGCAGAGCTGAAAGGGAAAGGCGGGTGAAATTGAGGAGTTCAGATTCAAAAGCAAATTGTATACCCCTGTGCTTGGACTCTGTGAGAACTGGAAATGCATCCGCTTTCCTTGAGGTTAATGCTGTTAAAGCTGTCAAGTGAGGAGATCGTCTTTTCTCTACTCTACCGTAAAAGTACTCCAGAGGTTTCCTTGACAGGTTTTGCTGGCTGATGGCTTGTAGCTAGGGTGGCCAACCTCCAGCTGGTGGCTGGAGATCTCATGAACACATGAAGCTGCCTTATACTGAATCAGACCCTTGGTCCATCAAAGTCAGTATTGTCTACTCAGACCGGCAGCAGCTCTCCAGGGTCTCAGGCAGAGGTCTTTCATGTCACCTACTTGCCTAGTCCCTTTAACTGGAGATGCTGGGGATGGAAGGGGGACCTTCTGCACGCCAAGCAGATGCTCTACCACTGATCCACAGCCCCTCTCCATGGCTCTCCAGGTTCTCAGGCAGAGGTCTTTCATGTCACCTACTTGCCTAGTCCCTTTAACCGGAGATGCCGGGGACTGAACCTGGGACCTTCTGCATGCCAAGCAGATGCTCTACCACTGAGCCATAGCTTCTCCCCACTGCAGGTAAAGCCAAGTCTGTGGTCCATCAACGTCTCACTGATACTGAGTTTCAAAATGGCAATGCTCTTAACTACTTTAAAAACCTCAGGTCATGGATAGTTATTCGGCCCCTTATCCAACCCCAATAACATCCCCAACATTAAGATGGGCCTTTTCTAAGACTCAATTTGATGCCCTTCCATCTGCTGTACTTTCAGGAAGATTTCTTCATTGCCCAAGAGAGACACATAAATGCTCTTGTTCCGTGGATACGGTGGAGACCCTAGCACATATTTTGCTCCATTGTGAACATTATGATGATGCCAGAAATCATTTAATTACTCCCCTCCTATCTCGATTTGTATGCTCTTACACCTCTGAGGCCTCCTTGGTAGAATATCTACTAGAAGATAGGGTGACTTATATTTCATATTCTGTAGCAAAATTTTGCTCTTATGTTTGCTGGAAACGGAAGGCACTTATGAAGAACAAAGGCCTTATGGGCAAACCTTCAGATTAATTAGTACGGACGAGATGCTGTAAGTGGAAGCAGTATAATTTTATCATAGGATGTATATTTTATATTTTATGCTGGCCTTTGGTTGTAATAAAATTAAAGAAGGAACCTCCAAGTGGTGGCTGGAGATCTCCCGCTATTAGAACTGATCTCCAGGCAACAGAGATCAGTTCACCTGGAGAAAATGGCTGCTTTGGAAGGTGGACTCTATGGCATTATGCCCCATTGAACTTCCTTCCCCTCCTCAAACCCCTCCCTCCTCAAGCTCCACCCCAAAATCTCCAGGTATTTCCCAAGCTGGAGCTGGCAACCCTATTTTGAGGTAATTCTGCTAAGGCCAGAACTTACCATTTTTTATCCAGTTCTTAGTAGGTATTTCCTCACCCCAATTGGGGGTAAGCCCAAGGACAATGTTTTAATTAACTCTAATGTTAAGCAATTGTTTACCATTAGTTCTATCAGAAAAACAAGTACGAAATGCTGATAGGGCCTTCTGCTATTCCCTTTTGACCTGACGGTATTTGGGATGCAAATACCAGCACCTGCGGTGGCTCGTTCAGAGCTGTACAAACACCATTTCGGCAGCGCTGCCTTCACACTACCCTTTAGTGCAAACAAACAACTAAATAAAACATATTGAAAACGACTGAGCGTCTTTAAAAATTAAAGGCGACAAAAAGCATGCATCAGAAACAGAGGCGTCAAGAGACCCTGCAGGAAAGTTGCTCAGTGGGGGGGGGGGATTCCTGATAGGTCAGAGAAAACGCAAATCACTAGAGATCAGTTTGGGAGGCCTAAGAGCCAAACTAGATGTTTTGGTGGTCAAGGGTCCATCCCATAATACCTAGAGGTTAGATGGCCATCTGTCAGCAATGCTGATTCTGTGACCTTAGGCAGATGATGAGAGGGCCATCTTGGCCATCTTCTGGTCACTAGGGGTGTGGAGGGGGGAGGTAGTTTGAATTTCCTGCATTGTGCAGGGGGTTGGACTTGATGGCCCTGGTGGTCCCTTCCAACTCTATGATTCTGTTATTCTAGTTTGGCCCTAAGTTGAGTGTGCTTGCGAAGTCATCCCTACCCCACACCAACCACCCTTTGTCAGTGACAGAGCGTATGTTTTGTTGGAAGAAAGTACCAGGTTCAATCCCTGGTCTCGGTGGAGCCTGAGGAGGGCGGGGTTTGGGGAGGGGAGGGACTTCAATGCCATAGAGTCCAATTGCCAAAGCGGCCATTTTCTCCAGGAGAACTGGAGAGCCAGCGTGGTATAGTGGTTAAGAGTGGTCGTTTGTCCTGTTGCCTCTCGGAAGCCCACAAACAAGACGACTGCAGCAGCATTGTCCTGCCTGTGTTCCACAGCACCTAATATATTCGACATGCTCCTCTGGTACTGGAGTGAATAGGAATGCATCATGACTAGTATCCATTTTGACTAATAGCCATGAATAGCCCTCTCCTCCATGAATATGTCCACTCCCCTCATAAAGCCTTCCAAGTTGGCAGCCACCACCACATCCTGGGGCAGGGAGTTCCACAATTTAACTATGTGTTGTGTCAAGAAATACTTCCTTTTGTCTGTTTTGAATCTCTCACCCTCCAGCTTCAGCAGATGACCCTGCATCCTAGTATTATGAGAGAGGGAGAAAAGCTTCTCCCTGTCCACTCTCCATACCATGCATAATTTTATAGACCTCTTATCATGTCTCCCCTTATCATATCTCTCCTACCAGGTTGTTCCTGGTATTGGGTCATTGTCAGCTGAGTTGGCATACATCCCACAGAAAGCTTGCTTACAAGCTAACTCTTTGTGATTCTCAGCTGCACTCTTTGGTCTGAAAAGTGTTGAATCTCCTGCAAGGGTGACGTTATCTGAAAGTTCCATCTCTGGCAATTGCTTGTTCACACAAGCAACTTATTGATCGCTACGACTGATGGGGGACGAGCAAGCATATTTTAACCAGCCTGATGAGTCTGCAGAAGATTATGGATTCGTACATTCTGCCTCTGTACTAGTTTTTTCCACAGTCATTCATCATTTAACAATATCAGGAAACTCTTATCTTGCAGGTAGGTGCTTTCAGTGTGTACTCTGAGCAGTCCCTTTAGGTGCAATACAGCGTAAGGCATGTGTAGTGAATGGACACAAAGCTGCCACTCAGGTGTATGTCAGATAGCCGATCCAGGTTATTTCTTGCGTGATGGCTGCCACGAACAAGACAACTGCAGCAGCAGCATCCTGCCTGTGTTCCACAGCCCCTAATATAATAGGCATGTTCTTCTGATAATGGAGAGAATAGGCGTGCATCATGGCAGGTTACATAAGAAAGCATAACAAAAAAAGCCCTGCTGAATCAGACCAAGGCCCACTTGGCTGCCAACTTGGAAGGCTTGAAGAGGGGAGTGGACATGATCATGGAGGAGAGGGGTATTCATGGCTTCTAGTTAAAATGGATACTAGTCGTGATGCATACCTATTCTCTCCAGGATCAGAGGAGCAGGCCTATTATCTTAGGTGCTGTGGAACACAGGCAGGATGGTGCTGCTGCAGTCGTCTTGTTTGTGGGCTTCCTGGAGGCACCTGGTTGGCCACTGTGTGAACAGACGGCTGGACTTGATGGGCCTTGGTCTGATCCAGCATGGGCTTTTCTTATGCTTTCTTATGTAACCTGCCAAGGCCCAAACCGGTTCACTCCCATGAGACTGCAGTTGATCTTCCAGGCCACAGCAATGCAAACAATACCAGGCCAACTATCTACAATCTGTAGTCAGGCAAAAAAAAAAAAGTGAAAAGTGAAACATGGTTCGGAATTACAGGAAAAAAAAATTTTATTTATTTATATATATATATATAAAACATAAAGCAAAAACAAAGAATAAAAAATGAACAATACAAAAGGATACTACAAATTATTACAAGTTCGTAATAACATAAAATTACAGGAATTACAGGAAAATTCTAAGATGGAGGCTGTTGCAGCTCCAGGCAGCTGTCAAAGAAGGCTGTTCTCAGGATTCCTGGGTTGTTTAAATTATTTGGGTCACAGATTTGTATTTCTGCTGTTCACATGCTGTAAATTAGGGGTGTGCACTGGAAACAATGTTGTTTTAATTACTTATCATAATTTAAGAAACTGGAATAAATATTCACAACTGATCTTGATGTTTAACCTCCTCAAACCCACTATTAAACACTATGGACTACCTTGGTAGTGGTAATCAAACTATCACGAACACATGAACACATGAAGCTGCCTTCTACTGAATCAGACATCAGGTGATGTGAAAGACCTCTACCATGAGACCCTGGAAAGCCGCTGCCAGTCTCAGCAGGCAATACTGACTTTGATGGACCAAGGGTCTGATTCAGCATAAGGCAGCTTCATGTGTTCATCAATATCCTCCAAAACATCCTATCCTTAACAGCCTTGCTCATATCTTGCAAACTGAGGGCCGTGGCTTCCTTTATAGCATCAATCCATCTCTTGTTGGGTCTTCCTCTGAAATGACAGAAGTCAAAATGAATATAGAAGTGAGCCAAGATTTTAAGTCTACCCTAATTGTGGATAGCATAATCAAATCATAATGAGGGTGCAGTGGTATTGCCCAAACACAAGGGTGCTGAATACATAAACTGTCTTTTTCATTAAAAAACTTCAAGAATGGCCAATGGCATTTGCTCAAACCTCAGGCAAGGCAAAAAACATATTGATCCAAGTAAAACAATCCAGTTTAATGAAGAAAAGCAATACAGACCTACTGGAACAGATAGAAAAATAAAACTCAACATATTTATGGTGATCCAATTATAACTTGGTTTGTCTGGGTTCACAGCAGCCCAGTATCTTAAAGGCTACATATCTGGAACCCCCAGAAGAAAATTGCCTCTGAGTGTTACAGCACGGCTACAAACTAGTCTTCTTTCTCCCCATCAGACATTTGTCACAGATGCTGGCATAGTTAGAATCATAGAGTTGGAAGGGACCACCAGGGTCATCTAGTCGAACCGCCTGCACAATGCAGAAAATTCACAACTACCTCCCCCCCACATACACACACACAGTGACCCCTACTCCATGCCCCCAGAAGATGACCAAGATGTCCTCCCTCTCATCATCTGCCTAAGGTCATAGAATCAGCATTGCTGACAGATGGCCATCTAGCCTCTGCTTAAAAACTTCCAGGGAAGGAGAGCTTACCACCTCCCAAGGAAGCCTGTTCTACTGAGGAACTACTCTGACTGTTAGAAAATTCTGCCTAATGTCAAGCCGGAAACTCTTTTGAATTGCAACACGTTGGTTCTGGTCCGACTTTCTGGGGCAACAGAAAACAACTCGGCACCCTCCTCTATATGACAGCCCTTCAAGAACTTGAAGATGGTTATCATATCCCCTCTCAGTCTTCTCATCTTCAGACTAAACATGCCCAGCTCCTTCAATCTTTCCTCATAGGACTTTCCTCATAGTTCAAAGAAAGTTCCAGGCCATCTCCTGCTTGACTACTCTTATACAATCATAAGGGTATCAATGAACAGAGAGGGACCGGTTGATGATCTCTGACCGATCCCAGACCTTTGTCTCAAGGTATTTCATTTTCCTGAATATAAGATGTAAGCACTCAGTGAGAAGCATAGATGAAACGAGAGCATGATATCAAAAGGAAAACTAACACGCAGCTCTATTCCTTGCCTCCGCGGTTCGTAAGCTTTCATAAGTCCCTGGGCTTCTTCTTCCCACCAGCACATTTCCCTTCTTTTTCTGTTTTCAACCTCCCTACCTCTTTAATTATGCTCTGCCCCATTCATACTCTCTCCACTTTTTTAATCCAAAGACATCGGACTCCTGGGCACGTAGCCATGGATTGTTCGAAATAGGGGGTAACTCAGAGGGCTTTGATTTAAGTAGGTGGAAGAGATTTGGGAAGTTAGAATCCTGTTAGGGACAAAGCTTGATTTTGTTGTGATGTAACAATGTATCTTTAAGACTGCTACTGATAGAAGAAGAAGAAGAAGAAGAAGAAGAAGAAGAAGAAGAAGAAGAAGAAGAAGAAGAAGAAGAAGAAGAAGAAGAAGAAGAAGAAGAAGGAGGAGGAGGAGGAGGAGGAGGAGGAGGAGGAGGAGGAGGAGGAGGAGGAGGAGAGAAGGAAAAGGAGAGTTGGTTTTTATATGCCAACTTTCTCTCTACTTAAGGAAGAATCAAACAGGCTTACAATCTCCTTCCCTCCCCCTCCCCACAACAGACACCCTGTAAGGTAGGTGGGACAGAGAGAGTTCTGAGAGAACTGTGACTGGCCCAAGGTCACCCAGCAGGCTTCATATGGAGGAACAGGGAATCAAACCTGGTTCTCCAGATCAGAGTATGCCGCTCTTAACCACCACACCACTGATGGTGGTCCTGAACCACAGACATTAAATACAAAAAGATATAACATTTGAGTGGGCCTACAGGGTTCTTTTACACTACATAGTAAATGGACAGATTTCACCTCAAATTTGTAAAAGAGTAAATCTGGTGGCATCTTTTCCTTTTATACATACAGCTATTAAGTTACTGCCAACAAGAGAAAAAGCGATAACCTTAAACGGAGGGCAACGTTCTTCTACTATTGTTTAACAGCACGACTGAAATAGAGTCTCTGTGCCTATGACAGAGAAGCCCTAACCCCAAGACTTAAATCCAGTATAATTATCTTTGGGTCGAAAGACGTCCTAGTATACAACCCCACTTGACAATTCTAGGTTGATAGGGACAACCTGACAAACGCTTTGGGGATTAGTTATAAATGCTCTGCATATGATTACCAAAGCCTGTGTCTAAGGAGACTGCCATTTTCCCAAAAGTGACTTCATTAGAAACAGAGACATAAATTGAACCATAATCATTCAACACTGGGAACGTTACAGCCTAATGCATTAGCAGTCCCGACGTATGCATGCTTTCTCACAACTAAGTCTAAGCCGCATAAATCTGTTGCCCATATTGTAACAGGCCAATTCCGTCTGGATATTTTTTTTCTAAGGAAATTAAAAAGAACGCTCCTGCAGTTTTGGCCAGGGAAACCAAAAACCCTGTTAATATATCCAGAGCCTCATGCAGTTGTATTTTTGTTCCATTCTTTTAACTGCTCCTAGAGGGAAGACACCTCCCTTGGCTGTTTTCTTGAGAGATTTATTCTCCTGCTAAGGTTGTTACTTTTTTACTGGCTCTGTTTCTATAGCACCCAGAAATACAGGATGCTTTTCCCGATATGTCTCTCTGTATCATGAACAATTTCTGTATGTTACACTTCTATATTTCAGTCCATTGTTGGAAATGGACAAGCAGAACTAGTACAGAAACCGGCAGCTCCTGCTCCAAAGGGAAAAACCATCCAAGAAAGTTGATGGAAACCAATCTCCCCCAAGAACATATTGCTGTGAGTGGACACACCAGGGCATGAGTAATATTCCCGCCTTTAGAAGCCACATCAGTATTCCTATGCTTGGGTAGGAAGGTGGACAGAATGGACTTCAGAGGTTGGGTGGACTGAGTCCAGGAAGCCTATCAACTGGAAGCCATACTGGAAGAGTGTCCGTTCCAATATTAGAAGCTTAGAAGCATATACATAACTTAGAAGAACAGAACTTCTTACTAAAACCATGTGGGGTGAAGGGTAAAAAGAATGGCTGTGACAGGTAAAAAGAATGGCTGCAATAGAAGAAGAAGAAGAAGAAGAAGAAGAAGAAGAAGAAGAAGAAGAAGAAGAAGAAGAAGAAGAAGAAGAAGAGGAGGAGGAGGAGGAGGAGGAGGAGGAGGAGGAGTTGGTTTTTATATGCCGACTTTCTCTACCACTTAAGGAAGCATCAAACCAGCTTACAGTCACCTTCCCTTCCTCTCCCCACAACAGCACTTCATCAGGTAGGTGGGGCTGAGAGAGCCTTTATAGAAGAAGAAGAAGAAGAAGAAGAAGAAGAAGAAGAAGAAGAAGAAGAAGAAGAAGAAGAGTTGGTTTTTATATGCTGACTTTCTCTACCACTTAAGGAAGAATCAAACCAGCTTACAATCACCTTCCCTTCCTCTCCCCACAACAGCACTTTGTCAGGTAGGTGGGGCTGAGAGAGCTCTAACAGAGGTGTAACTTGCCCAAGGTCACCCAGCTGGCTTTGTGTGTAGGAGTGGGGAAACAAACCCAGTTCACCAGATTAGCCTCCGCCACTCATGTGGAGGAATGGAGAATCAAACCCGGTTCTCCAGATCAGACTCCACCGCTCCAAACCACCGCTCTTAACCACAACACCACGCTGGCTCTAAGGTGCTCCTGGACTCGAATCTAGCTGTTCTACTGCAGACCGAAATGGCTACCCTCCAAAAGTTCTTAAGTATTTTATCCTAATTTTCGGAGAACAAATGTGTTTTACACTGAAACACGTGGAAATTGAAAGAAGGCTAGAGAAACACAGTCAGCACACGTGAAATAATTAGAATGATGGAAATGAATCAAAAATACAAAAGAATTCAATGAACTTAGGTCAAATACATATTACATTTTGCTGAACTTCGTTCTTTTAAGGTGGAGCTCTCGCGATGTAGCCAAGCTTCTGCAACCCACCGAGCGCAATTTCCTGTTGATATTTTCGGCACTGATTTTTAAACGACAGAACTGATAGAAGGAGAGAGAGTTAATATCAAGGAAAAGGAAGAGGAGCCAGTTATTCTAGCTGCCTGTGCCGAATGAATGCAAAGTGTCAGAATCTGACACGGTAGGCGTCTTTCTCTCTCTCTTTCTCTCGATGGCTGATTTCTTTATATATATTGTCAGTTTATGGATTCTGCCTCTGAAAGGTGTACTTAGAGTGTGAAGTGCTAGCAGGTAAACAGTTGTAGGTGGTAAGGGGGTGGGGTGGGAAGAGCCAGCTTTCCTTCTCAATCAGGGGTTGGCTTTCTTTGAGCCTTCAATCATTCACTTTGTGCTACGGGCTGTGAAATCTTCCTTACTGACTTCTATGAGCACCTAATTGAGCTGGGATTTTTCTCTGGAGGTGTCTAATGTTCTGTTCACACACAAACAGTCAGAAGCGTTTAGCTGAGAGAGTCTAGCAATTGCCCTTTTGAAGAGCCAAGGAGAAAAAGTTGATTTCCTCTGTTTTCCTCTTATACTGGGAAAAGGAAACAGCTGACCAGGTTACTTTCTTACAGTTCAGTAATTTGGGGAATGGCGTGAATGTCTGGCCCCGTTTTGGGGTGCTACAGATCATTGTCATGAGAAGAATTTGGTTGGAATAAAATGTTAAAATATTTTTATAAAAAACCCAGCAAACTAGACTCACGTGGATTTCATTGCATAAATTGGTCAGGACAAAAGAATTGCTGGCAGTACTTGTTTTAACAAATTAACAGAATACGCAACTACAGCAAAATTGACATATTTTATACTTAATAGGCCGATCACAGAATTTAGGGGGAAATGAATTTTTTTTTTTAATTATATACTGTAGCCTAGAAATTTGGAACAGAACGGAATCAAACTTAGATAAAAGAGCTTTAGGTAATAAGTAAGTAACAAATGTGCTAACTGATATGGAACGATATGTTATAAAAAAGAGCAATGTGATTTAATGAGGTTGACAATAGAATTGCAATTTTGAATGGCAAGTTTCATATATATTGTTATATTGAGTTTACGTATTCATGTTTTAATGTGTTTGTTAAAATAAAATGTTGTTTCCAAAAAGAAAAAAAGTGAATAAGGGAAGGTTGGAAAGATTTAGCTACAGCTGAGGAGCTAGCAGTGCTTTTCATAGACTAAAGGTAAAGGTCCCCTGTGCAAGCACCGGGTCATTCCTGACCCATGGGGTGACGACACACCCCAACATTTACTAGGCAGACTTTGTTTACAGGGTGGTTTTCCAGGGCCTTCCCCAGTCATCTTCCCTTTACCCCCAGCAAGCTGAGTACTCATTTGACTGATCTTGGAAGGATGGACGGCTGAGTCAACCTTGAGCTGGCTACCTGAAACCGACTTCCATCGGGATCGAACTCAGGTCGTGAGCAGAGCTTGGACAGCAGTACTGCAGCTTACCACACTGTGCCACGGGGCTCCTTAGGGGGCCAAAAAAAACCTGTAGCCTCCAACAGAATATTTGCTAAAAAAATGGCATGGTTGGGATGAAGGCCAAAGGCAGGTGGAGAGAAAGAGAGGGAGACAAGACAAAAGCAAAAGTATGTACATTTAAGGGTATCTATCACTGTAGTGATGGTTGTAATTCAGGGATACGTCCTTATAGGAAGTTAAAGGATGGGAGTTTCCAAATGATCCCTGCTGTCTAGGAGGGAGAATAGGGTTGCCAACCTCCAGGTGCTAGCAGGAGATCTCCCGCTATTACAACTGATCTCCAGCCGATAGAGATCAGTTCCCCTGGAGAAAATGGCTGATTTGGCTATTGGACTCTATGGCATTGAATTCCTTCCCTCCCCAAACCCCGCCCTCCTCAGGCTCCGCCCCAAAAACCTACCGCCGGTGGTGAAGAGGGACCTGGCAACCCTTCTCCCAACAGTACTCATGGTTAAAGTTCTTTCTAAAGGAAAGGAGACCTATTTAGAATGGCCAAACTGACACATGATAAGCTGTTTGTAGAGCATGATAGACTTGTTCATATTAGCAGCTCTGAGGATAAAATGGAGGCAAAGATAAATAAATTGCAGGTTACATTCTGGTGGAGATTTGTGAAAGAACAAACTGCTCTTCATGATAATCATTTATAAACTTGTCTCTCAGAAACCCAAGAAGCTGAACTGCCCCAGAGACGTCGAGAGGGCCCATCAGATTGAATTAACGCACCGAGCGTTTACATCTCCTGATCTCTGAAAAACGTTGGCTCTCAGACATCTTTCGCTGCATCGCTAACGGATCCAGCCAAGGCCCTGCTTTCAATCATCCAGACGCTCTGGGCATTGCAACTTTCGAAACTGCAATTACTGTGCACAGAAGGATGAAAATTTTTGGAGCGATGGAAACCTCTGTGCGTTGTCTGATTCAGAGAGGCACCAAACAAAGATACCTGCAAGACTAGCTGTTCAAATTGCCAGTTTGAAGCAAGTCATATCTAGCTGAGTTTTCAAGGCTCTAGGCTGCACCTAGCAAGGGGGAAACACATCCTAATAGCTGGGTACGTCGGGGGAAAGCGGGAACAATTAAACATATTTCCCAAATCCATTGCTTGCCACTTTTAAGAGATGGTGACGGCACAGCCGAATAAATCAGCCTTTGCTAGAGTTGCCAGCTCCGGGTTGGATACAAAGGGTTAACTTTCTTTTTACACACACCGGTTACACACCGGTTACACACCGGTAGCTATTTAGCAACTAGTAAATTTCATGGCTGGAACTGCTACACTTTGTATCCTTACCCTCTGAGGGACGTGCACTGGTTTTTTACCCTTCGTGGGATATACAATGTAACCTACAATTTGAAAATTAAATATGTAGAAATATATGAAGGATGCTGATTGTAAGTATATTTATTAAGATATTGCTTGTTGATTAACGTTGCGGAATTTATGAATTGTATACTATGATTGTGATTGTATATTTTACATTATTTATAATATAGGAAGGACTGAAGAAGAATCACTAAATAGCTAAGAATTTGAAACGGGCGTATCCTCCATAAACTGGTGGCTTCTATCTTACTACATGATATTTGCCTTCAAAGGAAGAATTTGTACTCATACCTGAGACAACCTTGAAAAATCACTCTTATTGTACATATGGACATTTATGGATGGCTTTTGTAGGTCTTTTGTGTACATTTTGTCTTGTGTTGTCTGTATATTCATGTAGTAGCTTATAAATAGTTTTGCACTTTGTTTAAATTGTTTTCGCTCCTGTTCTGATTTCCAAATCTCCAGATACGTGTACAGTGGTGTCTATTTTCTCCCCCACCACCTGGAGATTGGCAACCCTACCCTTTGTGTCGTTCCAGAGAGGCCAATACAGGGAAATGTCTGCTGATACTCAAATGGCAAGAAGTCAAGAATTAAGAGACTTATCAACTGTCCATGTAGTACTCAGGGAATATCAATACAACAGACTGATTTCAGTTTTATACCAGTTCAGTTCTCTTGGCTTCCTTGAAGGAATCCTGAGGATAGTAATTTTGTCTCTCAGTCATCCCTCCCTCCCTCTAAGATTGCCAACCTCCAGGATGGTGGCTGGAGGTCTCCTGGGATTACAGGAGATCTCCAGGTGACAGAGATCAGTTCACCTGGAGGTTGGCCCCTTCCTTCCCAAAACCCCACCCTCCTCAGTCTGCCCCCAAACCTCCCACCTGGGGTGAAGAGGGACCTGATAACCCTAGACTCACAAGAACTATAGCAGACCAACACTGAGCCAAACACACTGATCTCCATAGGTTTTGTGTGCAAGTTGAATTTATTGATCGTGGAATATGGTTTTGCTTGGCTCAGAATTTGAGTTGTTTATTTGAGTAATCCCAGTGAGCTAAATAGTTGAAGGGAGGAAGCAACAGTAGGAAGAAGCAGGTTGACAGGTTCGAAGATGTCAACCCGGCAAGTTGAGTTGAGAGCTTCAGTGTGGTCCAAGAATGCATTCAGGCAGGAAATGCAGCTTGAATATGCTGCTCACACTTCTAAAATACATAACAATCTCATACTTGGTATTCCTCATGAGTGTCTTTCATGTTGCCATTAAACGCTACAAAACACTTGAACTGCAGAAACCAGAGAGTACATTAGCCATCTCTGTAAGGAAGAGAACACTAAACACATTAATAATTGCAGGCCCCTTGCAATTTTATCTATGTTATGCAGACAGCTAGAAAGGCAAAGCACAATGAGGATGCCCCCTCTTGATCCAAAATGGATTATAATACGCCGACGACCCTTTATAAGCATCTGAATAATCAAACTGCTGTTGCACCATCAATAGCAAATGCCTTCAGGGGTCACTTTTATGATTAACAATGATGTTGCCCATTATCATTATTAATCACTTTCATAGAGCTTACTTCATCCCACTGGCTCTAGACTCCTGCAGCAAGAGAAAAGCAATTTGATTTAATCCTTAGTAGAATTTCAAGGATTTTAGTGGTGGCGGGGGCAGGAGGGGAATAGTTGACGGAACAGACAGGGCAGTAAGGCATCTCTCAATATGAAAGAAAAGCCCAGAATGCACCTGGGCAACTTACCCATCCTTAACTGATGGAGGCGGGGCATAAGTCCTATGTATTCGCCAAAGGAAGCCAATGAAAGGCAATTGCACGTGTGAAGTTGCTGAAACCAGGAATGGACTGGCGGGAAGACAAACCCGAAGGAACACAAGTGAAAAAAGTAGAACAGTTTGAACAGTCCAGAGAACAAAATTGCTCATGAAAACACAAGGAATCAGGAAACTTTCCAAGTGCCACCCAGTTGGTACAATGATTGGCAGAAAGTTGTGCTTTCTGTGCACAGGAATATCGAGCGAGATGATCCTATCGTTTGGATAATATCCCTGCTAAGCACTCTCTGCTTTCACTGATGCGTCCACCACCCACGGCTTGCAAAACTGAAACCAGAGAAAGAGCTGTCAGAACGATCTTTTTCACTGCTTCACTCGCCGTCCCCCCGCCAATGACTTAGATTCTTTGTGTTGATTATGCATGCCGTTTCTGACCATCATGGGTCGCCTCGCTCTCCCCCTGCCTTTCCCTGTGTTTCATCCGCATTTTGAAATTTGAGATAAAACAGGTCTCTGAAAATACGGGCAAAACACGGGGAAACACAGGGGGAGAGCGAGGCGACCTCTGACGGTCGGAAACGGCATTAGGGTGGCCAGGTCCCTCTTCACCACCGGTGGGAGGTTTTGGGGGTAGAGCCTGAGGAGGGCAGGGTTTAGGGAGGGACTTCAATGCCATAGAGACCTATTGCCAAAGTGACCCTTTTCTACAGGGTAGCTGATCTCTATTGGCTGGACATCAGTTGTAATAGCAGGAGATCAAACGCTAGTACCCGGAGGCTGGCAACCCTAAATGGCATGCATAATCAACACAAAGACCCGAAGTCGTTGGAGGGGTGACAGCGAGTGAAACAGCCATGCATAAAAGATCAATGACTGTCAGAAAGTTTCCAGCAGCTTCTAAACTCTGGGAATGACTCTTGTTGTGTTCAAAGCATTTACAAATGGCCCTGGCTCGGATCATATCTTGATTAGCGAAGCTCTGACTGCACATTCCTAACGGAAACATTCAAATCTCTGCTAATGAGCTACAGTTCTTCTCAAAAGTCTTTTTTCCTTTAGATTGGCTGGGGCTTTCAGCAAAGCTGGAAGGCCTTGGGAGTACTGCAGTTTTTCTGTCATATACAAACCTTCCGTTCCCTGAACCATCTGACAGACCGCCGGCTTGGCTTCAGGCTGGACTGAGAAAACAGTAGCTAAATAGCCCAAATTATGATTTTGCACTCCATAAATACCACGCAAAAGCACAAAACCTATGCCTATCAGGTGTTTTCATATGCTTTCCTCCTTAGTTTTTTCCTAAGAACAAAGACACTGTCCAGAATGGGGAGGGGCCTTGGCCCAGTGGTAGAGCATCTGCTTGGCACACAGAAGGTCCCAGGTTCAATCCCCGGCATCTCCAGTTAAAGGGACTAGGCGAGTAGGTGATGTGAAAGACCTTTGCCTGAGACCCTGGAGAATTGCTGCCAGTCTGAGTAGACAATACTGACTTCGCTGGACCCAGGGTCTGATTCAGTATAAGATAGCTTCATGTGTTCATGTGTTTAAGGGTTACTCCTGGTGCCAAATGCTCCCAACCTAAGCACCAATAATTAAAACAGCATTCCCATTAAGTTGAAAGTAATGCTACATTGTTTACTCTTGACATTTCTTCAATTAAGTTTCTCTAGCATTTGAGAGATATTAATACTAAGAGCCATCTTCATTTTTCTTGGCTCAGATGCAAATTAAAAATTCTGTTCTAAGTTACGGCCTCCCGTGTAGGATATTCTATGTCTAGCTTCAGATTCAATAGCTGCAATTTCATCCATAAAACGGTTATCATGAGAAGCCATCAAAAGCCCCGTTTCTCTTCCTTGGACGGGTTTCAATTTTTATTCCTTCTCTATCAGATATTATTATCCAGATGTTCTCTATGTGCATCGTTACTATACAGAAAACATAAGAATTTATGGGCCAGTTCAGGACTATTTGACAAATATTATTTCCATCTCAAATAGATAAATCAACCAAAGTGCTTTCAAAGAAAGGAAAGCGTCTCCCAGTGAGAAGCTAGATCTCTTGGAAGAACTTCCATACTTTGCTTTCGAGAAATTAAGTTGTTAACACTGCAAGAAGTTGTATCATGTCAAATTGTTCTCAAAACATGCTTTTCTTTTCAAACCTTTTTCTTACAACTGAGCTCCATTATGTGACAGTAAAGTAGCAAGCAATTTAAAAAAAAATACCTTGTGTAGTCACTAAAATTATTTCTAATACTGCTCCAAATACAGTAAAATTTTGTTATCCAGCACTCATGGGGAAAAGGTTTGCTGGTTATTCGAATGTGCCAGATACTGTACTTATACTTATTGATTTTGCCCATCCCCTTATTGCAGATATTTGGTGAATATACCAGTTTTGCCCAGTCATAGAAGCAGGATATTGAGTGCAGTACATCAATCCTCCAAAGAATTATATTGCAAAAAGTAAAACTTACATTTATTCACTTACATTCTGTTCACATTCAGCATAAGAACATAAGAAAAGCCCTGCTGGATGAGACCAAGGCCCATCAAGCCCAGCGGTCTGTTCACACACAGTGGCCAACCAGGTACCTCTAGGAAGCCCACAAGCAAGACGACTGCAGCAGCATTGTCCTGCATGGGTTCCACAGCACCCAATATAATAGGCCTGCTCCTCTGATCCTGGAGAGAATAGGTAAGCATCATGACTAGTATTCATTTTGACTAGTAGCCATGGGGAGCCCTCTCCTTCATGAACATGTCCACTCCCCATTGCCTCCTCCACAGGGGTTTAGCGCAGACCTTATTGCAGGAGGTGCAGTTCCAGAAAGTTATGCTAAATGCGGGTTCAGGAATTATCCGGAGCCCAAGTTGCTGACCCGTGCAGGGGGCGGCTGGAGAGGGCACTCGTGGAGGCGAGTCTGGGTGAGTCAGCCTGTACTGGGTGACGGTGAGTGCATCTCGCTTCCCTGAGTCTGATCGGGTGTCCATGCAATGGAGGCAGCTGGCTTTTCGCTACTGCGGCTGCGCAGGCTCTCGGGCGGGAACTTGCCTGACTGCCGTTTGCCTCCCTGCAGAAGCCCTTATTCAAGTGGGCCAATCAGGGAGAGCTTCGGGGAGGGGGGAGCGGCCAGCGGATCACGAGCCTGCAGACTTCACTCAGGTCCGCCACCCGGATACAAATTTGGCCCCCTCTTGCTTCCCTGCTGTTGTCCTCGCTCGCCTCCCAGCTCATCAACATCTCAGCTTGTCCCACCCTCCCTCCCTTTACCGGGCATCGTGGTTTGTTCTTTTTTTGCTCTTTGCATGTCACAACGTATTGGCGGTGTGTGCATGGGGCCGGATCCAGTTGCGGGGAAAAGCCGGTCTGTGTGCCCCTTTCCCCCATTCTGGGGATCCCCTTAAGGGATTTTGGGGGAAGCCTGGCAGGGGACATGCCCAGCTCGGGGGCTGTCGGGGCAGCCTCCCTCCAAGTGGCAGGGGAGTCACATAGTGGCTCATGTCCAAGTGATGGCCCGCATACTGCCATCCCAGGCTACTCCCAGCAGGCAGGCTGGGAGTAGGTGGTCCTCCCAGGCTACTCTCCAGCAGATGGGCTGAGAGTAGGAGGTATATCATCGGTCTGCAAATGGGCCAGCCGATGCTCTGGATCCTGCCCCTATGCTAAGCCAATGCCCTTACGCTGTAACCAATAAAAATTGTGGCCAATTTCATCCAGATACTTTGTCTGTGTTCTTATTTGCATCCTAGAGTTTTGGGTGAGTTGGATTCTTTGTAGCCGGCTCCAGCTGCTCCCCAATTAAGCACTGGGTCAGCAATTGCCTTCTAGCCAGCGTAGTGTAGTGGTTAAGAGCGGTGGTTTGAAGCAGTGGACTCTTATCTGGAGAACTGAATTTGATTTCCCCACTCTTCCACATAAGCAGTGGACGCTAATCTGGTGAACAGGGTTGTTTTCCCCACTCCTCCACATGAAGCCTGCTGGGTGACCTTGGGCTAGTCACAGCTTCTTAAAGCCCTCTCAGCTCCGCCTACCTCACAGGGTGTCTGTTGTGGAGAGAAGAAGGCAAGGTGATAATAAGCCGGTTCTTCTTCTTCTTCTTCTTCTTCTTCTTCTTCTTCTTCTTCCTTCTTCCTTCTTCCTCCTTCTTCTTCCTTCTTCTTCCTTCTTCTATCTTCTATCTTCTTCTTCTTCTTTGCCACCAATGCTCAGAAAGAAAGCCAGGCTCCTGTGGGGTGCCAACCCCAAAGCAATTGCTTGGGTGGTTGGGCCAGACTTAACCAGCCTGCCCGGAATAGTAGTTCTCACAGAAACCCAGGAGGCAGACTTCTCAGTTGTCAGGCAATTCTTACTTTTTGCCAATCTGTAAGGAAGCCTTCAGTGAAAAGAGTGAAGTGGGCCTTCTATTTCACTTCAGGGGGGAAAGGAACCGCCTCGGTTGTCAAGTGTTAGAGTTAGAAAGAAATGGGATACAAAACCCCTGGGTGATTGCTTTGTGCTTTTTGACAGGGGGCATAAGCCAAAAGGCAAAGTTATTTGGGTGGTATGTTGAGGGGACGACGACAGGTCTATTAGGCTGAAACAAACAAGTAATCAGAAGGAGAAAAGGGAACGCATTACTTTCTGGCCTTTTTATTAACTGGGATCTTATAAATTCCCAGGTGGCTGGACTGTTGGTTTCACCTGAAACACCCTCGCTGACAACACTTGACACTATGTCAGATCAACGGCTTTGTCACTTCCATTCCTGCCGCCATTTAACCCATAACTTCGGACACTTATTTAGTAAGAGATCATTCTCTCCTTAATAAAAAGGCCTACAGCTTTCTTCGAAAGAATCTTTGATCGCAGGCGCTAGGCACAAGGGTAGCACAAATTGGATCTTGACTCTGGGTTTTTTTTACCATCAAATCAGGTGTTTAATATATAGTTTATAACCATAAAACCTAGACATTTTCTTTGTTAAGATATAAAATCATTAAGCTATCGAGGCCAGCCCTTTAACAAAAATTAAGTGGAAGACAAACACATTCTGCCCTCTTTCTGGCATTTTCTCTTGCAATACTAACCCTAACTTTTCAAATTTTACTTCATACATTCACAGGGAATTTGCCCTATCCTTAGGGTTGCCAACCTCCAGGTATGTTGGAGATCTCCTGCTATTACAACTGATCTCCAGCCGATAGAGATCAGTTCCCCTGGAGAAAATGGCCGCTTTGGCAATAGGACTCTATGGCATTGAAGTCCCTCCCTTTCCCAAACCCCACCCTCCTCAGGCTCCATCTCAAAAACTCCCCGCTGGTTGTGAAGAGGGACCTGGCAACCCAACGTATCCTTTACATCTTCTCCCCCCCCCTTGCCCCTCTCAGACCATCACTCACCAGCCATCAATTGCCTTCCAAATGAAAAAAAACCCTTTCTCTTCCATACAGCCAGTCCCATTTGAGAGCCAGCATGATGTAGTGCTAGGTTTGCCAACCTCCAGGTAATGGCAGAAGATCTCCTGCTATTACAACTGATCTCCAGCCGATCTCCAGTTCACCTGATCTCCAGTTCACCTGGAGAAAATGGCCACTTTGGCCATTAGACTCTATGACATTTAAGTCCCTCCCCTCCCAAACCCTGCCCTCCTCAGGCTCCGCCCAAAAATCTCCCGCCGATAGCAAAGAGAGACCTGGCAACCCTATGTAGTGCAGGGGTCCCTGAACTTTTTGAGCCTGGGGGCACATTTCAAATTCTGACATGGCATGGTGGGTGCAGCAACAAAATGGCTCCCACAGGAGGCGGAGCCAGCCACAAAATGATTGCCAGGGCTTAACTTCAGTGACACAGTACAGATCTTCGTGTTGTGGTGGCACCTGCTGCCAAAGCAACATTAAAAAAATTTTGCACAGCCAATCAAACTTCCATTAGTCAATCAGAAGCCTTGCTGGGCAAAAGCCCTTCTTGGCCCCACCCACTTCCTAAAAATACTTGGCGTGCCAAGAAGAAGAAGAAGAAGAAGAGTTGGTTTTTATATGCCAACTTACTCTTAAGGAAGATTAAGGACGATTCCCCACTCCTCCATCCACATGTGTGGCGGATGCTAATCTGGAGAACTGGATTGGTTTCCCCACTCCTCCACGTGAAGCCAGCTGGGTGACCTTGGGCTAGTCACAGCTCTCTTAGAGCTCTCTCAGCCTCACCTACCTCACAGGGTGTCTGTAGTAGGGAGGGGAAGGGAAGGTGATTGTAAGCCGGTTTGATTCTCCCTTAAGTGACTGAGAAAGTCAGCATATAAAATCGAACTCTTCTTCTTCAGTTTTTCACTATATAGGTCAATTGTTCTTCTTCTCTCTTGCTGTAAGACTGCACAAACACAAAAATGGAGGTGGAACTATGCGTGTACCAGATAACATTCATGGGAGATACGAAGAGTGAGAAAATGCTTTTTTCCTCCTTCCTTAGTACCCTCAGCAATAAAAATAAAATAAAGGGCCGTTAGATTTAGAACACGCTTAATCAAAAAGGTTCCAAAAATTTACAAATGGAGATAGTTGAAAGTTAACCTGTTGGTGAAACGGGGCTCAACATATTGTAAAAGGATGGATCCCTTCAATGGGTAAACCAGGTTATTCAGCCATAAACTGCATTGTTATCATTCTAACCTAATTGAAATGATTGTAGTTAAATTAAAAGGTGTGGTTGACTGATTACACCTAAACACAAAAAGACCAACCTAACGTTTTTTCAATTAAGCAAGCACGTTCTGGTACAATACCATCCATAGACAAATGATGTAATTTAAGCAGAAATACGCTACTAATTCAGCTGGAAATATAAAACACTAGGGTTAGTGTGCCAGGGAGTTGCTTGTCATTTCTAATCTTTTTTTAAAAGGATGAAGATGGATAGAAGGAGAGAGGAAATGCTCCTCAAGGATACATAATGTTCTTCCTACCCAATCAGATAACAGAAAGGTGGATTCGTTCAGTTGTAAACATGGACTGCAGAAGGTAAAGATATGTTCACACCTAGAAGAAAATGTTACAAAAGCAAATGCAAACTTGAATCAAAGGTGAAGATA
This sequence comes from Euleptes europaea, assembly GCF_029931775.1. Taxonomy (NCBI): domain Eukaryota; kingdom Metazoa; phylum Chordata; class Lepidosauria; order Squamata; family Sphaerodactylidae; genus Euleptes; species Euleptes europaea. Next base: position 5,040,001 of record NC_079327.1, on the reverse strand, counting down.
CGGATCGCAACCCATCCAAGACAGAACTGTGTAGCAACCCAAATCTATGGTGCATGCGGCAATGAACACCCATATGTGTGATATAGGATTTCAATAGGCTGGCCAAGTGAAATACTCATCCATCTACAAAGTGGATCAAAGTCAGTCATTCCATTCTTCATTTACACCAATGACCTTTTCAAAACACTAACATCTGATGTTCCCATTCTATGATGCAAATCTGGCTTTATTGTAATCAAAGCCATTTCCAGCCCTTATGTTTAACTTAATTTCAGCTTAATTGCATTTAAATTAAAATGATACAGGCACTTAAGAAAATCTGAGCCTCTCCGAGTGATTTAAATGTAAGGTTTTTTTCCCCTTTCCCAATTCATTTGTAAATTAAAGCTGTTTTTTTCTTTTTATCTAGCAAAAAAAAAATGTTTCATTACACTTCACGACTATGCGTGTGATTCTTCACTGTCTTATCCTCCAAATCAAGACGAGTCGCTTGGAACCAGTGCGTCTTGACTGCTGAATGCTTCCAGCATCTGGATGCGCACACAGTGCCTTCCGCCTGCCAAGAACATGTCAAGAGACATGCATTACACAGTTCACAGGTCTAGGAGAGAAACACTTGCAAAGCATTAACCTCTCGAGCCTTTAAGCTCCTGCGTCAGTCATCCGACATGGGCAAGCTTGAGCAGTTCACTTTCTGGAAGATGGACTGGAGCTCAGTTTCTTGAGCCCCTCTGTGGAAAACTAAAGGGCTCCTCCAGCTTCAGTGGACTTAAACACTCTTAGCTTGGCTTCTTCCCACCTGATTTGTCTCTCTCTCTCGCTCTCTACATACAAGCAATTTTTCTGTGTCCTGCAGAAACTCTAGCTGTTCCATGTTATCTATAATTCCCTACCAAAGCTGTGAACACTAGACACATCTAAATTATGCCTCCGTTAGACCTGTAGAAGAAGGAGAAGAAGAAGGAGGAGGAGGAGAGTTGGTTTTTATATACCAACTTCCTCTACCACTTAAGGGAGAATCAAACTGGCTTACAATCACCTTCCCTTCCCCGGTCCACAACAGACACCCTGTGAGGTAGGTGAGGCTGAAAGCTCTAACAGAGCTGTTACTAGCCCAAGGTCACCCAGCTGGCTTCATGCATAGGAGTGGGGAAACAAATCCAGTTCACCAGATTAGCCTCCGCCCCACATGTGGAGGAGCGGGGAATCAAAGCCGGTTCTCCAGGTCAGAGTCCACCGCTCCAAACCACCACTCTTAACTACTACACCATGCTGGTTTGAGCCTAATGTAACCTTAAGGGCCTGAACTTTTATTTAGGGCCTAGGTCTCTTAGGCCTCAGTATCATCATCAAGCTGCAGCCAACTAATGGAGTTCCACCTGATGGGTTTTCAAGGCAAGAGATGAGCACAGATGCTTTGGCCTTTGCCGTCTTCTGCATATCTCTCCCATTCTTTCTTGGTGGTCTCCCATTCAAGTACTGACCCTCCTTAGCTTCCGAACTCTGACAAGATTGGTCTAGTCTGGGCTACTAGGGATGCTACAGGTACTGGTATGTCATTAATTGCTCAATAAAACATTCTCTCTGTAGCACACCTGTAATGTATTTAGTTGGTGCAAGGTAGGGCTGTCAATTCGGTTCGGTCCGAACTGAAAATCAACCGAATTTCCCCTGATTCGGTGATTTTCAGTTCGGACGGATCCGAACTCAAATCTGGCGGGCAACCGGGGGGGCCGAATTCAGCGAGTTCGGGAGTTCGTGAATAAATTCGGCCAATTCGGCCCCCCCTTCAGGGTAGCCCGCTGAAGGGAGGCGGGCTGTCATTGAAACTCATCTGCGCCTCCCGCCCGGGAGGCGCAGATGAGTTTCAATGACAGCCCGCCCCCCTTCAGGGTAGCCCGCAGAAGGTAGGCGGGCTGTCATTGAAACTCATCTGCGCCTCCCGCCCGGGAGGCGCAGATGAGTTTAAAGGGCAGCCGCGCCTCTCCAGCGGGCTCCGCTGAAGGGGGGCGGCTGTCCTTTAAACTCATCTGTGCCTCCCGGCCGGGAGGCGCAGATGAGTTTAAAGGGCAGCCCGCCCCCCTTCAGCGGAGCCCGCTGAAGGGGGGCGGGCTGCCCTTTAAACTCATCTGAGCCTCCCAGCTGGGAGGCTCAGATCAGTTTAAAGGGCCTCCGCGCCCCTTCAGGGATTCCCTGAAGGCGCGCTTCGGCCGAATTTTCCCCCGAACTCCGGATTCCCCCGAATTACCGGGGATCCGAAGCGGGGGAGTTCGGACTTCGGCACGTACCGAACCCACAAGGGTCAAATTCGGCCGAATCCGAACTGTACCGAATTTTTTTTTTTGACAGCCCTAGTGCAAGGACTATGCTGAACTGTTGAACTCAGCTGTGCTGAACTGTGTTGAGTTTGAGGCTCAGCTCCAGGCTCCATCATCTGTTTCTCCTATTGGACGGTGGACTTTGGCTGTCCAACCACGGACTGGGGTGGTGGCTCCAGAGGGTTGGGGACTGTATATAAGTTGGGGTGTTTGCAGTTAAGTTTGTTCTCTCTTCTGTGTTATGTGAATAAAGCGGTTGCTGTTGGAACTCTGCCTCCAGCCTTGTGTGTAACCTACAGTACACATACATAATAACACCTACCCACCCAGGAAAAATGCTCTGCTTAATATATAGGAATTTGCTTTCAAGTAAACCTGCTCAGGGCGAAACTGTAAAGCTTCTTGATTTGATGTCTTGGCACTTTGGGGATTTCCCTTCTTCACCATTTGGACTGAACCTTTGACCTTGGATGACCAAAGGTAACGTCCCAAGGCCTAACCAAGTTCCATTTTTAGAAAGTTGCAGTGGTAAGTGGATATTTTTGATAAATGGGTGTTGGGCCACCAGATCAGCACATTCAGCAGACTTAATCCTGACATCTTTCAGCTGAATCCATCATTTATTCGCTTGTCTAGTTGCCCAGATAACCACACAGCTTCAATCCTACAAAAACACGATGCAAAATCTACACATTCCTTTGTCCGTTTTTCAAATTAAAGTCCCCCCTCCCTTCAAATGACATTCATTAATATTGTGCGCCAATAGGCAATTTTTTTGGGGGGGGGGAAGCAGCTGGTAGCTTGTACGATGCAATTTTGGCAAGACTGTCCCTTTCGCTGTGGCCATTCTGCTGTACCACAACAAATTAAAATTGGATCAAGAGGTCAAACCTTCATGGATTCTAGCAAAGGGCCATAATTGTTCCGAGACATCTGTCTCTCTGCAGTCATTACCTGGATAAAACAGTGGCGCGTAACCCGGCGGGGACGAAACTGCTGCTTAAGATGCTTTGGAAGTGTCCTCCGGAGCGGTGACATTCAGAACCTCTGATTTAGCGGAATACGTTTTCAGTCCTGACAGTGCCCCGTAAAGGCAGAAGATCAGCCATTTACACCAGCAGTGACCTTTCAGGGTCGGAAAGGCAGAAAAGTACGTCATCAGCACAAAGGCCTTTTTAGTACCACGTCCGAATCTACAAGCCTTCTGCTTGATCGTCAGATGCGACTGTCTGCAAGGTAAAAGTCCTATTGTCAAGGCAAATTAAAATCTCTGCAAGACGACAGACGGAAGGCCGTCTCTTTTCAGGGGCAACATTTCAGAAGTCTTTCTATCGGCAATACCCTTTTGTGTTAAATTTATAACAGCTACGTTGTTCGGCAATGAGCGAGACTAAAAACCCCATGTATCACGTGAGCATTTTGACAAATGAGGCCTCTTTAGAACTGGCTTATCTCGGTCCTCTATGAACCATACAAATGGAGAATTATCAATTTTTTTCCAAAAAGTGTCTCCAAAAATATAACCCTATCTCCTTAATTTCTTGAAACATAATGCTGGATATCTCATACCAACAGAGAGAGAAGGCTGCCACCTACTGAAGCAAAGGAATCACTTATTTCAGAGAAAAGCTAGATTTGAGTCCAGTTGCACCTTAGAGACCAATAGGGTTGCCAGGTTGCCTCTTTGCCAACAGCGGGAGGTTTTTTGGGGTGGAGCCAGAGGAGGGTGGGGTTCGGGGAGGGACTTTGATGCCATAGAGTCCAGTTGCCAAAGTGGCCATTTTCTCCAGGCGAACTGAACTGTAGCAGCTGGAGATCAGTTGTAATAGCAGATCTCCAGCTAGTACCTCGAGGTTGGCAACCCTACTCTGCACCATTTTCCCTTCCAAATTCAACTTAGAAAACTTAAGCAGCCTTGTGTACTTAACACATATTCCTGTACCACAAGATCTTGTGTTGGTCTAAACTAGGGTTGCCAAGCTCCAGGTACCGGCTGGAGATCTCCTGCTATTACAACTGATCTCCAGCCATTAGAGATTAGTTCGCCTGGAGAAAATGGCCACTTTGGCAATTGGACAATATGGCACTGAAGTCACACCCCTCCTTGAACCCCACCCTCCTCAGGCTCCTCCCCAAAAACCTCCCACCGGTGATGAAGAGGGACCTGGCAACCCTAGTCTAAACCTGCAACCATAAGCTTACCAGTTCATTACATCTGAATATTTTCTGTCTGAACTAAATGCCATGGCTAAAAGCTAGCAGAATGGAACAATTGCCAGAATATAGCCTTAATAGTACCTTTTATTCTAATTCTATGTAGTTGCTTGATAAATCTGGATTTAAATATATTTGCCACCCAGAAATATGGTCTCGCATTTGCAGTACCTTCAGGCTTTCTGGGGTAGATGCTTCCAAGGAAGAGACAAGATATCTTTCAACAAGCTTAAAGCATTGTATGAATTTACACAGAAGCAGAACTGCAGTGCACTTAAGAGTACAATTTATAAAAACCAATACACCATTTCTGATTTAGTATCACAAAGCAAAATGTGCTGTAGCTGTGTCTCAGTGGCACAACATCTGCTTGAGGTGCAGAAGGTCCCAGGTTCAATCCCCGGCATCTCCAGCTAAAAGGTTGAGGTGGTAGGTGATGTGAAAGACCCCTGCCTGAGGCCCTGCAGAATCACCGCCAGTCTGAGCAGACAAATCTGACCTTGATAGACCAAGGGTCTGATTCAATATGACAGCTTCATGTGTTCAAAATACTAAAGAAAAACTTTTTTGTTAAGCAAAATGAGGTTTTGTATCACCAGCTGAGTTGCCAGCTTTGGGTAGGGAAATTCCTGGAGATTTAGGAGGTGGAGCCTGGAGAGGGTGGGGTTTGAAGAGGGGAGGGACCTCAGCAGGGTATAATGCCATAATGCAAGAGGGACCTGGCAACCCTACCTTGGAGGTCTATGTGCTGGATCTAGAGTTGAAGGGAAAAAAGGGGAATGAAACCCAACCTGAAAACAAAAGCTGGGTACCCGAGGTTGGATGAGAGGAAGATTTACAAATATAATTTATTGGAAGCGCTAAAATTCTTTAAAAGCATTAAAATAGCACAATGGCAAAACTTAGGTTGATATCTATAACCACAAACCCAAATGTGTTTCAGCCTCTAGGGCCTTCATCAGTGGTTAGTTAAAACCTTTTCTTAAGTTTGCACACATATATAGAAATACAATGATGTAAACAAATGCAAATACAAACAGTTTAAAACCCAACCCAACCAGGTAAGTGAATATGGTGTAAAGTTTATTCTCAATTATTCAAACAACTGGTATATTGGGTTGTTGTTGTAGTACTGGTTAGTATAAGTCTCTCGTATATTTTGTGTGCAGATATCAACCTGGTGAAGCAGAGGTTTTTTGGGAGGAGCCTGAGGAAGATGGGGTTTGGGGAGGGGACTTCAATGTCATAGTGTCCAATTGCCAAAGCAGCCTTTTTCTCCAGGTGAACTGATCTCTACCAACTGGGGATCAGTTGTAATAGCAAGAGATCGCCAGCTACTACCTGGAGGTTGGCAACCCTAGCTGGATCCCATCTGGTTCCGATGATTGTAATGTAATGTGCTTTATGCATGGCTGTCCCTGAAGACGGCTCTGAAGCTTCAGCTGGTATCAGACGAGGAGGCCAGATTGCAGACTGCAACCATAAGCTTACCAGTCTCCAATATGGGTCACGATATTTACTCCACTATGACCTGAGAGGGCGAGGAGATTGGAAAATATAGAATTAAAAAAAAAAAACAGGCAAAAGAAAGGGACCCAGGGGCTTTAAGGCAGTGATCCTGCCTTGGGGGGTCCCCGTTTGGCTAATGCTTTAATCCTAATGCATACATAAAAAGGTAAAGGTCCCCTGTGCAAGCATCGGGTCATTCCTGACCCATGGGGTGACATCACATCCTGTTGTTTCCTAGGCAGACTGTGTTTATGGGGTGGTTTGCCAGTGCCTTCCCCAGTCATCTTCCCTTTACCCCCAGCAAGCTGGGTACACATTTTACTGACCTCGGAAGGATGGAAGGCTGAGTCAACCTTGTGCCGGCTACCTGAAACCGACTTCCGTCGGGATCGAACTCAGGTCGTGAGCAGAGCTTGGACTGCAGTACTGCAGCTTACCACTCTGCACCACGGGGCTCCTAACGCATACATAGCATCATAATTAATGTGCTTCTCATTGCCAGTGAGGATATAATTGGATATACTGTTGGATTTGCTGAGATGCAGCGCAGAGGCAACCTGAAACAGTTAAAGAAGAAGACGAAGAGTTGGTTTTTATATGCCAACTTTCTCTACCACTTAAGGCAGAATCACACCGGCTTACAATCGCCTTCCCTTCCCCTCCCCATAAAAGACACCCTGTGAGGTAGGTGAGGCTGAGAGAACATGACTTGCCCAAGGTCACCCAGCTGGCTTCGTGTGTAGGAGTGGGGAAACAAATCTAGTTCACCAGATTAGCCTCCGCTGCTCATGTGGAGGAGTGGGGAATCGAACCCGGTTCTCCAGATCAGACTCCACTGCTCCAAACCACCGCTCTTAACCACTACACCATGCTGGCTCAAAGGTGAATTTGCAGCAATCCCTTATAACTTTATAGGAGGTCAGCCAGACTTTTAAAGAGATGCAGTTTGGCCATTAACTCTTGTAAGGGTTAGGCAAAACTGTTCTGCACTACAATTAAAAAAACTTAAAAACCAAGAATGGTTGATGTTATTTTATGCACCGTTTCACAATCCTGGCTTGTTCCTGAATGACACACAAAAAAAATTGTTCTTGAATTCCATCTCTGGAGGCAAGGACACATGAACACATGAAGCTGCCTTATACCAAATCAGAGTCAGCATTGTCTACTATTGTCCATCAAAGTCAGTATTGTCTACTCAGACCGGCAGTGGCTCGCCAGGGTCTCAGGCAGAGGTCTTTCACGTCATCTATTCACCTGGTTCCTTTAACTGGAGATGCCGGGGATTGAACCTGGGACCTTCTGCATGCTAAAGGAAGCTGGTGTGGGATCACGCGACAGAGGTGTCACAGTGCCAACTGGTGTTCCGCCATTGAGACAGGATCTGCTTTGTACAGAAGGAACATCAAGGCGCATAAAAATTGTTTCTGCTTTTGTTAGAAACTCCGGATGGAGTCGCCGCAGCTTGAAAAAAGGTCCACGAGGGAAATCGCATTCTACACGCGGGAAATCGCGTTCTACACAGCAGGGGGCTTTAATCAATTACAGTATTTAAGAAGTCGGCAAGGGAAGCATGTCCAGCTCAACAACATTGAAGGGTAAAAAGAGAGTTTTGCTAGAGCATATCTGAAATTTCCAGCTTTCTTTGCTAATGCGGATAACAAGATGGAAAGGGCCGTGGCACACAGAAAGGTATTAAATTGCTCCCTCCAGGAAACCAGGAAAGAGAAGCCTACTCCCCCTGGGCCTAGGAGGAGGAAAATACCAGAGACGGGGGAAATGCTCTCAGAACCGGTATTTAAAATACAACCACAAAAGATGATTCACAAACTTCTAGGAGGGTTTGATACTCAGGGAGGGAGAAATCTACCTGATCCATCACAACAGACTCTGGGAAGTCATAAGCAACCACTATTGCAAATAATAACCACCAACAAATCTCCTGGAATTTTCCAAGCCAGAGTTAGCAACCCTGCAGCAACCCCCCAAAACCGCACCGCTTTATCGGCCGGCAGAAAAACGAAGTGACAAATTGCCATCGGCAATTACTTCATAAATAAATGAAGTCAGTAAGTCAGTAAGTCTGCATTGGAGGCTGTGCGCCACGATATGTGGGTTTGTGGGCTGCATATATCCCCTGGCTGTATGTGCTCTACCCTGATCTAGCGTCTAGATGTGCTGAAGGGCAGAAGAGATATGAAATTGGAATGTGCCTGAATCTTAGCAGCATGACAGCAAGCAAGCTGCTCATTTATGTACGTCAAAAAAAATGCTGGTACTTTGCAAGATGTTCCTTCATGTCATAATTTGGGCCACCAGCCAGAGAAATATATATGGACTAAATTTCCTGTATGGCTCCTTCCCACTCTATGATTCTGTCCCTGTAGTCTAGAGATGAGTTGCAATTCCAAAAGAACTCCTGCCCCCGAGATTACCTGGAGGTTGGCAAGCCTACGTGACTGGAGAAATCAAAAGTTTCTGCGTTACCCCAGACTCTTGTGGCTTTTATAGAAATAATGGAAACTGTATATTGTTAGATTGATAATTTTCCCAACCGTGAAAGAGGGAGAGCAATTAATTCTCATCTGTTAAATAGCACTGAAGCTTTGCAGAAGATTAATTCCAGTAACAAAAAGACCCAGAGAGGGGAAGCTTGGCTGAGTTTACAGGAAACTTCCCATCATTTGGACAATATGAATGAAGGTAGCACTCGAGGGGGAACAAGAATAAATTCCAAAGAGTAATTTCCCACAGCTGACCACCTACATCAAGCGCCGAATGTGGCGATTCTTAGTTCATGCAGAAGGAAATAAACCTAAACTGGGGAACATTTTCAAGGCAAAAAGAACTTTATTATCCCACGTAAAGGTGGAAAAGGTGACCGTCGGCCCGCAGAGAATGAACAAATCGTCTGGAGCCTTCCTCAGTTGTTCATAATTTCTCAAAGAGCCAGCGTGGTGTAGTGGTTAAGAGCGGTGGTTTGGATCAGTGGACTCTGATCCGGAGAACCGGGTTTGATTCCCCACTCCTCCACATGAGCGACGGAGGCTAATCTGGTGAACTGGATTTGTTTCCTCACTCCTACACACGAAGCTGGGTGACCTTGTGCTAGTCACAGCTCTCTCAGCCCCACCTACCTCACAGGGTGTCTGTTGTGGGGAGGGGAAGGAAAGGTGATTGTAAGCCGGTTTGATTCTTCCTTAAGTGGTAGAGAAAGTCGGCATGTAAAAACCAACCCTTCTTCTTCACTCTTCCACATGAATGGCGGACTCTAATCTGGAGAACCTGGCATGATTCATCCCTCCTCCACATGAGTGGAGGCTAATCTGATAAACCGGGTTGGTTTCCCTACTCCTTCACATGAAGACAGCTGGGGCCAGTCACACACTCTCAGCCCCACACACCTCACAGGGTATTTGTTGTTGGGAGGGGAATGGAAGGTGATTTAAAGCCGATTTGATTCTTCCTTAAGTGGTAGAGAACGTCGGCATATAAAAACTAACTCCTCTTCTTCTCCTCCTCCTCCTTCTTCTCCTTCTTCTTCTTGGCTTGGGACTTTACCTCTAACATCTTCACTGCGCTTTTGGAGGCTTAATTAAAATTAGCAGAAACAACCTATATTGTGACTTCTTCTTCACTTATGGAAGGGAAAAACACCTACGACAATCCGTTATGAGTTCTACCTCTAAATATCAAGGTGCTTTCTCCCTCTGCCCCAGCATACAATTATCATCACAAAGGCCGCTAATGGTCCACTCGCCAAGAGGCAGCAGATGTACCACTCCTAATTGCAGTGGCTCCAATTCCAAACAAAACCTTCAAGTACCAGAGAGATAAATTGTTTGGCTTGGCGTTCCACTTCAGATTTCAGGAATAGGAATCCAAGCCGAGGCCCACTCGTTGGCGAGATTCAAGGTTAAATTGCTAACATTGAGATTAAATTGCTCAACGTCCCTAAACATCAACATGGTGGGGTTTGTTTTCTTTTTGTCTCATTGTGCTGTATCAATGTGATCCTCACAGATCCATCCTCTGCCTCTCCTCTTGGTATGATGCAAAGGGAGTTGCGCTTTCAGCAAGCAGACTCAAGACACAGGCCCACACGTACGTATGCCCTAAATCTACAAACTTATATTTATAACCAGGGTTGCCAGCCTCCAGGTAACAGCAGATCTCCTGCTATTACAACTGATCTCCAGCTGATAAGAGATCAGTTCCCCTGGAGAAAATGGCCGCTTTGGCCATTGGACTCTATGGCATTGAAGTCCCTTCCCTCCCCAAACCCCACCCTCCTCAGGCTCCACCCCAAAAACCTCCCACCAATGGGGAAGAGGGACTTGGCAACCCTATTTATAACTTTAAAATAGGCGTGACTTTGGCAGACTCATTTGTTCAAACTGGGGTAAACATTTAAGTGAGAGGCAAAAAGCTAGCATGGATGAAAGGAAAGGAAACTCCTTTCTGTCTATCACTTATTTCTAGGGATGCCAGCCCTGGGTTGGGAAATACCTGGAGATTTTGGGGGCAGAGCCTGAGGAGGGCGGGGTTTGGGGAGGAGAGGGACTTCAATGCCATAGAGTCCAATTGCCAAAGTGGCCATTTTCTCCAGGGGAACTGATCTCTATCGGCTGGAGATCAGTTGTAATAGCAGGAGATCTCCAGCCACCACCTGCAGGTTGGCAACCCTACTTATTTCCCCATACCCCCTTCCCACAAGCAGTCTTCTACCCCCCCCCCCTTACCAGCCAATAGCTGGCAACCGCAGGGGCCCTGGGAGGTGGGAACATGTGGGGGATCTCCATCACATTGAATGATATGATGTCATTTCTGGGCCAAACCCAGATGTGATGTCACACCGCTCTATGAACAGAAACTCTATGATCTTTCAGCTGAAGTATACTGTGGCGTGATGTCACTTCTGGGTTTGGCCTGGAAATGAAGTCAAGCCATCGACATAATGGGGTTTTTTTTCTATTATTTTTTTCCTCACCAGCCTAACAAGCCTGCTTTGGGGAGGCAAGCAATAAAAGGGTTTAGCACCCCTGAGAACCCCTTTTTTATATATTACATATTTATTTCCTTGATATCCCCACATACACACACACACGTTTCTCCCCAATGGGGACTACCAAAGCAGTTCGTATCATTTGTAGGGTTGGCAGGTCCCTCTTCATCACCAGCGGGAGGTTTTTGGGGTGGAGTCTGAGGAGGGTGGGGTTTGGGGAAGGACTTCAATGCCATAGAGTCCAATTGCCAAAGCGGCCATTTTCTCCAGGGGAACTGACCTCTATTGGCTGGTGATGAGTTGTAATAGCAGGAGATCTCCAGCTAGTTCCTGGCAGTTGGCAACCCTAATCCTTTGCCATTAGGAGAAACGGGTGAGAACAGAGATGGGCATAGGATTGGTCTGGAAGCCCCATTAACACAGAGATTTTTAAATGTCTTCAGTTACAGTCAGCATTTACAAAGCGATGCTGCAAAATTACCACCCTTTCCTTGAATACCAGAGTGCCTTGCCAGAGATACCTGCCTGACTTTGACAACTGATGACAGCTTAAGTATAAGCAAAGAAGGTATTTGTGCAGGATTCAGCTGGGGCTTTTGACAGATGGCAATTTGGGTGCAATTTCAGTGACATCTTAATTAGGAACATTTCTCATGTTAACCGAATGCAAAGGTTGCTAATTTATTAGGGGAAACCTACAATGGCCATGCTTTACTGTTTACGCAGTAGTAGCCATAGTAGGGGCTGAGGCAGGGACTCTGACAGAGAAAGAGAGACTAACAGTGCATTCCTAAGGAGAGTTACTCCAGTCCAAGCCCATTCATTTCAATGGGCTTAGACTGGAGTACAGTAACTCTCCTTAGAAATGCACTGTAAGAGACACGGTGGCCATTTATGCATGGCTGTTTCCACACGGTCACCCCACCAACTTCTTCGGGGCTTTGCTTTGATTATGCTGGCATTTTCTGAATGTTAGAGGTCGCCTCACTCTCCCTGGGCGTTTCTGCACATTTTGCCCATATTTTCTGGATTTGTATTTAGCAAGCATCTAGAAAATGCAGGGGAAGTGCGCAGGAACACGCGGGAAGAGCGAGGCGACCTCTGAGGTTGCGTTGGCGACCTCTGAGGTACTAGCTGGAGATCTCCTGCTATTAAAACTGATCTCCAGCTGATAGAGATAAGTTCACCTGGAGAAAATGGCCACTTTGGCAATTGGACTCTACGCATTGAAGTCCCTCCCCAAACCCTGCCCTCCTCAGGCTCTGCCCCAAAAACCTCCCGCCGGTGGTGAAGAGGGACCTGGCAACCCTACTCTGAGTGTTGGAAAATGCAAGCATAATCAAAGCCATTACCCCAATGTAGTTGGCGGGGTGCCGGCGAGGAAACAGCCGTTCTTAAATGGCCGGGGAGTTCATGGCACACCTGGGAATAGAACCGGACATTTCCTAGATGACTTTACGCACTCTAAGCCACTGTTTGGAGCCAGTTCCCAGTGTAACACTGTCTAACTTTCCCAGTTAAACACCACTGTAGGCACATAACTTCCCATCTAAGAAATATATTTTTGTCCTTAGCTACCGGCATCTTCAGGTCAGGTCAGGTCACACAGCAGACCTTCTCGATAACTATTTTTCAAGTCACTTCCATAAATTTGATCCTTTGGTATATAAAACCAGCCATGATACACGAACTGACGGAGGAAAATTAAAAGTGAGGGTTTTCTCTCTCTTTTATTAAAGGTTACGGTTTTGGTGCTAAACCACAGATTTTTAATTATCACCGCTGATCTTAGATTCTCCTCTGGGAGACTGGTACAGTTCATATCAGTGCCCTAGAACTTCTGTTGCCTTCAAGTACCCTCTACAAAGAATTTTTTTCCCCTCTTTTTGTTTTTTGGAAATATTTCTAGCCTGCCCAGGATGGGTTAGAAAGGCATAAAAGAATGAAATGGCAATAAAACAATGAGACTGTAAGCGTATGTTGAAAGCATGGACATTTGGCACTTTCAAATCATTTCCAGGACCATAGGGTGTGATCAGACAAAGATAAAAGGTTGTTTATTCTTAGTCCATTAACGCCCTATGATAAAATAGAACAACATTCTAAGTACCTTTGCTTCATAAAAGAATGAGAGGAAACAAAACACAGGGGGTCTGCAGAAGACAAGAGAGAGCCAGAAGGTCCACGTGACACACAGAGTGGTGAAAATGATCCTTCAATGAACACTTCTGCCCTGCTGAAATGCTTTCAGCAGCGTGGTGTATTGGTTAAGAGCGGTGGTTTGGAGTGGAGGACTCTGATCTGGAGAACCGGGTGGGATTCCCCACTCCTCCACATGAGCGGTGGAGGCTAACCTGGAGAACTGGGTTGGTTTCCCCACTCCTACACACAAAGACAGCTGGGTGACCTTGGGCAAGTTACAGCTGTTTTTTTGAGTGGGGGGGGGTTGATTGTGAGCCGCTTTGAGACTCCTTATGGTAGATAAAAGTGAGATAGAAAAACCAACTCTCTTCTTCTCTCTGTCAGGAGGTGAAGCTAAGCAAAAGTGTAACGAAGCCTGTTAAGTAACTAATCTAGGAAAAAAGCCATCTGTCCTTGTTAGCAGACACACACAAAAATCCTCCTGGACAATTTTCTTCTTAATCCAAGACCGCTGGCAGTGCTGGTGTCTTTGTAAGCTCAAAATGTGCTGTCAGTTTTCTAACTCTTGGTGTTTGAGGCTCCTTCAAGCCCAGCTTCGTAGCTGTGTATTTCATATCTTGCCTTTTTTCTTTCAAAACTATTTTCTGATTTTAGATTTGACAGCGTACAGAGCAACATTTCTGCTGCTTGCGTCACCCCGGAGGGTTCTAGCAAGCTCTTTGTAAAGCCCAGACATTGCTGTGGATATTTTTAGTTCAAACCCTTTTGAAATGTACCAAGCCTTTCGTTGCATCCTTCCTCTGCTGCCCTTCTGTGCAGCATGGAAGGACCCAAGATGCTCCAGGATTTCATGGATTATTACTTGGATTCCTTACAGTTCTCAAGGACTGTTGGTACGGACTTCACTATGATAGCCCGACACAAAGGAAGCAGATTGCTTCGTTTCCACATCCCTTCAGCATCTGTTTGTTTTTATGGTAGCAAGAAGAACAATGTTGGCATGTACACTCTTCTGTCCTACCAAGTCCAAGATCATGCTGGGCATGTCACAGTACTCAGGAGCATCACCAACCACGTTGCAGTTACAGGCAACCTCTGGAAGAGCCCAATCCAGTGAGCGGTTGCTGCAGTGTTCATACATTGCCTTGGGCTGTCTATCAGTGGAGGGGGGTTTGAACACTAAAGAAATTCCCAGAGATGTTGTGTGCGCCATCAAAGCAGCATCCACACAATCCATGGAAATCAAACTCCAGTTGAACAATCATGTCCTTTATACGAGTTTGTATGAAGTTTGCACACCAGTGAATCTTGGTGAATATTCAGTGAGTTGCTCTCTACCCAACGTAGATAATAGAATAGAATAGAATAGAATAGAATAGAATAGAATAGAATAATTTATTACAGTCAAACACCAGCAAAATTAGACAAGCTAACATAACAATTCAAGAAGAAGAAGAAGAAGAAGAGGAGGAGGAGGAAGAGGAAGAGGAAGAGGAAGAGGAAGAGGAGTTAGATTTTATATGCCATCTTTCTCTCCCTTTTAAAGAGAATCAAACCGGTTTACAATCTCCTTCCCTTCCTCTCCCCACAACAAACACCTTGTGATGTAGGTGGGGCTGTGAGAGTTCTCAGAGAACTGTAACTAGCCCAAGGTCACCCGGCATGCTGCATGTGGAGGAGTGGGGAAACCAACCTGGTTCACCAAATTAGACTCCACCGCTCATGTGGAGGAGTGGGGAATCAACCCGGTTCTCCAAATTAGAGTCCACCACTCTTAACCACTACACTACACTCTACAATAAAAGGTACAATAAAAAGTTTACAGTATAAAAAATATAAAAACTATACACTGAGTCAGAACTGTACCTCGGTAGACTCTGGTGGCTGCACAGAATCTTGCAACTGTGGTCCGAGGTTCCAGGCTCTAGGTCAGCCAGAAGAAGGGAGGTGTACCATTCCTCCAATCTTCCTGCAATTTGGGGGAGGATAGGCTGCATAAAAGTGTGTCTGAGGACATCGTATAGCGGGCGCGATGCTGCAGTACCTGTCCAGCTGCTTTGACTTGCTCAGTAGCAATATAAGCTGGTCATCTCTGATCACATCTGTGGTCCCATCAGAGAGATTCCAGAAAGACTCGATTTCACCTCTTTAATGATGTCACATTGGAGCCTTTGAGACATAATTACGATTAGCTCATTTTAAATATCACCACTCAGCCTTTTTCCTCTTTGTGTCAGCTACTTTCTAAGGCAAGCAGATGTTCGGAGAGTTCCTCCAGAAGGTCACACATGAACACATGAAGCTGCCTTATACTGAATCAGACCTTTGGTCCATCAAAGTCAGTATTGTCTACTCAGACTGGCAGCAGCTCTCCAGGGTCTCAAGCAGAGGTCTTTCACATCACCTAGTTGCCTGTTCCCTTTAACTGGAGATGCCGGGGATTGAACCTGGGACCTTCTGCATGCCAAGCAGATGCTCTACCACTGAGCCACAACCCCTCCCCAATAAAAATACCATTTTCTATGGTGGTCCTTTGCAATGCTTGACCTGTGAAACGGAGGGAGCACACAGAACAAACTGTAGCATGTTTATCTTTTGCCGTGATGTTCATTGTCCTCATTCTGCTCATTCAATTTATGTGTTTATCAATTCTTCTGAACCAGAATCTATTTTTATGGTATTAACCATACAGTGAGCAATGTCTTTTCCCCCTTACATTGTCCTGGAAGAATTTTTTTTTAATCCTTTTCTTTTGCATATAGATTTTTAATGCAAAAAAAAAAAAATCAGCACATGCTGCAAAAGAAGCTATTCTGTCACGATGATTATAGAACAAAAAATGAATGATACATTTTTGCAGTATTTAAGTGGCGCTGTCCTAGATTTTCCATCATAAGTGATGGAGTGTTATGTAAAGTATAGTTATATAGCTGCTGACAGTTTATAATTAAACACAAATGTAAAAAAACCCACACATAATCTTGTTCCTATATGTTTCCTTATAGGTAAGACTATGTATAGTTCCTGCTATTACATCTGATCTCTAGCCAATAGAGATCAGTTCACCTGGAGAAAATGGCTGCTTTGGCAATTGGACTCTATGGCATTGAAGTCCCTCCTGAAACCCCGCTCTCTTCAGGCTCCGCCCCAAAAATCTCCCGCTGGTGGCGAAGAGGGGCCTGGCAACCCTATGTGGAGGAGTGGGGAACCAAACCCAGTTCTCCAGATTAGAGTCCGCCACTCTCAACCACTACATCATGGCGGCTCTGAGCAGGGAGGATTTGACGCTTGTTTTCAGAGGAAATTATAGCGAGGAAAATGAAGCAGAGCCAGGGAGAGAGAAAACTGAGAGAAACCATTATGGTATGATTGTGAAGCCTTCCGGAGTCATAAAAAAGCCTCCCGTCAAGGTTTGGATTAAACCAGCAAAACGCCTTGCAAGCTTATGCCTCTTTTCTTCATCTTTGCCTTCCTACGGTTTAAGTAGCCTTCGTGCCCCATAAAACTGTCTACGAAAAAACATATTACAGCTAACTTCCTTCCCTATATAGTGATTCTCAAGGCTGCAGAGCCACGTTCAGGTAGCCTTGTTGCTGTTCGTGGTGAGAATTAAAAACATCTTGCTGTCCTTCCCCTCTTCTGCCCATCGCTCTCTGTCCTCACAGGGTAGCTCAAGATTTGATGAGGTTGTTTCCAGAGAAGGTGCAAGAAACAGGAACTCAGGAAGGCGGAGCCCTGTTGCTTAGCCAGGTGTCAATCAATCAGCAGGACTTCACCTTGTAACAAACAAACCTTGGCGAGAACTCATGAAACCCTCGAGAGAGGGGAACAAATGTTGTGGCGAGCATCCTAAAAACCTGAAAACATCTTTCTTTTTTTAAAGAAGAGCCTGTGATTCTTTTGAGCACCATTCCTCAATTTGTAGGGTTGCCAGGTCCCTCTTTGACATTGGTGGGAGGTTTTTGAGGCGGTTTTTAAACCCCAAAATACAAATGCATGTGGCTAAGGGACAATACTCATAGATTTAATTATGTACCAAAATTATAACTACCTATATATACTGACTGAAATACATCCAAAATAGCAATACACAACAATTCTACTGGCATAGAATCAAGAGTCCATATACAATCCTTGAGCTTGTTCTTCCATATGTTGTGGATATCTCTTCAGTGATGCAACACCTATAGACAATAAAACTATACATCATCTCTTCAGTATCGGTAGAAAAATGGCTATAAACAATCTCTTCAATACTAGATGGGTTGCCAGCTCCTGATCCGGTTTCGTCAAAATCTTCATCAGATCTTCACTTCAATCTCATTTGTCCAAAATGATACATAATCTAACAAACCCCTCATTCCATTTGTCTTGGGCACCCCAACATTTTGTCGTCCCCCCAGTGCCCCCTTCCTGGTGTCCCTGAACATCTCTTGCCTTGAAACCCTATGGGGTCACCATAAGTTGGCTGCAACTTGATGGCACTTTCTACCACCAATTGCAAACGAGTCTCTCAGTGAGACCCAGAGTGATTCCCATTGCTCTTGTCCAACCAAAATCCCTCATCATTTTTGGGTTGTCATTGCTACCTACAAACAGTGATTGTCTCAGGTTAGGAAACTGCCAGCTTTTCCCCAGCCTAAGGAGGAAGAGGAAGAGGAAGAAGAAGAGGAGGAGGAGGAGGAGGAGTTCGTTTTTATATGCCGACTTTCTCTACCACTTAAGGGAGAATCAAACCGGCTTACAAACATCTTCCCTTCCCCTTCCCACAACAGACACCCTGTGAGGAAGGTGGGGCTCAGAGAGCTCTAAGAGAGCTGTGACTAGCCCAAGGTCACCCAGCTGGCTTCATGTGGAGGAGTGGGGAAACAAATCCAGTTCACCAGATCAGAGTCCACTGCTCATGTAGAGGAGTGGGGAATCAAACTCGGTTCTCCAGATCAGAGTCCACCGCTTCAAACCACCGCTCTTAACCACGACACCATGCTGACTCTCACTGACAAGGCTGAAGCCATCCCTGTACTTACTGTTGTGGGGAGCAGTATCTAAAAAATCCAAATGTGGAAAGTCCTTGGGGCACTCAGTGGAAAGGTGCCTATTTAGAGACACCTTTTAAATCAGTAGGAATTTCCTTCAGTAGGTTAAAGGAATGAAGCTAACCACTCAAAACAAGAAATGCATTGTGGTGCGCTTGGTACCCTAATTGTGGAACATCGTCATCTTCCAAAAAGGGTAGTCAATACAGCAAAGAAGCAATTTCCAGAAGCTTTAAACTATATTAATAGCCTATATACCTGTCACACCTTTTTCACATTCTGCTTACATCTTGAATGAGGATCTTTGCCGTTACCGTATAAATCAGAAGAGGCATAAAGTCAGCAACGTGTGGTAGGACGTTGTTCCGGGAACGGGATGTGCGCAGTAAACTCAATTAAGGTGGCCTGTGAGTCACGATGGCCATTATCTCCAGAAAGCTGTTATCGCTGAATTAACTGGGTTAAAAATGCACACGGAATGGCCGCTTTGACCTATACTCTGAGAGCAATGAAATCCGAAGTTGAATACTGCATTCATACCACCTGGGCAGGCGAAGCTGATTTTTGCTCCATGTTCTCATTAGAAAAGGAACATGGTAGGCCAGAGCGACCTTCATCTCTCGCTGTTTAACGCTAGACCTTTTTGTACAATCCTGCAATAGACAGAGAGATTTTAGGCGGCAGTGGCCCAACTTGGCGATTTATTTATTTATCTACTTTCTTCATTTAAATCCCACCTTTCACCCCTATGCAGAGACAAGGTGGTATATGGTTAAGAGCAACGGGCTCTAATCTGGAGAATCAGGTTCAATTCCCCACTACTCCCACTTGGGGAGGGGCTGTGGCCCAGTGGTAGAGCATCTGCTTGGCATGCAGAAGGTCCCAGTTTCAATCCCTGGCATCTCCGGTTAAAGGGAGTAGGCAGGTAGGTAGAAGAAGAAGAAGAAATCTTTTTTATATGCCGACTTTCTCTACCTTTTTTAAGGAGAATTAACCGGCTTACAATCTCCTTCTCTTCCTCTCCCTACAACAGACACCTTGTAAGGTAGGTGGGGCTGAGAGAGTTCAGAGAGAACTGTGACTAGCCCAAGATCACCCAGCAGGCTTCATGTGGAGTGGGAAATCGAACGCGGTTCTCCAGATTAGAGTCCACCTTGGCTGCTGGCCAGAAGCGATAGGCAGGCATGGCCACCCGGGCTCTTTCTTTTCTTTCCCCCTCTGTCGGGGCCACTCAGCCTGGGGCAGCACCCCACGGCTAAGTCTGCCCCTGCTGCAAATCCCTGGAGGCATCTTGGGAGGTTCATTTCTCATCTTTGAATGCACGGGGACGTGGAGGAAATGATGCAAATATGCAGGCAGAACTCTGGCTAGGTCCAATGGGAGATCTGTGTGTGTTAAGTGCCGTCAAGTCACTTCCAACTCATGGTGACCCTATGAATCAAAATCCTCCAAAATGTCCTATCTTTGACAGCCTTGCTCGGGTCTTGCAAACTGAGGGCGGTGGCTTCCTTTATTGAGTCCATCCATCTCTTGTTGGGTCTTCCTCTCTTCCTGCTGCCCTCAACTTTTCCTAGCATGACTGTCTTTTCTAGTGACTCTTGTCTTCTCATAACATGACCAAAATACGATAGCTTCAGTTTAGTCATTTTAGCTTCTAGGGTCAGTTCAGGCTTGATTTGAACTAAAACCCACTGATTTGTTTTTTTGGCAGTCCAGGCTATCCATAACACTCTCCTCCAACACCACATTTCAAAGGAATCTACTTTCTTCCTACCAGCTTTCTTCAATGTCCGGCTTTCACACCCATACATAGTAATAGGGAATACAATGGCATGAATTAACCTGATCTTGGTGGCCAGCGACACATCCTTACACTTCAGAATCATTTCTAGCTCCTTCATGGCTGCCCTTCCCAGCCTCAACCTCCTTCTGATTTCTTGGCTGCAGGGAGATGTATCCCTGGCTAAAGTGGCGTGAAGCCAGTTTCTCCGCCGTCTGCTTAATCGGGGGGTGTAACTGCAGCAGAACAAGTTCTAATAACGGCGGCTTTTCCTTTGGATAAGCCAATCATCATCTTTGACCCTAGTTATCAGATTGCATAGCATAATAAAATTATGAATTATAGATTAATAGCTCCTCTTTGCCCTCAATTTTCTTATCAGGATGCCTTTCATTTTTTCTCTCTCCCGTGCACGTAGATGACAATCGGGTGATAAGTAAATGTGAGACGCAATAGAGAAGCGAATCTATATTTTCGCTTAGTGGTATTCTTTCCCCCTGCGTGATATGCAAAACCATATTTAACACTGAGAACCAACAATAAAGCTACCCTGTTGGTAATGAAAACCCCATGGCCCAGGAAATTATATGTTGCGAAACCATTCATTCTTCTCCCAACTAAATTGTAACCAAGGTCACTGTCCCCTTCAGGCCATATTTTGTCATCCCTTCCCATCTGTATCCCAGAGGTTTACTCACAGACTCGTACAATCCATCGCTTTTTCTCTGCTGTCCTCGTCACAGGACTATTATTCTCAGGATTTAGGGCCAAGCCACTACTGTCAATGGAGACAAAAGTGGTAGAAGATGATGATGATGATGATGATGATGATAAAGAAGAAGAATTGGTTTGTATACCCTGCTTTTCTCTACCTTTAAGGATCTCAAAGCAGCTTACAATTGCCTTGCCTTCCCCTCCCCACAACGGGCACCTTGTGAGGTAGGTGGGTCTGAGAGAGTTCGGAGAGAACTGTGACTAGCCCAAGGTCACCCAGCAGGCTTCATGTGGAGCAGTAGGGAATCAAACCCAGGTCTCCAGATTAGAGTCCACCGCTCTTAACCATTACACCATGCAGGCTCCAATTTCTCAGGCCAGTCACACACTCTCAGCCCAACCTATCTCACAGGGTTTTTATTGTGAGGATAAGACAGAGGGGAGAATTATGAAGAAGAACAGTTGGTTTTTATACTCCACTTTTCTCTACCTTAAGGAGTCTAAAAGTGACTTACGATCACCTTCCCTTCCCCTCCCCAGAACAGACACCTTGTGAGGTAGGTGGGGCTGAGAGAGTTCGGAGAGAACTGTGCCTAGCCCAAGGTCACCCAGCAGACTTCATGTGAAGGACACATGAACACCTGAAGCTGCCTTCTACTGAATCAGACCCTTGGTCCATCAAAGTCAGCATTGTGTACTCAGACCAGCAGCGGCTCTCCAGGGTCTCAGGCAGGGGTCTTTCACATCACCTTCTTATCATCATCATCATCATCATTATTATTATTCTGTGATCAGGTGTGCCTGCACCCACCCTAGGTTTGCCAGCACCTGGAGATTTTGGGGGTGGAGCCTGAGGAGGGTGGGGTTTGATGAGGGGAAGGACTTCAGTGGGGTATAGAGCCATAGAGTACACCTTCCAAAGCAGCCAGGTCCCTCTTCGCCACTGACGGGAGGTTTTTGGGGCAGAGCCTGAGGACAGCAGGATTTGGGAGGGGAGGGACTTCCATGCCATAGAGTCTAATTGTCAAAGCGGCCATTTTCTCTAGGGGAACTGATCTCTATCTGCTGGATATCAGTTGTAACAGCAGGAGATCTCCAGCTAGTTGCTGTTCCATTCAACACAGAACTAGCTATTATGCAGTCAGTGTTGAACCCTGATGAAGAAGCATTTTGAAACAGGATGAATACCGGATCCCTGTCTTTGATTTGATGGGTTTATGAACTTTCCTCTGCCTATGTTTTGATGAGTGGAAATGCTACCACCTTCTATTTGACAACTTGATTGTATCCTGGCAAGATTGTGAACAACACTGGACAAGTTTTGAAATCCTATAGCATCGTGTTGGACTCATGTTGTTTCCCTGTAGTGGATTAATAGGCTCATACCTGGTTGTTACACGATTGTACATTTTGTATGTTTGAATAGTTGGGTTTGTATTCTACTATTATTCTCATCATTACTACTGGTGTGTTTGTTAGCCTATTCTGCTGTTTGTTTGCCATAGTACCTGGAGGCTGGCAACCCGAGAAACAGGATACCAGACTAAATGGAGCCCCCAGTCTGGTCCAGCAGGGTTCCACTCATATTCAGATCCGGAATTAGTGATAAACCAGTTTTGACTCAGCCGCTAAGAGCTGGTAGTTATCACAGGATCCTGATTAACACAGACTTTAATAATTCAGAAGACGTTATGGATTTTTTTTTTGTTATTTGCCAGGTTTAATTAGAGGATTCATAGCTGGCATAATCTGCTCAGCCTCCTGTGGCTATCAGTGCCAGTCTGCAGCAGCAATGGGGAAATCAGATCAACAATGTAGCATACTAATGAAGGTGCATGGTACGGCAGACAGTGCTGGGGAAGGGCAGGATCATGACAGCGGGGAGGGGTGGGGGACAGTCAAGGAAAGTACCGTTCCTTTAATCACATCGTTTATGTGAGAACACGTAGGACTGGCTCCTTATTAATAATGGTCAGCAGCACCAATGGTACTGAGCGCTGGCTCTTATCTAATGCGACTTTAATCCGTCTGTGTTGACAGAGAGCCAAAGAAGAAGAAGAACAACAAGAAGAAGAAGAACAAGAACAAGAAGAACAAGAACAAGAGTTGGTTTTTATATGCTGACTTTCTCTACCACTTAAGAGAGACTTAAACCGGCTTACAATCACCTCCCCTTCCCCTCCCCACAACAGACACCCTGTGAGGTAGGTGAGGCTGAGAGTGTGTGACTAGCCCAAGGTCACCCAGCTGGCTTCATGTGTAAGAGTGGGGAAACAAATCCAGTTCACCAGATTAGCATCCGCCGCTCATGTGGAGGAATGAGGAATCAAACCCGGTTCTCCAGATCAGACTCCACCGCTCCAAATCACCACTCTTAACCACTACACCACGCTGGTTCTCAATGACTCCCAAGTTGCTTACATGGCTTTGTGTATTTTAGTTTCATTTTTTGCTTCATGTCTCCTCTTCAAATAAAGCTTAGCATCTTCTAAGGCCCCTATCACAGAGTAGGCATTAGCAGGGGGTAGGGTTGCCAATAGGGTTGCCAACCTTTAGGTAGTAGCTGGAGATCTCCTGCTATTACAACCGATAGAGAACAGTTCCCCTAGAGAAAATGGTCGCTTTGGCAATTGGCCTCTATGGCATTGAAGTCCCTCCCCTCCCCAAACCCTGTCCTCCTCAGGCTCCGCCCGAAAGACCTCCCGCCAGTGGCGAAGAAGGACCTGGCAACCCTAAGGATTGCCAACCACCAGGTGGGGCCTGGAGATTTCCTAGAATTACAAATGATCTCCAGTGACATATACAGATAGCCAAGTGTATCGTGCAGAAAATAAAAAAAATTCTTTAACCCTTAGAAGCTCCTTGATCCATTGATCTTGAGCAGCATAATTTTAAATCTAATGTTTGAGGAATATAAGGACTGAAATAAGTCTTGCCACTGACAATATAGCCTTGGGATCCCTGTCACTTAATTTAAAAGGCATTATGTCAGACACAGAGGCATTATATTTATATATTAAAAGGAGAGATATATAACGTGATCAGATCAACAATGAGAGAAACTCACTAGCCGCCGCACAGACTCAACTTTAATCTTTACAACTTTAAAAGCAAAACACACACTCCCGCAGAGGCGAGCGGGCACACACCCTCTGCAGAATGGGCGAAGCCCCCCCCCCTCAAACCAGTACGGCTCGGCTCAACCCCAAAAGGAAAAAAAACCAAGGAGGAGGAGGCGCAGCCCGGGTGCCAAGTGGCGAGAGACTCGCTAGCCACTGCACAGACTTAACTTTAAAACTTTAAAAGCAGAACACACACTCCCACAGAGGCGAGCGAGCACACACCCCTTGGCAGAACGGGCCCACAGAAACTGCTTCCCCCCCCACACACACAGAGACTCTGCTTCCCCCACACACACACACACAGACAGGAGAAAAGGTATAGAGAAAAAAAAACCCAAAATCAAACTGTTTAGATGTCTTCCAACAGGATCACGGAGGAGAAGTATATCTAATCCTATTCCGGTAAGCACCAGCAGCTCGGCCCAGTCAGGAATGGGATCTCTCAGCAGCACTGCCACCAAATTGGAAGGCAACGAATACAGTCAGGACGGGAGGGGAGGGACGGGAGTTTTTAGACTCTTCTCCTGGCCATTTCAAAAATGAGAATCCCTGCTGTTATTGGCCAGGAGAAGACCCAGCTTGGCCACCATTGGCCGCGGGAGAATGCTGCTTACTAACTGATGGTTATGCTGCTGATTCTGAGCCCCCAAATTTGCCAAATTTATTCGGCGCGCCCCGAACTCATCGGCTCATCGTTTTCCCGCCTTTTTAAAAATTCGGTTCCATTTGAACTGAAAATTGCCGAATCGGGGAAAATTCGGCTGTTTTTTGGTTCAGGACGAACCGAATTGACAGCCCTAGTTTACGGGGTGGTTTCCCATTGCCTTGCCCAGTTGTCTTCCCTTTACCCTCAGCAAGCTGGGCACTCCTTTTACTGACCTCAGAAGGATGGAAGGCTGAGTCAACCTTGAGTCAGCTACCTGAAACCCCCTTCTGTCGGGATCGAACTCAGGTTGTGAGCAGAGCTCGCGGGAACAAGCAGGGTATAAAAACCAACTCTTCTTCTTCTAGAAAATTAGCACTGCAGGTAGAGAGAGTGGGTAGGAACCTTTTACCCTACCAGCACCAGGAGGCAACATCAGGGGAAGGCCTTGGCCTCTAAGATTTTTTCTAAACATCACAACATCCAATGCAAAAATTGCATGTGTTGTGTTTATTCTTACCACTGATCAAGATAATGCATCCCGTAGTATTCCCCATTACTACATATGGGTGTGAACGTTGGACAAAGAAGAAAGCTGACAGGGAAAAAGTGGATTTATTGAAAACTGGAATAGAGAAGAATTTTATGGATACCTCAGACGGTCAAAAAGACAAATCTATGGGTTCTAGATCAAGTTTGAACTCTCCCTAGAAGCTAAAACGATTAAACTGAGGCTATCATACTTTGGTCACATCATGAGAAGACAAGAGACACTGGAAAAGACAATCATGATAGGAAAAGTTGGAGGAAGCAGGAAAAGAGGAAGACCCAACATGAGATGGATTGACTCTGTAAAGGAAGCCACGGCCCTCAGTTTGCAAGACCTGAACAAGGCTGTTAAAGATAGGATGTTTTAGAGGACTTTGATTCATAGGGTTGGGGTTGCCATAGAGCAGAAGCAACTCGACAGCACTTACATGCACAAGGTGTCTGTCTGTCCCTTTTTGTATCATCCGAAGAGTAACATCTCCTGACTTCGTCCCTCTATTAACCTGATTCTCCCCTCTCCACTGAGCTCAGCCAGCTGGAAATCCCCATGCATAAGGCAAAGCGCGGGACACAGAAGCTTGGTTTCTCTCACAGCAAGCAAATGGCCAATTACAAAGCAGCATGTCAAGGGACGGGGACAATATATAATACAAATAGATTTATTGGTTGTATTATTAGGTAGTGTTTAGCTCAACCCCTTTGGTTTTCCCTTGTATTGTGAATGAACATGAAAACAAGGAGAGAGAAGACCGGGATTCAAATACTTCCTGATTTGAGCTTGGAGACTGCTGGTGCATAGACTCCCAACAGGAAAGTGTGGGTCCAGCGAGCAACAGACCTCAGGTAAAACTCCCAGGCATAAACGACCATAATCTCTTGCCTTGAAAACCCTACTGGATCACCCTAAGTCAGCTGCAACTTGAAAACACTTTCCACCCTGAGTTGCATAGGCAGGCTTTAACCTCACAACTTCCGTCCCCCTCGTACCACAAAAAAGAGAACTCAGATGAAGATGCTTTAAAATATATGGCTCCTAACAACAAACAAAGCCTTGCCACCTTCTTGTTTTTCTTTCCCTTTAAATTAGTTGTTACAACACAGCCTGGGACACATCTGCATGTTTTTGGAGAAGCTTAAATAGCCTTCTCCTTTATGCATTATTTACAGAAGCCAGATGCCGCGGAGTGTGCAACTGCCTTTGGAAGGAAAGTAGCATTTCCAATTTAGCAACGTAATTTAAATGGAAATATCTAGGCCTACGCTCAGTCACTTTCTACCCCCACTAAAGAGTGAAACTACCCTTCCACAAACCTGTTATTGCTACAGTTTTGGGCTCCTGATTTGGACATGTGAGTGTGCTGCATCTCAAAAGCATATTTGACAATATGTTTAATAGTGTATATACCAACTCTGAAAACATTAAAAGAGAAGAAGGGCTGCGGGCCAGATAAGAGCTCTCAAGGGGCTGCATCTGGCCTGTGGGCCATATGTTTGACACCCCTGCCTTAGATTCTAGCAGAGACAGAGAAAGGAGCATAGAGTCATTGTTGTGATTTGGCTGAAGCACACTGAGGGAGCAGATGCGCTCTGTTTCTAAGATCTGGTGTGGCATTAATGAATGTGTTGACTCTTGCAAATGCCTCTAAGCCTCCACCTATATATGAAGAAGAAGAAGAAGAAAAAGAAGAAGAAGAAGAAGAGGAGGAGGAGGAGGAGGAGGAGGAGAAGGAGGAGGAGAAGGAGGAGGAAGAAGAGTTTGTTTTTATATGCCGACTTTCTCTCCCTTTTAAGGAGAATCAAACCAGCTTACAATCGTCTTCCCTTCCTCTCCCTACAACAGACACCTTGAAAGGCAGGTGAGGCTGAGAGAGTTCAGAGAGAACTGTCACTAGCCCAAGGTCACCCAGCTGGTTTCATGTGTAGGAGTGGGGAAACCAACCCGGTTCACCAGATAAGAGTCCACAGCTCATGTGGAGGAGCAGGGAATCAAACCCCTCTTAACCGCTACACCACACTGGCTCTTCACCAGTCAAAGATCAGCTTTTCAGGGGTTCATCAAAAGAGTGAAATTTGGAATTTCCAATGTCCTTATGGCAGAGCCAACCCCCTCTCAAGGTTCTCAATTATGTATTTATTTTTGGATTTATATCCCGTTCTATTCCGTCCAAAGCAGGATTCAGAGCAGCTAACATCATAAAACATCTTATTACAATACAATTCCCCATTACATCGCTATACAATAAATACAGTATTAACAGTTAAAACCTACAATTCTAAAAACTGACTCTAAAACCTGATGGCACCCATTACGCTGGCACAAGGGTCAGCAGCCAGCCTGGGGGAGAGGTAATCAGGAACACCCAATACCAAACGTCCCAGGAACAATGTCAAACTTTGACTTCCTTCCATCAGTCCACCACACTGCCTAGGAGGCTGCTTCTTTCAGGTTTCAGCTCTGAAAAGGGGAGGGGTTTGAGCTTCACCGCTGCCCTCATTTCCCCTGACTTCCTCCTCCACTGCCTGTAGCAAAGAATGGCCTCTCATCATCTGCCTCTCAGGCTAGAGTTGCCTGCTCCAGGTTGGGAAATACCTGGGGATTTTGGGGGTGGAGTCTGAAGAAGGCGGGGTTTGGAGAGGGGAGGGACGTCAATGCCATAGTGACCAATTGTCAAAGTGGCCTACACTGATTTCTATTGGCTGGAGATCAGTTGTAATAGCGGGAGATCTCCAGCTACAGTACCACCTAGAGGTTGGCAACCCTATCTCAGGTTGATACACAAATCAGAGTGTGAAGGAGCTTTCCCCTTCTTTCCTGGGTACCCAAAGCACCAGAGTGAATGTCTATTTTTTCAAATTAAAATGAACACATCGTCAAAGACAGCTAACATCTGTACTTCACCATGATCATTTCATTTCAGTATTTCCCTCTCAATTGAAATGATTCTCCCTGTCAGAGCCTGGCTGGAGAGAAATGCTTGAGCGCTAGAGTCAGACATCAAATGGGGCAGAACTTGACTGGAGCACTTGGGTTTATAACGGTTCAGCTTGGTTTCTTTACACGAGAAAGGGAGGGGTTGTCTCCCAACACTTCCACTGTTTACTACGTTTCGATTATGTCTCTTATTAAAAGACCCAAGCCAAGCATCAACAGGAAAACTACCTGCTACGTGGATTGAGGTAGGCACGGTATTATGAAAATCTAAACACCAGCCATCAATCATCAATCCAAAGGGAGACTGCAACCAAGAAATCAGAAGGTGGTTGAGACTGGGAAGGGCAGCCATGAAGAAGCTAGAAAAGATTATTGAGGGTAAGGATGTGTTGCTGGCGACCAAGATCCAGTTAATTCATACGATGGTATTCCCCATTACTATGTATGGGTGTGAAAGTTGGACAATTAAGAAAGCTGACAAAAAGAATGTGGATTCCTCTGAAATGTGGTGTTGGAGGAGAGTTTTACAGATTCTGTAAAAAAAAGACAAATAAGTAAGATCTAGATCAAATCAATCCTGAACTCTCTCTAGAAGCTAAAATGACTAAACTCAGGCTACCGTACTTTGGGAAGCCAGCGTGGTTAGCCATACTAATCGCAATAGCAATGTCACATTGATGTAATATGTTTAAGTGTACAAAGGGCTTGAATTCTCTGTCAACCTCTGCAGACATGAAGGTGCCATTCCGCTCATGTGTTGTGGGAGCCCTCCAGCCATGTGTAGCACAATACACATAACCCTGAAATGTGGTGGCACAATACTCATGACCCTGAAACAT
This sequence comes from Euleptes europaea, assembly GCF_029931775.1. Classification (NCBI taxonomy): domain Eukaryota; kingdom Metazoa; phylum Chordata; class Lepidosauria; order Squamata; family Sphaerodactylidae; genus Euleptes; species Euleptes europaea. The sequence continues at coordinate 5,011,198 of NC_079327.1, read as the reverse complement.
GTGAATTAGTCAACATGTGGATTTTTTTGTGTGGGCCCAACATCCATTCACACAAACCAGAACCCTGATTTTTTCCAGCGTTCTGGTTTGTGTGAGTGAAAGCTGGATCTGCATGGAAACCCACATTGCCCTATTCACATGTTAAGAGATTGGGCATATCGGTTGTATTGTGGTGACCCACAGGCTCCACGATACATGAATGGAATGCCACCACAACATCTGCAAAGGTTATCATCAATTACAATTGTACCATACAATAAGCCTCATATTTCTAAGAGAGTAATCGGAGACAGTGGTCATTTATGCTTGGGTACTTTCACTCATGTTCACCCCCCATCTGTCTCGGTTGTTTCTTGGAGTTATGCATGAGTTTTCCCTCAATTAGAGATGACCTTGTGCCAGCCCTCACAAATCCTGGGACTTCCTGTCCCTCTTTTAACTCAATTCTTCCCTCTCCCCTGAGCTTAGCCCTGGTGAAATCCCCATGCATAAGGCAAATCTCGAGACACGGAAGCTTGGTTTCTTTCACAGCCAATTACAAAGCAGTGTGTAAAGAGGTGGGGATTCAAATGCTTCCTGCTTCCTGGGAGCTCTTTTTGAGCAGAAGAAAGGCTTTTTAAAAGCGAGGCTTGGATTTCTCTCCCCACCCTTACAGATTGCTCTGTTTTTTGTTCTTAAAATGCTTTTTTATGCATCAATTGGGTTTTTGGGGGGGATTTTCTCTCACAGTAAGCTCTACCAAGTTAGCCAATTACAAGGCAGCATTTAAAGGGTTGGGGACTTGATTTGAGCTTGGAGGCTTCTGGTGTGCAGATTCCCAACAGGAAAGTGTGGGTCCAGCGAGCAACGAACCTCAGATAAAACTCCCATGCATAAGCGACCAGTGACTTACCTCAATCTGCTCACTCATTCCATGGTCGAGCTGAAATCTCATCTGGTCGCTCATGCTCTTTGTCTCACTAGTTCCAGCACTGTGTAAGCAGGTTCCCTTTGGAAATATAAAGCCAACAAAAGAATTCATTTCTGTCCCTCTGCAGAAATCATGAAGAGCCCTTCAAAGGCAACACTGAGAGAAATGGCAACGAATATCAAAAGAGACTGGTTAGAGAATCCAACTGAAGATACCAGATCTCTCGCTAAGTCCTGCTCAGGTGCTTTCAACTGGCAGACAATGGCTTTTATGGCTGTCACCATGTTTACTCAGAAATTATTTGACACACACATACACGATCTCAGCTATGACCATTAGAGCTTTTCAAGTGTTTAACATAACAGCCATGAGCTTTCAAAAGAAAAGCAGCAATCAAAAAACCTTTTATCGTGTGTTATACGGAAATGTATCAATTGACCAGACCTCAGACAATCTGAAGTTAATTTCAGCCATCTACTGTGCAAACCTTTCAAAAGATAATCAACAGTTGTTTCACCACTTGAAAGCTGTAAAATTAAGAGACGGCTTTTTTGCTTCAACAAAAAAATAGGATTCCCCCCTCTCCCCCCCCCCGTTTATGTATTTAAGCTATTTGCAATTTCCTTTTTGTTCCCCAGCGGCCACAAAAGAGTTCAAAAGGCACAGAGCAGTAACAAATACCAGCAAAGCAGCCATGGTAAAATCACCGACACAACAAAATACTAATTCCCAGGCAATAAATACACCACAGTAAAATCCATTCAAAATATGATCTTGGATAGCACCTTTTCCATTCCTGGGTCAAAGTAAATCAGGAAATTCAAAGAATACTGAAAGTTAAATTTCCATTAGACCCAAAGACAATGCTTTTCGTGGCAATTACTCCAGTGGCAGTTGAAAAAAACAAAGACTTGCCTTAGCAGAGTTGGCTAAGCTGACAAACATTGTCAATAAAAGACCGATGAAAGAATTTTGAGCCAATTGGAAACTATATTATGAATATGTGACGAATCAACCATCATGAAATAAGCCCATAGAAGGGAAGTTTTGGTTATTACATCTAGATACTCAGTAGCTTATTAACTGTATCTGATTAAAGTGGAAAGCAGTGATATGTTTTGATTTAATATTATTCGTGTACAATTAATTATTTGCTAGACATTATAGCAGATGATACAGTAGTTGATATAATTCAAAGTATTAATAATGAAGTTTTACATGGTTGATTTTGTATGAAGGAGATATAATACTATAGAATGTAGTACTCTTTCTCATAGGGATGCAAATAAAGATCTTGTTGTAAATATGTTTTAGATAAGAAGAAGAAGAAGAGTTGTTTTTTATATGCCGACTTTCTTTACCATTTAAGGAAGAATCAAATCATCTTCCCTTCCCATCCCCACGACAGACACCCTGTGAGGTAGGTGGGGCTGAGAGAGCTCTAAGAAAGCTGTAACTTGCCCAAGGTCACCCAGCTGGCTTCATGTATAAGAGTGGGGAAACAAATCCAGTTCACCAGATTAGCCTCCGCCACTCATGTGGAGGAGTGGGGAATCAAACCCGGTTTTCCAGATTAGAGTCTACTTCTACAAACCACCATTCTTAACCACTACACTACAGACACACTCATGAATATGGAGTGTATGTTGTAGTGTTGTGTGTGTTTTGTATTATGTTTGTTATGTTTGAAATGAAATTTTAAAAAATTATTTTTTTAAAAAACAACAACAACAACATATGATCTCATTATTTGAACAGTACCAGTTCTGATGTTTAAATACAGTAGGCGATGTTCATTCAAATGAAGCAGTGGCAAGCTGAGACATTTTAAATTATCTTTGGGGATAAGCCACAACTCGGCATCTCCAGTCAAGCAGGTGATGTGAAAAACCGCATCCTGAGGCCCAGGAGAGCAGCTGCCAGTTACAGTAGACCATTCTGAGCTTGATAGACCACTGGTCTGACTTGGGATGAAGCCCTTCATATTTTTGTTCTTCTGATCTTGTTTACTTTACTGGAGTACCTGCAGCATCTTCTGGTGGAATTGTGAACTTTAGCCGAGGCTAGCCTGATCTCATCCGATCTCAGAAGTTAGAGAATCCAACTGACAAGACCAGATCACTTGCTAAGCCCTGTGTAGGTCCTGTCATCCTGCAGACCATGGCTTTTATGGCTAAGCAGGGAGGGAAAGGAAGGTGAATGTAAGCCAGTTTAAGTCTTCCTTAAGTGGTAGAGAAAGTCGGCATATAAAAGCCAACTCTTCTTCTTCTTCTTCGGAATCTGACTGAAGAATAAGCTCAGGCTTCAATCTATTTGTTGAAGAATTCATTGAACTTACGGTTCACCACATGCTTGTACTGATTGCCCCTAAAAGAATCAATGTTCTTTCATTATCTGGAAGCACCAGACATCTTCTTGACAAACTCATTCAATAATAAATTGAAGCCGTTCTTCAGTATGTGGGGGTGTTTAAGATTTTGGCACTTCGCTTTTAGACTTTTTTTGAAACAAATATGAAGATGCTTTTTAACCCTGCTGAACTGCAAACTGCATTTTAAATAGCAAGGGTTTCTCATCATGCCAAGTTTGTACTAAGTAACTATATATATGCAGAGGGGCACTAATGTTGAAGTTTAAGAGCTTTCACCTGGGGAAGCTGAACACATACATGAACACATGAAGCTGCCTTATACTGAACCAGACCCTTGGTCCATCAACATCAGTATTGTCTACTCAGACGGGCAGCGGCTCTCCAGGGTCTCAGGCAGAGGTCTTTCACATCACCTACTTGCCTAGTCCCTTTAACTGGAGATGCCAGGGACTGAACCTGGGACCTTCTGCATGCCAAGCAGATGCTCGACCACTGAGCCACAGCTCCTCACCAGGCTCTCCAGGGTCTCAGGCAGAGGTCTTTCACATCACCTACTGCCTAGTCCTTTTAACTGGAGATGTCAGGGATTGAACCTGGGGCCTTCTGCACAACAAGCAGAGGCTCCCCTACCACTGAGCCACAGCCCCTCCCCTAACTGGAAATGTCTGCATGCCGTGTGCACTAAGCTAAGATGCCTACTGAAAGAGAGGGCTTTTCTATACTGCCCCAGTGGCTCTTATGCCGTCATTTTTGGCAACATCACACCTTTCCATGTTGAGACTGCTTTATTTTTGGGGGAAATTATTTTTTGGAAAATTACGTTGTTGATTTATACTTAGACTTGTACGTTGACATCATATGTATTGTACTATAGTATAGAATTTTGTGGTTTGGAAACACGGCCTTGCATTTTAAAGTTGTTATAATTTATTTGTGGACATTGGTTCTGTGATTTTGTTCTCAGTTACACTATACGGCACGGACAATTGGTTGTTTATTAACCACCAGGAGGTTGGCAGCCCTACATAGACTCCACCCACTGAGGCAGCCATTTTCACCCGGGGAACTGTTATTTTGACTGCAGATCCAGAAGTAATTCCAGGTGAACTCCAGCCCCCATCTTCAGAGGTTGGCAACCTTAGGCCTGAGGAAAGTCAACCTGTTTACTAAGAGTATATGTTTAGTTTCAGGAATGCATGAACACATGAAGCTGCCTTCTATTGAATCAGACCCTTGGTCCATCAAAGTCAGTATTGTCTACTCAGACTGGCAGCAGCTCTCCAGGCTCTCAGGTAGAGGTCTTTCACATCACCTACTTACCTAGTCCCTTTTAACTGGAGATGCTGGGGATTGAACCTGGGACCTTCTGCATATCAAGCAGAGGCTCTACCACTGAGCCACACCCCCTCACCAATGGTTCATCGATTTGCTAGGGAGTGCTGTGGACAGTGCTGGGACCTTCTTGAACATATAAACACATGAAGCTGCCTTATACTGAATCAGACCCTTGGTCCATCAAAGTCAGTATTGTCTACTCTGACCAGCAACGGCTCTCCAGGATCTCAGGCAGAGGTCTTTCACATCACCTACCTGCCTAGTCCCTTTAACTGGAGATTCTGGAGATTGAACCTGGGACCTTCTGCAGGCCAAGCAGATGCTCTACCACTGAGCCACGGCCCCTCCCCTTAAGGAACACATGCAGAATCATAGAGTTGGAAGGGACCAAGTCCAGCCCCCTGCACAATGCAGGAAATTCACAACTACCTCCCCCCTCCACACCCCTAGTGGCCAGAAGATGGCCAAGATGCCCTCCCTCTCATCATCTGCCTAAGGTAATAGAATCAGCATTGCTGACAGATGGCCATCTAGCCTCTGCTTAAAAACCTCCAGGGAAGGAGAGCTTGCCACCTCCCGAGGAAGCCTGTTCCACTGAGGAACCGCTCTGTTAGAAAATTCTTCCTAATGTCTAGACAGAAACTCTTTTGATTTAATTTCAACCCGTTGGTTCTGGTCCAACCTTCTGGGACAACAGAAAACAACTCGGCACCCTCCTCTGTATGACAGCCCTTCAAGTACTTGAAGATGGTTATCATATCCCCTCTCAGTCTTCTCCTCTTCAGACTAAACATTCCCAGCTCCTTCAATCTTTTCTCATAGGACTTTCCTCATAGTTCATAGAAAGTTCCAGGCCATCTCCTGCTTGACTCCTCTTATACAATCATAAGGGTGGGCCTTACCTTTCGCAGCTCTGGCATAGATGACACTTGGGGAAGCGACAGTGAGCCAATCTCCACACAGCTGGTAGCACACACAGCAGGATCTAGCTGGTTCGTCGCCTTAACCTTGCTTTTCCATCCCTAAATTAATCTAACCACCTAACCCTGTGAACCCTAACACACTCAAAGATCCTTTTGAAACCATCAGTTTCAAAGCCTACGAGAGAAGCAGGGACCATTTGTCTTATTAACTGGGATGTCAAAGACCAGGGTATGTCATTAAACTGCCTAATTCGACATTATGCAAATAATTCCACAGCTCACAAAAACAATGCAAAGGGGGGGGGGACGACCAAATTGGTAAACACATTAATGGCTGTCTGGTTTCTTAATAATCTTCTGTTTACATCCGAGCCGACACTTAGCAACATTTAGTTCTCCTTGGTTTCACAAGAGTCTGTGTTTAGCCAAGTAACTTCGAGATGCATCACGCAGAGCCGCAGAGTTATTTTCCTTGTTCTTTACTGGTTTTTCAGCCATTATCTTGAGTGTAATTGCATTCTGCGTTCCTTCCTCCAATGTTATACGTTAAAACCAGACAATATTCATGTGCCTGAAATAAGAAACATCTGCCGATCCAAACTCTGCCATAGGGACAAACTAAGAATTTGCCATGGGGGTATGAAAGTGATAAGACAGCCTGCTCAACTTAACCAGTAAGAGAACTATAGCCCACTTTGGTGCACTGAAACTTTGCAGTAATGTGGCTTTTGTACTCTGACTTAAGGATCTAACTTACCCAAAGGCTTACATTGCATATTTCAAGCATATAATACACTTCTTTTTTTACCCTCACCAAATGCTCTAAAGGAACTTTAGTCTCCACGGTATTGTGTGTGTGTTAAGTGCCGTCAAGTCACTTCCGACTCATGGTGACCCTATGAATCAATGTCCTCCAAAATGTCCTATCTTTGACAGCCTTGCTCAGATCTTGCAAACTGAGGGCTGTGGCTTCCTTTATTGAGTCCATCCATCTCTTGTTGGGTCTTCCTCTTTTCCTGCTGAACTCAACTTTTCCTAGCATGACTGTCTTTTCCAGTGACTCTTGTCTTCTCATAATGTGACCAAAATACGATAGCCTCAGTTTAGTCATTTTAGCTTCTAGGGTCAGATCAGGCTTGATTTGGTCTATAACCCATTGATTTGTTTTTTTTGGCATTCCACAGAATCCGTAACACTCTCCTCCAACACGTTTCAAAAGAACCTATATTTCAAAGGAATCCTCGGTATTATGGATTGTTAATTGTTGATCAAGAAACATGGGATAGGAAAAAATGATCTCCATCATGGTGTACTGGTTAGGAGCTGTGGACTCTAATCTGGAGAACAGGGTTCGATTCCCCATTCCTCCATATGAACAGCGGACTCTAATCTGGAGAACCAGGTTTGTTTTCTCCACTCCTCCACATGAAGCCTGCTGGGTGACCTTGGGCTAGTCACAGTTCTCCCTGAACTGTCTCAACCTCACCCACCTCAGCCATTGAATGATTTCAAGTTAGGGCAAGCAATGAGAGAGCTACCGTTGTGAATGACACCAAACTACTGTGAAATTCCAAATAGACTGAATGGTTTCTTCAGAAAGATTACGGTGAATGGCAAACAAGGCTCAAAAGGGTGAAGAGATAAACTTTGGGTCAAGATAAACAGGCCACAAAAACATTTTAAATGATGTTTTGTTTTAGTTTAAATCGTTCATTATATGAATTTTAACTGTATAACATTGTTGTAAGCCGCTCTGAGCCTGACCTGTTGAGATAGAGCAGTCTAAAAATCTAATAAATAATAATAATAACAATTATCTCCTCTTATAGAAAGTTAAGAGTAACTTCTGATTAAGAATAAACTTTTGATTATAAAGAAAAAAAGTGGTCTCGATCTATCTTTACCTGGGGACTTCAATTATGAAATATGGACTCCCGCAAAATCTTTTGCTTTGATGAGAAATGAATAAGATGCAATTAAAATGAGCTATGCACATCTCAGCCTTTGTTGTATATTGGGGAAAAAGTATAATTTAAAGTATAATTGCTGTAGGTTTGTTTTCTTAAGAATAGGGATTTAAAATTCTACAAATGCAGTAAAGCGGTATTTGTACAAGTGGCCCGGGGCAGAATCTAAAAGAAGGAGCAACAGACAATTTATTCAAATTACCTTGTAATTTTACCAGCTCTCGTATTTTTTTTTTTTTAGCTCTCTTTGTATCTCTCATTGTATTTTAACATTTTCAACATGTAAAACTATCTTCCTTCTGATTGACATTGCCGCACTTACTGGTAATTCTCACTTGTAATACCTCAATTATGCCACGCAGAAGCAAGATTTCTATTTCAACCCCTCTCGCCACACAACCGCAGGGCAGGACGACACTTACCATCAATGCAATTTGTACATTAAACACTCAAACACAATTCTGCAATTTCCTACCGTCAATAGGCTGACAGAGCGAGTCGAGTCAAACAGAGGTCTCCTTTTGCATTGCAGAAGAGATCCTGTCCCCCGCAACTCTCTATGGTATGGGATTGCATGTATGCATGGCACATGGATCGAGCTGTCATGTTGGCCAGGTGTTAAGGGAATGAGTTTTCTTCAAGTAAAATTCAGCATGGTGTAGTTGTTAAGAGTGTTGGTTTGGAGTGGTGGACTCTGACCTGGAGAACCGGCTTTGATTCCCCGTTCCTCCACATGTGCAGCGGAGGCTAATCTGGTGAACTGGATTTGTTTCCCCACTCCTATGCATGAAGCCAGCTGTTAGAGCTTTCAGCCCCACCTACCTCACAGGGTGTCTGTTGTGGGGAGGGGAGGTGATTGTAAGCTGGTTTGACTCTTCCTTTAGTGGTAGAGAAAGTCAGCATATAAAAACCAACCCTTCTTCTTCTTTTCCTTCTTCTGCCAGATATGTTGTTATTCTCAGCTCAGTGAATACCAGTTGTCAGCAATTTGGGGAGAGCAGCTCTCCCCGCTCTGGCCATTAGGAACTCAGCACCATTTCACAGGAATGGGAAGGAGAAATTTGGTTCATCTTCCAAAAAACTTTTTCAGGATAGTGCCTTGATTGATTGAAAGAGGTCAGCTGATCAGTGGCCTACGTTTCCTATAAATGTAGATTATCCTCATCGGTGTCACTTGTTTGGTTTTTTTTCCAGCTCCCTTTTCCTTTGATACTCTTGCCTTTTGCCTCTGCTGTGTTATTTATCCATTGCATTTCCTTTGGATTAGAGTAATAGAATCATAGAAACATAAGAGTTGGAAGGGACCACCAGTGTCATCTAGTCCAACCTTGTGCACAGTGCAGGAAATTCACAATGAACTCCCTCCCAAACACCCAGTGACCCCTGCTTCACACCCAGAAGATGCCAAAAAACCTCCAGGATCCCTGGCCAATTTGGCCTGGAGTAAAACTGCTCATGCTGCTTGAATCTGAATTGTATGTACCATTGTGTCAAGAACTTAACACCCATATAGTAAGAAGTGAATCAATAAGTGAATCTAGGAAGTTAGCTTTGTTGTTTTTATGTACTTTTAACCCTTACTGGAACTGTATTGTTTTTAAACCCCCTTTTTTATAATAAAGCTTATTTAGCTTTATGTGTTTGTTGCTGTGAATTGACGACCCTAACATAGGGTAATCTCAAAGTACTTTACTAAAGGAGGTTCTTGTTCCAGCATCTCGGGCTGAGACAGGGGAACAATTCATGCAGAATGAGGCATGGCAGCCTTGAAACCATGTGGGCTTTTCTTTTTTAAAGTTGACTATTGGCTGTGTTGTACCTGGTCCCCTCACTAGTTCTAAACTTCTGAAATCCTTTCTTGGACCCTCCCAAAAGCCCAGGTACTCCTCAAGAGGGTCTTCCTCATATCTATACAGACTTGTAAAGATAAATGTGTGTAAGTAATGATGTGATCAATGTGACCCGCATGTCTGGAGCTTCCATACGTTGAGAGGACAAAGAATCAGACTGTGGGTGAAGCTGAGTTGCTATTACCCCATTCTTTGACACAATTTGGGTTTAGGATGTGTGAAGAACGTGTTTGTATTTATCAATTCAGGCAGAACTGGTTACCCCTTTAAGAATTTACACCTGGGAACATATGAAGTCTGTGCGTGGGGGGAAGTGTTAATAGCCATCAAATCACTTCTGACTTACTGCGACCCGAGGAATTAACGACCTCCAAAATGTCCTATCATTAACAACCTCGCTCAGGTCTTGCAAAGTGAGGGCTGTGGCTTCCTTGATTGAGTCAATCCATCTCATGTTGGGTCTTCCTCTTTTCCTGCCGCCTTCAACTTTTCCCAACGCTATTGTCTTTTCCAACGACTATGTACATCTGCAATTAGCACATGAACACTGGGTGTTTCCACATGAAACGACAGTGCACATTTTAGTACACGCCCCAGTGCAATTTGCCAGCGGAGCACTGTTTTGACAACTTTCTATTACCGCTTAGCCGGTCTAATTGGATCTCCAAATGTTAACTGCAGTTTTGGTCAGCTCCCGTGAGCTGCAATTGGAAGGCCTTGTCTAGTTGGGATGTAGCAAGGCGGTCTTGCGAGCCCAAGACCACGGAGGCCCAATCCTACTTGAGAGTTGCCAGAATTGACTACGGTTGCAATCCTAACACTACTTTCCTAGAAATAAGCCCCACTGAACAGACCTGAGTAGACCAGGCTAGGATTGCTCTCTAAGCAATCAGGAAGCAGTCAGGTCTTCTTAAGCTCTCGTTTTTTATACATCCAGTCTTTTACCGATGGTGAGAGGTCTGGAGATCAAGTCCTATGAGGAAAGGTTGAAGGAGCTGGGTTTAGCCTGGAGAGGAGAAGACTGAGAGGTGATATAATAACCATCTTCAAATACTTGAAGGGCTGTCATATAAAGGACAGTGCCGAGTTGTTTTCTGTTGCTCCAGAAGGTCGGACCAGAACCAACGGGTTGAAATTAAATCAAAAGAGTTTCCATCTAGACATTAGGAAGAACTTTCTAACAGTGAGAGTGGTTCCTCAGTGGAACAGGCTTCCTCGAGATGGTAAGCTCTCCTTCTCTGGGGGTTTCTGAGCAGAGGCTAGATGGCCATCTATCAGCAATGCTGATTCTATGACCGTAGGCAGATCATGAGAGGAAGGGCATCTTGGCCATCTTCTGGCATGGAGTAAGGGTCACTGGGGGTGTGCGGCGGGGGAGGTAGTTTTGAATTTCCAGCATTGTGCAGGGAGTTGGACTAGATGACTCTGGTGGTCCCTTCCAACTCTATGATTCCATCAAATTTTGCATTCAAAACTTGCCAGTTTGACTTGTTCAATAAGCAAAGTGGAGGTCGCTACCAAGTGGTAAAAGACAAATCAAGGACAACGTACAGCTTGGCGGCTTTTATTGATGGCAGTATTAACAATGGTTTTCTTTTGTATGTAAAAACTTCATCAAACTAACTTAAAAAAAATGTCTCTGGTGGGTATGTTCTGCACTCCCTGTTCATACCGGCCTTCTTTATCAAGTCCCATACTTCAGGGGGAAAAACCAGACCTCTTGACCACTGAGGAGAACAAGGAGAACTTTCGCCACAACGGATAGCCTAAGGAAAATAACCAAAGATAACAAAATATAAAGATTAACAATGGAAGGTGGGCTCTGCATGCAACAAGGTAATCAAACAGTGAACGTGCCCTAGAGCAAACACTTGGGGGACCGATGGTGGAACGAGATGTTTATAGTGCTGAGAAATAACCAGTTGAAAAAATGAGTACTTCTTCCTTATATAACTTTTATCTTTATGAACCAAGTGCAAATTTACAGCAGATTTTTTAGGTATCATGTTACTAAGAAGAGGAAAGACTTATTAGCGAACAAGGCCGCTAACTTGCTAGCAACCTCTTAATGGCTGCCCCCTCACTATATGGAGAAACCATCTGCATTCCCGTTGGTAGTCTAGCATTCACAATGCAAGAGGACAATTTTGGTTCTAAGGAAGGCTCCCATCGGAATGGAATGGAAACTATCAAAGCCACATTCCTCTGACATCCTTTACTCTTGTCATACATTAAACCAGTCAACATTCTTGACCCTTTTACTCAGGGCGAAAACGCATGGTCGCTTTATCCTCCTTTAATCCCTGTTTTAGCCAGGATCGAACGCACATTAGGCGAAACGCATGTGTTCGATCCTGGCTGAATCCTGGTTGAAACAGGGATTAAAAGAGGATAAAGTGACCATGCGTTTTCGCCCTCAGTGTTTCTTTTGGAAGGCTTGGAAGGCTTTAAGAGGGGAGTGGACATATTCATGGAGGAAAGGGGTATTCATAGCTATTAGTTAAAATATTCCTCAGGGATTGCACATTTTAAAACCATGTGGCATGTTCAATGGTGATGAAGAGTTTAATAGAATCGAAATGGATTTCTGCACCTCCAACAGTGGCATCTGGCCAGGCATGTAGCCAGCGAGCCAGAGAGTGAGGAGGATGTCTTTCCCATCTCCATCTCAAGACACTGTGCCTCAGTTCACTCTGGGAACGCCTGGCATAGAGTCAAGCGCATTTAGTTAAAACACATTCTAAGAAAAATAAAATGCATTCCAACGTTTATTCCACAGCTAGCAAATTAAGGGGCTCAAAACCCAGTTTCTAGTTTCTAGGCAACCATACCAATCTAGAGAATTCCAAGTAAATTCTACTGAATTATGTCTTAAGTAGCTTTTTTTTTTTTAAAGGAACTTACTTCCCCCACCCAAACGTTCCATGTGTATTGGCAGCCTTTACCTTTGACTTCCTGGTTGTCAGTTCCTAGCTCTTGGAGGCTGATAAAACTGTTGAGTGGGCCGCGTCGACCGCCGTGGTTGTCCGTCCCCACCTCTGCGGAACTCCAAAGTTTGTTCGTAAGCTATTTCTTCTTCCTCCTGCAGGTAAACAATACAGGTTTTTTTTTTTTTTACAGCATATACTGCTGGACTGATACACCAACAAGGAAGTCCGGGGCTTTATGTGGAGGCACGCAATGGCAAACCGCCTGTTTTCATGTCTTGCCTTGACCTGGATGGCCCAGACTAGCTCGAACTCATCAGATCTCAGAAGCTAAGTGGGGTCAGCCCTGGTTAGTAATGGATGGGAGTCCACCAACACAGCCAGCTTACACAAATGTACTGCTGCATCCGCTGCTCCTAGTCACGTTCCAGTGCATCTTGGGAGAGTCAAAGAAAGGAAATCTGGTTTTGGTGGTAGAAGTCAGACTGTCAGACCCAAAGCCTAGGTACACACTTTCACCATAAGGATGGATGTTACTTTTGTTTAGAACCCCCCTTTTTGCATATATAATGTCTCAACAATTCTGAGAAATGTTATCAGGTCATCTTCCTGAGAAAAGAGAAAGGGGCTCTCTTCAGCGTGATGTAATGGTTAAGAGCGGCGGACTCCCACTCCCACACATGAGGCCACCTACCTCACCAGGTGTCTGCTGTGGGGAGGGGAAGGGAAGGTCAGTCGTAAGCTGCTTTGAGACTCCTTAAAGGTAGAGAAAATCAGGGTATAAAAACCAACTCTTCTTCTTCTTCGTAATGCTTCCCTGGATCTGAAGAAATCCACAGGAAGTTTTTCCACCCCTGTATCCCCTTGTGCGTTTCATTTGAGGGAGGGGAAGCACCCCACTCAGGAATTCACCTTTTTGGGGGGAATTGTTACAGAAAGAAACTGTACACGGTAAGTGGCTGTTCTCTGGAGACATTGTTCAGGAACATGCAGGTGACCATGTTTCAAAGGGGTAGAGCTGGGCTACTTCTCTATGCCCCCTGCCCCCCAAAAATGCAACTGGGGACAAATCTCACCCCCCACAAATTGGTAAACAGTTTTAACCATATTGGCATTCCAATATCCAATGTGCATGGCCCTCATTTCATTTGCCATTGAGGACAAGCCTTGACCTTTCCATGCATGAGTTCCTTTAGGTCATCTGATGTATTTCGATTTAAGCAGGTCAAGGGTCCTCAGAGGATTAAACTACTCGCAAGCGTGACGGTCTGCCAACGTGACGTGCTGTGGGGAAATCAAGCAGGAGCCCTGCGAGTCACGCATTGGTTACCGACTCTCCGAGGCTTCTCGCTAGAGGTGGTGGACTGCAGGCCCTCCGAATTAGCACCACTTCCCACAGTCTTCCAGTTCCCAAGCAACAGACAAACCCAGAAAAAATAATAATCTTGTGCTCAGGGCCGGATTAAGACCTTTAGAGGCCCTATGCACTTAAAAGATCTTGCTGCCCCCATATATATGTAAAAAAAACCATAACAATTAATATTAAATTATTTCATAATTTTTTCAAAAAATTAAAAATAACATATTGAGCCTAGTTCGATTAGTGTGATTATTCTCAGTTCCCACTTTTTCTTCATCCTTATTATTATTATTTTTTAAAGAGTAAAAATTGTGATGTTCAGGGGTTTTTTTGAGTCACCTTATGTATGTCATTTGTTTTCATTTATTGTGGGGTCCCCTTTTTGTGGGGTTCAGCAGAACCATTTGCTGTTTTGCACCATGGTGAATCCGGCAATGGAAAATGTCTGTGGTCCCCTTCTAGGGTTGCCAACCTCCAGGTACTAGCTGGAGATCTCACGCTATTGCAACTGATCTCCAGCCGATAGAGATCGGTTCCCCTGGAGAAAATGGCTGCTTTGGCAACTGGACTCGATGGCATTGAAGTCCCTCTCCTCCCCAAACCCCTCCCTCCTCAGGCTCCGCCCCAAAAACCTCCCGCTGGTAGTGAAGAGGAACATGGCAACCCTACCCACTTCCCTTAATGCCCTAAGCAGGGGCTTATTTTGCTTAATGGTTTATCCAGCCCTCCTTATGCCTCAACTCGATAACAAAGCTCCCAGTTACGCTGTGCTCCCTGTATCTCGCAAATAGCCGCTGAGGACAAGAGCCAGGATAACCCCTTCCTGCCACTAAACTGCTGCCAAGACCACTTAATGTACTTGACAGTTCTTGGACTTTAGGTGCCCGACAACTTGGAAATTATGGTATTTGCTCTGTTGCCCTCGTTCTCAATCAGGAATATGGGTTACCCTGTAATTTCAGGACACTTATACTAGCATTCAGCCATAAAGAACTATTTTTTTTAACTTGCTACCGACTTTGGTTCAAGGGGAAGGGCACAGAGCAGGTTTTGAACCATCCTTCAACTTGAGAGGACACATAGACACATTATCAGAACCTCAAAATATGCACATTACGTCTACTGGCACATTATGTTTAGCTATGCGATGTTCAAGATCTCCCCATTCTACAATTTTTCGTTTCCTTCTGTAGTTGTTGCGTGTTGGTTATCCAGCTGGTGACCATCTTCAGGAGGCCAGGGACGTGTGCCCCACATCAGGCAGCTATATTTCAAGTCCTCTCCATGGATGTCTTCACTCTCAAATGGGAGGGGATTTTGTAAATTAGGTGTCCACACAATCAGTTGTTCACACGCTCAGTATAGTACCCAGATCTATGTGTGGCAAAGGGGGGAGAGGACAAGCTTAAGTCTCTGAACTGAGCCTGAGCTTTCTAAAATAAAACGAGCAGCATAACTCTTCATTAAACTCAGTATGCCACAAATGCACTACCAAGATTCACATACCACAGTTTGTCATTTAATGAGTGTGGGGAACCCATCTCCAAGCAGAAAGTGAAAACGACCACTTCCATGGAAAACTATAGTAATTTGTCCATCCAAATCATGAAGAATGGTTTGTTGTTTACACTCGAAGAAGAACTCTGCACAAGTTCTGAATTCTGCTTTGAAGGGCATGTGTGTGTGCCATCAAGTCACAGCTGACTTGTGGTGACCCCGTAGGGTTTTCAAGGCAAGAGACGTTCAGAGGTGGTTGGCCATTGCCTGCCTCCGCGAGGGCTGAGAGTGCAGAGAGAACTGTGACAGGCCCAAGGTCACCCAGCAGGCTTCATGTGGAGGAGTGGGGAATCGAACCTGGTTCTCCAGATTAGAGTCCGCCGCTCTTAACCACACCACGCATAGGACCCTAGTTTTCTATTCAGATGCAACAACCACCAATGACATGCTACAGAAGTCTTAGATTTTTTTATCGAAACGTCATGAGAAGGCAGGGATGCCTGATGTTGAGTAAGCATCTTCCATTCAGCTAGGACGAACCTTTAATCACTTGAACATGCAGTTCTGGAAGGCCATGGACCTTATTTGTACCGTATGCATCACATGTTAATGTTGTGGGCATGAGAATGTGGGCGAGAAATCAAACCTACTTTCCATGATCTCATTACATGTGAAAACTAATTTAAGACGTGAAAACACCCACTGTAGTCTCAGTTTTTCGCCATCTTTATAATGACAGGTGTCCCCAATGCTTCTGAGCCTGTGGGCACCTTGGGAATTCTGATACAGCGTGGTAGGCGAAGTCACAACATGGCTGCCCCAAAGTAGGTGCCACAGGAGACAGAGAATGGCTGCCGCGGGTTGCCTCCAGTCACACAATGAAGATCCTTGTCTTGGGGTGGGAGCTGCTATCAAAGCAACTTTTAAAAAACAAATCTGCACTGCCAATCAAATCTCAAATGGCTACGGTTGCCAGGTCCCTCTTCTCAACCAGCGGGTGATTTTGGGGGCGAAGGGTAGGGTTTGGGGAGGGGAGGGACTTCAATGCCATAGAGTTCAATTGCGAAAGCAGCCATTTTTCGCCCGGTGATCTGATCTCTATCGGCTGGAGATCAGTTAAATTAGCAGGAGATGTCCTGCTACTACCTGGCAGTTGGCAACCCTACCAATGGCCAATCAGAAGCCTTGCTGGGAAAAAGCCCCACCCGGCCTCTCCTACTTTCTAAAATCCCTTGGCTGGTGTCAGGAAAAGTGTTGGCAAGGACCCTGTACTAAGTGAAAGCACATGCGATGAGTAGGGTTGCCAACCTCCAGGTAATAGCTGGAGATCTCCTGCCATTACAACTAATCTCCAGCCGATAGAGATCAGTTCACCTGGATAAAATGGCCACTTTGGCAATTGGACTCTAGGGCATTGAAGTCCCTCCCCTCCCCAAACCCTGCCCTCCACAGGCTCTGCCCCAAAAACCTCATGCCCATGGTGAAGAGGGACCTGGCAACCCTAGCGATGAGGGAAAGTAATGTAGATATACCTGCCAATATATTTCATGCACACTCAGACGGTTTGCTATGGCAGTCAGACTCCTTGTTCACATAATTTATGGAACAAGCAAACAGAGATAAGCTAAACAACATCCGAAACAGCAAGGATAGTATTTTAAAAACCCTGCATCTATTTTTAACTCCAAAGCCAAATTGACTTGATACAACACAAAGCGTCTAGAAGATTTGCCACCTTTACTCTTCTAATAGCTTCTGAAAAGCCAGTGTGCTATTTCACCAGATGTTACATATGCAATTCCAACAGCTATCACCTAGGAATGCGAATTTAAATTTAAAATTGATTTTTAGGCCTCCCATCTGCTTCCTTCCATTTATTTTAATGCAGCCTCCTACAAGGAGGATTAAAACCAAAGAAGATAAATGACAAATGGGGGGGGGGGGAAGAGTGGGAGAAGAAAGATGGGACATAAGGGGACTGATGCTGGATGTTTATCTGCTGTGTGGGGCTAGTCTCTGGAGCACAGATTGGGAACTGCTGGGATAGAAAATTCCTGAGAAAACCCAAGATCAGAGATAAGGACCAAGTGTTGCCAGGTCCTCCATGACCACAGGTGGGGGATGGGGGGGGTAGGGTTGCAAGGTTGGGAAACTCCTGGAGATTTGGGGATGGATCCTGGGGAGGACAGGGACCTCAGTGGGGTACAAGGCCATAGAGTCCACCCTCCAAAGCATCCATTTTCTCCAGGGGAACTGACTTCTCTAGTCTGGAGATGAGCTGTAATTCCGGGGGATCCCCAGGTCCCACCTGGAGGCTGGTATCTTTATTGGGACCCCAGTTTCAGTAGATATCCTCCCAGATTTATCAAGAAAGGGTAATCCAGAACTTTGAATACTGCTACTGAGATGTTTAGTGTGGACTTTAGGAACGTTCTGTCCTTGTTAGTGAAGGCGTGCTGGTACAGGCTACAGAGGAATGTGGATGGCTACATAAGAACATAAGAAAGGTCCTGCTGGATCAGACCAAGGCCCATCAAGTCCAGCTGTCTGTTCATACAGTGGCCAACCAGGTGCCTCTAGGAAGCCCCCAAACAAGACGACTGCAGCAGCACCATCCTGCCTGTGTTCCACAGCACCTAATATAGTAGGCATGCTCCTCTGATCCTGGAGAGAATAGGTATGCATCATGACTAGTATCCATTTTAACTAGTAGCCATGAATACCCCTCTCCTCCGTGAACATGTCCACTCCCCTCTTAAAGCCTTCCAAGTTGGCAGCCATCACCACATCCTGGGGCAGGGAGTACCACAATTTAACTGTTTGTTGTGTCAAGAAATATTTCCTTTTACCAGCTTCGAATCTCTCACCCTCCAGCTCTTCATCAGTACAATTATGGGACTACAGTTTAAAACGGCCATTTAGTTTAGACCATCTCCCAAGACTGAAAGCTAACCAAAAGACCTTTTGACCGGATTATATTTTCAAAGGCATCCATCAATGGATGAAGGTGTACTCAGTCTGTTTAGGAAAATATTGGGTTGAAAAGGACAGTGGGTTAAATTTGCTCTTTTAGCGGGGACTGGAGCTAACTGATGAGGTGATTTCCATGGCATTACACTCTTTCTATTACCACAGAGCCTATCTCAATAGATGAAGCTCTCGCATTTAATTAACACCGTTTGAATGCCGCTTCTCCAGTATATGATCGTATGAAATATCAGGGCTCTTAGTTTCAAGATGACAGGCCCTGGCTTCGTTCATCCGCCAACAATGAGTTACAACTCCAATAATTAAGGAGAAGAAGAAGACTTTCTCTCCCACTTAAGGGAGAATCAAGCCAGCTTACAATCACCTTCCCCTCCCCACAACAGACACCCTGTGAGGTAGGTGGGGCTCAGAGAGCTCTAACAGAGCTGTGACTAGCCCAAGGTCACCCAGCTGGCTTCATGTACAGGAGTGGCTCCGGTTCACCAGATTAGAGTCCGCCGCTAACGTGGAGGAGTGGGGCATCAAACCCGGTCCCCCGGATTAGAGTCCACCGCTCTTAACCACTACACCACACTGGCTCTCAAAGGACTGAGGGAAGAAGCGCTCCGCCTCCCCCGGTCATGTGCATATTTAGGCAGTGAAGACTGGCCCAGTAGGGGAGAGGGAGCATTACTAGCGCTATAGAAAGTGCTAGAAGAGAAGAGCGTTCTAGAAAAATCTCTGCGTGCATGCCCAGTCCCATGTGGGACTGCACAGAAGCCACGACGATGAATATGAAGACTCCAGAGTCCAGTCCCTCCATTCACATTTGCAGAGCATTATGCCAGATGACATCGGGACGATTTGTCCCAGAGCAGATGCAGTCGCCTTCACAATAGTCCTTGGCAAATTTCTCATATTGTCCCTTTCAGCATTTACAAAAATCCTTTACTAAAAAATGGAAAATAAAAGTGATGCAAGGGATGAGTGATCTTCCTTAATGACTCCTACCTCATCTGACTGACGATGGGGAATTTGGTACCCTACACCTTACCTTCAGACTACTTGCCTAAGCGGCAGTGACCCTATACCAGAGGTCCCCAATGTGGTGCTCCCTGGTGCCATGAACCTGCCTAATATTTTTGGAAAGTGGGTGGGGCCAGTTGGGGCTTTTGCCCAGCAAAGCTCCTGACTGGCTGGTTGCGTGGTTGGCTCTGCCTCCTGTGGCAGCCATTGTGTTGTGGTCATTGTGTGTCTGTGATGATGAAGAAGATGATGAAGAAGAAGAATTGGTTTTTATATGCCAACTTTCTCTACCTTTTAAGGAGACTCAAACTGGCTTACAATCACCTTCCCTTCCTCTCCCCACAACAGACACCTTGTGAGGTAGTTGGGGCTGAGTTTGGAGAGAACTATGACTAGCCTGTAATTTTTTTTTTACTTTGTTGAATTTCACAATGGGTTGGTTGCACGTAGAAAATAGCAGCCACTTAAACAATACACACTCACAGCACACTTATTCATTGCAACATTCTTTTTCTTTCACAACTCTAGCTCTGGCAGCCAGTCAAGGCAATAAAATTCTGGTTAACCCGCAAACTCCACACTAGCCGGTAGCTCTAAGTCTATTCCATTTTGATGACCATTCAAACACCCACCACCATTTCAACATTAAAAATAAGGGACATTATAGCGTAAAAATGAGGGACATTACCGAACTCCTGTAATATAGCTATTCTCACATCAAGCATCACTACCCGAGCATACAGACATATTGATGAAGCCTGCTTATTATACTGATTTAGCCTGTCTTCCGCTGTTTTTTAAAGCAGAATGCATTAGTAAACAGCCTGTAATTTTTTTTTTTTTTACTTTGTTGAATTTCACAATGGGTTGGTTGCACGTAGAGAATAGCTGTCACTTACAACACATTCGGCAGTATTAACCCTTGATAGACTGGAAGGAGGAAGAATAAACAGAAATGAAAAGGTACTGCGATTTGGGGGTCATGGGTGTGCGTTTGCGAATGTGAAGGCTCGTTTCCTCTCTTCCTCCTTCCGAAAAGTGTTTCACAAATCTGGGAAAGGTACAGGAGCAGCCTGGAACTCAAGCAACTCATACTAATAAAATCAATGCACAACGTCAAATTTACTCTAAAAGACAAAATAAGGAGAATAAAACTGCTGGTATCATACTGCACTTGTACAAATCTATGGTGAGACCACACTTGGAACACTGTGTACAGTTCTGGTCATCACACCTAAAAAAGGATATTGCAGAGCTTGAGAAGGTGCAGAGAAGAACAACCAAAATGATCAGGGGACTACAGCAACTGCCCTATGAGGAGTGGTTAAAACTCTTAGGGCTGTTTAGCTTGGAAAGAAGGAAGTTAAGGGGAGACATGATAGAGGTCTATATAATTATGCATGGTATGGAGAGACTTTCCACAACTTTACACAACGGATAGTTAAATGGTGGGACTCCCTGCCCCAAAATGTGGTGATGGCTGCCAACTTGGAAGGCTTTAAGAGGGAAGTGGACATGTTCATGGAAGAGAGGAGTTTTCATGGCTACTAGTAAAAATGGATACTACTCATGAGGCACACCTATTCTCTCCAGGATCAGAGGAGCATGCCAAATATATCATGTGCTTTGGAGCACAGGCATGATGGTGCTGCTGCAGTCGTCTTGCTTGTGGGCTTCCTAGAGGCACCTGGTTGGCCACTGTGTAACGAGACTGCTGGACTTGATGGGCCTTGGCCTCATCCAGCAGGGCTTTTCTTATGTTCTTGTGACACAGTGGGTATAATGATCGCTTGTACCAGAAAAAGCAATGACAGACTTACAGTCAAGTTTCTTTCTATTTTAGTGGCAGGATAGCATACAGGAAAAGGATTAACTGACTCAGGGTCAAACTTGCACCCGCTTCGATAGAGGAGTAGTTCCAAGGTCTTGGAACAAGCCCAAAAAATATCTGTAACTCAGTTGCAAGTGCACGGTCATGGTAAAGTGTACAGACAGCAGACAGACTCAACACAAGGCAAGAAGCAAAAACAGACACAAAATTTGGAACAGTCTAATCAAATGAGAAACAACACAGGGAGGGGCCGTGGCTCAGTGGAAGAGCATCTGCTCGACATGCAGAACGTCCCAGGTTCAATTCCAGGCATCACCAGCTGAAAGAGTTGGGTAGCAGGTGATGTGAAAGAAGAAGAAGAACTGGGTTTTATATGCCGACTTTCTCTACCACTTAAGGGAGAATCAAACCGGCTTACAATCACCTTCCCTTCCCCTCCCCACAACAGACACCCTGTGAGGTACGTGGGACTGAGAGAGCTCTAAGAGAGCTGTGACTAGCCCAAGGTCACCCAGCTGGCTTCATGAGGAGGAGTGGGGAAACCAACCTGGTTCACCAGATTAGCTTCTGCCGCTCATGTGGAGGAGTGGGGAATCAAGCCCAGTTCTCCAGATTAGAGTCCACTGCTCCAAACCACCGCTCTTAACCACTACACCATACTGGCTCTCCTCTACTTGAGACCCTGGATAGCTGCCACCAGTCTAAGTAGGCAAGATGGACCAATAGTCGGATTCAGTATACGGCAGCTTCATGTGTTCAATATAACCCTGACTTCACATACTGTGGACTGCACCAAAGCAAAAATTGCCACCCCACCCCACGTCCTGTATAAAGTTGACCCTCAGTTGGGTAAATCAACTTACAGCCCTACCAGTAAACAAAAAGGAACTTCATGCTTAGCAACTTTGCTTTCTTGCTGAACAGCGGCTTCCCCACATCCTAGATCAGGGGTCTCCAACATGGCGCCTGTGGACACCTTGGTCCCTACTGAGACCTTTCCTGGAGCTCACCAAGTGTTTTAGAAACTGAGCAGGGCCAGGTGGGGCCTTTGCCTAGTGGGGTTTTTGATTGGCCATTGAAAATGTGATTGGGTGTGCAGATGTTTGTAAAGAGTAGCTTCAGCAGCAGCTGTCTCCACAGCACAAAGACCTTCATTGAAGTAAACCTGTGTGTATGCAAGAAAATGTTATAAAACAATACATTCATTCAAAAAAGAATCCTTTTAAGCAGACCTTTTGCCTGAAACACTGAAGAGTTAGAATCAGAGAATCATAGAGTTGGAAGGGGGCCACACAGGCCATCGAGTCCCACCTCCCTACTCAATGCAGGATCAGCCTAGAGCATCCCTGACAAGTGTTTGTCCAGCCTCAGCTTAAAGACTCCCAGTGAGGGGGAGCTCCCTACCTTCCTAGGTAGCCGATTCCACTATCAAACAAATCTTATTTTTTTAAAAAAAATTCCCCCTAATATCCAGCTGGTAACTTTCCACCTGCAATTTAAACCCATTATTGCGCCTTGGCCATATAAACAATCTGTGGCGCAATATTTCACATGCCTAACTGTACCCCAACAACAGAGAGCATATATGCTCGCTAGATTAAATGTATTACCACCTGCATTACTATATGGAAGACTTAATAAAGTTCCATATCTGGATCGGGTCTGTCCATGTGGAGAAGGCAACATAGAAACAGTTTCACATATCCTCCTTAAGTGTCCGCTGTACGATAGGGGCCGTTCCAACCTCATAGACCCGTTACTTGCTGATAGGGAATGGTTACCCACCAATTCAAAGGTGTCCTACCTTATGACCACGCAGGATCCAACAATTATTGACTTGGTGGCAAGGGTTTTTTTTGGCTTGTAATTAAAGAACGGGATTGCTACTCTGCACCATATAATGGTTAACTCAGGATTAAATAATCAAGTAACCAATATAGGGGGATTTGTATGTTCTTATAAAAATGATTTTATAGTAAACTTTACCATATACCTGCATACTTCATACCATGATCTTACTGTAAACTCCACTGTACGTTTTCCCTTTTAATGCCAATAAAGCCTTTCGTATTCATAAACCCCATTATTGCGAGTCCTGTCCTCTGCTGCCAACAGGAAGAGCTCCCTGCCCACCTCTAAGTGACAGCCCTTCAAATACTTCAAGAGAGCAATCCTGTCCCCCCTCAACCTCCTCTTCTCCAGACTAAGCATTCCCAACTCCCTCAGCCTTTCCTCACAGGGCTTGATCTCCAGACACCCTGATTATCCTGGTTGCTTTCCTCTGCACCCGCTCCATTCTGTCCACATCCTTTTGAAGTGAGGCCTCCAGAACTGCACACAATACTCCAGGTGCGGCCTGACCAACGCAGCGTACAACGAAACTATGACATCTTGTGATTTGGATGTTATGCCTCAAAATTACATTAGCCATTTTTGTCACTGCATCACACTGGCTGCTCATATTTAACTTACACTCCGCCTGAACCCTGCGAACTTGTTCACACACACTGCTACCTAGAGGTACATCCCCCACCCAGTATGCATGCCCCTCACTTTTGTTAGCCAGAGGCAGTTACTATTAGAGTTATGGACCGTCAGTACTTCTGTCTGCACAATCTTAGGAAGGACCGTAGCCAGAAGGACATTTTTGCTCAGGCTTATTCACCCACTCGATTCTCTTGCCATCTGAGGAAGACCTTCTAGAAGAATATGTGAATCCTTTTTATAAAGGTCAACATAAGAAACCAGCCCTTAAACTCTGATTGCTATAGCTCCACCTCCATGCAGTCCACGGGAGTCACTCCTGATCCAAATGTGGGTCCTTGAGAGAACAGCGCACAGGAGTAATTGCCAACGATTGGGTCCAAAGTGCCACCATATTCAAGAACCAGGGTGTACTCAGCTAGAGTGGTACAGTCGGGGTCATGGCTGACCGAAAAAGGCTCAGACTTGAGTGACTCAAGCATATACTTTGGACACCAGTGGGTAAAGAGTACATCAGTTGCATTAGCCTGCCGGTCAAGAAAGTGAGAGAAATCACCCTTCACAACGGCTTTTGTTTTAAAGACAGAACCTCTCTTGAGAGACACCCAAGTCTGATGAAGAGAACAAGCTTTGATACTCACACTGCTGATTCTGATCCAACTGTCAATTGGATCACTGGAGGTCATGCAAGAGATAACAAGATATTTGGGCTCTCAGCCCAGGACCACAGAGCCGTGTGGGATCACTTACAGAGTCTCAAAGAGTTGGAAGAGGCCATACGGGCCATCTAGTCCAACCCCCTACTTAATGTAGGATCAGTCTAAAGCTCGACTTCAGTCTCGACTTCAATTGTTATGAGGGCCAGAAATGACATAAATGTGACTAGGTTGGGCCGTGTCATGCGTCACCAGCCCAGATTGGAACTGGGGGGGGGGGGGGCTGCCTTGCGGGCCAGACAAGAGCTACGGGGAGGGGCTGTGGCTCAGTGGTAGAGCATCTGCTTTCGCATGCAGAAGGTCCCAGGTTCAATCCCCAGTATCTCCAGTTAAAGGGACTAGGCAAGTAGGTGAGGTGAAAGACCTCTGCCTGAGACTCTGGAGAGCCGCTGCCGGTCTGAGTAGACAAAACTGACTTTGATGGACCAAGGGTCTGATTCAGTAGAAGGCAGCTTCATGTGTTCATGAGCTCTCAAGGGGCCAGATTTGGCCCTCGGGCCTTATGTTTGACAGCCCTGGCCTAAAGCATCCCACACAATTGTTCATCCAGTCTCAGCTTGAAGACTGCCAGTGAGCAGGAGCTCACCACCTCCCTAGGCAGCCAATTCCACCGCCGAACTACTCTTACTATAAAAAAAAAAAATGTTTCCTAATGTCCAGCCGGTACCTTTCTGCCAGCTGGATATTAGGATTCTTTTTACAGTAAGAGTAATACAGCAACTTTTCAAGACTATGGTAAATTTTCAGTTTGCAGACAAAGAGTAATATTGAAGTATCTATTACAATTTTATCCCACACTTCCTCCAAGGAGTTTGGAATAGTGCAGGTAGTTCTTTCTGCCGCATTTATCAACTCAACAACCCTGTGAGTCAGGCTGAGAGAAAATGACTTGCCGAAGGGCACCCGGTTTTATGTGACAGCAGAGATTTGATCTGGACGGCCCAGAGTGGCCTGATCTCATCAGCTAAGCAGGGCAGGCCCTGGTTAGTACTTGGAGGAAAGACCACCAAATGGAAGCCCTAATGGGAGAGGAATCGAGCTCTGCGGCAGAATACTGTCCGGTGCACACGGAGCTCGTTCAAGGCATCCAAGCCAGAAAGTGTGCAAACGGTTGACAGATGCAAGAGGTATGCAACAATGGTGCCTATTACTGTAGGTGCTTGAATGCTTCTGAAGTGCTAACAGAACCCATCCCAGTCTAAAATAAAACCAATGTTGAAATTCTGCCTCTAGAAGGAAAGCCAAATGGTCAGGAGGTCACCGGGGAAGAGGAACAGGCGGGTTGCGACAACGGTACTAGATGCTGACAATTGTGTGTGTGTTAAGTGCCGTCAAGTCGCTTCCAACTCATGGCGACCCTATGAATCAATGTCCTCCAAAATGTCCTATTTTTGACAGCCTTGCTCAGATCTTGCAAATTGAGGGCCGTGGCTTCCTTTATGGAGTCAATCCATCTCTTGTTGGGTCTTCCTGTTTTCCTGCTGCCCTCAACTTTTCCTAGCATTACTTTTTTTCCTAGTGACTCTTGTCTTCTCATAATGTGACCAAAATACAATAGCCTCAGTTTAGTCATTTTAGCTTCTAGGGTCAGTTCAGGCTTGATTTAATCTATAACCCACTGATTTGGGGTTCTTTTGGCGGTCCAGGGTATCCGCAACACTCTTCTTCAACACCACATTTCAAAGGAATCTACTTTCTTCCTATCTTCAATGTCCAGCTTTCACACCCATACATAGTAAGAGGGAATATGATGGCATAAATTAATCTTGGTGGCCAGTGACACAGCCTTACACTTCAGAACCTTTTCTGACAATTACGTGGCCTTTAGAAAGATGGACTTCCCGAAATTTGAGAAACACGTGCAACAGTTCAGGTTTCGTTATCGTGTGTTTATTTTACATTTCTACAGAACAGACTTAATCTGAAGTCTCCGAACAATGCATGCTTTTTCCATTTTAAATGTTGAAGGAGGAAAAAAAAAGTTTATTTCTCTGATGGCATTTTATTTGGTGGCTGGTTTGTTGCATCAATCATATACCTTTATTTTGTGATCGCCGCTACATTTAGCAAAACAGCAGATTACATATATATATATATTTAAAGTCAAGTTGATATAGTCAAGTTTAAACAATCCTTACACAGTGGGAAGTGCGAGCTTTTAAAATCTAAATTAATTTTCCTCTGGCAATTAGTGAGCCTACTTGGCAAGGGCTAACTGAAAACCTCGCATCTATTGCTTTTTTATGACCGATGTAGCCCTTTCATTTATTTTGTGTTCTGAAAAGCACTAACTGCAGTAAAACTAGGCCGCTGTGATCCTACCAAAAGCTTTGGTGTTAGTCAATGTATGCGATTTCGCTGTCAAGAAGCAAGCGACAGTGAAGAACCTTGAGTTAGATCCGTACCAAGATTCAAAACCCGTACAGCTCCCAAAGAATTAAGACCTTTTGTCAATTTCTGACAAAAGGTGAATTACTCGATCCCAGGAAAGGCAAGCAAAACCGCGGTCAGCCACTTGGACTGTTCGCTTGCAGGCAAAACCGAAAAATGCAACGAAAGAAAAGGGAATTTCTTCTACTGGTCACCGCTTTCAGAGTGTATGGGATGCCTAATGCAACAAGTAATTTACGCATTTGTACCGTATCTAAAATCCTAAGCGCACACTTTTAGATCTGGTTGCTGTTTTTTCTTGAGTTTAGCTAATGGAACTACATGCCGCTACAGGATGGGTAACGTGAAGCAACAGAAGCATCAGCTATTGAACGCCAAGCCACCGATGTCAAAATGAACCCTTATCAGACTGCATATCCATTTCTGAATGACTGCTATAACCATCTCCTAGTCTGTCAAATCTCTGCCTTTTCATCACTCCCCTGAATGTTACTATAATCCACTGCAACTTGTTTCTGTTCTGGCTCTGTCTGCTGCACTTCCTAAAGACGCTACAAACAGATGCGCGTACGCATGTCCGCGGCGTTGCAAGGAAGAACAGGGGCTAGGACTGGAACGGCTACAGCGGCGAAGGCAAGCCAAAGGCAGGGGGGAGTTTTGAGGGTGAGACGTCACCATTTGGCCACGACTGGATTAACACTGCACTGATCAGAACAAGACCTATCTCAACAACACTTTGATACCAAATAAGAACCATCGTGCTGGGTGGATTCCTGCAGCCCTTCTCTGGAAATAATCAGAAATGACATGATCAAATAAAGCCTATCTTCTGGATGTCTGAAAGAATGTGTGGATTCTTGATGGGGTGCAAAGTGCATTGGGACCTTAATCTCTGGAGAGCGGCAGGGGTATCATCCCAGACCACACCAGGGCCTATTGAGCTTCGCAGCATGCCCTGAAACCCTTCCCCATGGCCCTTGAAACTGTGGTGCTGAACGCCGTGCTGCTGACTCACAGAACTATCCAACAAGCTGGGAATCTTCAGCAAAGTTCATCCCGGCTTCCGGCATCCCTTGAAGCTGCCGACAGCGTGCGTTGCAGTGCCAGAGCCTCAAACCCTGTTTCTGGGAGCATCCGCCACTGGTCCCCCTTATCGACAATGAAGAGCACACGACAGGCTGCGTCGGGACCTGTGCCGAGCCCCAGATCAGGCAGGGCCCCAGAGTGTCTGGGAACCGATTTGAAATGCGCCAGTGGAGGCAAGACTCCAGATATCTGATCTGCAAACACCCCCCTCCTGTTATACAGTTTGCCCCGCCCCTAGCAAGAGATGCCTCCAGTACGCTCTAGGAGAGCGAATGCCATTCTGTGTCCAAGTCCTCCATCTGCCTATGTATGGTTGAAACAGTACTAGAGAGACAGTAGAACCGTTTGGAATCTATCAGATGTTGCCACCTAGTCTCCGTTGCCTTAGTCCCTCTCTCTTTCCCTCCATCTTGGTATCAAGACTGCTTCTTCTCTGCCTGTTGCATGATGCCCAAACAAACGAGTTTTGCATCATCTACCATAAAAAGGCCGAGAGCCAGCAAAGATGGGGGCACGATCAGGAATAATTTGTTATTATCTTCATCACCACAGTCGACAGGAGCAGAGGGTGCTTCCAAAGGGGGGGGGGGGCGAAAGCTGCTCAATTTACTTAGTCCTTGCGCCATTAATCAGGACCTTGGCAGTCATTAATCAAGGTACTTTTAGACATAAAAGGACCCTGCTGCTTTAACAGTCCTGCCAACTGAGACCTAGGCACGCAGAATTGTTTGAATTCTCAAACAAAAGGGTCTTCAATCACAACAGCTCAGTACAGGCCGGCTGGAGTTTCCATGAAAAATCCTAGCTCAGTGAGGTAAATAATTCTGCTTCCAACATACCTCTATCCTATCCTGAAACTTGGGAATGTTCCCAACGATCCGTCTCCTCACCTTCCACCCACCAATCCAGCAGCATATCTATCAGCTCACCTGGATCCTCTTCCCAATCTTCCAGCCCAGAAAACGAATAATTTGTTTTCAATCCTTGTGCCCTATACCTGAGGCCAAAACCTACCCCAAAGTGAGTGATTCTGTGAACTTCCTTTGGGCACACAGTATGTACTTCCTTGTTTCTCAACCCGGACAGCTCCTTGGGGTGTTGGCAGCGGATGCTTGGTGTATTTCACTTGCGTGCATGCCCTGCCTCAACATACTCTCCGGGGTCAAGTATGCCCCCCAGCCATACTACTGCCCTTCCCCCTTTTGGATTATCCCTTGCTTGGATGTGTGAATCTCTTTGCTTCCTGCTCAAATGACTGGGTATAAGCCCTTTCTTCAGTCTCTTGTTCCAAGCTCTTTAGTCTCTTTTCCCCTCATCCTCTTTATATGTTGTATGGTATGTGTGTGTGGTGGGGCTTCTAGTCCTGAGCATTATTGCTGTATGCTTGTTATTATTGTGACTTAGTTAATTATTTCCCTCCATAAGTTCTCTGATTTCATCATATTCAGGGTCTCCGTACTTCTTCCAAACTTGCAGTAGGAGCTCTGTCAAAAGGTCCCTTCATAGTCCTTGGAGTTTGTCATTGCCCAGATTAGGCGCATTCCCTTAAACCAGCAGCTTGTACAAGTGACAGGTAGTAGGAGCTTTTCTTCCTTGCGCTCAGGCTACTATAGTATGTTGGGACCAAACTGGCAACCGGGGACAGTCACACAAACAGACGCCTCGAGTATATGTGCGTTCCTGACCCCATATGAAAACAGAGAAGCACATAAGCAGGGGTTCTGGTAATTGCTACTCGGACTGTGGTAATAAGTCATAATATTGGTAGAGACAAACTGAGTTCTTAAAAAAAAAATTCTGCTGGGCTGCCAAAATACACGCAAAATAGTTCTGAACTTAATGTTAAAAGACGCAAAGGTCAATTTGAATGTTCACTCTTAAGCACAGGGCTACATGAAACACCTGATTTTGTAGACAGCTCCATTAAAACAAAGTGCAAGTTTAAAGAAGCTGATTACAAAATCTTGTTCCGCAGCCATTTGCCATACTCAGACAGAGCTTGGCGCTTTGCCATGAAATCAGCTCATGAAATCTTTCAGGAGGGCGTTCCTATGAAGCACTTTAGGTTTTTGATTATTATACCCAGGCAATATAGCATTTGTAAAGCAATAAGCACAAGTAAAACAACTGTAGAAACATTTTAGCTGTACATACAGAGATTTAAAAAAACCTTTGGGATTTAAATCTTATGAATTCATTACACCCTAAATGTAAACAAAGCCATATGGAAGCAGTCACTTTGAATCCTTAATTTGATACAACAGGGTAAATTTAAAAAGTATACCATCAGTTTCTCATATAAACATTACTTGGCTAACAACTCAACGAATATATTGCCCAAACAATTGTACATTATTTTTTTTATTACATGAGTGTAAGACCCCCATGCATCTTTTAAGGCATTGTTATAGATGGATATGTAATAAAGAAGGTCTTAAGTCAGTTCTAGAATTCTTTTCTTCAAGCTTTTACTTCAAAACCGTTTGCGCGATTACCAGTCCTCTGTTTATGGCTTCATTGTTCGCAAGAACTATGCACTTTATCTCTTTGTATACAATTTATTGTCACGTACCCAGGTGTCAGCTTGAATGGGCCTGATGTTGCTTAGTAACACCTCTTCATAGTTTCCATAATCACAGAACTTAACAACTGCGGTCGTCCCAGAGGAATGAAGAGCTTCAATTTCTGCCCGATAAAACTGGAAGAGACAACATCTTTTAGGGACGGATGCCTCTCGACTGCAAGCAAACAATACCATGCTACCAACAATCAGTGCATGAACCGTGAAATAGATTTAGAAAATTTGACAACATCCCCCCAAAACCGCATATAACTTATAACAAGCATGCAAATGATAAGAGAATACTCCTCCCCCAAGTAGGAAATAAGCAGATCATGTCAGAGATCCAACAGTTCCTCTTTTAGAATATCTTTTATCCAAGTG
Source organism: Euleptes europaea (assembly GCF_029931775.1). Lineage (NCBI taxonomy): Eukaryota > Metazoa > Chordata > Lepidosauria > Squamata > Sphaerodactylidae > Euleptes > Euleptes europaea. Next base: position 4,980,613 of record NC_079327.1, on the reverse strand, counting down.
ATCTCCTGTACAGTGAAAGATTTTATCCGTAGATACATTAACAACCATTTTTAATGACATGAGCTAATGCTGCCTTTATTTTTAGGCTCTATATTACTATTTTAGACTGCCCAGATCTGGATGGCCCAGGCTAGCTTTACCACGTTAGGTCTCAGAAGCTAGCACGATTGGTCCTGGCTAGTAGTTGGATGGGAATTCCAAGGAATACCAGGGTCACTACGCAGAGGCAGGCAATGGCAAACCACCTCCGTTCACCTCTTGCCTTGACCCGGACGGGCCAGGCTAGCCTGATCTTCGTCAGATCTCCGAAGCCAAGCAGGGTCAGCCCTGGTTGGTATTTGGATGGAAGGCCTCCAAGGAATACCAGGGTCGCTATGCAGAGGCAGGCAATGGCAAACCATTTCTGTTGGTCTCTTGCCTTGAAAACCCTACTGGGTTGCCATAAGTCAGCTGCAACTTGATGGCATTTCACACACACATTTTAGACTGGCCTTGAACTACAGAATAAAAAAAGAAGATTCTAGAGAGCTGCTCATTCTCCCTCTCAAACATCTTACATTTCCTTCACTACTGAAAGATATTGTTAACGGTTTCTAGGTGAATGTATTATTTATTTAGATATTTATATACCCCCTTTCCTCCCTAATGGAGACAACAAAGCAGCTTATATCGTTCTCCCCTCCTCTTCGTTTTCACAACCACCAATTTGTGAATTAGATGATGCTGAGAAAGCGTTATTGGCCAAAGGACACCCAGTGAAGAAGGTATTGACTCCTGGGTCGCCCAGAACCTAGTCTGACACTATCGCATCATATCTGCAGGAACGTCTCTTCTGGTAAACTCCTGCTAACACTTTACTGGTGGTCCCCGACCCAAAGAGTGTCTGGCTGTCTTCAACTAGGGCCGGCGCTTTTTCCGCCCCTGGCCCCCAGCCTGGTGGAACTCCGTTTCTAGCAAGACCAGGGCCCTGTGGGACCTTAAAGGTTTCCGCAGGGCCTGTAAGATGGAGATATTCCACCAGGTCTATAGCTGAGGGCAGCAACAAGTTATCATCCTCCCTCCCCCCTCCATGCTGTCATCAACTTACATTTGGAGGCCCTGACTGCTCCTCCAGGCCCACTATGGCTCTATTCTCTTGTGAGGAGCGCCACTTGTTTCAACTATTCAACTGATTAGTAATTGGGAACTGTTGTTTTTTTTATATTTTTAAAGTTTTTTTTAATGATTTTATCATATTGTATGTTGTTTGATAATGTTAGCTGCCCCGAAACTGGCCTTGGCTGGGGATACAGGGCAGGATAAAAATCGATAACTAAATAAATAATCATTGCACTACTTGTTGAAGACAAAGGATAAGCTAAACTGCTCTCAGCCTCATTCTGTTTTTAGAGGAAGCCAAATGGCTGCACATCTTCCTCCGAGCTAACCAGCATCAGTGAGACATTTGAATTACTAAATAGGACCCCCCACACACACCTGATGTACACCTATCATGCCGATTACATCTAAAAAGAAAGAGTTGGTTTTTATATGCCGATTTTATCTACCTTTTAAGGAGACTCAAACCGGCTTACAATCATCTTCCCTTCCTCTCCCCGCAACAGGCCCTTGTGAGGTAAGTGAGGCTGAGAGAGTTCGGAGAGAACTGTGACTAGCCCAAGGTCACCCAGCTGGCTTCATGTGTAGGAGTGGGGAAACTAATCCGGTTCACCATAGTCCGCCGCTCATGTGGAGGAGTGGGGAATCAAACCTGGTTCTCCAGATTAGAGTCTACTGCTCTTAACCACTACATCCTGAACACCCAGCATTATAGGGATAATAAATTTTGTTAGTTGGACACATTCCAGTTCCTCAGCACTATTCGCTTTCAAAGCAGGATAAGGAGACGTAAAACCAAAGAGAAATTCAACTTTCAAAGAATGTCCATTTTCCCAACAACCACACTGAGCAGTGGTTCATTCTTGGAACAAAATACCATTTATGCTACTTTTGTTTTGAATAGGACATACCTTGTTATCTTCCCAGTAAAGGGCAAAGCATTCGTCCCCTGGCTGCCAGCTTTTTCCATACTCCCCCGAACTACATGGTTCCAACATTTTCTCTGGCTTAATGGGCCCCGATCTCTTCTTGGGACCAGTATCGTAATACATTTTAACGTCAAATGATGTAGCCATGTTGGGTGTAGGCAATTTAATAGGTCCAACCCTCCTTCCTTTCTGAAAATGTTCCATATCGCCATTTGGTACAGAACTAAAACGATCAGTTCTAACAGGGTTTTGATACTCCACGTTCATACCAAAGTGCTGCTCGTTTTTTAAGGTGGCCAATGTTTCGTTGGTCAGCATTAGTGTTTTCCTATCATAGAAACTGTCGGGCTGATGCAGCTGATTTTCCCTACTTCTGGGTTTCTGGTTGTTGTTTTCGGGTGCATCTTGAACAACCGGGTTGTCTTTCATTTCCATGAACGACGCCACTTTCCCTTGTCTGTTCTGCAGCGGGTTGTCCCTCCGCTTGAAATGAAAGTCACCCGGGTGGACAGCTGTCGGGTACACAAGATCTTTTTGAGGATAAAGCCTATCACACTTATTTCTCTCTTCAGTCCATTGGTCAGGGCCCAAGGAATTTTGCCTTTCGGAAGTTTTGGCTCTTAACAGCCCGCTCCCTTCCCCAACGTGCCTCAAACTCTGACTCTCTCTCTGAAAACGAGGGGGCTTCTCATTCCTCGGCTGTCTCTCATTTCGAGGAGCATGTCTCTGATGGTTATAACCTTTTATGCCATTTTGCTCAGTGTTCAGCGCTCGGTACTGTCCCTGATGCGGCGATGATATCTGCGACTTTGGTTCTAGAAAAACAAAAACGCAAGCCAATTAGTGGCACAACTAATTTGCATCAAATGAGGGCAGTTAAAGCATTCGAGGCATTTAATCAGGAAACAAAAACGAGGTTATCCATCTGGCGCAGAAATAACGTGTGGAGGTTAAAGTTCTGCTCTGGCTCACAACTGGTACAAAACGGCCATTTGCAAAGAAAATTGGGGAGGAGGGGAAACTCTTAATACATGTGATCAAGCCATGAAGCAAGGCAATTGACTGTCTGTATGAAAAACGTTAACAAGACATGTAAGAAACTACTGAAATCCCAGTTGGCAGTAACTGGAATATTTTCATAGTTACAAGAGTTAAAACAAGTGGGATGTAAATCCAACCAAAGTTATGCACTTTATAATAGGTTTGGTATTCAGGTCAACTAACCCTTTACATGACAGCGTTTAAAAATTCCCAAATATTATTTATTTTTAATATTTATATGCCAGCTGCATGGTAAAATTACTCAAGAAAGGAAGCCACAGCCTTCATTTTGCAAGACCTAAGCAAGGCTGTTAATGGTAGGATGTTTTGGAGATGATTAATTCGGAGGGCGGCATAAATCAGAAGTGACTTAACAGGACATAACACACACACACACGATAAAAGAAATGGTTTTTATACCCCGCTTTTCTCTACCGAAAGGAGTCTCAAAGAGGCTTGTGAGGTAGGTGGGGCTGAGAGACTTCTCAGAGAACTGTGACTAGCCCAAGGTCACCCAGCTGGCTTCATGTGTAGTGGGGAATCAAACCCGGTTCTCCAGATTAGAGTCCACTGCTCTTAACAACGACACCATGCTGGCTCTCAAAGCAGGTATTGCACTAGTTGGTGAAACACACCATTATCCCCACATCAGGTCCCAACCTGATTTCCCACCACGTTTTCATTCAGAGTTCTTCCATGAACGTACTACACTTGAAATGATGCCTCAATGCCTTCTGGCCCATACATAACGGATAACCATAGTTCAACCGAGATCAAACACTTTCCCAGTACTCTGGCCGATACCTCTCATGCTAGCATCTTGGAATCCCGGGGTCACTCTCCAGCCAAAATTAAGCATTTAGGACATCCGAGTGATGACACACTGGGTTGCACATTTAGACCTCCCTTCAGCTATTATGGTAGGAATAATTCTGGGGGAAACGGCCTGGAAAACATTTCCGTCCCTTCGCCGAACTGCAGACAGGAACACTTTCGTTTTTTGCCTGGTAGTTTAAAATGACAAGCATTTCCCCTTTGAAGCTGTCGATCTTTTATTTAGGTTAGCACAAACCCGGGAGCATGAAATCATCACGCTGAACTAAAGGAAGCCACAAAAATTCACTGGGCTGGAAACATTTCATGATGGTTAACAAAATCAATGTTTGTTTAAAGGGTGAGAGATTTCCAAGTCCAAAATCACTCCCAGATAGTCTGTTTGAAATTGGCGCAAATTGGTAGCTGAAGTTTTTAATTTTTAATTTTATGTTGCAGTTTTATAGACTGTATTTGGTTTTATATATGGTATGTATATCTGACTGATGTGAGCCGCTCTGAGCCCGGCCTAGGCTGGGATAGAGGGGGGAAGAAATTTTTTTAAAAAACACACACACGGTAGGATAGGGGACTTATATTGACTCACTGACCTGCCAGAATCAAAACTGAATCAAATGTGCCTATATGTGCACAATCTGAATTAGTAACACTGGTTTGGGAAAGCCACCCAAATCAAGAGACCTGGAGTACTCCAGACTTCCAACGCTGACCTCCGATGCAATTCAATAAAGCAGCCTAAATATCTAATCTGAGAACAAAACAGCTGCTACCCAAAGCAACGTGCGCGTCTACGTACAATTACATTTCAGTTCACTGTAAGAACATGGCATTCAATTAATAATAAAGTTAACAAGGGAGTACTTATCTTAAAATCAATAAAACTAATTCAAGCACTGTTAAGGGCTTACCCAATTAGAAACTGGGAGCTGATTTGAACATCTGGAACAGGCTCTACATAATATGGAGAAGAGGTTTGTTGATTGACTTTTATTTCTCTCCTCCCCCGCCCCACTAATTCCATCCTCCCTCCCTCTGTTTGCTCTACCCCCCCAATTGTTTGCCATGACCAAACTGACAAGTAATGGGTGGCTGACAGCCAAAACAAAAGTCAAGGGGCACCCTCTCTGCTGTCTTTAAGGTGCCCCTTGACAACTGTTTTGTTTTACTACAACGGACTAACGCGGTGACCCCTCTGGAACTGCTGTTAGGCGGCAAACCCTCCAAAAACCACAATTTGCAAAGCTCACGGCAAACCACAGCTGCATCAACTCTGCTAATAACCAGAGTTGATGCAGCTGAGGCAAACCACGGCTTGAGCAAACGAGGAAAGGGAGAAAGGAATCTGCGCATGAGAGCAGAGAAAGGCACAGGACGGGGAGGAGCTGTGGCTCAGTGGTAGAGCATCTGCTCGGCATGCAGAAGGTCCCTGGTTCAATCCCCGGCATCTCCAGTTAAAGGGACTGGGGAAGTAGGTGATGTGAAAGACCTCTACCTGAGACCCTGGAGAGCTGCTGCCGGTCTGACTAGACAATACTGACTTTGATGGACCAAGGGTCTGATTCAGTAGAAGGCAGCTTCATGTTCATGTTTAATTGGTTCTCGTCCAAACCACGTCTGGTTACATGAGAACAACGTGAGTCTTAGAAGCTAAAATGATACATCAGGGGCGATGAGGATGATCAGGGGCCTGGAGACCAAGCCCTATGAGGAAAAGCTGAGGGAGTTGGGAATGTTTAGTCTGGAGAAGAGGAGGTTGAAGGGGGACAGGATTGTTCTCTTTCATTTGAAGGGCTTTCACTTAGAGGAGGGCAGGGAGCTGTTCCTGTTGGATGTGTGTGTGTGTAAAGTGCCGTCAAGTCGCAGCCGACTTACAGCGAACCCTTTTTGGGGTTTTCATGGCAAGAGACTAACAGAAGTGGTTTGCCAGTGCCTTCCTCTGCACAGCAACCCTGGTATTCCTTGGTGGTCTCCCATCCAAATACTAACCAGAGCTGACCCTGCTTAGCTTCTGAGATCTGACGAGATCAGACTAGCCTGTTGGATAGGACTCGCAATAATGGGTTTAAATTTAGGGCGGAAAGGTACTGGCTGGATATTAGGGAAAAATTTTTTTACAGTAAGAGTTGTTCGACAGTGGAATCAGCTACCTAGGGAGGTGGTGAGCTCCCCCTCAGTGGCAATCTTCAAGCAACAGCTGAACAATCACTTGTCAGGGATACTCTAGGCTGATCCTGCATTAAGCAGGGGGTTGGACTAGATGGCCTATATGGCCCCTTACAACTCTATGATTCTATGATACAGATGGGAGAATGTGTGCATTGTACTGCAGTATCTACATAGTTTCTCCTCCACTCCCACGAAGTTCATGAAGGAATTAGAGCCTATTTCATCCCACCTTTTATTGTTACCCATAGTTGGCCCATGTCTCAGAGCATACCCTTTTGTGAACTTCCAACGGATCCAGCGGAGGTTCTAGCGCCCCCAAGCGTTCAAAAGCTAGTCCAAGGCAGGGCCTGCACATGTGCAGTCTCAATGCGGAACTGCACGGGAGACCGATGATGAACTAGGGCACTGTTAATCGATCTTACATGTATTACAATCCAAAGATATTATGGGTGTTCGCACCGATCAACAATGCCAAAAAGGCATGAATATGGAACAACTGTAAGGGGAAAGGCAAGCAAGCCGTATTTATAAGCTTTGTGCGCCTACCCCAGCAGTGTATCATAGAATCATAGAGTTGGAAGGGACCACCAGGGTCATCTAGTCTAACCCCCTGCCCAATGCAGGAATTTCACAATTACCTCCTCCACACACACACACACACACACACACACACAGTGACCCCTACTCCATGCCCAGAAGATGGCCAAGATGCCCTCCCTCTCATAAACTGCCTCTCACGAACTGCCTAAGGTCACAGAATCAGCATTGCTGACAGATGGCCATCTAGCCGCTGCTTAAAAACCTTGAGGGAAGGAGCACTTAACACCTCCCGAGGAAGCCTGTTCCACTGAGGAACCGCTCTAACTGTTAGGAAATTCTTCCTAATGTCTAGACGGAAACTCTTTTGATTCAATTTCAACCCGTTGGTTCTGGTCCGACCTTCTGGGGCAACAGAAAACAACTCGGCACCCTACTCTATATGACAGCCCTTCAAGTACTTGAACATGGTTATCATATCCCCTCTGTCTTCTCCTCTTCAGGCTGAACATATACAGCTCCTTCAACCTGTGTCCGAGCACATGTAATGGCATTATCACAGTGAAATTTGTTAACACTCTCCTATAACAAGCACGTGTCTCCAGCCTGCGTTTCAGGAAGTAATGAAAACATAACCGTGGTACTTTCCCATAGCAACATCTCTCAAAACAGCACGCACACAAAAAGTAGCTAAAGAGCACATTTTAATGGGATTTATCATGACCTCAAGTTACTAAAAAAAAAAAAAAGCTAACAAAGGCAATTCTTTAAACCTTTCACAACCAGAACAAAAGAGGAAGAAGCGGTTAGCCTTGTAATAATTATGAAGTGCTAACCACAGCCGACGGCCACAGGGGGAAGGCTCAATCTTTTTACTTCAAGCAAGCCAAACAGTTTCAATAACATCAGTTACAAACATATACACACACTGCTTTCATTGCGGCAGTCAGCAGGCTAGAAGTTCACAGAATTATGCGGGACCTTACGGGGGCCATCTAATCCAGAGGTGTGGATCTCAATTGTTACGAGGGCCAGATATGACATAAATGTCACTTGGTCGGGCTGGACCACGGCTCGCCAGCCCAGATTGGAGGGGGGGTGGCTGCCTCAGCTGGCTCGGGGGTGCGGATATTTGACACCCCTGATCTAATCCAACCTCGTGCTCAATGCAGGAAATCCAAACAAGGGCCAGGGCTTTTTCTGCCCTGGCCCCTACCTGGTGGAATAGCCTCTCTAGTGAGACCAGGGCCCTGTGGGTCCTCAAAGGGTTCCGCAGGACCTGTAAAACTGAGCTATTCCGCCGGGCTTATGGTTCCTCCTTCCAAAAACGCTGGCATCCCCAACCCTCCAATCTTCCACTTCTGATTCCTCCCTCTTACCATCTATGCGGGCCTGTCCACCTGTTTGCCCCACTGTAGCTCTACGCTACGATATGGAAGGGCGCCATTTGGTTTTTATGTTAATCGGATACTTTATATTAGGATTTTACAGGGCTGTTTTAATCGTGTTTTAGATGTTTTATGCTATTTTAATTGCACGTTGGAATGTTGCGTGAGTCGTTCTGAGCCCAGCCTTTGGCTGGGGAGGGCAGCCAAATTGAAATAAATAAATAAATAAATGACCGATCACGACCGATGGCTTTCCAACCTGTTACAAAGACCTGCAAATAGGGATATTCCATCAGCCTGCCGGCCAACTGGTTCTGCAGTTGAACCCCTTTATGAAGTTTCTCCCAACCTTACACTGAATCTACCCTCATGGAACTTAAACCAATTAAATGTAAATATTGCCTTCTGAAAGAACAGAGAGCAACTGTCCCCCCCTCTTCTATGTAACGGCCCTTGAGAGATCCAATGGGCACAATCATGTCCTCCAGGTTGAAAACACCCAGTTCCTTCCATTTGTCTTCCAGATCCCAGACTATCTTAAATGTCTTTTGCTGAGCCAGCACACAAACATACCCAGCCTGACATGGACTTGATTTTGCCCTGAAAGCCAAATATCTATTTGGGCACAACACCTTTCATCCTTATGTAGCCTCTTGCCAACTTTGAGACAGTGAAGAATAAAATCCAAAAGTCCATCACTTCCATAATTTGTTCTATCCTCTCCAGGACGAAGAACTTTGCACAAAACCAAGCAATGTGTCGAAGGCAGGAAGGAAGGGAAGGAATACTAACATTTTACTTCTCCTGCCAGTGAGATCCCACAAGATCACTTATTATCTTCCAACCGTTTCCCTCAACTTGCAGAACCTCACAAGGTTTGCACGACAGGAAGGCAGTACAGAAATTGAAAATAAATAGGTTTTATTTGTTTGTTGATTAAATCTTTGATCTAAACACACAGATACTACTTAATGCTCTCCAAACTATTTCTCATTCAGCTCACCTTAAGGCAATCCAATTGTTGTTTAGCATCTAGCAATGAAGCATATGTTGCAATTACCTATAATCAACCATTACTCAGCCTTTGGTGAAAATATATCGTGGCTCGTTATTTATAGAAGCACTTGAAAAATACTAGGTACTACATGCTAAGAAACTGTAGAAGGATGACCCACCCACACAGTATCTTTATGAAGCAGATCAGTGGAGTTTCTCCAATGCAAGTCCTGACTGTTCAAACGTGCTGAAGGATAGCTTCAACAGAAGCCAAAATTTATCAGTCATGAGTTACTGAACTATCTTAACAGTTTCACAGCTTAAACATCTGCTTCCTTGGGTTACAATTTTGGGATGAGAAGGGTGTTTCTGTGCCATCTTGTGTCCAGCTGCTGCAACAATCAATATTTCCCCCTATTTCTTCCCTCGCCACTCCAGAACTCTGAGACCATGTTCAAGCTACAGGATCGGGCAATATATTAACCTTCTTTCTTTCTTCCTCTAACTTCTCTGTCTTTGTCAGCTTTCCCCTCCACTCTCCCCCGTTCCAGCTGCCCTCTTCTTCCAAGGGGACGGGCCGTGGCTCAGTGGCAGAACACCTGCTTGGCATGCAGAAGGTCCCAGGTTCACTCCTTGGCATCTCTGGTTGAAAGGCCCAGGTGGTAGGTGATATGAAAGACCCCTGCCTGAGACCCTGGAGAGCCACTGCCATTCTGAGTAGACAGTACTGACCTTGACGGACCAAGGGTCTGATTCAGTATAAGGCAGCCAAGAGAAACCTTAGCCCCATACCTTGTTCCTCCACACCCACAACATCCTCCTCTCCAGCCAGCTTCTTCTCTCTCCCCTTCTCCTGGACACCACACAGACAACCCTCTTGTGTAGGCTTTGTTTTGGACTACCTGTGGGTTAATGCATCTAGTCAATAAGGACGGCTGCCACCAGGAGTTGGTTTAAACTGCCTGTTGATATTTTATAGCTTCTGCATCTATGCTTTTCTCGCTTCTTCTATCAGTGTGTGTCTGTTCAATAAAGATCAAACCTAGCACTATTCAAAGTTGCCGTTTCTCTCTGTCCTTTCTCACAATCGCACCTTAAATATCACCGCAAGACTGTGCCCATCTATACATGGACTAAGATCCCTGGCGCCAAGGTCTGGGACCTACACACGTGGAGGATCTTACATGCAAGGATCAATACTGCATAGACAACAACAGTGCTTCCATAGTTGGAATCCACTAGATCCCTTCCAGTCCCCCACAAAGCGAATTCCATTTCTGACCCAAGCTCCTCCTGAAACCTCCCAGCCCTTTACATACCTTCTACTGAGAGAGTACCCATTTTAGACTCCAGGAAGTCAAACAACGTGCTCGGAGCTGAAGGCCGGGCACTCCCCATCTCCTCTTCATCTTCCGGTCGGCTCCGGCCTCTACCTTTTCCTTTCCCTGGAGATAAGCCACATAAACGAATGAGACATGGGAAAATAAACTGAACCTAGAAGATGGAAGCAATTAAAAATGTTCTTACAATTCAACCCCCAAACTACATTTCTTTATCCAGGAAATGACAAGATATACCGTTAGAGTCCCCATTATTCAAGGACGAAACATGTACCAGGCACTCGAATGCTGGGAGAATTCTTCTACTTAGTACTGTCAATGACATCTATATTAAAGTCATCATCTCGGGGTGAAACGGGGCCTTACAAAAATTGCAAACCCGGTTAGAGATAATCACAACAATACTAAGTGTTAAAAAGACTATTATCTTCCTCCCAGAAAGAAAGTTTTAATCTATTTACCATTGTCACTAATCTGCCACAGCGCACTCAAAAATGATGGCATTTGTAGCCCACTTGACAAAACCAAAATGTTTGCACCGGATTTTCAGTTCAAAACAAAATAATATATATCAGTGGACACGGAATCTAGCATATGAGAGGCTTCATCTGGAGCTGCATGAAAGAGCTTTGGGCCTGTTGTAACCATTCACCCCTCCCTCAAAGCTCCCTTCATCAGATACAAAACTTTTGATTCTTGAAACCTCACACCCCAAAAATCTTGTTGATAGCTAAGGTGCTAAAAAAAAAGGTAAAGGTCCCCTGTGCAAGCACCGGGTCATTCCTGACCCATGGGGTGACGTCACATCCCGACGTTTACTAGGCAGACTTTGTTTGCGGGGTGATTTGCCAGTGCCTTCCCCATGCTAAGGTGCTACTGGACTTGAATCTAGCTGTTCTACTGCAACGAAACACAGCTAACTTCTGAAATTATCTTCGTGGATGGAATAAGACTCACTTCCTTTTGTTAAAATCATAGTTCTTTAGTCATGGCTAGTGAGCTTCTGCTCACACGGACAGCGACTGCTTCTCCTCTAGTCCAACATTCAACGTTTGTCAAACAAAATAAGCTTGCGGTTTCTGTTACACCTGGTAATGTGCATCTCTCTCCTCTGTGCACGTTCTCTTGGCCAGGTTTCCTCCTTCCATGCTCTCCTCTGACTTGCCGTTTCCTCCAACCCTCTAGACCAGGGGTGTCAAAACATAAAGCCCATGGGCCAGATCTGGCCCCTTGAGAGCTCTTATCATGCCTGTGAGCCAGCCGAGGCAGGCGCCCACCCACCCCCAGTCCCGAGCTGGGCTGGCAAGGCCTGGCCTGGCCGAGGGACATTTATGTCATATCTGGCCCACTTAACAAATGAGTTCGACACCCCTGATCTAGACCCACATTCCTTTGCAAGCATTCATTTCCCAGACCCTCCTGGCTACCTCCTCAGACTCTCGCCACTACCTTTCCAAGGCTCTAGTTTCTTCTCACTGCTGCTGTCTACCCTTCCTGCTGAAGGATATTAACAGTCCAGCCATCTGCCTTCTATCCCTCTGTGATATTCAGCAGTGTCTAGAGATGTGAAGTCCCCGGGGGGGAATGGAAAAATTCGGAGAAAAAAAGATGTGTTTTTTCCCAAGGCCTTTTTCCCCAATGAAAATTTTTGAAATTTTGAGTGCCGAAAAAAAAAACTCCCATGAAGTTTTTGCTCTTTTAGAATGAGCAAAATGCTTGTAAAGACAATGTGGGCATGCAGTAGACGTACAAAGCTGTTCAATTCAAGATGCACTTCTGCTCCTAGGATACCTAGTCTTCACAAAGGGGAGCATGCAGGACTTTCATTGCTTCTCAGCTGTTGCATGCCCTCTGTTGTGCTTCTGACCTGACTCTTTCCTTTGTGGTTGACCTTGTCACCTCCCTCCTCAAACCACTGTGACACATATACCCACAAAATGGGTAACAAAGTAGCTTATTGCCCTACCTTGGTGGAGGGGAAAAAGATGAGAAGGAGGTGGGGCAGAAATTGCACCAAAGCCTCAGAGGAAATTCTGAAAGATTTACTGAGAACTGAGCTTTCCTTAACCAGTAGCCATAGAGGGAAGAAAAAAGCACCTAGCTGGAACTAAGGTACAGGTGGTAAGGTAGCGTCAGCTTGCAACTTTCTCTCAAGTATAGGGTATATTTGCAATTTTTCCTTGTAGAGAACTAAGGCATTTATAACTTTTAAATTCCATAAATGTGTCAAATATTGCAATTTTATATGCTGTTAGTTACGAATGATGCAAGTTAAACCATTAAAGCAGTAAAATTTGTTTGATAAAGCAGTAAGTGTTGCATGTACTTCAATTTCTGACAAAGGGAACATTGACTCTCAAAAGGTTATAGTCCTCAAAATTTTGTTGGTACCTCAAATCTAGCTGTTCTACTGGAGACCAACAAGGTTACCCTCTGAAACTCCTAGAATTTCCATTCCTCTCGCCCCAAATTGGGATATCCTCCCCGCACCCGTTTCTGGAAATTTTACATCTCTGGCAGTATCAGCCATTCAAGAGGCTTCACAAACACTGTGCGAGCATGTTGTGATACAGATCCAAAACATTTTTCTGTACACACAGATGGCCGCACAAATTTATTCACAGGAAGCCAAGTGAACCATGTTTTGCAGCAATTCAAAAGACTCTTGTTTCTGGTGCAAACACTACTTTTAAATGATAATCTTAAATGATCAGTTGTACCTCGAAGAGGTGGCCCTTGAACATTTATTGGTTTATTGCTGTTCAGAAGGAAGTTCAACGAAGCTTCAAGGTTGTTGCCATTATCCATAAGCGCCTGCCTGGCCGCCTCCTTGCTGAAGCCCATTTCTGTTATGTGTTTGAGAGCCTTTTCATCAACCTGCAAAATGCGAACAGGAGTCAACCAGAGGGTACGGTGTACTTCATATAAATGTTCGGCTTTAAAAATTGAACAGCATTAAAGCTTTTACAGATATATTTCTTTCACTAGTAATAAGGAAGACTCTCTTGTTGAACTGTGAATCCTTCTCATGAAAGTCACAGCTTCGTACACGTGATGGGAACATGCAAATTACCTTCATCTTGGCCATACAGGAACACCCTAATTCATCCTTAGTTAAGACATCACAGCAAACCTTTGTGGGACTCCATGCATATATTTTTTTAAAGAAGGACATGGCACAGTATTTTGTGCAAACATTAAAAACCTAAGACTGATGGCTTCTACACCATTGTCCGAGGCAAGGCACTTTAAGTTTTAGCATGACCTGACCCTCCGAATACAAGATGGGGTTACAAAATAAATCGATGTTTTATTAATGTTAAACTGACCTCCCTGAATAGAGAAGACTGCATCCCTGGCCCTTTCATATGGAAAAATATTCAACAGAGTTGGCAGCTGCAAATTCTTAAAGAGGAACCATCTGGGTCATGTACACAGGTTCCCTGTCACCTATGAGTCTCAGAATTGAATGAACCAAGATTTGTCTCCCGGTCTCCTCATACTAAGACTGGAAGGCAATTCTATCATGCTCACGCTACATACGAAGTCAGCGAAGCAGATTTCAAACTCCACTAGAACCTGAAGTGGGAAACACTGGACACAGAGTTATCTGCCCACAGCACATCCCCAACATGACATGCACCGGTGCACAAGCCGGCACAGCCTAATATAAGCACAACCAACACTGAAACAGAGTGTTCAGCTACTTTAGGTACTTCAGGCAAGCAATGGTATTTTACTTCAGGCACAATTTCAGGATGCTTGTTGTACAGCGATGGTACGGGAACAGATGTGACCATCGGTATCTGCGGCTAAAACTTCTGGGTACCAGAATGTAGCTTGCCTAACCAATTACTGATTCTCGAGCAATTTTGGAGCAAAAGGTTCAGTTCCTCTTAGAGGACTCTGACCCTCAGTGTACTTATTTTGTTGCTTGTTTTTTGAAGGCTGCAGAGAAGGCTCGAAGGGAAGTGTTTTTAGAGTTGGGTCTTATTTAGGTTTTACGGTTTTATTATTGAAGACCTCGGTCTAAGAATAGGGAGGGAGGGAGGGAGAGGGAGGGAGAGAGAGAGAGAGAGAGAGAAAGAGAGAGAGAAAGAGAGAGAGAAAGAGAGAGAGAAAGAGAGAAAGAGAGAGAAAGAGAGAAAGAGAGAGAGAGAGAAAGAGAGAGAGAGAAAGAGAGAGAGAGAGAAAGAGAGAAAGGAAGGAAAGAAGGAAGGAAAGAAGGAAGGAAGGAAGGAAGGAAGGAAGGAAGGAAGGAAGGAAGGAAGGAAGGAAGGAAGGAAGGAAGGAAGGAAGGAAGGAAGGAAGGAAGGAAGGAAGGAAGGAAGGAAGGAAGGAAAGAAAGAAAGAAAGAAAGAAAGAAAGAAAGAAAGAAAGAAAGAAAGAAAGAAAGAAAGAAAGAGGGAGGGAGGGAGGGAGGGAGGGAGAAAGAAAGGTCATTATGGAGGACCTAATTCCAAGTTAGGCGCGGTACGGCAGGTACGGTAAAGCCAGGCACTTCCCATACTAGTTCTACCTGCCTAAGCGTACCTTAAAATAAATAGATTTAAGAAGCTCTATTGTACAGAACCAGCATGGTGTATTGGTTAAAGTGTTGAACTAGGACCTGGGAAACCCAGGTTCGAATCCCCACTCTGCCATGGAAACTTGGTGGGTGACCTTGGGCCATTCGCACACTCTCAGCCTCGACCCTGGCTAGTGTTTGGATGGGAGACCTCCAAGGAATACCAGGGGTGTGAGGCAGAGGCAGGCAATGGCAAACCACCCCTGAACGTCCCTTGCCTTGAAAACCCTCCAAGGTTGCCATAAATCAGCTGTGACTTGATGGCAATATATGTGTGTGTGTGTGTGTGTGTATGTGTATAGTAACCTTGCCCTGAATTAATCAAGGTAAGGCAGATGTGAGTTAAGTCCTGATGAAAAATGTCTGGTACAGATGAAAAGACAGCCCCATGCAAAGAACATTACAGAGCATGGAACACTGATAAAAAGCACTACGTTCCAGAGACCACCAGAGCCTCCACCCATAGGCCACCCATTACCCTCCCCTGCCCCACCCCCAGTTATGAACCCCCTCCGAGACAGGCCGATTCCTCAATCCTGATATCTGCTATTCCACCCTTTGCTATGACTGCATCCTAGAACAGCTCGTACCTGCCAGAAATTTTGTTAGTCTTTAAGGTGCTACTGGACTCTGGCTCTTTTCTACATCTACTTATGGTGGGCTCTTCAGAATTCAGCTTAGAGGACACCGAGCGCGTGTCATGAGTGCCTTAGTTCCTGCAACCTTGCGGTGAACCCTGAGTACTCAGCTATTAATTTTCCATCATCTTCTCTTGCTGAGACAGGACTGAGCAGAAAATAATGATTTTTATGAAGGGGTAAAGTATTGTGGGAGACACCGGAGCACCTGGACTGCATGTTGGCGAGGTCACGTATCACCAGTCTCCTTTTCAGACATATGTGCAATCTACTCAGTTCTGACTCCTAATTCTTTCTGATCTCCAGGGCTAAAAAGTAACACTTTATGCTTCCTCTCTCCGTATTCTCAAGAGCCCTCTTGTTCTTAAACGATTGCTTTCCCAGAGGCCTCCGCTGAGCTGCTCCTTCATAAATATTTTAGAGCTGAGCTTTATTCATACCTAATGCAGCTTGCTCAGCGTTTTCTCCACCGCGTGTGTGCACATGACTTCTGAACGGCTAACTCGTAGGAAGCGACAGGAGCAAGAAGCTGATTGGCGCTATGGCTTGCTGTAGTACAAGCTTATTCTTTAGATACCTGAATGCTCCCTGTCGTTTATCTACCCTTGGGGGGGAGGGGAAAGCCAAGAAGAGACACAACAAGGTCTGCTACAATCTTCCATCAAGACATTAGGAATAATTTTCTAACAGTCACAGCGGTTCCTCAGTGGAACACGCTTCCTCAGGAGGTGGTAAGCGCTCCTTCCCTGGAGGTTTTTACATAGAGGCTAGATGGCCATCTGTCAGCAATGCTGATTCTACGACCTTAGGCAGATCATGAGAGGGAGGGCAACTTGAGCATCTTTGGGCATGGAGTAAGGGACACTGGGGGTGTGGGGGGGGGGAGCCAGTGTGGTGTAGTGGTTAAGAGCGGTGGTTTGGAGCGGTGGAGTCTGATCTGGAGAACCGGGTTTGATTCTCCACTCCTCCACATGAGCAGCGGAATCTAATCTGGTGAACTGGATTTGTTTCCCCGCTCCTACACACGAAGCCAGCTGGGTGACCTTGGGCCAGTTACAGTTCCATTAAGAGCTCTCTCAGCCCCACCTACCTCACAGGGTGTCTGTTGTGGGGAGGGGAAGGGAAGGTGATTGTAAGCCGGTTTGAGTCTCCCTTAAGTGGTAGAGAAAGTAAGCATATAAACAACCAACTCTTCTTCTAGTTGTGAATTTCCTGCATTGTGCAGGGGGTTGGACTAGATGACCCTGGTGGTACCTTCCAACTCTATGATTCTCTCTAGTATCAGAGGAGCATGCCTAATACATTAGGTGCTCTGGGACACAGGCAGGACAATGCTGCTGCAGTTGTCTTGTTTGTGGGCTTCCTAGGGGCACCTGGTTGGCAGCTGTGGGAACAGACTGCTCGGCTTGATGAGCCTTGGTCTGATCAAGCAGGGCCTTTCTCATGTCCTTATGCTCCTTTTCTTATGAATATGGCATGGGGAGGCCATTGGGCAAGTTACAAAGCTGAAGTGAAAAACGGGATGCCTGAGACCACATTTCAAGTACATGGTTGGGACGAGACTTCCTAGGTCAGGATTACTATGACACTATAGCAGTATTCATTCCTTGTAGTGCAAAAAAGAGCCCCGTGGCACAGAGTGCCAAGCTGCAGTACTGCAGTCAAAAGCTCTGCTCGCGACCTGAGTTCGATCCCGACGGAAGTCTGTTTCAGGTAGCCAGCTCGAGGTTGACTCAGCCGTCCATCCTTCCGAGGTTGGTAAAATGAGTACCCGGCTTGCTGGGGGTTAAGGGACGATGACTGGGGAAGGCACTGGCAAACCACCCCGTAAACAAGGTCTGCCTAGTAAATGTCGGGATTTGATGTCACCCCATGGGTCAGGAATGACCCGGTGCTTGCACAGGGGACTACCTTTACCTTAAGAGAGTCAGCGTGGTGTAGTAGTTAAGAGAGGCGGACTCTGATCTGGAGAACCGGGTTTGATTCCCCGCTCCTCCTCATGAAGCCTGCTGGGTGGCCTTGGGCCAGTCTAAGCTCTCGCAGAACTCTCTCAGCCCATGCAGAGGCAGGCAATGGCAAACCACCTCTGAAGGTCTCTTGCCTTGAAAACCCTACGGGGTCGCCATAAGCCAGCTGTGATTTGACGTCACACACACACAGTACGAAAAAAAGGGGGCATTTTTTTGGTATACTGAAGTTCAGGCCCCGAGCCTTACCAGTTCTCGATAGACGCCTTCGTTTTTCCCCTCTGATTTTGTCCTCTCTTTCTGGAACACTTCCCTGCTCCGGTTCCCTCCCGTACTCACAATGAGATTGCTCCTAGAACTGCCGCCACCGCCACCAAATGTCTTAGTCTGCAGAGAAGGAGGGGGGGAAAAAACTGATAATGAAGTTCTGTTAAGCTTAACAACTAAAATGCTCGAAAAGGTGACCAGTACCAGCTTCAACTAAGCTGACCCCAAAAGTAAATTCTGGCCTTTACTGTGCCAATTAAGAAAGGTTCCATGTAGGAAACACATACATACAACTAACTCTATATGCCGGTATAACCAGCAGTCTTTTGAACTCCTTCAAACACTTAGGTGGATTAAGAACAGTAAGAATAGTAAGTTACCCAAGCGTTCGTCAAGGTAAAAGAACTTGAGTTCATACCGAAAGGAAAGTTTCTATTCTGTGTAGGAAACACATACCAGCCAAAGTAAGCCCCCACCCCAAAAAAGCTGATGTGGTTTTGTGGTGCATATTAAGCAATCTGCTTCTCTGTCTTTTTGGCTTTTCTATTAATCCGGATATTTAGACAACATGTTAACAGAAAGCAAGCAAACACTTTCACGTTTTCCAGTAAAGACCAAATGGCCATCACCTATGATGGAAATGCACATGCTTAAGCTGGGCTATTTCTTCCGTCCTTTCATCAGTTCCCCATAATCATCTGCTAATCCCCCTTTCCCCCTCCTTTAAGTAAATCCATGCAAGACCATAGGCAATATTTTATTTATTTATTTTATCTTTATTTATCCCGCCCTTCTCTCAGCCGGAGCCGGTTCCAGAGTGGCTCACAACAGCGAAAACAGATCATGATGGTAGAAAAGAGAAAGAGACCAGTAGCACCTTAAAGACTAACAAAATTTCTGGCAGGGTATGAGCTTTCCACTTGACTGTCCGCTTGCTGCTAAGATGCACATCCCTGGCAATATGAATTACAACTAATAATGAAGCTCAAGACAATGCATTCTCTGGCACTTAATAGAGCTCTGGGATTCCTGTCTCACTGCCAATGCTGATTTCTCCACACCTGCTACCCACCTCTGCATATCACACCTAATCCAATCACGCCTGTTAAGGTCACTGGAAAAGACAGTCATGCTGGGAAAAGTTGAGGGCAGCAGGAAAAGAGGAAGACCCAAGAAGAGATGGATTGACTCAATAAAGGAAGCCACGGCCCTCAATTTGCAAGACCTGAGCAGGGCTGTTAACGATAGGACATTTTGGAGGACTTTAATTCGTAGGGTTGCCATGAGTCGGAAGCAACTTGACAGCACTTAACACACACACACACACACACACACACACACACAAGGCCATTTACTTGCTTCTGACATGTGCGTTGCCATTATGTGTCTAAATTCACTTGTCCCTACTTCAGGATAGATGGAATCATATCCTAGCTGTATCTGAAGAAGCGAGCTGTGGCTCACGAAAGCTCACACCCTGCCAGAAACTTTGATAGTCTTTAAGGTGCTGTTGGACTCTGGCTCTTTTCTATAGCATAAAAACATAGCATTATCTTCATAAGTGTTGACTTCTCATGCTAAACAACTACAGGGGAGAACTACAGGGAGAAAAGACACCCAGAAATTAACAGTTGCGGCTTCCAGCAGAGTTACAGCCTATCCTATCTATATATCACACAAACTCAAAGGTTAATGTCAAAAAGCCGCCACGCTCCATTCTAACCTCTTTGCTCTTGGCCACCTCTGCGATGGCTGCCGTACGCTGTTTCTCGAACTCGTCGTCTCCCACGGGCTTGGCCACGCTTGCCGTTTGCAGGGTTTTTCTCTGGTCCAGCTCCCGACTGTCCACTTGCTGCTGAGATGCGCATCTCTGGCGATATGAAGAAGCACCAAAACAAAAATTGGCAAGGCGACCACACATTTCCCTCCCTCTCTTTTTTTTAAATTGTTTTATTAGTTTTATAATATGATAGGGATACAGAAGGGGAAAAGGGAATGGGTAAAATAAGAGGGAATCTGTCTTGCCATAAGGAAAAACATATCATAGGCATACACATCTTAGAGGATAATCAAGCAGACAGGATTTTTTTTACTTTCTGTTGTTCGGGCTAGATTATACATACGTTCAAAAAACAGACACCCTCTACATCTAACCTTTAACCTATTACAGTGGGCATAGCATTTCCTACTTTAAACTTAAAATTACATTGTTATTTTATAGTATCAGGTTTCTATGTTTGTTTCCTCTCTTTATGGTTGATTTGCTTCCAGGGTACAAACACAAGAAAAGAGGGCCGCCCCAAACCAAAACGAAGACCAAAAAACAAAACAAAACATAAAATCAATTGGTGCAAGGGAGAAGTATTTCATAATTAAATTGCCCCTACGTGTTTTGCACATGCTTACTCAGGGGGATCCTTCTTAACTCAAACGTCCCAAGCAAGCAAAGAAACAACAACAACAACAATAAAGGAAACAACCGAGAGTTCCACAATTGAACTATGTGTTGTGTGAAGAAATACTTCCTTTTATCTGTTTTGAATCTCTCACCCTCCAGCTTCAGAAGATGACCCCGCATTCTGGTATTATGAGAGTGGGAGAAAAGCTTCTCCCTGTCCACTCTCCACAACAAAAAAGGAAAGCTATGGTTGTAGGGACCGTATCATTTCAGTCTCGTTCCATCTACGCTGGCTTCCGGTTTGCTTCTGGGCTCAATTCAAGGTGTTGGTATTGACCTTTAAAGTCCCGTACGGTCCGGGACCAACATACCTTAAAGACCACCTCCTCCCATATGAACCCACACATACGCTCCAGTCCTCTTCGGAGGCCCTGCTTCAAATGGCACCACCATCTGAAGCTAGACGGTTGGCGACCCAAGAAAGGGCCTTCTCAGTCACGGACCCCAAAATGTTGGAATGCCCTCTCTAAGGAGATTCATCCATCTCCCTCTATCAGTGTCTATCACCAGCAGGTGAAGACTTATTTTGTTTTGTTTGGTATACCCTCAGTAATGGCTACTGTCCTTCTTAGTTTGGGTGCTGTTTATGTGTTTTTATTGAATTGTTGTATAATTTTAAATGCATTTTAATGGTTCAAATGTTTCAATGTGGTTTTTTTTTTTAATGTTCGCCACCTTGGGTGGAAAAGCAGCATAAAAAACGTGTTAAATGAATAAATAAACCAAATCCTAGCTCAATCGCATTTAGCCTCAGTGTGTACAAATAGCTGAAACTTCAAACTGAGGTTCACATCACTGGATTTTTAGAAACTGCCCATCATTCCAGACCTTATAAACAATAGTCATGGCTTGAAAAGCAAGAGTACAGGTTGAATATCCCTTATCCAAAAATCCGATATCCAATGTCCAAAAGTGCCCGCAAAGGGTAATAAAATGGCACGTGTGCAGGCCGGTCGGGCCAATGGCAGGTTCCCCACGATGCCCCTTGCACAAAAATTATTTAAAATATTGTATAAAATTACAGTCAGGCTGTGTTCATGGGTGTATATAAAACGTAAATTAATTTTGTGTTTAGACTTCGGTCCCATCCTCAAGATATTTCATTATGTATATGCAAATATTCCAAAATCTGAAATGATCTAAAATCCGAAACACTTCTGGTCCCAGCCATTTCGGACAAGGGATACTCAGCCTGTACTTAAAGAAAAAACCCCAAAAAACCCTAACATACCTGCCCAAAAGGAACGAAGGGAGGCGGTCCACCTTCTGTTCCTATGTTACTTCTGTTGTGTTTCGATAAGCTCTGTAAAACGAAACCAGGTGTTCATTAGATGGTGGCAGCCTGGTAGCAACTACCCAATTCCACAGCAGGAGATCAGGGGTGCGACATCTTCTTAGCACTGCTTCCATCTACCAACTTAATGACCAACCAACAGCGATCAAGAGATTGTGATATCATATTTTCATAGGATCATGAATTCTCTCAACCACTCTTGTACCTACATACGGAATCTGTCATTCCCCACTAGATGTCTACTTAAAGTCTGAAGTTCATTCCTATCTAAGGGACAAAGAATAAAGCCAACACTAAATTAAATAAACTACAAACTGAGATTTTTGTGATCGTTCACGTAGCGCTACTCTATAGTTAACCTATATAGAACAAATTCCCCAAATTTTCCCCGAAGCTCCTTTGGAAATAGAAAGGATTTTCAGTGAAATTAAGCAGCCGATCACACAGGCCCCAGAGAAATTATACAGAAATGACAAATACATCAGATAAAGAGGCTCTTCTCAAGGTTCATATGCTACTCATCCCGTAGGAAAGCAAGTTCACTGCAACTTAAGTTATTACTAGTCATAATGACACAGCACAGCTAATTGTGCTGACTCAACGTATCCACATAATCATCAATTTTAAGACACCCAATGAACCACTGGCAACGTTCCACTAAAGGTAGGGGGAAAGCGTGTTACCTCACCCTTTGCAACTCCCACTTTTCTATAAGATGTTCCACTTCGCCTCCAAGAACCACCGTGTTGCTGTCATCCAGGAGGAGGAAGCCATTTTTCACCTCCACGACTCCCAACAGTTTAATTTTTGTTCCAGGGGGAGTGTTTAGACTGAAAGCAGAAATGGAAAGTCTGCTTGTTTGTTGCCAAATCAATCGAACAAAATAATAAACTGTCTTGTTTTCTCTTATGTTACCTGCATTCAGTAACAACTCATTTATTACCCACTGCAGATTCAATAACTTGTCAAAAGTGTAGCTTCTTTATAGCAAATAGAAAACAATGTATTTAAATGCCGGATAATGTAACAAGCTCTGTTAGATATCATCTTAAAGAATTCACTGGAATAACACATAAGATCTATCTGAATATTAAAGCACAGACAGCAACCGCCGAGTGACAAATAGTCCAACATCGCTTTTTGCAAGCAGAATTGCCAGAATACGCCGCTTGTAACAAGTGCATCCGTTAGTCCGTGGCAAAAATCTGTAAATACAGAATGCAGTTTTGAGGAAGTGGTATGTACAAAACTTCACTTAAGGTACTAGATACCAACTGTTATTCTCATCTGTCAAGAAAAATCCACTTCCAGTTGCTCCAAAAATCACTTTGATTCAGAGAAGTCATAGAATCAGAGCTGGAAGGGACCACCAGGGTCATCTAGTCCAGCCCCCTGCACAATGCAGGAAATTCACAACTACCTCCCCCACACACCCACAGTGACCCCTACTCCATGCTCAGAAGATGGCCCAGATGCCCTCCCTCTCATCTGCCTAAGGTCATAGAATCAGCATTGCTGACAGGCGGCCATCTAGCCTTTGCTTAAAAACCTCCGGGGAAGGAAAGCTCACCACCTCCCGAGGAAGCCTGTTCCACTGAGGAACCGCTCTAACTGTTAGAAAATTCATCCTGATGTCTAGACGGAAACTCCTTTGATTTAATTTCAACCCGTTGGTTCTGGTCTGACCTTCTGGATCAACAGAAAACAACTCAGCACCATCCTCTATATGACAGTCATAAGGCCCAACAAGATGACATCTTCAAGTCTACCCCAGGGGTGCGACATTTTGTAGCAGCGAGTTCCCACCGGGAACTCCTTTTAACAGCGCCGCAGGGGGGCTTGATTCTGGTCGCGACCACTGTGGCACGGAGGGAAGAGGGGCTCTTGAGGGTCCTTCATGGTTAAGAGAACACTAAGCTGTCTCTATGGTCTCTCCCCAGGGGGGTCACGCATGTGATAGCCACCACTGTAGTATAAATAAAAGTCTCCAACACTAAAACTGCAGCAAGCTCTTCCAGTGAGGGCAAAATGAATTGCAACGTTTCCGTGACGAATTCCAGCAACACTATTGTACGTCTGAGCTTCCAGTTTCTCTTCTCTAGCAAACAGTTTTAGGAACCATCTCCACGTCCGTTCTCTTCAGAGCTCACCGGCACACCGATTCAGTATCAGTTAATGCCAGTTCCTATTCTAGTAGCCTCTATGCAGAATCCCATTTATTTTGCTAACTGATTTCACATGTAGAACTCCCTCGGCCCGCCAGGTATGTTCTCAACTGTTTTCCAGTGTCAAATTTCATCTCGTTAAAGGTGTCCTATAAACACGTTGCACAGTTAACTAAAGAAGAGCTCTAACTATATTTCCTTTTCTTCCTTTGCTTCCCCCTGTTCTTAGACCGAGGGCTTGAACAATAAAACCGTAAAACTTAAATAAGACCCATCTCTAAAAACACGCTCCCTTCGGCTCTTCTCTGCAGCCTCCAAAAAAAGGAGTTAACAAATTAAGTACACTGTGGGTCAGAGTCCTCTAAGAGGAACTGAACCTTTTGCTCCAAAGTTACTCGAGAAAACGCAGACCATTGGTTGAAACATGCTATAATCCATTTTAGCTTAAATTGGTACACGTAAGGACAGTGCAAAAGGGTATGTACCAAGGAGGCCACTGATTGAAGAGGGCAGGGACATAGCCAGTCTGAAAAAGGGATCCTTCGCATACTGCCCAGCAAAACCATTGAAAAGGGGCAATTAAATCTTGAATGCATAAAGATTCTACATAATTTTGGACTAACCAGAGAATCCAGATAGGAAGGAAGATTATCCTTAGATAACAGGCCCAGGGCAAGCGGAGAACATGTCCTCCGAGCACTGAAATGAGTTATACTATTATACTATAGTTGCTTTTAATATATAGCACCATAAAGCTTTCTGTTTATTTAGAAATGTTAATACTATTAAAACATCCCTGCATTTCAAGCAAAGAAACCTAGCACTGCTACATAATGGGAAGGTTTTTTTTGTTTTTTTTTAATGCATTCTTAGGGGGGGGATTTTTCGGGAGCAGAGAATGTGAAATGTTTCTTCCACGCAGGAAAATTTCTTCACCAGTTTCTTCTTCACAAGTTCTTCAATTCACACGTGTCTTGGATACATTCACCTGTATTGCGAGACATGTGATATCCAAAGCAATTCAAAAGCCAAAATCGGCATTATTTACCTTATTTTCGACATGTAATTATACTCTACTGCAGTGCAGCTTGTGTGCCCGTCCGTCATCTGCAAACGCAGCATTCTGGGAGCAGCCTGAGATTCTTCATTATCCTTTGGTGCAGCTATATTGCGTATTTTTTGGATCTGGAGGACGCAGGGGCCTTCTAGCTGTGAATATGAAGAACAAAATGGTTTTTAATTATAATTAGCCTTTGAAAGTTTGAGGGAAGGTTGCTTTTTTGCTGTAGCCACAGACGTCGGTGCCCGGCAAGCAAGCATTTATGTATTAAAAACATACACACAGTTTTCAGCTACAACCTCTCAGGTTTTCTCATTACCAGAATACCACTTTATCTAGCAAAGCTATGCCATCCTCCTTAGAAACTTCGCAGGACCAAGAACGATTGATTTTGCAAAGCGGTAACATGTTCCAATGTTTGGCAACTACCACAGCTTGGGAACTTTCAAAAGGTCAGAGTTTTACTTCTAGGATCTAAGAAGCTCACTCCCTGACAGGAATTTTGTTAGCTTCTAAGGTCGTACTGGACTCTTGCTTTTTTCTACTACTGTGGACACAGCTACCTATCAGGTTCTACAATCTAAGTTGGTTACAGCACTCTACCTCCAAGTACAGCCAGTGTGGTGTCGTGGTTAAGAGCGGTGGTTTGCAGTGGTGGACTCTTGATCTGGAGAACCGGGTTTGATTCCCCACTCCTCCGTGTGAGCGGCGGAGGCTAATCTGGTGAACTGGATTTGTTTCCCCACTCCTACAGATGAAGCCAGCTGGGTAACCTTGGGCTAGTCACACACTCTCAGCCCCACCTACCTCACTGGGTGTCTGTTGTGGCGAGGGGAAGGGAAGGTGATTGTAAGCTGGTTTGATTCTCCCTTAAGTGGTAGAGAAAGTAAGCATATAAAAAACCAACTCTTCTTCTAGTTGTGAATTTCCTGCATTGTGCAGGGGGTTGGACTAGATGACCCTGGTGGTCCCTTCCAACTCTATGATTCTATGAAAGAAGCTTTCTGAAGAGCACGGTTGGCGTATGGAAGCACACCAGAAGATGTGGTGCAGAGTATGAAGGCCCTATGCTGTAAAGGGTGTTCAAGGTAATAACGAGCACCGACTAAAGGAGGCTAAAACTTGGTTCTATAAACTGTTTACAACACCGCCAAACACGCTTTCATTTCAGTCTGGGAAACAGAAGTTGCTGTTCTATCCCATTGCCACAAGTGGACAACAGCTGACTTTTGGGCTGGGTTATCTTTGACCAGTTCCTGTACAAGCAGTTTGAGACTTGGGGCTTTTCCCTTGAACTGCAGCTTGCCACGCAGCAAACTGTTTCGAAACTCTGGAGGCCTCCCAAAGCAAACTGTTCAAAGGCAAAAACTCAGGCCAGAACGCACGGACAGACCATTGGAGGGGTTGCGGCTCAGCGGGAGAACATCTGCATGGCGTGCAGAAGGTCCCAGGTTCAATCCTTGGCATCTCCAGACCAAAGGATCAGGTAAGGTGATGTGAAAGACCTTCACCTAAAACCCTGGAGAGCTGCTGCCTGTCTGAGTTGAAAATACTGACCTTGATTGACCAATGGTCTGAGTCAGTAGAAGGCATGTGTCAGAAAAGATACTTCTCTGAATTGCTGCTTTTTCAACTCCATCGATTGCAGTTCAGTACTACACAGTTTCCCTAAAATGGCAGCTTGGCTCCAATCTCCAGCCTCCCCCTTTGGCCCCAGCCTGCCTTCTTTCTTCCCCATTACTGACTCATCTAGGAATTTTTGGTTCAGTCTGCTGACCCCACACAAATACAACCACTGTCCTGATGCACCTGCTTTCTGTTTGCCATTACACTGAGAGCCTTATCAAACAGCAGTTTTTCAGCGCACACACCTGTCTTCATCACGGCTGCTTCAGAATTCATAACACATCCATGCAATAGATTATCACCACCACCACCATCAACAGCTGACTCCAGTGTCTAAAACCAAAAAATAGTTTCAGGGGGTAGCCGAACCAGTCTGCAGTAGAAAAAAAAACCTGCCCTGATATGGACGGCCCAGGCTAGCTTGAATTCATAAGATCTTGGAAGCTAAGCAGGGCTGGCCCTGGTTAGTACTTGGATGGAAGGACCATCAAGGAAGTCCAAGGTCACTACACAGAGGCAAGCAATGGCAAACAACCTCTGAGCAACTCTCGCCTTGAAAACCCTACGGAGTCATCATAAGCCGGCTGTGACTTAGCGGCTCTTTCCATCACCAACAAAAGAACAATCTTCATGTCCAGTAGTACCTTAGAGTCCAACAAAATTTTCAAGGGTGTAAGAGTCACTGGAAAAGGCAATCATGCTAGGAAAAGCGGAAAGCAGCAGGAAAAGAGGAAGACCCAACGAGAGATGGATTGACTCTATAAAGGAAGCCACAGCCCTCAGTTTGCAAGACCTGAGCAAGGGTGTTAAGGATAGGACGTTTTGGAGGACACTGATTCATGGGGTCGCCATGAGTTGGAAGCGACTTAACGGCACTTAACACATAACACACACATAAGCATTTGTGAGTCAAAGTGCACTTTGTCACCTATCGTATCTAACAAGATGAGCTTTGACAGGTGAAAGATCATATATCCTTGAAAATATTGCTGTCTTAAAGGCACTACTGGACTCAAATTTTCATGTAAAACCAGAGGGTCATTTGATCTGGATTATACCCTTAACGCACAGTAACAGCTCATTAAAAAAAAAAAAAAACCACCCCTCACATTTTAATGATTCATTAAAAATAACTGCAGTAAAGTTCCAAAGATGGCCAGCACTAGCTGATGGCTGCACAATTTGACAAAATAATCCAACAGTAGAATGCACAGAAATGTACTAACTGCATTTAGCTGGAGTTCAGTCTAAATTTGGTGTAAAGATTTGGAAACGTGTCAGATTTCCTTTCTAACTGTAACAATAACAATAGTTTCTACAGATGAGCTATTTTAATCCTATTTGCAGTAATATATTGCATTACAGAGCATGTACAACAAGCATTTTTCTCCAAAGGTAATTGCACACAGCCATCTTGTGGCTGAAGACTGTAAGACATTCTTCTAAGATCCGGCTTAGAATCTATCCTTATCCCACCAATTCTGCTGTGCGGAGGGGGGGAAATGTAGTACACGTTGTGGACTTAGCAGGCAACCAATTCTTGTGCAGTCCCACAAAAAACCAACAACAACAACTCTATATCCAAAACTCTTTGTTCAGCAAAGCAATAACACATGAAGCTGCCTTATACTGAATCAGACCCTTGGTCCATCAAAGTCAGTATTGTCTACTCAGACCGGCAGTGGCTCTCCAGGGTCTCAGGCTGAGGTCTTTCACATCACCTACTCGCCTAGCCCCTTTAACTGGAGATGCCGGGAACTGAACCTGGGACCTTCTGCATGCCAAGCAGAGGCTCTACCCGAGCCACAGCCCCTCTCCAAAGAATTCTTGAACACATGAAGCTGCCTCATACTGAATGAGACCCTTGGTCCATCAAAGTCAGTATTGTCTACTCTGACCAGCAGCAGCTCTCCAGGGTCTCAGGCAGAGGTCTTTCACGTCACCTCCTTGCCTAGTCCCTTTAACTGGAGCTGCCGGGGATTGAACCTGGGACCTTCTGCATGCCAAGCAGATGCTCTACCACTGAGCTACAGCCCTTCACCTAACATACCGGGGCAAAGAAGAAAAAGGATCCCTTAAACGTCTCGAACTGATCAAGAAGCTTTTTTTCACTCAAATCTAACCACAAGTTGGCAGTTGGGTTGAATGTCTCTATTATGTGCATTGTGCACACAGTCCTTTAACAACCTGCACATTTGTCATTATTTCAGACCACTAAAGCCCGTTGTCAGTTACAGTGCATTTCTAAGGAGAGTTACTCCAGTATATGCCCATTCATTTCAATTGGCTTAGACTGGAGTAACTCTCCTTAGGAATGCACTGCCGGTGAATCATTATAGTAGTCTTACAATGGATCTGTGACATGTCTGGCCTCTAGATTAGGAAACAGCCAATAGTTACAGCACCTTGTCAGGTATCCAAGTTGGACCAACTTTGTGAACGAGGAAGATGCAAACTACTGACCAAGTACCATTGAGAGGCAGTAACTGTTGACTATTTTGCCATTTTACCCACTGTCTGAGGACACCCTGTGTCAACATAGTCTGTTTATATGTTAACGTTACCTACACTTCCTGACAAAGGGAGCTAAACGCATACCCCCAAAAAACCTTGCCGGTCTCTAAGGTTCTACTGGTCGCAAATCTAGCTGCTCTACTGCAGACCAACACAGCTACCCTCAGAAATTACCCACACCAAGTATCCAGCTTTACATTTATTTATTTTATTAAATGTACATCCCGCCCTCCCCAGCAGAAAAATCCGGGCTCAGGCTTTTAGATTTATAGTTTCTATAAGGTACTTTCTAAGAGCCCCGCAGCGCAGAGTGGTAAGCTGCAATACCACAGTCAAAGCTCTGCTCATGACATGATTTCGATCCCGACGGAAGTCGGTTTCGGGTAGCCAGATCAAAGGATGATTCAGACCTTCCGAGGTTGGTAAAATGAGTACCTAGCTTGCTGGGGGTAAAGTGTAGATGACTGGGGAAGGCCATGGCAAACCACCCAGTAAACATAGTCTGCCTAGGAAACGTCGGGATGTTACGTCACCCCATGGGTCAGTATGGCCCAGTGCTTGCACCTTTACCTTTTAAAAGTACTTTCTATAAAGTGCTATAAAGGACTTTCTATAAGTCTCAGGACAAAGTATTTCCCCAAAGGACTTCAGCAGGGGGAGATGCAAACCAAGGCAACATGCAAGCCATTTTCAGCCTTTCCAAGTCCCGCGTTGTCCCTTTGCCATGTTCCATTTCCCCAATGCAAGACATGAAGAACCTGGCAGATGTCCAGACGAGTGGCGGAGAGGAAGAGACCATTACCACTGCAGGGCTAGATGTATGCTGGCAGAAACAGGGTGACCGTAAGGCAAAGCTGCAAACGATATTTTTACCTTTTCCACTTTTCCACCGTTGATGTCACTTGGAAGGAACTTCTTGCCGATGGCTCTTAAATCCGTCTGGAGTTAAAAAAAAGATTATATTTGAGTACTGGTTTCCAATACCGATGTCCTTTGTGGGGGAGAGGGAAATGCAATATTGAAATAATTGGGTGTCATGCTCTTCCACACTGGGGCACATTAATAGTACATCGCCAGTAATAAAGTGGGTGTTATCGAGCCTTCGTTCCTCTCACAGTCAAATCTGTTGCAGCATTTTAATCAGGTTCGCATTTTTACGCAACTTAAAAGCGTGCTCCAGAATTTAATTATGCTCTAAGTAACACTCATCTAATAATGCTGGAACCAATCACAAAAGATGGATTGTCTTTGAGTCAAGTCTGCAAGTAGCCGCTTCTTTGAAATAAAGCAACAACCAAAAAGGTAAATACCAGCCGGGAATACGCTTGCATATTGACGCTGGTCTCTGGTTCAAGTTTTGGCTCAGATATGGATCCGCTGGATAATACGCCACAATGAATTCCTGTAAGAATTACTTGGGTAATTATGAGAAGCGCTGCAGACATTAGTGATCGGAATATGGAAACAGATGGTCATATCCAGTGCTCAGTATGCACTTTGTTCAAAAAAAGGAAAATAATTTACTTTGAAACATTACGTACCTCTCTATTTTCTGCATTTAACAACACTGCGGCAGAAGCAATTACCTCCCCTCGCACCCCTGAACGAAACAGCTATTATAGCACTATCACAGAATTTATTAAGATACTGCATCTGCTTAATCTATTACACAAACTTTCAAATATAACAAATAGTATACAGAAGTATGCAAGACATACTTAAAAGACATATTAAAGAATAATCCTGTATAAACCTACCAAGTAACTGCTTTATTTCACACTATCTTTGCGAAATTTCTCTCAACAGAAGCCAATTTTCATGATCCCGTTTGGTTTTTCAACCTGACAAATACTTCTTCCCTTTAATAAAGCTGACCTTTATACATCTATCTGTGCTACCACTGTGGCCATAAAACAAGGTGATAAATAACTGCCCAGATGTAGTTTGTCTAGTGAAACTGCATGTAGATTTTTTAGATTTTTAAAACTCTCTGTCCATGGATCTTCACCATTTGGTTTCTTTTAAGAACCAACACAACTTTGTAACTACTCAAACAGAAATGTTTTGGTTTCCGTATTTATTTCCCGGGTAAATGGACAGAGGAGCACCTACTACGTTTTTCACTACATAGACCAGGGGTGTCAAACATGCGGCCCCTCCGGCACACGAGGTGAGGCAGCCAGCCCCACTCCCCCTCCCTTTATGGGTTCCCTGGGGCCTTGGTGGCCCCGCTTGCCTAGCCATCTCCCCCGTCCTTTCCAGGTGCAGCGAGGCCTCTTGGGCCTCGCGTGCCCTCCCTTCTACCCACCCCCTGCCGCTTGCTGGGTGCAGCCAGGCCCTGCGGGCCTGGAGCGTCCTCCCACCACCACCCGTCCGGAGTCCCCGTCCGGAGGCCTGGTCTACCACTATGAAAGCCAATGGGTAGACCTGGCCTCCGGCCAAGTCCCCATCGGGAGGCCAAGTCTACAGCCATGAAAGCCAATAGGTAGACCGGAGGCCAGGTCTACCCACTGGCTTTCATGGTGGTAGACCTGGCCTCCCGATGGGGACTTCCTTTTTTTCCCCCTGTGGAGGCCAGGTCTACCCTCCGGAGGCCAGATCTACCCAGTGGTTGGGTAGACGGTAGACCTGACCTCCGGAGGCCCATGCAAGCCAATGGGTAGACCTGGCCTCCGGTTCTCTTTCAGGCCATGACTGGTATTTATGGTATTTATTTATTTGTTTGTTATGCATAGTCGGCCCAACCAAGAGACATTTATGTTATATCCGGCCCTCCTCACAAATGAGTTCGACACCCCCGATATAGACTATTCTTCTTCTTGCTTGTTATGTTTTATTTTTTAGTAATGATTTAAAAATAACGTGGAATGTTTGAGAGGCATCCTATATAATTTTTTGATTAAACACACCAATTCCCGCCACAATCGGTTAGAATTTATAAAAAACAGTTCCTGGAAATTTCCCAGCTATTACCTACATTAAGTGCAATCAGGATAATATCGTTTATGTTGACTTTGTCAGACGAGTTCGTGCACGCATCAATCCCTTCATCAGATAGGTACCTACCGAAAGAAAACATGTACGTTTAGTACAACAAAGAAACATCCCCTTCATCCGTCATCTACAATATGAGCCCCCAACCTTTTTTGATCCTGCGGGCACACTTGGAATTCTGACAGTGTGGCAGGCTAAGCCCCAAAATGGCTGCCCCAAAATGGCTACTGCAGAGGTTGCAGCCAGCCACAAAAGGGCTGCCACAGCTTTCCTTTAGTCACACAGTGAAGATCCTTATGCTGTTGCGGCAGCTGCTGCCAAAGGTACGTTTTTAAAAATCTGCACGGCCAATCAAATCTCAATGGCCAATCAGAAGACTTACTAGGCAAAATCCCCACCTGGCCACACCCACTTTCTAAAAACATGTGACAGGCACCAGGAAAGTGTCAGTGGGTAATATGGCACCCACAGCACCACACTGGGGATTCCTGCTCTTCAGCAATATGGAATCAAATAATTTTAAAGTTCTGCAAAAGCATACCGCTGTACTAAGGTCTCATAATACTAGAACACGGGGTCTCACCTGCAGAAGCTGGAGGGTGAGAGATTCAAAACTGATAAAAGGAAGTCTTTCTTCACACAACCCATGGTTAAATGGTGGAACTCCCTGCCCCAGGATGTGGTGATGGCAGCCAACTTGGAAGGCTTTAGGAGGGGAGTGGACATGTTCATGGAGGAAAGGGGGTATTCATGGCTACTAGTCAAAATGGATACTAGTAATCATGATGCATACCTATTCTCTCCATGATCAGAGGAGCATGCCTATTATATTAGGTGCTTTGGAACACAGGCAGGATGGTGCTGCTGCAGTCTCGCTTGTGGGCTTCCTAGAGGCACCTGGTTGGCCACTGTGTGAACAGACTGCTGGACTTGATGGATCTTGGTCTGATCCAGCACACTCCTCTGATCCTGGAGATACCAAAGCGGCTAAGTAAGTCCTAACAACTCTGTCCGGTTGATGGGAAAGGGCTTTATTCCTTTGTGCCCCTCCCAATTTATGTTTATTGTCTGATATTTGCCACACTACATGAGTCTCGTTTTATTTTATTTTAATTACTTGTTAATCTTCTGGAGCTGATTCTGTATTGAAATAAAATTTTGACTGACTGAACCTCCTTGCGGACCACAAAACTAACCTTAAAGCAGCGAACCCAAAGCCTATACGCTCGCTACCTGTAGAACACATGGAGGCTGAGGGGAAAGTTTGTACCTCAAAACGAACCTAGGCCCTAAAGTATCTCAGGAAGCTGTGTGTGTCCCCTTGGCAGGAGAGGAAAAAAAAGGCTTGTCACAGTCCCTCAAAGCAAGTCTTTTGCGGCACATCAAGAGCAGTAAAACAAAGCCCATGAGACCCACATAATTTTGAACTTTCATTATGTGTTTCAGGTAAGCATCTTCTCTTCCTTCTCCCCCTCCCGCTCCGACAATTGCTCTTTTAAAGGTTACCGGTGAATATGTACCTGTTGGAAACAATTATTCTGCAACTTCTCTACGAAAACCAGCATAGCAAATCCAAGCTTTTCATTATGCACAAAGGCTTATTTCCTTTAACTTCGGCACAGTTTTACATACACATTTGACATCGTGTTTACTGAAGCCCTTGATGCTGCACAGGTAAGACGCAGCTGACACATACACTTCTGTTTGTTTGCCCCCACACGCTTACAGAAAATAAAATTATAACACCTACTTTTTTTATGCGCTTTCACTTGAAACTTTGGCTATCAAGTGCATCTGAACCGGGTCGGTAAACTAAACTGCAATGCATTATGCTGCAAAGATAACCCCAATCCAGTTATTACGAGGAGACTGAGCATGAATCTCTTAATCCTCTAGAACCGCCAGACCGCCAGATCGCAGCTGCTATGCAACTCGGCTCCTGGACATTACAACTAAGCTAAGGAAAGCTTGGAATAAAGAAACTTGGCACAAATGTAAGCCTTTGCCTCGGGGAATCCTTGCTGATTGAAACCATCCGCGAGAGGCTGGGCTGCTTCACGTGCAGACGCTCTGCACTGAGACAGAACAAACTCAATGATTCTAAAATTACGCATTCATGCGCGCACACACTATGACTTTCTATTTCACGTACTAAGGCATGCAGCTGTGCTTCAAAGCATCAGAGTTATACAGCTGCTGCCTCCTTCACCATCTCCAAGCCTACTTATTCCCTAACTAATGTTTCCAACAATTTAACTTTGGGATGTTGTTCTGGAGCAACTCAGGAGTTTGAAGCCGATCCAAGTCCAACTAGGTGACTCAGCCATATCCAATCCCTCAGGTGGTGGAACCACCTGACAACCATAGGCCTCACCAGGCCACAACACCACTTCCCTGAAACAGTGAGTGGGTGCCATGTTGAACACATGAATCTACCCAGTAGGAGCTTGATAAAGCTTTGGGTTTTCTCCTTGGAACTGCAGCAACAGATGTCCGGGTCATGCATTTGATAAACCCCCATAAACACATGAACACGTGAAGCTGCCTTCTACTGAATCAGACCCTTGGTCCATCGAAGTCAGTATTGTCTACTCAGACCGGCAGCGGCTCTCCAGGGTCTCAGGCGGAGGTCTTTCACATCACCAACTTGTCTAGTCCCTTTAACTGGCGCTGCCGGGGATTGAACCTGGGACCTTCTGAATGCCAAGCAGATGCTCTACAAACTGAGCGACAGTTTGTGTTATTTATGGTCCTCCTTTCTTGCTAAGACGAGTGTGTGTGTGTGTTTATATATATATATATATATATATATATATATATATATATATATATATATATATATATATACACACACACACACACACACACACACACACACACACACACACACACACACACACAGCCATCAAGTCACAGCTGACTTATGGCGACCCCGTAGGGTTTTCAAGGCAAGAGACGTTTGGAGGTGGTTTTGCCATTGCCTGCCTCCACATCACGACCCTGGCATTCCTTGGTGGTCTCCCATCCAAACACTTGCCAAGGTCAAAGCTAAGAGTATGTGACTGGCCCAAGATTATTCAGCAAGCTACCATGGCGGAGTGGGGATTCGAACCGTGGTTTCCCGGATCCCAGGCTGACACCTAAACCATCAACACCTCAACCACTACGCCACACCGGTCCTCTATATAGTGTAAGCCAAATAAAATCAACAAGATGGGACATCCATCCAGTAAACAATGCAACAGGGTTTGGACTACGGGAACCTGAAAACAAACAGAGATCTAAAGCGGAGCTGGAACAAAGCATAAGTGTTTACACGTGTCGGGGAATGGTGCTCTGAAGAGCCACAAGTACACATGAACACATGAAACTGCCTTATACTGAATCAGACCCTTGGTCCATCAAAGTCAGTATTGTCTACTCAGACCGGCAGCGGCTCTCCAGGGTCTCAGGCAGAGGGTCTTTCCCATCACCTACTTGCCTAATCCCTTTAACTGGAGCTGCCGGGGATTGAACCTGAGGACTTCTTCATGTCAAGCAGAAGCTCTACCACTGAGCCACAATCCCTCCCCAAAGTAACATGTCAAACAGCCACATGTGGCACCTGATTCCACTGAGTGACCCCAAGCTGGTTCTATTGTGTCTGTATGAGGCTGTTTGTTCAAATAACACTCTTTCCCCCCTCTGCTTACTACAATTTATGTTTCCTGTTTTCAAATGTTTTCTCCCCCGGCCTCTCAAGATGACAAAAACTAATGTATGGCTACTAACAAAGCATGGTGTACAGCAGTTTGAGTCACGTTCTCTCTGGC
This sequence comes from Euleptes europaea, assembly GCF_029931775.1. Lineage (NCBI taxonomy): Eukaryota > Metazoa > Chordata > Lepidosauria > Squamata > Sphaerodactylidae > Euleptes > Euleptes europaea. The sequence goes on along the minus strand of NC_079327.1, from coordinate 4,944,922 downwards.
AACTGGGTATACCAGCGCTCCATGCTAAAATTTTGTTTGCAAAAAAATAATAAAATTAAAGAATGTATACTTTTAAATGCCATGAATATACCAAGCACAACTTTCTACGCCAAGTTATAAGTGACACATTTTATATTAAAGCAGTTTAAAAAGTTTAGGTTTACTAAGAAAGTCGTTACTTCATGTATGTTTAACAACTTTTCTAGAGGTTTTGAAAAAAAGAAAGACACACTCCCCCCGCCTCCCCCACCCAATGGCTTCACAATACCTGGAAATTTATTCTACATCCAGCTGTCCCTTAAGCATCATTTAATAAGCATCTTTTAATAACCTGCCTACAACCAAAACGATAAACCAAGTGTCAATTTTCCTTCTCCCACTTGAAATTCAACATGAATTCTAATCTGTCATTTGCATTAGTAGCCACAGGCAGAACTGTGAGGCTACGCGTGGCATTCATCCGTATCTGTCATTCTGGTTCCCCACTCCAGTCACTTTAAAGCAAATCGCAAACTGTCTTGAGCCAACTGACGGAAGAGGCTAGGCCAAACCCTAGAACTACTCCCAATATTAATCTGGCAAAGCAGAACACACCTAACAGCCTTATACTGATTGGTCCACCAAGGTCAGTATTGTCTAGTGCAGTGGTTCCCAACCTTTTTTTGACCAGGGACCACTAGGACTTTTTTGTTCGGTGCAGGGACCCCAAGGTTCAAAATTAAAATTCTGATAATTTGAAAATAAACTTTAATCATAACTGTTAGTTAAACATTAAACTTAGAATAAAATTTGAATATATATTTTTATAATAGAGAACTTTTAATTGAAAATATTAATGTATTATGGGTTTATAACTTTGTTTTGTGGACCTTAATTTAGTTCTCGTGGACCCCTTGGGGGTCCACGGACCCCTGGTTGGGAACCAGTGGTCTAGTGAGACTGGCAGCAGCTCTCTAGGGTCTCAAGAAGAAGAAGAGTTGGTTTTTATATGCCAACTTTCTCTCCCACTTAAGGAAGAATCAAACCGGCTTACAATCACCTTCCCTCCCCCTCCCCAAAACAGGCACCTTGTGAAGTAGGTGAGGCTGAGAGAGCTCTAAGACAGCTGTGACTAGCCCAAGGTCACCCAGCTGGCTTCATGTGTAGGAGTGGGGAAACCAACCTGGTTCACCAGATTAGCATCCGCCACTCATGTGGAGTGGAGAATCAAACCCGGTTCTCCAGATCAGAGTCCACAGCTCCAAACCACCGCCCTTAACCAGTACACCACGCTGGCTCTCGGGCAGAGGTCTTTCACATCACCTACTACCCGATCCTTTCCACTGGGGATTGAACCTAGGACCTTATGTGTGCAAAGCAGATGCTCTACCACTGAGCCCTGGGCCCCTCCCTTCTGATTAGCAAACACAGTAAAATAACCTTAAGCGTCAATATGGCTTCTCAAATTGAAAAGTGACGTTACACAAGCCTGCGGCTGGAAACCGTTTTGAACAATGTGAAGTAAGAGCAGACACTTAGCAAGAATATGATGCCACGCCGTGAACACATGGCAGAGCATAGCTATATGCTGTGCTGACGTCCTCCGTGAAATCCGAAAGCAGGCAAGCTCCAACTAGCAAGCGCTGAACGGGCCTATTTAATAGAATCTCAAAAATGTTAGGATGTACAACTACAGAGTTGCCACTGGGTGGAACTATTGCTTCGTCGCAGATTCTTGCTCGCCTTAAAACAAACCCTTGCTTTAAAACCAGGGGACCGTTTCCAAAGATAATTTTCACAGCTGGTTCTACGTCTAATACCAATTTTACAAAGTGGTGTGTTTGCTAAATAACTAGAAATCTTAGCAACTTGTTTGATTTTATCAAGCTACTTTGACCCCCCCCCCATCTAGTATCTCACTAAGTTCACCAATTTAAGAAGCGGGAAAGCTGAAAGAGACCTGAAAGTAGGTTCATACAATCCACTGCTATTATATATTTTTTTCAGGTAATTAACCGTTTATTTACCAATATATGGTTGAACAAAGGGCAAACAGGCTTCGTTTCAAAATACTATAAAACAGTAAACAACAAAATCAAATAACAATGGAAATTGCAGCAAAAACACACAAAGCTAAGCCTACAGCAACAGGAAAAGGAAAAAAAAACTAAAAAGGCAGGAGCCCTACAACAGCCAGACACTACAACTGGTTTAAACAATCCAAGCAATTCGGTTCTGGCCCGGGGGGACGGACGGACAGGCAAACCACAAGGAAGGTTCCAGCATGAAATGGACTGACGCTGCTGATGAACCATGGCACTTTCAAAGCTCATGTGAACGTACAGTCAGAATAATCAAATCCTATGGTCAAATAGAACCCACAACTGCTGTATCCACTATGCTCTCTTATGGTGTGGGATTCATTACAAAATTCAAGGACTAGACTGCTGCCATTATATTGATCCACAAGGCACTAAACTGTGTACCACACTGTGATTCTCAAAGACACTGACCAGCAATACAGGGTAACAAGAGAAAGATCCAGGAAGGGACCGAGTTTCTCACATTACTTGTGCCTTCACGGTTTAGCAATTTCTTGAGACGAATAAGATGGCCAGAGCAGAGGAAGTAAAACCGACAGTTCGTTAGTGAAAGCAGGAAGATGGCCTTGTATTCCCTTCCTAATGCAAGTCAGGGCAGGTGCCTTTGAATATCCTTTGGAGGGGTTTTCAAAAGAATTTTCAAAAGAAATCAGTCCCAGAACCAAGAAGGACCAAGAGGAAAAGAAGAAAAGCAGAGGTTGGCAACTGGGGAACAATCCATGCACAGGTTCATACAGGGAAAGGTTTAGGGGAAAGGCCGTAGCTCAGTGGTAGAGCATCTGCTTGGCATGCAGAAGGTCCCAGGTTCAATCCCTGGCACTTCCAGTTAAAGGGACTAGGAAGTAAGTGATGTGAAAGACCTCCGCCTGAGACCCTGGAGAGCCACTGCTGGTCTGAGTAGACAATACTGACTTTGATGGAGCGGACCAAGGATCTGGTACAGTATAAGGCAGCTTCACGTGTTCATGTGTTGTTCAATTGTTTGACAAAGTTTCCTTCCCAAGTTACTCTTCTGAGCTTCCAGTTCCTTACAAAATTGTCTCTTCTGGCTTAACAGCTACAATCCCCCACTCTTCCACATGAGCGGCAGAGGCTAATCTGGTGGACTGAATTTATTTCCCCACTCCTACACACGAAGCCAGCTGGGTGACCTTGGGCAAGTCACAGTTCTCTTAGAGCTCTCTCAGCCCCACCTATCTCACAAGGTGTCTGTTGTGGGGAGGGGAAGGGAAGGTGACTGTAAGCTGGTTTTATTCTGCCTTAAGTGGTAGAGAAGGTCGGTATATAAAAACCAACTCTTATTATTATTATTATTATTAAAGTCGCTGTTTGTAGTTCTATACAGGACCTGAAAAACGGAGTAGTTCCGCAGGGCCTGTGAAACGGGGCTATTCCGCCAGGCCTATAATTGAGGACAGCTGCAAGAAGATCCATCTTTACTGGCCTCCCCATCCCGCCCCCATCTTGAAATCTGGGGGGCTGATCTGCTGACATTTGTCGCTGTGGCACCTAGGGTTAGTTATGGCCATCTGAGTAGTTTTAATGGTTTTAATGATTATGGTTTTCAGGATGTACTGTATTTACATATTGGATGTACTTATGTTTTAATTGTTGTTATCCGCCCTGAGAATGGCTCGCTGGGGATGAGGGTGGGTTATAAATTTGAAAAAATAAATAAATAAAATATACAAAGTCTCCGAAAACTTTACAAGTTTTCGGATGACTACTAACCCGAACCAACGAGGAAAGTCACATCTGTCAGACAAAATGAAACAGCCAAGAGAGACATGGCTTAATTATCATCAACTTGAATATAGCTAGGAAGTAATCTGCACTGTTTAAAACCGCCATTGGACGACTAAAGCAATGTTTCCGCAGCCGCATTTCAAGGCCGCTTAATCGCCAGTCAAATGGAGGAAGGAGGGAAGATGGTCTTTGTATCAATACATTTTTCCTCCCATCAATCTCCATTTCTAGACATTATGCAGAAAATGAACTCCATATTGCCCCTCAGGCATGTGATAAAACGGGCCAGTGAACAATTCTCTCATCAGGCTTCCAAAAAGTTGCCAGGAATATAAATTGTCAGCGATGCCCATAAAAGACCGACTCGGCCCTGCTACGGAGGGCAAAAGCGAAGCGAGAGCCGATAAGTCGTGCTAGAGCAGGCGCTGAGGGGGAGCCCTGTAAGGAAAAGGCGAGCTGAAATGTTCTCGTCCATTTAACTCGCTTTTCCCTGTTCAGCACTCTCAACTCTTAAGACAGGGATGCCGAACTCCATTGTTAGGAGGGCCGGATATGACATAAATGTAACTTGGTTGGGCTGGGCCATGCCTCGCCAGCCCAGATCGAGAGGGGGGGTGTGAGGGGCTGCCTCGCAGACTGCAGAAGAGCTCTCAAGGGGCGGATCCAGCCCACGGGCTTTATGTTTGACACCCCTGCCTTAAGAAGCAGCAGCAGCTATTTTAACCAATTCCCATTCTTATGGCATCTTCCAATCTCACGATTTCCACACCCCCCCCCCCCATGCAGAACCTCCGAATGCCAGCATAGCCTTTTGGGGTCCGTGAAGGGCTGCTGAGGAAAGGGGAAAATGGGGAACTATCTACTTCTGGTGAGCTGGTAGGATCCAATACAACATGCAAACTAGTTTTATTTTACTAAGTACAGGTACAGATTTATTGTATATAGCCAAAGGCCGTTACAATCATGCAGACAAAATCAAATCAAAGCCCCATCTGGCCCCATCTACTTTCTATAAACACTTGGCAGGCCCCATGGTGCTATGGGAAGGACTCTGGTGACCCTTTTTGCTTTTAATCAAAAGAAGAACCCTTTCCCTAAGCGGTGCAATTAACCCCAAAGTTGCAGAGTCTTCCAGCGCACTAATGGCTAATGCATACGCAAAACTCACACATGCCCCTTGGGCAAGGACTGCATCCATTTTGATGTTGCAAGGGGATGCATGAGATTCTATCTAGCTGCTTCTCCCGACCCCTTTTAGAATATTTTTCTCAAACGGACCGTGCCACCAGCATTCAGAAACAGAAAGGGAAACACTTTCAAGGCTCTTCATTCTTTCAGTGAAGGATGAAGTTATTTATTCTTCGACGCGTGGAGGAAGAGCAACAGCTACAACCACTTCACAGCTCCAACAAGCCAGAATGAGAATAAGGTACACAGAATGTATTATTTATACTGCAGCAGCAAACAGTTATTTGCGGTAAGTAGATTCCAAATATTTTGCAACCTGAAGATGGACAGTAACAAAGAAAAATCATGCAAGAAAGGAACAGGATAGGTCAAGCAGAAGAAAAAGCTTTAATCTCAGTTTATTGTTGAAGGCTTTCACGGTCATAGTTCATTGGTTCTTGTAGGTTATCCAGGCTGTGTGACCGTGGTCTTGGTATTTTCTTTCCTGATGTTTCGCCAGCAGCTGTGGCAGGCATCTTCAGAGGAGTAACACTGAAGAACAGTGTCTCTAAATCTCAATTGTTTAATCTCAATTGTTTGCTTGGTATGGAAATAAACGTTTTACAAAGTCTGATCCATTTATATGACTTTGCTACCACTGTAAACAAGGAGGATTACAGCAACTCACAACTTCTCACAATATAATAGAAAATGTAAGAAAAACAGGGTGGATAAAAATCAATGATTTAAAAAAATAATCAGACTGGAATAGATCTGCACAAGGAGCTAAGTGTGAGGAGGGAGGAGCAAGCAGTAAAAATGAAAGTGAAACCTTCTGAGCAGACTATTCTATAAATCTTGGGATTACTGCCTGCTTCTGTGTAGCAACCCTGGACCCCTTTGCTGGTCTCCCATCCAAATACTAGCTTCCAAGTGAGCTTCCAAGATCTGATGAGATCCCAAGAGCCTGGGCTATCCAGGTGAGGGGGACTCTCCCCTTAGTAAAACAGTTAAGAAGAAGAAGAGTTGGTTTTTATATGCCAACTTTCTCTACCACTTAAGGGAGATTCAAACCGGCTTACAATCACCTTCCCCTCCCCTCCCCTCTCCACAACAGACACCCTGTGAGGTGGGGCTGAGAAAGCTCTAACAGCTGTGACTTCCCCAAGGTCACCCAGTTGGCTTTGTGGGTAGGAGTGGGGAAACAAATCCAGTTCACCAGATTAGCCTCCGGAGCTCAGGTGGAGGAGTGGGGAATCGAACCAGGTCTCCAGATGAGACTCCACCGCTCCAAACCACAGCTCTTAACCACTATACCATGCAAACTGGATCAGTAACATCTTACCTCTGGTCCTTTTCCATGGTCATTGTCAAGTGGGATGGAATGCTTAGAATCAGTTTTGATGTTCATCTCGCCTAACCATAGTAAAACTTGGGAGAATATTTCTAATAAAATTTACCTCTCTTAGGTAACCCACTTCTGGATATGGAGGGGAAAGGGCCAGAAGTGGAGAATAGAGAGAAAAAGGTCAAAAGGAAGAAATGGAGCTGAGAAAAACAAAGCATTTCAAAATATTAGAATTCCCTGAGTAAACCATTTGGTTTTGAATAAATTTTACCTCACTTTGACTGCTCACAATACTTTTGTGAAGTCACAAGGCATCGAGCAACCATAAAGTCTATAAAGCCTCAGGCAAGCTTCTACTTCGCAAGCTTCTGCCAAGGCTTTGATGGCACTCCGCTATATTTTGATAAAGTAAATTCGCTGTTACAGCTCTGCTATTTTGGGCAGCATAGCGATCTTTGCATCAGGCAGCAAAGGAAGGAGCCGACCTACGGATAAATGACACACGCGCATCTTTCTTGGCCCTCTAAAAACACAAAAAAGTTGGAGAACCGCAGCATACTAACGCCAACTCAAAACATTCAGTTAATTCCCCAAATCTGCAACCTCAACGCTTCACGGAACCAAATCTTCTAAACAGAGTTTGGAAAGAAAATAAATGAGACAAACATAAGCATGCACACCCCAATCCCTTCTGAAAGTATTTTTGTGTGTGTGTGCTTCACAGAAGTCACAAAACTGCATCTCACGCAACGCTAGCGCAAGTCAAAGGCAGCTTAAGAACTGGCAGCTAGATCAGGGATGCTTGCAACCACGCCCAGAGACACCTTCCCTGGTTCGCACCAAGGGTTTTTTGGATGTGGGTGGGGCCTGGCAGGGCTCCTGTCCAGCAGGGCTTGCGATTGGCCACTGAAGATGACCTTGGCTGTACAAATTTAAAAATAACATTGTTTGGGTGGCAGCTGTCACGATGGTGTCAGGTTTTTTTCTCTCTCATTCTTCTTTTCCAGTTTAAGAATATAAGAAAGGCCCTGCTGGATCAGACCGAGGCCCATCAAGTCCAGCAGTCTGTTCACACAGTGGTCAACCAGGTGCCTCTAGGAAGCCCCCAAACAAGACGACTGCAGCACCCTCCTGCCTGTGTTCAAAAGCACCTAATATAATAGGCATGCTCTTCTGATCCTGGAGAGAATAGGTATGCATCATGTTTAGTATCCATTCTGACTAGTAGCCATGAATAGCCCTCTCCTCCATGAACATGTCCACTCCCCTCTTAAAGCCTTCCAAGTTGGCAGCCATCACCACATCCTGGGGAAGGGAGTCCCACAATTTAATTATGCGCTGTGTAAAAAAAAATTTCCTTTTATCAGTTTTGAATCTCTCACCCTCCAGCTTCTGCAGATGACCCCGTGTTCTAGTATTATGAGACCTTAGTACAGTGATAAGTTTTTGCAGAACTTTAAAATTATTTGATTCCATATTGCTGTAGAGCAGGAATCCCCAACGTGGTGCTGTGGGTGCAGGGAGTTCCACAATTTAACTATGTGTTGTATTAAGATTGACCTTAAAATAGAACATTTCCTCAAAGCTGAGAAATGGTTATCAGGCAAAGGATCATTTCACTATTAAATTAGTAAATTTACTGTTTTATCTAGTATGAAGTGTGTGGGAAGGGCAATTTTGACCTCTGATTTTACGGCTCTTCTGATAAAACAGAAATTACCCCCTAACACCTATTAACATATAACCTCCATGAAAAGACTGCACTTAACAGAAACACTGGAAACTTAGGAAGCGACAAATTGAGAAGTTCTATAATTTCTCATAATTTTTTATATTTGAAGTCAGCAGCCAAGGAATTGGCTTGTTTAAACTGGCTTCTGATTTACATTCACACAAACTCTTTCCTGGCCCCTCAGACTCGCCAGGTCATTATGCTAAAAATGAGATTCCAGAGCAGGCCAAAAAACAAATCTGTACCACTCTCTGTACAGCATTCCCGCCAGAACCCAGATAAACCACACACAAAAACCTCACGAAGGGAAAAACCCACGACGACAAGGAGAGAAGCCAGGAGCGAACCTCTCACTCAGCAGCAGAAAAAGAACTGGGGGAAAGGGGGCGTCACCCAGCAATAGCGCATTTTTCAGACGGGAAAACATGCGTATGCGCGTCAGGCCCCCAATCTAGTCTTAAGAAGCTAGAAAGAATCCTCTCCGAGGCAGGCCTGCCCCCCAATGGGGGACTGCACAGAAGACCGAAGACGAACCTAGATTCTAGATCAGGAAATCCTACCACCTCGGCTCCCCAGTCCACAATGCTCAGAACTCCTTTGCATGATTCCTTCCTTCCTAGTCCCTTTGTACTACCCCTATCAAACTAATGCAAGCCAGCAATCAGCTGGATGCCGCTGTGCAGACGTCAAATGCAGATGGTAGGTTGTGCATCTAAACAGAGCAGTGATTCCCAAACTTTTTGGTTCACCAGACTCAACCCCAGCACCCCCTACCCTATCCTATAAAAAGCATTATTCAAAATAGGGGTTTGCATGACTCACTGAAGAAGATAATAACAATAAAATTTCAAAACAGTAACAATTAATTGCACATCTCTTCAAAATCAAATTACAACTTTTTAAATTGAAATGTATGTAACAAAACTGATGAACTTGATCCAGTGGTACCAGCTCTTCAAAGTCTGGGGGGAAAATTCCACCAAATTTGCCAGCATGTTGCCATAGTTCGATCTATTGTAAATTAGTGAACAACACAGTTGAAGGGGCCCATCTTTAGCACCCCCCCTGCTGCCCCCTTGCCTCTTAGTGCCCCTTAGGTGGTGGTACTGCCCACTTTGGGAACCACTGAACTAGAGGAATTATATTATACTGGATGGGGTAGCATTACCCCTTCAAGAGAGGGTTTGCTCTGTAGTTAGTGAACCGTGTTAAGAGAACCTCCAAAAAGTACTGACGTCACCAAGATCTTTCTCCAACTGATTCAGCAGCTTCTTCCCCTCCCGGAGAGAGGACAACCTGGCAGATTAGTCACACTTCACTAACGTCCACCCCGCTCCCCCCCCCCCCCGGCTATGGCCATGGGCCATTCTGCTTGCTGTACCAATGGGGAGAGAACAGTTACCCTCACCCCCATACACAACCAAACCACCTTTCAACTTGTCTCATCTTCGCCATTAACTGCTCTAAGGAATAAGCACGAGCAGCTCTCCCAATCAACGAGAAATTTTACTGCCATTTGTAAAGATGATCTAATCCCCCTAACAGGCTCCTCTAAAGGTGACCAGAACAACCATAGGTGGAACCGTTCTCTCACCACCGGTGATGTTGTGTCACATATCTAGAGCTCAATATGACACTGTTAACGCTCACACTAATCAACCATGTGCCCCTTTCCATTCATGACTATTATTCAAACTTTCTTCTGAAATAATATGACAGTACCCAGATTAGAAGTGCTAAGGGGAGACATGATAGAGGTCTATAAAATTATGCATAGTTTGGAGAGAGTGGACAGGGAGACGTTTTTCTCTCCAGGATCAAAGGAGCATGCCGAATATATTAGGTGCTGCGGAACACAGGCAGGATGGTGCTGCTGCAGTTGTCTTGTTTGTGGGCTTCCTGGAGGCACCTGGTTGGCCACTGTGTGAACAGACTGATGGACTTGATGGGCCCGGGTCTGATCCAGTATGGCTTTTCTTATGTTCTTAATCAGAAAACCAAACTGCTTGGTTTCCGAGCTACTTATAAATGCGAGAAGACCAGTTACTTCAGCGCTACTTAAGAAGAAAACATATTTTTGACGTGTCAAAATTACCAAATATATTTCCCCCCAGAACTTTTACCCCACCTTTTGCTCCACTGATGATCCAAGGTGGCATACAGAGCTAAAAACAAACAAACATAATAAGCTATAAAATATCCGCACCTGATCCAAAACCAGACATCAGAACACACAAAGCACTACAGACAGTATAACATAATAGCTACCCATTAGAACAGTTTACTATACTCAGTGATGCGGGGTGAAATTTTCCCCAACGCAGTATTTTTCCGTGGGAGGTTTTCCACTCTGCATATGTAAATCTAGTTTGTTTAACTACAGTTGTCAGGACTGTTGCGCTGCAAATCAATCATGTTAGATGGGCTAAATGAAGGATTATGAAGCACAGGCAAACTCCAGTGCTTGTATGCTACGCGTCTCTTCTTTTGCCAACTTTGTTTAAATTATTTATTTAAATCTGCATTGGAAAATTTTCCCATTCGAATTCCCCAGAAAACCTAGACTACTGACTATGCTTAGCTGGCCTGAAAAACCTTTTGGGGGGGGGGGGGAAATCAGCTTTACACAGCTGGAAAACTCTTTCATGGAATACTGTTTCATAAAGATGGGGCAGCCACTGAAAAGTCCAAAGCCGACCTAACTCTGCACGTAGGAAGAAGTCAGCACTATGGGCAAGTGATGATCCATAAGCAAACCAAAAGGTAAAACTGATTACCAGCAGAAGCAGGCCTTAGGCAGATCATGAGAGGGAGGGCACCTTGGCCATCTTCTGGGCATGGAGCAGGGGGTCACCAGGTGTGTGGGGGGAGGTAGATTGGAATTTCCTGCATTGTGCAGGGGGTTGGACTAGGTGGCCCTGGTGGCCCCTTCCAACTCTACGATTCTAGTATGTTCAGTATGGTTTGTTTGTGTGTGCATCAGATTCATACCTATAAAGCATCCTTTTCCAATGATCCTGTACATGCAGCAACCAACAGAAACATGAAGCCATCCAAACATCTGATACTACAACATCGCTAGCAGACAAGACTGAACAGATATCGACAAGTGAATTAAATTGCCAGAAGTTCATCTGGGATTATTAGAATAATTAAGCTGAAACGTCTGGTGGCATGCAACATGACACTTGATTCGTTACTTGTTCCAGCTTCCAGACAAAAATACACATGTTTTGAAATGGTGCTCTTTGAGCATCTGTCAAGATGCAGATAGAACATAAGAACATAAGAAAAGCCCTGCTGGATCAGACCAAGGCCCATCAAGTCCAGCAGTCTGTTCACACAGTGGCCAACCAGGTGCCTCTAGGAAGCCCACAAACAAGACCACTGCAGCTGCATTCTCCTGCCTGTGTACCACAGCACCCAATATATTCGGCATGCTCCTCTGATCCTGGAGAGAATAGGTAAACATTATCATTATCCCTTTTGGACGTGATAGTTCTGCTTTTCTCTGGTACACTATGTAAAAGACATCTTGGTTCCATACTTCTTTTGGCTATGTTAGCTACATTTGTTTACACACATTAAGACCTATTGATCCTTCAACAAGTTTCCAAATTTTCCCCTTAACAGCTAGCGTCAAGTAACCTTGTTGTGTACGAATGGAAAGTTTAACAGTCAGCCTCAAAGCTCAACCCAAAAATTATTTTGAAACGTTCCTGTTAATATACATATGCTTTCCTACAAATCACAGTGGGTAGCCGTGTTAGTCTGTTTGCAGTAGTCAAAAAGGGCAAGAGTCCAGTAGCACCTTAAAGACTAACAAAAATATTTTCTGGTAGGGTATGAGCTTTCGTGAGCCACAGCTCACTTCTTCAGTAGTCAAAAAGGGCAAGAGTCCAGTAACACCTTAAAGACTAACAAAAATATTTTCTGGTAGGGTATGAGCTTTCGTGAGCCACAGCTCACTTCTTCAGATACCATCTGAAGAAGTGAGCTGTGGCTCACGAAAGCTCATACCCTACCAGAAAATATTTTTGTTAGTCTTTAAGGTGCTACTGGACTCTTGCCCTTTTTGACTACTTTCCTACAAAGTTAGTAAACATACAAATCAAGCTTGCTTATCTGAACATTTCACTCTTATTTATATAGTTGTACCCCACTGTTCTCCTGTTATATTATTCATGTCACTGAGGGGTAACCTCCTGCGAATATCCAGCAACAAGAGTAGTGTTTAGGCGTCATCTGTAGTTTTATAGTTTTAAGTTGGGATTTTATTGTTTTAAATTTAGATTTTGTGGTTAATTTTAGTATTTTTGTATTAATGCTTTTGTATGTTACACGCCCTGAGCTGGCTTCGGCCAGGGAGGGCAGGCTATAAATCACACAATAAATTAAAAAAAAAAAACCAAAATCATTCTTCCCTTCTTCATTTTATACTAACAACCACCCTGCAAGGTAGTTTAGGTAGTGATGGTATGACTGGTTCAAAGTAACTTGGCACGCTTCCACGGCAGAGTGGGGATACTGTCATCTTAGAGGGATTGCAGAAAGCAAAAATTCCCACCCAAAAGTCCAACAAGCAAGCTCTACTTAAGTTCCTTCTTGTAGGGAGCAACAGGAAGCAGAAGCAACACGTTAAGAAGCACTGTGCTAAAAAGAATCTACAAAACTTATATATATATACAAATAAGCAAACGTGTGGACACGCAGAAATTTATCTAAGATACGGTCTTTACTGGCAGCAAAGCGAGGTGGTACAATGGGCTGTGCCCTGACCTGGATGGCTCAGGCTAGCCTGACCTCCTCAGATCTGAGAAGCTAAGCAAGTCGTCCCTGGTTAGTACTTGGGAGACCACCAAGGAAGTCCAGGGTTGTTACGCAGAGGCAGGCAATGGCAAACCACCTCTGGACATTTCTTCCCTTGAAAACCTTACAGAGTCGCCATAAATTGGCTGTGACTTGATGACATTTTCCTCCACCGCCAACTGTGCATGGCCCACACCTGGAAAGCCCAGCCTAGCTCAATCTCATCAGATCTCAGAAGCTACGTAGGGTCAACCCTGGTAAGAACATGGATGGGAGACCACCATGGAAGACCAGGGTTGCTACACAGAAACAGGCAATGAAACCACTTCTCAAAGTCTCTTGCCTTGAAAACCCTACAGGATAGCCATATGTTGGCTGTGACGTGATGGCACTTTTCACCACCAGAACAGGCTGTATCCCTTCAGACTGTGGGCAGAGAGAATCACATACCACCAACGCCACCCCGTTAAAACTAGTACATCCGGGGGGAAAGTTGGAGCCTAACCTGTGACACGCTGGGCGAAGGGAATTCCACTTACTGAGAACCAACAATACATGGGAATTTGGGGAAATGCCATTCTTCCCCAGCACGCTTCATGCCCACCACATGTCTACACCAGGCCTAGGAGAGTAACTTGTGCTAGCTTTTTCTACCAAGTTTACAGAAATCCACCCAGGTCAGATTATAATAATCTTCAAGTACTTGAAGGACTGTCATATAGAGGAAGGTGCTGAGTTGTTTTCTGTTGCCCCAGAAGGTCGGACCAGAACCAACGGGTTGAAATTAAATCAAAAGAGTTTCCGTCTAAACATTAGGAAGAACTTTCTAATAGAGCGGTTCCTCAGTGGAACAGGCTTCCTCGGGAGGTGGTAAGTGCTCCTTCCCTGGAGGTTTTTAACCAGAGGCTAGATGGCCATCTGACAGCAATGCTGATCCTGTGAAATTAGGCAGATCATGAGAGGGAGGGCATCTTGGCCATCTTGTGGGCATGTTGTAGGGGTCACTGGGGGTGAATGGGGGAGGTAGTTGTGAATTTCCTGCATTGTGCAGGGGTTGCACTAAATGACCCTGGTGGTCCCTTCCAACTCTATGATTCTAAGTCCAACTTGCTGTTACTCTCAGCAAAACAAAGCTGCTCATTACAGCACACATCGTGTAAGAATTTGGTTGTAACCTTCCTCAGGGAAGACATCAAGTTTTCTACCCCACACACACATGCACACACAGAAGAGCCCAAGGTACACGTTACAGGAAATCTACGTACCATCTGTATCCAGTGGACAGATGATGTCTCTTTGCAGGTGTGCAGACTAATCCTTATATGTCGACAACGGAATGTGCAACTTCTCCCATTTATACAAGCCCCCTTTCCCCTCTAGGGTTACCAGCTCCAGGGTGGAAAATTCCTGGAGATTTTTGGGGGGGGGCCTGGGAAGGGCAGGGTTTGGGGAGGGAAGAGACCTCAGGTATAACGGCACAGAGGCCACCCTCTGAAGGAGCCATTTCCTCCAAGGGGAATTGATCTCCTTAGTCTGGAGATCACCAGTAATTTCAGGAGATTTCCAGGCCCCACCAGAAGGACGGCAACCCTTCACCTTTCCGTGTAACTGGGGCCACCGAGGATTTGTGTGGTAAGGTATTGTCAAGGATTTACAAACAGCAGTTCAGTAAAACAAGTGCCATAGACAGGAAACTTATCTGCCAACCCCTACCTCATTTCTAAAGTGAACACACGTGGATCGGCTCCCTTTCATCAAGAAGCACACATGCCATCACTCTAATGTGTGTACGCACATATATCGCGTATAAGACTCTTCTTCATCATCTTCTCCAGGCGACACAGATCAGTTCCCCCTGGAGAAATCGGCCGCTTTGGAAGGTGGCCTCCATGGCATTATGTACCACTGCAGCCCCTCCCCCAAACCCTGCCCTCTTCAGGCTCCACCCCCAAAACCTCCAGGTATTTCCCAACCTGGAGCTGGAGACCCTTCACACGTCTCATGTCAAGAGAGTTCTGGCAACCAGCTTCTTTTGAAGCCCTGGAATCAGAGGGGGCCGCAAATATCCTAATATCCACATATTTTGTTCAAAACATAACCACAAGAAGGTCATACGTAGGTCCAGGTACTTACCCCACCCCCCAACCCAGAGCTGGCAACCCTAGCACATGCCACGCAAAACTCCAGGGGTGTCATGAGAACACGCAGACATGTATGTTAGGCGCCCCCCCCTCAAGAAAAAATTGATAAAAAGGATAGAGTCGTTTGCCAATATAGTTTTGCTGCTGCAAGAATTACAATAGCCAAAGTTTGGAAGCAAGTAAATAAACCTTCAATCAGTGACTGGAGAGAGAAATTATGGATTTATAGGAGGATGGCCAAATTAACAGAATTCCTACATGGAAAAGATATGGAAGAATTTTAAAAAAACATGTTTGAAGGCCGTCACATATTGGGATAAACGGGCAAAAATGGATTTTACTACATTAGTTAACGAGTTATAGAAATAAGTTTAACTTTTTTTTTTTAATTTTATTTTACTGTTAACAATGTAATTTTTCAAACTGTTTAGACACTTCTCCGGAAGCCTGGTGATGGGGTCACTTTTTTGGAGGAGGGTGGGTTCAAAAGGATATTATGAATTTTGATTATATTAGGTAGATTATATAATTGACATTCTTTTGTATTTTCTTTTTATTATTGTATTAGTTAGTTTTGTTTTATGTGTTTGCTATAAAAATTATATATATATATGTGTGTGTGTGTGTGTGTGTATATATATACGTATGTGTGTGTGTGTGTATATACACACACACACACACACATATATATATACACACACACACACATATATATATACACACACACACACACACATATATAATTTTTATAGCAAATATATGTGTGTGTATGTATATGTGTGTGTGTGTGTGTGTGTGTATGTATATATATATATGTGTGTGTGTGTGTGTGTGTGTGTGTGTATATACACACACACACACACATATAAAAAGAAGGTCATACGTAGGTCCAGGTACTTAACCCCCCCCCACGCAGAGCTGGCAACCCTAGCACGTGCCACGCAAAACTCCAGGGGTGTCGTGTGAACACGCAGACACGTATGTTAGGCGGGCCTCCCCCCCCCCCCAAGAGGCTGGAACCGGGGGAGGTTTGTGGACGGAGGGGCCTGGGGGAGGGGGGGGCTGAGGCCGCCCCTCCCCCTCCCAGGCCCCGCAGGCCCCTCCCCCCTCCTCAAGAGGCAGGCCTCGCGCCCCTCCCCCCCCCACCCGCCCTCACTCACCAGCCCGCCTCGGAGAGCGCCGCCGCCGCCGCCCCCTCGGCCATCGCCCCGCTCCCCACGCCCGGCGGGCCCCGCCTCGCCAGACACGGGTGCGGAGAGGAACGTGAGGACACGCCGGGCCGCGAGACAGGGCCCCGGACAGGCGGGCGGCGCGGAGGAGGCCTCGGCCCCGCCCCTTCCGCTTGCCCCCGCGAACGCCACCGGAAACTGGGGGGGCGAGGCGAACGGACGCTCCCCCGCCGCCGACCATAGAGTCTCCGCTCTCGCTTTCCCTGGCTCTCTCCTGCCGCCTGTGGACAGAGGTGTGAACTGCAGGCAAGGGCGGGAAAGAGGGCCCGGCGAGCATGCGCGGAACAGCCCGCCGAGGCTGGGCGGCTCAGGGCGAAGGGCTGAAAGGGGCGCAGCGACCACCCTGCAAATCCGTTTTCAGGCGGGCCGGCGGTGGGGGGAATCTCTCGTGCCTCTTGCATTGGCCCTCCCCTCCCCAAAAGAGGCTGCTCTTTACGAAAATAATGAATGAATGAATGAATGAATGAATGCCTGCTACCTATTAAAGGACTTTTTTTTGAGGGGGGTGGAGGGAATGCATTGTCCAGGACCCTCCAAATCCTGGCAAGGAAATGCCTCTTGCACTTGGCCCTCCCCCTGCCCAAAAGAGGGTACTCTTTACGAAAGTAAGGGGTTAATAAGTAAAAACAGTTAAAATAAATGAACACTTGCTACTTATTAAAGAAAGTTTTTTTTAGGGAGGGGGGGGAATGCATTTGGCCACCACCACCACCCCCAAATCCTGCAACCGGCCCTGGCAAGGGAGTGCCTCTTGCAGTTGGCTGTTCTCTCCCCAAAAGAGGCTACTCTTTATGAAAAGGTAAAGGTAGACCCCTGTGCAAGCACCGGGTCATTCCTGACCCATGGGGTGATGTCACATCCCAACGTTTCCTAGGCAGACCTTGTTTATGGGGTGGTTTGCCAGTGCCTTCCCCAGTCATCTTCCCTTTACCCCCAGCAAGCTGGGTCCTTATTTTACCCACCTCGGAACGATGGAAGGCTGAGTCAACCTTCAGCCGGCTACCTGAAACCAACTTCCATTGGGATCGAACTCAGGTTGTGAGCAGAGCTTGGACTGCAATACTGCAGCTTACCACTCTGCGCCACTCTTATGAAAATAAGGGAATAGTAAATAATAAAAAAAGGTAATGAACGCTTGCTACCTATTAAAGAAAGATTTTTTTGGGGGGATGCATTTGCCCAGGACCCCCACAAAACCTGGAACTGCCCCTGGCAAGGAAGTCCTGGATCACTACACAGAAGCAGGCAATGGCAAACCACCTCTGAATGTCTCTCACCTTGCAAACCCTTATGGGGTCGCCATAAGCCAGATGCAACTTGACAGCAACAGGACTGGGTGGATCAGAGTTTGGTGGCTGCATAAGATTGCCAAGTCCCTCTTCCCCACCAGCAGGAGATTTATGGGGCGGAGCCTGAGGAGGGTGGGGTTTAGGGAGGGGAGGGACTTCAATGCCATAGAGTCCAACTGCCAAAGCGGCAATTTTCTCCAGGTGAACCGATCTCTGTCGGCTGGAGATCAGTTGTAACAGCAGGAGATATCCAGCTAGTACCTGGAGGTTGTAAGGAAGCAAACACAGGAGTGAAAATGTATCACAAAGTGCAAAATATAATATGATACAAGCTACATAACATCAAAAACAGGACCATTGACAGTGCAACTATATATCTGTCCTAATAGCTATAAATAGCCAAGTGAATAACAAAGGATTACTATCCCCAAATGGGCTTGCATGTGTTGTAAAAGTCCAGTATTGGTACAAAAGCCTGTAAGAGTATATGTAGTAGTGAATCTTCTTATTTTCAGATGTCCTTCAGCCAGGTACAAGAGAAAAAGCAGGTTCCAAATGTCAAGAAAAGAAGGGGAGACGGCCATTTCCAATTCTTCCTCAGTCCCTCTTCAATTCAATACATGACTGTGCAAAGTCTCCTCTCAATTTATAACTGGAACCACCTCTAGTATAATCCAATTTTCATTAGTTCCATTATTAGGAAAGTCAGACCGGTTCCCGGAGGGATACCTGGAGGTTGGCAACCCTACGGCTGCAAGGCTCTTGTCCATCCTTGTTTGAGAGAGATTTTGTGGGGAGGGGCAGTAGAGGGCTTCTCTCTCTCTCCCCCCCCCCACACCCCCCGTCACCCAACAGCAACCTTATGAGCCTTTGCATAGGATAGGTTAGGCCTTGGAGCCTCCAGAGCTCTTAAGATCAGTAAGGCCATGGGGCAACAGACCCACAGCATTTGTGTTGGGGAGGTCGGGAGCATGTGCTTTTCTGCCCCCTTGCAAGGGTTGCCATCCTCCAGGTGGGGCCTGGAAATCTCCCAGCATTACAACTGACCTCCAGACTACAGAGATCAGTTCTCCTGGAGAAAATGGCAACTGCAGAGGGTGGACTCCATGGCATTATACCCTGCTGAGGATTCTCCCGAAACCCCGTCCTCCCCAGGATCCCCACCCCCCAATCTGCAGGAATTCCTCAACCTGGAATTTTCTTATCCCTTCAGCCTCCAAAACTCAACTCAGGAATAATTTGGGAAACCTTCTGCTCTGACAGATCTCCCATCCCAGGTTTCTATAATCTCGAATTTCTTCCCCTGTTCTCTTTTAACCAACTCTCAAATGCTCTCAACATTCTGTGCCTCCTGGAGTATGCTGGAGTTGGATCCACAATATCCAAGTATATGGGGTTTAAATATCAAATATATTGCTCTATTCAAAGCCAAGTAAATATATTCACTGGTGTGTTCCTGGAATGGATAAAGCACATTTCTACAACTGTAGCATAAGTCCAAAATGATCACACCCCTTGAAGTATCTCCAACACGCAGATGGGTAATTTGGTTTTCTATTTGCAGTTTGCTGAGGAATCCAATAAGCTCTGCAGAGAACTTCTCTCACCTAATCAACGCCTTGTCTAGGAGACACGTGCATTTCGGGATTATTTTAGTGAAGAACTCATGTCCTCCTTTATCTAACATGAATCTCCAGTTTTTACCCATAGATTTTTTTTCAAGCGTTAAAAAAAGCAGTTGCATTAGAGTTTACAGCTGTTCTGTGCCCTTTTCCATTGCAGGAATGGTCCTCATTTGCGGATTATGTTCTCTTGGTGCTATGAGCTTCCATTCCCATAAGACCGGCATCTTTCAGCAAACTGAATAGTTGGACAGCAAAAGTTGTCATCTTTTAAGAAGAGTTGGTTTTTATATGCCAACTTTCTCTACCTTTTAAGGAGAACCGACTGGCTTACAATGATTAAGGAGAGCCAACGTGGTGTAGTGGTTAAGAGCGGTGGTTTGGAGTGGTAGACTCTGATCTGGAGAACCGGGTTTGATTCCTCACTCCTCCACATGAGCGACGGACGCTTAACTGGTGAACTGGATTTGTTTCCCCACTTTTACACATGAAGCCAGTTGGGTGACCTTGGGCTAGTCACAGCTCTCTTTATTTAGAGAGAATTCCAAGGTCCATCAAGGTTGAGAAACTCCTGTTGATTTGGGGTTGGAGCCTGGGTAGGACAGGGACCTCAGTGGGGTTTACTTCATTTAGATCCTGCTCTTCTCCGCTCCCTGCCTCCCATGGGAACACAAAGCGACTCACATCAGGCTTTTCCTCATTCTCATTTTCCTTGCTTGTTTTTTTTTTGGGGGGGGAGGTTCTTTCCCGCACGTGTCTTGCTTCCTCTAGTGGTTGATTCGCTATTGCACCAGTTTATGTCTGCATAAAAACCAGCATTTTAAATCTGCAGGGACATATTCCAGACATAAACCTGTGTAATAGCGAATTGACCACTAGAGAGAGCAAAACATGTGAGGAACAGGAAAGAAAGAAAAAAACACTGAAGAAACTGGAATTTACAAACAAAGAAAATGAGAATGCGGAAAAGCCCATCCTTCTACTCTTTTGCATTTTATCCTCACAACAACCCTGTGAGGTTGACTAGCCTGAGAGTGTGTGATTGGCTCAGGATCACCCAGTGAGCTTCCATGGCAGAGTAGGGAATCGAACCTGGTTTTCCAGATCTGAGTCTGCCGCTCATGTAGCGGAACAGGGAATCAAGCGTGATTAGAGTCTGCTGCTCTTAACCACTATACCACACTGGCAGGCCATGGAAATCCACCTCTGAACATCTCTTGCCTTGAAAACCCTATGGGGTTGCCATAAGTTGGCTGCGACTTGATGGCTCTCCCCCTCCCCAAATATACTCCTGACCAAACATATTAACAGCACAGTCCTACGCAAAATTACTCCAGTCTAAGCCCATTGAAATGAATGGACTTAGACTGGAGTAACTCTCCTTAGGAATGCACTGTAAGTGCTTATTCTGAGCTTTCTTGGCCAGAGTAAGCCTTACATCCCAGTAAACGGCCCTGAGATGCTATGGGAGAACAGTAATGTGTATAGCAGCATATACAATCAAACCTGGTTTTCAGGTCAAAATTAAGTTTATTGCCTTTTCCGACATCACAAGTCAAAAATTGTCATACTGAGGTGACAAGCATGTTTCTGAGCAATACTGTTGTAACCACACGAGGGAGGGGCTGCAGATGGAAGCTCTCCTGTGACACGCAGTGACTTCAGACTGACTGGAATAATAAATATTTGTTCCCTTTTACACAACCTTTATGGGTGCCTGGTTGACGACACAGTCGATGTGAGGAGGAGGAGGAGAAGAAGAGTTGTTTTTTATATGCCGACTTTCTCTACCACTTAAGGGAGAATCAAACCGGCTTACAATAAACTTCCCCTCCCCACAACAGACACCCTGTGAGGCAGGTGGGGCTGAGAGAGTGTGACTAGCCCAAGGCCACCCAGCTGGCTTCATGTGTAGGAGTGGGGACACCAACCCAGTTCACCAGATTAGCCTCCGCCACTCATGTGGAAGAGTGGGGAATCAAACCTGGGTCTCCAGATCAGAGTCCACTGCTCCAAACCACCGCTCTTAACCACTACACCACGCTGAGTAGAGTCCCTGCAGGCCCTACCCAACACAACAGGTAGGAGGCAGGTCTTACAACTTCACATTCTTACACTGTGAAAAACCATCACTATATCTAATCGTAAACTGGCTGGCGTAGTGGTTAAGAGTGGAGGACTCTGATCTGGAGAACCGGGTTCAGTTCCCCGCTTCTCCACATGAGCGGCGGACTCTAATCTGGTGAGCCGGGTTGGTTTCCCCACTCCTCCACGTGCAGCCTGCTGGGTGACCTCGGGCTAGTCACAGTCCTCTTAGAGCTTTCTCAGCCCCACCTGCCTCACAAGGTGTCTGCTGTGGGGAAGGGAAGGCGATTGTAAGCTGCTTTGAGACTCCTCAAAGGTAGAGAAAAGTGGGTTATAAAAACCCACTTTTCTTCTTCTTCTTCTAAGTGGGTGAGGAAAACACCACAACAGGGAAACACACAGGTAAGGAAGGAAATAGCTTTGGGTGAGGGGGGAACTCCATGGTGTACTATAGAATATATAAGACACAGAAGTCCTGCTGAGCTCCCTGGTCAGGCACTGCCCCCAAATCTCCATGTATTTCCCAAGCAGGAGCTGGCAACCTTAAAGCCAAATCTAGACGTCTGCTACTGTTTGCCCTTCTACTGACAAAGTGGTCTGAGATACCGTCTAAGAAAAAGAAAAGGGTTCTTCAATTGATTTGCTTAGCTGTAAAGCTCATCGGTGTAACACTTGCTGTTTACTTTTAATGTTTGTGTCGAATAGAAAAATGCATTTGCAACCAGTTAACACAAAAACTCACGGCACATTGCCATGATTCACAGCTGCAATATCATTTTATTTTCTTTTTTTATCACTTATATTGTTTGGGTGCACATGTGTATATCTCATTCTTATAAGGCAGCCATTTAAATGTAAAATGGTGTGTTTTATTTATGTATTTACTCAAAAAATGTGGAGCAATTAAAGTTGGGGGGGGGGGAGGAAAGAGATGGAGAAGTTGTAAATCTTAATGTTTGGGTTGTATTAAACCGAATTTCCCAGGAAATGACACCCCATGTTTGTCAAGTGTCTCTTTACGTTTTCTAACAGATGGAACTCAGCCATTGTCAATGTTTCCACTAAACAGCAACTGGCACTGCGATGTAAACACAATATTGCAAGAGGCTGATCTTACATTAACATTTTTACAATCTGGTAGACAGTTTGTGCATTTAAAAGTTGCCTTGTTTTTATACCAGCACCAACTGCCGTGGCATTCCCCCGTTGCTAGGGAGAGCATGAATGGCGTCTATGCACCTGAAGTGACTCCAGGGCAGCCTTTAAGCGCACCGAGCAACACAGGTAGGGTTGCCAACCTCCAGGTAGTACCTGGAGATCTCCCGCTATTACAACTGATCTCCAGCCAATAGAGAGCCAGCATGGTGTAGTGGTGAAGAGCGGTGGTTTGGAGTGGTGGAGTCTGATCTGGAGAGCCGGGTTTGATTCCCCCCTCCTCCACATGAGCGACGGAGGCTAATTTGGTGAACTGGATTTGTTTCCCCACTCCTACACAGGAAGCCAGCTAGGTGACCTTGGGCTAGTCACAGTTCTCTTAGAGCTCTCTCAGCCCCACCTACCTCACAGGGTGACTGTTGTTGGCGAGGGGAAGGTGATTGTAAGCCAGTTTGATTCTCCCTTAAGTGGTAGAGAAAGTCGGCATATAAAAACCAACCCTTCTTCTTCTTCTTCTCCTGAAGAAAATGGCTGCTTTGGCAATTGGACTCTATGGCATCGAAGCCCCTCTCTTCCCCAAATCCTCAGGCTCTGCCCCTAAAAGCTCCTGCTGGTGGCAAAGAGGGACCTGGCAACCCTAGACACGGGGTCTGCTGTTTAATTTGTCAAAAATATGTCTCTCATTAGAATCATGGAATCATAGAGTTGGAAGGGACCTCCAGATTCATCTAGTCCCACCCCCTGCACAATGCAGGAAATTCTCAACTAGCCTCCCCCCACCACACACACACACCCAGGGACCCCTACTCCATGACTAGAAGATGGGGGGGACCCCTCCAGGATCCCTGGCCAATCTGGTCGGGAGGAAAATCGCTTCCTGACCCCAGAGAGGCGATGGGCGCCACTTTGGGCATGCAAGAAAGTTTCAGAGGATAGCCATGTTGGTCTAAAGCAGAACAGTTCAATTCAAGTCCAGTAGCACTCTAGAGGTCAGCAAGAGTTTAAGGGTATAAGCTTCCTCCGGCAGACACAAATGGAAATGGAGATCTCTGAGTCCTTTTATCCTAGTCAGAATTCAGCTCAAGAATTCATAAGGCAAATCCAGTTTCGCCTTATGGCAAGATGCAAAATTATTACACTAACCAATATGGAGTCACCAAGGTATACTGGTTAGTGTCCAACTAGGATCAGGAAGACCTTGGGTTGCCTGGTCCCCCTGGCCTAAGGTTGCCAACCTCCAGGTATTAGCTGGAGATCTCTTGCTATTACAATTGATCTCCCACCGATAGAGATCAGTTTCCCTGGAGAAAATGGCCAATATGGCAATTGGACTTTATCGCATTTAAGTCCCTCCCCTACCCAAAAACCTCCCGCCGGTGGCAAAGAGGGACCTGACAACCGTACCCTGGCCACCAGTGGGGAATGGTGGGTAGGGTTGCCAGATCCAGGTTGAGAAACTCCTGTAGATTTGGGGTTGGAGCCTAGGTACATAAGAACATAACATAAGAAAAGCCCTGCTGGATCAGACCCAGGCCCATCAAGTCCAGCAGTCTGTTCACACAGTGGCCAACCAGGTGCCTCTGGGAAGCCCACAAACAAGACCACTGCAGCTGCATTCTCCTGCCTGTGTACCACAGCACCCAATATATTCGGCATGCTCCTCTGATCCTGGAGAGAATAGGTATGCATCCTGACTAGTATCCATTTTTACTAGCAGCCATGGATAGCCCTCTCCTCCATGAACATGTCCACTCCCCTCTTAAAGCCTTCCAAGTCAGCAGTCCTCCCCACATCCTGTGGCAGGGAGTTCCACAATTTAACTATTTGTTGTGTGAAGATCCAGGTTGAGAAACCTCTGTAGATTTGGTGTTGGAGCCTGGGGAGGACAAGGACCTCAGTGGGGTACAATGCCATAGAGTCCACCCAACAAAGCATTCACTTTCTCCAGGGAAACTGATCTCTCTAGTCTGGGGATGAGCTGTAATTTTGGGGGATCCTCAGGTCCCACCTGGAGACTGGCACCCCTACCAAGACCTGGGTTTCAAATTCCTACTCAACCACGAAGCATTCCTACTCAACCAGGTGAACTGGGGCCAGCCGTTCTCCATCCGCTAAATCTACCTCACCGGGTTTTTGTGAAGATAAACTGAGGGACAACCACGCACACCATTTTGAGTTCCTTTGACGAAAGGCGTGATAAGAAGGTGCCAGGCAGACAGAGGCAACTCACCTGCTCTGAGATCGTTAAAATTAATTTTGCTTCCATCTTTTACTTTACTGAACTAAAACAGAAGATGGGTATAAAAAAAAAAGATGGCAGTATTTGTTAAAACGGAGGGGGGAGCTCAGTTTATGTACTGGGGGGGTTGATATGAGAGAGAAGAAAATTATTCTAGCATTAGCCATTTAAAGCACATCTTGAAATCTGAATGTGAAGGGGATTTATGTCTAAATCCTGTACTTTCCTTGTATATTTATGCAGCAATTTCCCAGCATAACAGCAACATCCATCTGTCATAAGATGTGCTATTACAAGAATTGTATACTATAGAAGTTTCATTTTATGCCGCTCTGCATATTCGGGGGGGGGGGCGTTGTTTGGCACACACCGACGGTGGATTCCACTCATTAAAGTCACTCACTTGCAAATGGAAGTAAGGAACAAGCAGAGATTGTGCAGGAGATTTTCAAATAGCTGAGGCAAGGCATACCTGTCTCATCAAAAACATTTATTTACTTCTCAGATTTATAGCCCGCCTCTCAGCCAAGATTTTCGGAAGCCAATCAAATCCAGCACAATAAGGCTGCCAGATCCTTCTTTGCCACCGGCAGGAGGTTTGGGGGGCAGAGCCTGAGGAGGGCGGGGTTTGGGGAGGGGAGGGACTTCGATGCCATAGAGTCCAATGGCCAATGGTACTCAGCAGTACCTGAAGGTTGGCAACCCTAGGCGACTAATTAGGTGGTGTGAAAGACCAAGCAATTTGCAGAGTTACACCCTGCTAAATCTATTGAAGTCAATGGACTTAGTAGGGTGTAACTAGGGATACCAGGTCCCTCTTTGCTATCAGCGGGAGATTTTTTGGGCGGAGCCTGAGCAGGGCGGGGTTTGGGGAGGGGAGGGACTTCAATGCCATAAAGTTCAATTGCCAAAGCAGCCATTTTTCTCCAGGGGAACTGATCTCTATCGGCTGGAGACCAGTTGTAATAGCAGGAGATCTTCTGCTATTACTTGGAGGTTGGCAACCCTAGGTGTAACTCTGTTTAGGATTGCCAATTAACTTCATGGCAGAATGTGGATTCAATCCTGGCTCTGCCACGTTGCAGTTTGACACTCTAACCACTATGCCAAACTGCAGTTATAGTGAATACAGGCCCAATCCATGGTGGTTTCTCCATGCTTACTAATAGAATTGCAAACGCTTGTCCCTAGGGTTGACAACCTCCAGGTACTAGCTGGAGATCTCCTTCTATTACAACTGATCTCCAGCCAATAGAGATCCCTTCACCTGGTAAAATGGCCGCTTGGCCATTGGACTCTATGGCATCGAAGTCCCTCTCCTCCCTAAACACTGCCCTCCTCAGGCTCCACCCCAAAAACCTGGCAACCCTATTCCCCACCCAGAAAATAGAGACTTCCAGTTTAAAAGTTCCATAAAAGAATGGAAAGTTCTGTTCTTAAAGATGCCAGTTTTGGCTAGATATCACTCAAAAAGTAGCTATTATTAAACAGAAGCAATTTATCTCCTTTGTTCCATTATGCAAATAACCTTCCAGAACCGAACTTAACGTGCAGTAATATTTCCAAGAACATTTTTTGTACGAAGTTCCCCCCCCCTCCCCAGAATGATTTGAATCTTTATAATTAGGAAGGGCAAATATATTAATAAGGATAAAGGGATAATTTTCTAATCTCCTGTTATGCAAATTAGTTTATAATTTTTTAACATTTATTTCAGAACTGGCAGAACAATCAAGCTTTTGTTCACTTGCTAGGGAGTCTCGGTTGTCTGGCTGACTCTGAGCAACTGGGCATTCACTCAGCGCGAGCATGATTAATGGCATAAAGACGATAAATACATATTAATTAGCTCACTGCCTGCACATGGTAAAAAAAACAATGCAATTCACAGTTTGTGTTTTACGTAACACCTTCAGTTCTGACCTCCTAACCCTCGTCCGTCCAAGAATGTGCGTGTGTGTGTGTGTGTTAAGTGCCATCAAGTCGCTTCTAACTCATGGCAACCCTATGAATCAATGTCCTCCAAAATGTCCTATCTTGGGCAGCCTTGCTCAGCTCTTGCAAACTGAGGGCCGTGGCTTCTTTTCTGGAGTCAACCCATCTCATGTTGGGTCTTCCTCTTTTCCTGCTGCCTTCGACTTTTCCTTGCATTATTGTCTTTTCCAGTGACTCTTGTCTTCTCGTAATGGGACCAAAGTTTGACAGCCTCTGTTTAGCTTCTAGGGTCAGTTCAGGCTTGATTTGATCTATAAACCACTGATTTCTTTTTCTTTTTTTTACAGTCCACGGTATTTGTAACCCTCTCCTCCAACACCACATTTCAAAGGAATATACTTTCTTCCTATCAGCTTTCTTCATGGGCCAGCTCTCTCACCCATACATAGTAATAGGGAATACGATGGCATGAATTAACTTGATCTTGGTGGCCAGCAACACATCCTTACACTGAAGAATTTTTTCTAGCTCCTTCATGACTGCCTTCCCAGTCTCAATCTCCTTCTGATTTCTTGGCTGCAGTCTCCCTTTTGGTTGATGATGGAACCAAGGAATAGAAAGTCTTCAACAATTTCAGTTTCCTCATTGTCAATCTTAAAGTTGTGTAAGTCTCCTGTAGTCACTACTTTTGTCTTCTTCATGCTCAGCTGTAGTCCTGCTTTGGCACTTTCTCTTTTAACTTTCAGCAGTAGTCGTTTTAAGTCTTCGCTATTTTCTGCCAGTAATGTAGTATCATCGGCATATCTCAAATTGTTCATGTTCCTCCCTCCAATTTTCACTCCACCTTTCAAAGGAATCCGCTTTCTTCCTGTCAGCTTTCTTCATTGTCCAACTTCCAAGAACACTCTTTGCATTTGTTGTGTGCAGTATTACGGCGATCTCTCTGTATTCGCATCTTACTTGAGCTTTCCCAGATGTTCATATTTCACAATTTGGTTTTAACTACAGATAATAGAAAATGATATCGTAAAACAACTTCAGATCCAGAGTCAAATGTTTATAGTACCCAAAGGATGGTCTTTCCCCAAAACCAGCCAGTATGAAGGAGCAGTTCAGCAAGAAAGGGACTGGAATGCTGGCTGGAGAGGAAAGGTTAAACACTTTCTACCCTAGAACTCTTTCCCCACATCCAATTCAATTTCCCTCCGGGGAGATACCATCAGGGGTATCCAAGCGCTTAGCCTAGCTTTGCTCTCCCTAGGCCTTTAGAGATTCCCAGCAGACTTGTCCTGCAAAGGAAAGGTGGCGTGCTGTGCTTCTCAGACTCCAACTGGGTACCAGGTGCATAATTACTAACTACCGTATAGTTTAGCTGAACTACAGCGCCATCCTAAACAGAGTTATATTTTTCTAAGCCCATTGACTTCAAGAGACTTAGATAGGTGGTATCTCCGCTTCGGGTTTCACTGTTAGCCATGGCACATGGGGAAAAAATTGAATTAATTTCACACTTACTTACTTAGGTCACTTTCATGCATACCGAATAATGCACTTTCAATCCACTTTCGATGCACTTTAATGATCGTGTGCAAGTGGATTTTCCATTTCACACAGGACACTTTCACACATGCCCAAATAATGCACTTTCAATCCACTTTCAATGCACTTCGCAGCTGGATTTTACTGTGTGAAACACCGAAATCCACTTGCAAACTATCATTAAAGTGCATTGAAAGTGGATTTAAAGTGCATTATTCAGTATGTGTGAAAGCGCCCTATTTACTTCCTTCATATCCCACCTTTCTTCCAAGTGGGGAGGGAAAGAGCAGCTGACAATGTTCTCTTCTCCTCACTTTTATCCTCACAACGACCCTGTTAGGCAGAGAGCGTGTGACTGGCCCAAGACCGTCCAGCCACGCTCTCCGCAGAATAGGGACTCATAAGCCAGTCTCCCATATCATAGTCCGACGCTCTAACCACCACACCACTACACTGGAGTACTTCCCAGGAACTTGTGAAGCATTTATCAAAGGAAGCCCCACAATACATGAATACAGTGATATGGGGAGGGGGGAATTAACTTTGGTATTAAAGTCCTATCAGCCTTCTGCCTTTGCTCTTTCCATTGCTTCAAAGGCATTTACAACAATCACTTTCCAATTATGAGCCTGAAAAGCGTTTTCTGACAACCAAGATGAATGCAGAATTCCTCTACAGCCTCAATCAGCTATCGTTATCTTTTATTTTCTCTACTTCCCCTGAAGAAAATTAAACCCTTCTTCTAAGATTGAGTGGTTCTTGTAAAAAAAAAAAACCAAAAAAACCCCACCGCAACCAACCAAAAGCATTAGAAAGGAACGTTGCATCACAAATCGGTATTCTGAGCAGTTAATAATAAGCTGTTAGACATTTGAGATATTAACACAATAAATTCTTGAACAAGTGAGGACGTATAATGTGTGGGCCAGCGAAGCTCCGCTTATTCTTTCCAACTTACTGGAGAGAGACTTGAAACGTGCATTTCAAGTCAATAGTGCTAATGGAAGCTCAAGGTCAGAGGAGATGGAGGTACAGTCTTAGAAAGGAAAATCAGCCAGGGAGGCAGACAATGAGAAAACTGCAGGCAACCCACGGTGGAAGCCCCGTATCCAAGTTCTTCTGTGTTCTGTCCATGCATTTGCAAAGTTCGGAAAAAGCAATGGTTACCATGTCTCCCTGTGACTTAAGGTTGCCAACCTCCAGGTACTCAGCACAGATGCGAGGGTAATTAACAAAGTGCAAACATTTATATAAATCGCTACACAAATACAACACTGAACATCAACTAGCCTATCATATATACATATACATCCAAAATATATCCTAATAAACATAATATATAAATAAACACACGAGTCAAAGTGTTCATGCAGTCATCAATAGTCCAAATATCATATAAGGAGTGGTTCCATGAAGGTTCCCACAAAGTGGTTGCACAGAAAGGTGGGGGTACAGCCTTTTCGATTTCTTGTCTCAATCTCTTCTTCAGTCCCCCCTTAATATATAAACAATTATGTACGGTAATAGTTATCCATAAGACATTCCTCTCAATTATACTTATATTTATACCACGTACATTACATATACTTGCAATATTCATTCATTTTTATAAGCTCGCTTTGTTAATTACCCTCGCATCTGTGCTGATTTCCAAACCTCCTGGTACTAGCACAGGAGTGTCCTTTTCCTACAACCTCCAGGTACTAGCTGGAGATCTCCTGCTATTACTACTGATCTCCAGCCGATAGATATCAGTTCACAGGGTTGCCAGGTCCCTCTTCGCCACCGGCGGGAGGCTTTTGGGACGGAGCCTGAGGATGGCGGGGTTTGGGGAAGGACTTCAGTGCCATAGAGTCCAATTGCCAAAGCAGCCATTTTCTCCAGGGGAACTGATTTCTATCGGCTGGAGATCAGTTGTAATAGCAGGAGATCTCCAGCCACCACCTGGAGGTTGGCAACCCTATCAGTTCACCTGGAAAAAATGGCTGCTTTGGCCATTGGACTCTATGGCACTGAATTCCCTCCCCAAACCCCTCCCTCCTTAGGCTCCGCCCCAAAAACCTCCCTCCGATGGCGAAGAGGGACCTGGCATCCCTACTGTGACTGGTCTTTTCTACCAACATAGGGAACCTGCATATAGGGTTGCCAGGTCCTTCTTCACCACCGGCGGGAGTTTTTTGCGGTGGCGCATGAGGAACGCAGGTTTGGGGAGGGGCTTCAATGTCATAGAGTCCAATTGCCAACGCAGCCATTTTCTCCAGGGGAACTGATTTCTATCAGCTGGAGATAATTTATAATAGCGGGAGATCTCCAGCTACTACTTGGAGATTGACAACCCTACCCACATAGCCTCTTATCATTTTGGAGAACCGGGTTTATTTCAAACTGCAAGCCTTCTGTTAAGTCCGCGTGGGGAGGACACACGAGGTCGAGACGGAGTTCCAACAACAACGCTTTATTGTAGTCCAGAACAGAACTGAGACCTGTGAAACCGGGCCGCTTATATTCCCCGCCGATCCGTGATGGGGGGAAACAACCCCCGGGTCGCCAACAGCGCAACCCGGCTTAGGGCCAATGGGGCGCGCTGGCTTGGGCCAAGGACTTAGGAGCCTTCGCCTGGAACTCAAGCTCCTAGGTTTCCCCCTGCTTACTATCCTATGTGCATACATAACACCTTCCCCCTCAAGTACAAGAGGTTGTTGGGTTTGCTGCCGTGAGGTTAGTTTTGCGGTGAGCAAGTCGAACATGGAGGTCACCGAGGAAGGCGTTGTAAGTAAATAACAAGGAAAATTTATTTATTTCTAGCTGAGTTTCCAAGCACAGATCAGCAGCACACTTCTCCAGGTAGTCAAAGGAAAGGCCAGGCTGAGGCACACAACTTTAAGCTAGACATGGCTCCCGGTTGCCACCTCCAGGTTGGGAAATAAGCTAATAACTCAGGCTGAAAACCTCCACACAGATGTCTCTCACAGCACTCTACATAGGGTTGCCAACCTCCAGGTGGTGGCTGGAGATCTCCCACTATTGCAACTGATCTCCAGCCAATAGAGATCAGTTCCCCTGGAGAAAATGGCTGCTTTGGCAATTGGACTCTATGGCATTGAGGTCCCTTTCCTCCCCAAACCCCACCCTCCTCAGACTCCACCCCCAAAATCTCCAGGTATTTCCCAACCTGGAGGGGGCAACCCTATCTATATATGTTAAAATGTAAGCACGTATTCTCTCCATGGCAGCTTTACTTAGACTCTTGTAGAGTGCAGGTTTATAAAGAGAGAACTTCAGACAGTCGTTCGTCTCTTTGGCCTTGATCGATCAGTTCCAGTAACCAGCTGCCGCTCGATCCATACCGTTCGCTAGGGAGCCGTCATAATGCTGCAAAGTCGTGTTTGGATTTCGCTTCCCAGAGAAGGTCACCAAACATCATGATGCCTCGGGGACACCCTTAACAGGAGCGCACCGATCCGAGTGTGTGTGCTTTGTTCTCCCTGGGAAATTAATTAATCACAACAGGTTTACTCGGCCTTCAGTAGGCCCATCATAGCAATAGGAAAAGGTCATCGAGGGAAACATGCTGACCCTCTACAGATTATCCTACATAACTAATCAAGTGCATGTTGCTTTTCTCAACCTAACCAATCTGTTCTTCTGCTAGGCTCCTGATGGCTGTCCCCTCTCAGCAACAGGCAGTGAGTCTTATTTCTCTGGGGTAATCAAAGGACCGTTGGTGCCTCCTTATTCTGTGGTTGCCAACCTCCAGGTACTAGCCGGAGATCTCCTGCTATTACAACTGATCTCCAGCCGATGGAGATCAGATCACCTGGAGAAAACAGCCGCTTTGGCAATTGGACTCTATGGCATTGAAGCCCCTCTCCTCCCCGAACCCCGCCCTCCTCAGGCTCCGCCCCAAAACCTCCCGCCGGTGGCGACGAGGGACCGGGAGACCCTATTGCCAACTCTGGGTTGGGAAATTCCTAGCGATTTGGGGACGGAGAATGGGAATAGCAGGGTTTGGGAAGGGGCGGGACCTCAGCAGGGTATGTAGCCATAGAGTCCACCCTCCAAAGCTGCCATTTTCTCCAGGGGATCTGATCTCTGTCATCTGGAGATTGGTTGTAATTCCGGGAGATCTCCAGGCCTCACTTGGAAGTTGGCAACTGTGCTGTATTCTAGGTTTGCCAACCTCCAGGTGGTAGCTGGAGATCTCCTGCTATTACATCTGATCTCTAGGCGACAGGGATCAGTTCACTTGGAGAAAACGGTCACTTTGGAAGGTGGGCTCTATGGCATTATACCCCATTGAAGTCCCTCCCCTCCCCAAACCCCGCCCTCCTCAGGCTCCACCTCCCAAATTTCCAGGTATTTCTCAACCCAGAGCTGGCAACCCTACCTTATCCTGATACCTAGTATTAAGGACACACAGAAAGTTCTTGTTTTCAGACAAGGCTTTAGGTGGTGAGTCTAATACTACATAATACAAAAATTGTGTAGATTGGTGAGGCTGAAATACTCATTCAAGTTATGGAGGTTCCCTTATTGTTCCTGCTCCACATGAAAGCTATCACGTTTACCTAAACAGCGCACATGAACACACATGAAGCTGCCTTCTACTGAATCAGAGTCTCGGTCCGTCAAGGTCAGTATTGTCTACGAAGACTGGCAGCGGCTCTCCAGGGTCTCAGGCTGAAGTCTTTCACATCACCTACTACCTGACCTGATCCTTTTAACTGGAGATGCCAGGGATCGAACCTGGGACCTTCTACACGCCAAGCAGAGGCTCCACCACTGAGCCACAGTCCCTACAAAGGGGGAAGAGAGAGAGATAACCCAGGCTGGAAAGCAACGTGAGCCTCATGGGCAAATATTCTAGGAATATATGGAATAATATGGAATAATCTCAGACCAAGCTGGTCAAGGACACAAGAGCTGGTCCTATTCCATAGGGTTGCCGGCTCCAGATTGGGAAATATCTGGAGATTTGGGGGAGTGGACCCTGAGGAGGGTGAAGTTTGGGGAGGGGAAGATATAGGGCCATAGAGTCCACCTTCCAAAATGGCCATTGTCTCCAGGTGACTTGATTCACATAGACCATCCTGCACAGTCAGGTCTGAGTAGGGTTGCCAGGTCCCTCTTCACCATTGGCGGGAGGTTTTTGGGGCGGAGCCTGAGGAGGGCAGGGTTTGGGGAGGGGAGAAGGGTTGCCAACCTCCAGGTAATGGCTGGAGATCTCCTGCTATTACAACTGATCTCCAGCTGACAGAGATCATTTCGCCTGGAGAAAATGGCTGCATTGACAATTGGTCTCTATGGCATTGAAGCCCCTCCCCTTCCCAAACCCCGCCCTTCTCAGGCTCTGCCCCAAAAACCTCCCGCCGGTGGTGAAGAGGGACCTGACAACCCTAGAGGGGAGGGACTTCAATGCTATAGAGTCCAGTTGTCAAAGCGGCCATTTTTCTCCAGGTGAACTGATCTCAATCGGCTGGAGATCAGTTGTAACAGCAGGAGATCTCCAGCTAGTACCTGGAGGTTGGCAACCCTAGATCTAAGGCAGTATGTAGGCTTCAAGAATGCGAGTTTGAAGAACTTCTGCATAAACTAACACAGAAACTTCAAGAATTTCTGTCTCCTCCTCAGTTTAAGAGCCAGCGCCAAACATCCGTTTTAGTTTCTACTTATTTAGAAACAGCTTTGTGCATTATTTTTTTTGCCTGACATTACATGAAGCAGAACATGCCTGAGGCAATCTCTTTTTAACACTTCTGAGAAACATTTTGTCTGTAATTCTGAGCTGTCAACAGGTCAACCAATTCTTGGCTTGCTTTCTGCCAAGGGGGGGGGGAAACATTTTACAAGATGAGATATTGTACCAAAGTTTTATTAAATGCAGCTTCATCTTTCCCCTGCATGTTTGAGATATATATGGTGCAAAAGGAAGAGAAACTCTTTCAAAGAGGGGGGGGGGAGAAACCCCTTTCCCTAATAATTTTAAAAGACTCTGTGAAGTTTAAAGGCAACTAATCCAAGTAACTGTTTCTATCCTTTTTAAAAGAATGAGATAGTCTGTTTTAAACTGTTTCATTAGGATGAAATGAAAATGTATCAAGCAATATGAGGGAAAACTGTACTTTGGCCTAATTTTGCCTCTTAGTACTTGACTTAGATACTCCAACAATACAATCCTAAGAACAGTTACACCCTTCTAAGTCTGTTGAGTCTTAGAAAGGTGTGACTGTGCTTAGCAATTAGGGTTGCCAACCTCCAGGTGGTGACTGGCGATCTCCCACTATTGCAACTGATCTCCAGCCGATAGAGATCATTTCCCCTTGAGAAAATGGCAGCTTTGGCCATTGGACTCTATGCCATTGAAGTCCTTCCCCTCTCCAAACCCCACCCTCCTCAGGCTCCACCCCCAAAATCTCCAGGTATTTCCCAACCCGGAGCTGGCAACCCTATTAGCAATGCAAACAAATCAGGAACGGACAATGTATTTCACTTCCTATGGCTCCAACAGGGTTTTTTTTAACCAGCATTTCAGAATCTAATCTGGCTTCAGATTTGGATAATTCTTACTTTCCGCTGCCTTAAAAGAGATCCTGAAATCCCCCTCCTTTCAACACATTTTCTTTGATAGCTGAACATACCCCCCCTCCTTTTCTGTTGTTGTTAAGTTGCAACTGACTTATGGCAACCCCATTGGGTTTTCAAGGCAATAGATGTTCACAGATACCATAGTTTGCCATTGCTTGCCTCTGCGTATCAACCCTGGACTTCCTTGGTGGTCTCCCAGCCAAGTACTCACCAGGGCTGACCCTGCTTAGCTTCTGAGATCTGATGAGATCAGGCTAGTGTGGGCCCTCCAGGTCAAACTAACGAGTGGTTTGCTATTAACTGCCTCTGCATAGCACCTTCCCTTTCCTCTTATCTGTGTTGTCTCTTTAAGCACCTAATCTGGTGAACGGGGTTGGTTTTTCTCACTCCTCCACATGCAGCCAGCTGGGTGACCTTGGGCCAGTCACAGTTCTCTCCAACCTCTCTCAGCCCCACCTACCTCACAAGGTGTCTGTTGTGGGGAGAGGAAGGGAAGGTGATTGTAAGCTGCCTTGAGACTCCTTAAAAGGTAGAGAAAGTTGGCATATAAAACCCAACCCTCCTCCTCCTTCTAGTACCTAGCATAAAAATCCATGTGAGGATCCAGTGACTCAGCCGTTTTCCACACCAGAATTCATCTCTCTCTGAGGACAGACAGTATCGGCTGCAGTCTCTCTGGGTTGATCTCGGGCTGCCTCCATCAGCCGAAGAAATACACAAATGGGATCAGAACAAACAGGGTAAATGTATCCACACTGATAGGTGGATGGGGGTTCAAAGAGAGAAGAAATGGTTGCCCGCGCCCCTTTCTGGAGGCAGTGTGGAGGTGATCCAGAAGAAGATGGAGTTGTGAAATGGGAGAAAGGAAGGCCATGTAAAGCACACTTCACCTCTGTATTTAAAAAAAGGTACAGGTAGTCCCCTGTGCAAGCACCGGGTCGTTCCTGACCCATGGGGTGATGTCACATCCCAACGTTTCCTAGGCAGACTTACAGGGTGGTTTGCCAGTGCCTTCCCCAGTCATCTTCCCTTTACCCCCAGCAAGCCGGGTACTCATTTCACCAACCTCGGAAGGATGGAAGGCTGAGTCAACCTTGAACCGGCTACCTGAAACCAACTTCCATTGGGATCGAACTCAGGTGGTGAGCAGAGCTTGGACTGCAGTCCTGCAGCTTAGTACTCTGTGCCACGGGGCTCCCTTCACCTCTGCATAGCTTACCGCAAAATAGTTGATAAGAGGGTTATGCGGGCGCTGGCAGAATATTACACAAACAAGGCAGACGTGATTACATGGTGTCTCCTCCTTTTTTTCTCCCTGAGTGGTAGATTAAGATTTTTCATTTTGGAGGCCATCTGCTTCACAAGTATGACACACCTGTTCCACAACTCCGTGTGGGCAAAGCACGAAATCTGGAACTGTTTCACACACACACCCCCACACACAACACCACACTACTTGATCAGTAGTTTAAGAAGTAGAATTTAGCAGGAAAAAGGAACCACAATGTGGACAAAGAAATATGCAAAAGTAAGATTGTCCCTCTCCCCTGCCTAAGGTTGATGTTTAGTATATAGCATTTTGAGAGATGCAGGCAAGAGAATCATTACCTGGTATTGTAGAAGCCTAAAAAGTCAATTAGTGATTAAGGAAGGCAGATGTTCCTTTCCTTGCATAGCAGCTGTCAGATTAATTATCTTGCTCTGCTTATTCAAATAGAGAAGCAGAAAATGTACTGGTAGTCCAAAGCCACTCTTAAAATGTTTAACCTGGAGTCAGTCAGTCTGTCTACAGGTTGAGTATCCCTTATCCGGACTGCTTGGGACCAGAAATGTTTCTTATTTCAGATCTTTCCATATTTTGGTATATACATAATGAGATATCTTGGGCACGGGACCCAAGTCTAAGCATGAAATTCTTTTATGTTTTATATATCCTTTATACACATAGCCTGAATGTAATTTTAAACAGTATTTTTTAATAATTCTGTGTACATTGAACCATTAGAAAGCAGCTTGGTGCACTGTTGAAGGCCTGTGAGTAATGCCTGCCAGGTGCCTCTAGGAAGCCCACAAACAAGACGACTGCAGCAGCATTATTCTGCCTGTGTTTCACAGCACCTAATAAAACAGGCCTGCTCCTCTGATCCTGGAGATCATGCATCATGACTAGTATCCATTTTGACTAGTAGCCAGGGATAGCCCTCTCCTCCATGAACATGTCCACAGGTGTAGTTTTCAGTATCAGGTGTAGTTCAGAGTCAGCCCTGGTTAGTATTTGGATGGGAGACCACAAAGGAAGTCTAGGGTTGCTATGCAGAAGCAGGCAAGGGCAAACCACCTCTAAGAACATAAGAAAGGCCCTGCTGGATCAGACCGAGGCCCATCAAGTCCAGCAGTCTGTTCACACAGGGGCCAACCAGGTGCCTCCAGGAAGCCCAAAAACAAGACGACTGCACTAGGAAGCCCACAAAACGAGTCGACTGCATCAGCATTGTCCGTCCTGTGTTCCCAAGCACCTAATATCACAGGCATGCTCCTCTGATCCAGGAGAGAATAGGTATGCACCATGACTAGTGTTCATTTTGATTAGTAGCCATGGATAGCCCTCTCCTCCATGAACATGTCCACTCCCCTCTTAAAGCCTTCCAATTAATGTGTTGGATTCAGCTGGCTTTTCAGTTGGTGAAAAGAGAGGTCTGCTTAAACTGCCAAAAGGCGATGTTGCAGATCATGAAAGCCATATTGAGAAATGTCCACTCTCTCTATACCACGCACACTGACCCTAAAGCACCTAATATAATAGGCATTCTCGTCTGATCCTGGAGAGAATAGGTCTGCATCATGACTAGTATCCATTTTGACTAGCAGCCATGGATAGCCCTCTCCTCCATAGACATGTCCACTCCCCTCTTAAAGCCTTCCAAGTTGGCAGCCAACACCACATCCTGGGGCAGGGAGTTCCACAATTTATTTGGGAGGGAGAACAAGGCGTCAACATAATTAACTCCCCCACCCTCCAGCTTTAAAATTCCTATTTCTGTGCTGCAACCTTTATTTGGGACGGGATAATAGCGTTGCAACATCCCCCCCCCCTCCACCCCCCATTCCCTGCAGAATCCGCTTCCCGAATTTCTCTCCCTCGCCCCACTCGGAGCTTCCTCTCCCTGCAACGCCGCGTTCCTGCCTGCAGGGGGAGCCCCCGGACACCGGCGGGACGCGGCGGAGAGCAGCCGGGCTCCCGCGATTGGGCGGCGGAAATCTTCAAAAACGCCGTTTTAAGATTCCCGCCAATGAGGAAGCGCGCTTTCCCGAGATGGACGGAGTAGCCGCCCAATGGGGGAGAGGCGCCGAGAGCTCCGCGGCTCCGCATTGGGCGGGGAGGGAAGGCGGGACGGGGCAGCAGTGGCGGGAGGATTTGGATGCTGGTCGAGAGGTTTGGGCGGCGGGACTATTTTTTTTGGGGGGGGGCGCGAAGTTTGAGCGGGGGCGGCGGAGGGAGACGGAAGTGACGCGCGCCCCTCCCCCCACCAACGGTCGCCGCTCCTGTGGCGCGAGGCGGGCCTGGCCCGGGATTAGCCGGGGTCTTCCCGGGACAAGGCCGCCCGCCGGTCGCTAATCGCCTCGGGGCCCTCCAGGCCGCGCGGACATGGAGCCGCCGCCGCCCCTGGGCCGAGGCCGCCGGGCCCGAGAGAACAAGGGGCTCCGCGGGGACCCCCCGGCCGGCGGCCATGGGTGGGAGGCCCCCGCCGGAGGAGGAGGAGGAGGAGGAGGAGGCAAGAAGCCCAAGTTTGTGAGTATGGCGGGCCGGGGGTGTCGGGGCCCCTGGGGGGGGGGGTCAGCCCTCACAACAGCCCTGCGAGGTAGGCGAGGCTGGGGTGGGGGCTTCTTTCCTCCTCCCGCTCAGTGGGCCCGTCTGTCTATCTAATCTACCTAATTGATTAATCTGTTTAATGTACCTATTTGTCTAACCATTTATCTAATTTAGTTTTTTATCCCCCCCACGAGGACTGAAAAGACTGTGTGTGTGTGTATATATATGTGTATATATATATATGTGTGTGTGTGTGTGTATGTATATGTATGTATGTATGTATATATATGTGTGTGTGTATATATATATGTATGTATATATATGTGTATATATACATATACATATACACACACAAACAAAATTTTATGTGTGTGTATGTGTATATATATACATATACATACACACACATATACATACATACACACATTTGGTTTATCCTTGGTCAATGGGTCTATCTGTCTAACTATTCATCTATCATTAATCTATCTAGCTATATGTTTTATTTAGTTTGTTTACACCCCCCCCAGGGGGACTGATCTAATTTAGTTTGTTTATCCCCCCCCCCCCCGCATGAAGACAGGGGACCTTTAGATATACACATACACACACACATATACATGCATACACACATTTAGTTTATCGTTGGTCAATGGGTCTATCTGTCTAACTATCCATCTATCATTAATCTATCTAGCTATATATTTTATTTAGTTTGTTTAACCCCCCCCCAAAAGGGGGACTGAAAGCAATTTATTTGTTTTCATTCATTTTGTTTATTACGGTCAGAGACCAGCTTAAAGCAATTTATATTCTGCCCTCCTCCACTCTGCCTTCACAACAGCCCTGCAAGGGAGGCTCAGCTCGGGGGTTTGTCATAGGAGCATAGAATCGTAGAGTTGGAAGGACCACCAGGGTCATCTAGTCCAACCCCATGAACAGTGCAGGAAATTCACAACTACTTCCCCCCACACCCCATGTGACCCCTACTCCATGCCCAGAAGATGGCCAAGATGCCCTCCCTCTCATCATCTGCCTAAGGTCACAGAATCAGCAATGCTGACAGATGGCCATCTAATCTCTTCTTAAAAACCTCCATTGAAGGAGAGCCCACCACCTCCCAAGGAAGCCTGTTCCACTGAGGAACCGCTCTAACTGCTAGAAAATTCTTCCTAATGCCGGTCACATTGAGGCTAATTCTCCCCTCCCCACACTCAGTGGGACCATCTATCATCTACCTATCTATCTAATTTAGTTTGTTTATACCCTGCTTTCCCAAAGTGCTGTACATTGTTCTCTCCTCCATGTTAGCCTGACAACAGCCCTGTGAGGTAGGCGAGGATCAGGGTTCGCAGTCACATTGAGGGAGATTCTCTCCCCACTCCTCCTGGTCAGTGGGACCAGCTGCTCCTGTGAGGAGCTTTGCCATCTATTTATTTTGTTTAGCTTGTTTATTCCACCAAACTATCTTTAGATAATTTTTTTCTCAAAAAGCATTTTATTTAAAAAATCGGATTTAAATTAACTAAGAAATCCTTTAAAAAAACACCATTGATTTTTATCCACTCTGGTAGGAGATATTATCAGAGGCCACTTTGAGATCCATAGAAGCAGTAAACAATTCCCCCCTTAGCATATGATGAATATTTCTCAGCAAGAAAGGAGAGCACCTATGCATCATGCAATGTAGATGTACCTTTTTAACAGCCAATTTGTTCTGGACCTGGTATTGACAAGTTGTAACTCCAGCTGCGAACTTTTAGTTGTAGATGAGATGCATGCAGCTTTTCTTGTATTGATAACAGACTGATTGGTCTGTAGTTGGCTGGAGAATGAGGTCTTATATATCAAGCTGGTTATCAATTCTGGTTTTATTAGCAAGCTCAACAATTGATTCCTTTTGTATATTAAGCCAAATGTCGCACTTGCTTCCAACAAAACCAGCACGGGTATCCCAACATGCACCTTAGAGGTAGGGGCAAAGTGGAAAAACGACAGTCTTTCATTTTATCTGTGGCTTTTAAAGCCTCTTTAACGTAAGATGGGATCATAATGGATTATTTCTTTTGCAGCACTTGCACATCAAGACACTGACAGATGATGTGGTAAGATTATTTGCTTGCTTATTTTGGATGTTGCGTGACTAACCTGGCGCCTTGGTTTCAAATAACGTAGATGCTTCATTGTAGCAAAGAAAAAAACAGCTTTGGAAAGCAATGTTAAGCTGTGTGCTGTGCAAATTTGGCTGTTAACTGAAATATATTAAGTTGAGTATGCCAGTGGTCAATGATTCTTTTAATGTAGCAATCTTAGTCATGAGGAAGATGTCCTGTGATTTTCTGCAGCTCTAAGGGAGATTGCTGCAGTAATTCTTCTGGTTCAGGGTTTCTCAGACTGGGTCCAGTGGGTCTCTTTAAGGGGATTCACGAGCCCTTTGCAAGAACACATACCCTGTTTGTGCCTCCAACACTCACCTAGCCAATACAGAAATGAAGCCATCTCAGTTTACTAGGAATGGAGGGTGGTGGAACAGGGATTCTTTTCCTCTTTAAAAAGCAAAATGCACATTTTGCTACCTCAAGTCCAATTTCAACGGGAAAGAAAGGTGTTTTTGAACAACAAAAACTGTTTGGAAAAAGCTGGACAGAGATCTCATTAACAAGCAAAAATGGAGTATACATGCCAAACTGAATTAGGTTACAAAATTGTCACTAAGAATCACAGTTCTCTCAGAGCTCTGTCAGCCTCATCTACTTCACAAGGTGTCTGTTGTGGGGAGAGGAAGGGAAGGCAATTGTAAGCCAGTTTGAGACTCCTTAAAGCAGGGATGGGGAACCTCAGGCCCGGGGGCCGTATGCGGCCCCCAAGGACATTTTCTGTGGCCCTCGGTAGCTCCGGGGCCGGGTGTGTGTGTGTGGGGGGAAGCGTGGAGGCTGGGGCCTGGTCGCGTGGGGCCGGCATGCGCGGGTGTGTGTGTGTGGGGGAAGGCTTTTCTTTCTTTTCTTCCTCTTTTTCTGTCACTCCTTTCTCTCCCTCTCTCCCCTTTTCTGTCTCTTTGTCTCCCTCCGTCCTTTTCTTTCTTTCTTCCCCTCCCTCCATTTCTTTCTCCCTTTCTCCTTCTTTTTCCCTCCCTCCCTTTTCCTCTTTCTCTGTTTTCTTTCTTTCCTTCCTCCTTTCCTTCCCTGCGGATCGGCTGCGGGCTGCGCCCCCCTGGCGCCTCGTTTGCTCGGGCCCACCGCTGGCTGCCCTCCTGCCTGGGAGGGGGAGGACGACGGGAGTGGGGGTTCCCTCCAGGCCTTCTCTGTGTGGCCTCCCCTGGGGTTGTCAACCTCCAGGTGGTGGCTGGAGACCTGGCAACCCTAGCCTCCTCCCCCCCGCCGGGAGATCTACACCTGGTTATGGCCCCCGAATGATGTTATAAATGTGCAAATGGCCCTTGGCAGGAAAAAGGTTCCCCACCCCTGCCTTAAAGGTTGAGAAAATCACGGTATAAAAACCAGTTCTTCATGGGCGGTCTCCCATCCAAATACTAAAGCTTAGTCTACAGCCCAAGGTTGGCATGTGGGCCCCCAATTCTGAGATTAGTCGTTACTGTTTTGATAGACTTCTCTTTATAGAAGAAATTTTATGATTTGTCTTTATACTTTTTTGTATATGTGTAAATAAACACTTGTTCTGGTTTTATGTTTATAGATTAAAATACAACAAGTGTTCTGTTGTTGTGGGTAAAATATAAATTTCGGAAATGTGATCATTCTAAGGGGGGATTGTTTTTGGTTGTTGTTCACAGATGGATCGATTTGCCAGCATACGAATTCCAGGCAGCAAAAAAGACAGGCCTCCTCTACCACATCTGAAGCAGTCTCATTCCTCAGCCAGTGACTGGCCTGTAACTGCAGACGGAGATGACTTCATCCTTACCCCGTTGTCTGATAGAGAGATTTTAACACTTTTTGAAAAAATGATGGTAAAGATCATAGTTGAATATTATGTGTTTCTATGGTGCTTTCTTAATATGATGTAGTTGAGACTAAAAATGTGGAGGCCCGGAAAAATTCAGAAAAAAAGGTGTGTGTGTTCCCCCCCCCCTATTTTTCTCCAAGGCTTTGCCCCACAATTTTTTCCAATTGAGAACTTGGAAAGTTTGAATGAATGAATGATTTTATTATTACAGCAATAGCCAGATGAGCTGCAAGGAAAGTTTGGAGATTACTGAAAGAAGCTCCTATGAAATTTTCTCTTAGAATGAGTGAAATGGTTTTAAAGGCAAGGTGGGCATGCTGTAGACACATACAGCTCTTAAATGTAAGATGCATTTCTGTACCTACAAGACAACCTAATCATGAAGGGAGCGTGCAGGGCTTTCATTACTTTTCAGAGGTTGTTTATCACCTGTTATCCTTTTGACCCAACTTGTGGTTCACTTTTCACCTCCCCCTCAAACCACTGTAACACATTTACCTGCAGACTGAGTAAAAAGTAGCTTATTGCCCTAACGTGTGTGTGTGTGTGTGTGTGTGTGTGTGTGTGTGTGTGTGTGTGTGGGGAATCAGAAGGACGTGGTCAGAAACTGAATCACAGCTTCCGAGGAAAACTAAAAGTTTCATTGCGAACTGAGCTCTCTCCAACCAAGTAGCAAAATTAAAGTGTGTTAAGATAGCATAGGGTGTACCAGCTTGCAGTTTTCTCTCAAGTTTTGGGTGTATTTGCAGTTTTGCTTATGCAAAACTAAGGCATTTGTAACTTTTATATTCCATAAATATGTCAAGTATTGCAATTTTATGTGCTAAGTAAGTTATAAATTATGTACTATGTTAAAGCAGTAAAATTAGTTTAGCTTTGATAGGAAAGTAAATATTGCACATATTTCAATTTTCCCAACATTTCAGGGTATTTTCCCAGGGGCCTATGGAAAAAAACCCCAGTATTTTTTCTGTGGCTTCAAAATTTCCAGAAATGTTACATCTCTAGTTGGGACTCAGTTCTAGCAGTTCCCTTGCTGTAAAATAACAGTAGCAAAATGTTGCTTCCCTGAATCCATTCCAGAGATTGATCTCTTTACCTGCCCCCCCCCCCCCAATACTTGTTTAGCCAGCCGTCAGCACTGCCTGGAATGGAAGCCTTCTTGTAAAACAATTGGCTGCTGTTAGTTGTGAGTGAAAATTAGCGGTGGGGAGTAGTATTACCTAATTGTGAATGGTTCTTTCCTTGTCTGTCTGTGGCACTGGCTTTAAATTGACAAACCGCCTGGACACCACAGTGCTCTTTGAATATGGCTTGTGATAAAGCATCGTGCTTCAGAAGACTGAGGCAGCCAGCCTCTAAAGGACTCTCTCTGCTGTGTATCTTAGAGCACGTGCACCGGTTGATAAAGGTGCGAGCTTGGTAGTACTGGGTGCCCACTTCCCTTCAATTCAAAATCTTGTTCAGTGCTTTAAGCGCTCCTTCATCCATATGCCTGCTACAAATATTTTTTCTCAAACTCTTGGTTCTTTCTTTGCCTTTAAGCATCAGGACGTCACTGTTGGCAGCCTGTGCTATAGTACTGCCAAAATCCTGCGCTGCTTTTGTCAAATCCCTTTTGGTTGTTTTCATAATTATGATGAAAGCTAGTCCATTGTTCTTCCTATGTTGTTATGTTTTGTTTCTCATTGGTTTGTTTTTCCCCCTCTTGTAACCAATGGCCGATGGGCAGTAACTTGCACCACTAGAAATTCCAATGCTGTAGAAATAAAGGCAACTTGGCGACTAGTTCTGAGAGAGAAAACTTTTGTCTGTTAACTGGAGCTAGAAGTTGAGACTTAAAACGATGCAAACATGTTATGTTGCCTGACCTTGATTTTTTCTTCTTCAAAGGGTCAAGCTAGAAGCTGGTAGCCCTTTAAGCCATAGTTTAGCCAAGTAGCCAAAAGCATGTTTGTATGATTATATTAGAAACTGGGGGGCAAGATGCCAATAAAGGTATTGTATTTGTATGAGAAACTGGGGGGAGACCCATGGGTACGTACCTTCATTTCAGGTTAATTGTGGCTGCCGGCTGCTGTTGAATAGTTGAAAACAGAGGAAACTGAAATGCTACATATTCTTGGTAAAATCTTGTAGCTTGTTGGTTAAAAATACAGACTTTGA
The DNA here is from genome assembly GCF_029931775.1 of Euleptes europaea. Lineage (NCBI taxonomy): Eukaryota > Metazoa > Chordata > Lepidosauria > Squamata > Sphaerodactylidae > Euleptes > Euleptes europaea. The sequence goes on along the minus strand of NC_079327.1, from coordinate 4,900,283 downwards.
CAGGGCAGTGTTGCTTATTTTGTACAGTAGGGAGTGTCTAAAGGAGTTGTGGAGTTAGAGAAACTGGCTATGTAAGATACCAGTATTGCAAAAATACTCCTGAAACCCTCTTATGTGTTACTATGACTTTTTACATATAATTTAAATTGTGTATTAAAGTAGCTTCAAATACTCTTTCTTCTTGTTGTTTGATGCTATGACAGAGAAACTTATTTTGAATAATAAAATGGTCAGAAATATTTGGCACTCGAGTTGAAATATAACTTAAAAACTGTTTTTTATATGTCTTTTTGTGGGATTTAAAAGTCAGGTTAGCCAATCTTCATAACAGGAATGTGGATTGTAACAGAACTGAGAAGTTTGAAATGGTTAAGTTCCAAATGTATTGAAGTGGTTCACATACATGTGTTTAAACCTTTATTTTCTCCCAAGAGTGATTTGTGTTGGCAGTCACTGGTTTGTTTCTTAAAATTAAGCTTCTTTTACACTTAAACTTAAGCTGCTTTCTTTTTCACAGTGGTTCTTTAGTTGTAGGAGTTAAGAGCATTAACACACTTCCCCAGTTTCTCTCAAACTCGCCTGGGATCACACATTTCACAAGAGCTATTTTCCATTGAACTCTTAGGAATCACTCTATAAACCTTAGAGCTATTTTCCCTAGATAACTGGATATGGATCCTGTTCTGATCCAAAAACCCAAAATGTGTTCCTTTTTCACTCCTGAGGAGAATCCTCCACCTCACAGCTCACACATCGGTTTCCAAACTCTGTCCATAACTTATCTCTCAGTCAACTGTCAGAACTCTCCCACTCCAATTCTATTTGAACTCCCTATCAGTCATAGGGTTCTATGACCGGAAAAAACTCCATAGAATGCAGCTGTAAAGGTCCCCTGTGCAAGGTAAAGGTCCCCTGTGCAAGTACCGGGTCATTTCTGACCCATGGGGTGACGTCACATCCCAACGTTTTCTAGGCAGACTTTGTTTACGGGCTGGTTTGCCAGCACCTTCCCCAGTCATTTTCCCTTTACCCCCAGCAAGCTGGGTACTCATTTGACCGATCTCGGAAGGATGGAAGGCTGAGTCAACCTTGAGCCGGCTACCTGAAACAACTTCCATTGGGATTGAACTCAGGTCGTGAGCAAAGCTTTTGACTGCAATACTGCATCTTACCACTCTGTGCCACGGGGCTTCTTTAGAAGGTTTTTAACAGAGAAAACTAGTCCTGTGTAGAAATGGCTAATCTATTTTCATCATTCTTGAAAACAAGATGTCAGATCTTTCTAGTTTCTTTGACGATGGGCACTAGCTCAGTAGTAGAGCATCTGCTTGTCATGCAGAAGGTCCCAGGTTCAATCCCCGGCATCTCCAGTTAAAGGGACTAGGCAAGTAGGCGATGTGAAAGACCTCTGCCTGAAACCCTGGAGAGCCGCTGCCGGTCTGAGTAAACAATACTGACTTTGATGGATCCAGGGTCTGATTCAGTATAAGGCAGCTTCATGTGTTAGTCTTTGTATTGGTTTAGTAATTCACAGTGGGTAGCCGTGTTAGTCTGTCTGCAGTAGTAGAAAAGAGCAAGAGTCCAGTAGCACCTTAAAGACTAACAAAAATATTTTCTGGCAGTAGTTCTCTTGAACTTAATTGTGTTAAGTGAGAGGGGTATTGCGTATTTAAAGGAAATGGTGAAAAATTAATGGAGAGAATTTGGTCAAATGTAGTTGGTGTTTGAACAGTCTTAGCTGCTACTTTAATCCTTCATGACTGCCACAAGGACACTGTGGTGGTAACACCTGAATTTAGATAGCAGAGATTTTTTTATATTTCTCAAAAATAAGATGATGCTATTTGAAGAAATGTGCCATCTTGTTGATGGCTCTGAAGTGGCATAGGTTAGGAAAGCAGCTTAATTAGACTAGAGAATCACATATCTGATCTCTGTGCTTACTCTGCTTTCTTTTCCCCCCCTTAGGAAGATATGAATTTAAACGAAGATCGAAAGACTCCCCTGAGAGAGAAGGACTTCAATACCAAAAAAGAGATGGTGATGCAATATATTAGTACTGCTTCTAAAGTGGTGAGTTCCCTTCCACTTTAGATTTGCTCGAAAAGATCTTGCTGCTGCATCCCAGGAAACAAGATTATTCACATGCTTGCCTCCACAGTGTGAGAATACACCATGTAGAAACGACTCCTGCTGCTTGCCACACATGTAAAGGGAACTTAAGAGCACTTGTGTTCTTCACTGTATCAAGCAGTGACCTGGTAGTAGCTTAGCTTTTTGAAAATGCAGTGTTTGTTTGGCGCATGAATTAAAAGTGGCATTGAGCACTCAATCAGAACCAGAGTGATTGGGAAAGGCTGCAGACTGCTACGTCTGGAGCAGTTGATACCAATCCCCCACCCCCATCTTTTCGTGGCATGCAGGCCACAGCTAATGGCACTGCGTATGGCATCTCTGCTTCAACAGAGAATATGGTTATTGCTATGGAGATCAAAGTGTGTTTCTCTCTAGTAGACGGTACATATTTCTCTCAATAATGCCAAAAATGAAAGCGGTTGTGCAGAAGGTTTTGGTGGTCCATCACATTAAAAGCAGGCATATCCAGCTTGGTACCACAAGCCGATTGTGGGGGAAGGGGAGATTATAATTCAGCTTGTGAGGATTGGACCAGGTTCTATGGCAAAAAGGATGCAAAAGGAATCTGTGCATGGAAGCATGATTTCCCTTTCTCCCCTTTCCTGCTGGAGCCCGAAATGGACAGGGCTCATAGTATGTTGGAGAGTCATTCATTTAAAAAGTATAGGATTTCGTGTTTGTTTTCAGATTTCATTGTCCACTTGTTAATTTGTTTAAGGAAGAGCTTGGTTAACTCAGGTTGAAAAGGTATTCAAGTTAAATGAAGAACTGATTTTAAATTTAAAAGTATTTAAATTTTAGTCATTTAACTATTTAATTCAAATTCAGATTCAAATATTTATTTAAATCAAACTTATTTATTCAAAGAAATAATTTTTATATCCTTGTTGATATGTGAAAGTTTCCCCTGAATTGTATCACGTTTAATTTACATGTAGGGCATGTGTTTTCTCCGCATTCATTAGTGCGCCACAATGTGCACGTGTTGGGCACTTGTCGAGTGGCTGCTCATTCATTCATGTTATTCACCAATGCTTAATAGTGGATGTTCAGTCCTCATACCCCCTGCAGTAATGTTTGTATAAGCTCTTGTGTTGTGTACTTTGTTGCATTGTTAGGATCAACTTGGTGTAATTTTACCATGATCATATTATATATCTCTACTTCTAGATTCAGCTCGTGAAGTTTGGAACAGTATTTTGTCTCTTTGGTTCTACAAGTAATGCTCGAATAAGAGCCTTGTGAATTCCTCCTATGTGAAATGCAGTGAACTGGACGACAGATATACATGCTCATTTTATGCTTTTACTGATTTACCAATGTTAGTTTAAAAATCTGAAGCAACTTTCGCAGTAAATCCAATGTTGCTTTTTCAGGGAAGTCTCAAGAGCAGTAAACGGATCACTCCACAGGATTTCATCTGTGAACTAAAATCTGGAGCAGCTGATGAAAGGCTTGTTGGTCTTTTAGAATCGCTTCGTGTGTCATTGACCAGTAATCCTGTCAGGTAATGGAACAATTTCAAACTTTTTTTTTTTTTAAACAGTGCAGCTGTTTGTGACAGTCTTTTCATACTTTTGGCTTCCTTTCATTAAGTCAAGAGTTTTGTGAAAAGCTAGAGCTGACTTTATTTTGTTTAAAGCTGGAGATTATGATAAGAATCTCCGCTAACTTCTCACATGGAAGTGGTGCAAACACCATCACCTGCTTCAACATGGCTATCTCTCTTTTTTAGAATGTAAGCAGAAGGATAGATAAAGTAGCACAAAATTATAGTTGATTCTATTTTGAGAGTTTCTGTAGCTGTTTAGAAAGGTCTCCTCAAGATACGTGAATTACTATGCCGCTGGTGTACTTCATCTGTATTGCTCATTCATTTGGGACCAAATTAATCTCCATATCGTTATGATGTTGCCAAAAGGTCTCTTGAACTAAAATTAGAATTTGATTAAATCAACATGTTTAAAATGAACTGTATTGTGTTTTATGGAGATGTCTACATACAGATGGCGTGTGTGAGTTTATGAATGTAAAATGTTCATATGTTTCATAACTTCTCCAGCGATGTTTACGTATTCCCCTTCACATACATTGCTTGCAGTGCAGGGAGCATCATTCTTTGCAAAGGGAGTTTGCAAAGGGTGAAGCTCCTCTATTGATTTGGTTTGGTGACTTGTTTTAGTTTCTTTCGGAAGTCTTTTAAAGCAAGAACACAGAGGGCAAATATGCAGAAAGGTTAGCAAACTAGCAGACAGCAAAAATTAATGTGAGGGCTTTGTACTTTTGTTCAGCCAAGAAGCTGTCCAGGGTATGGGATTAAACGAGTATGTTCCTTTCCATTATTTACTGGTGTTGGCACCAAGGCCAGCAATAATGGGTTTAAATTGAGGGAAAGATAGCTGCTGGATATTAGGAATTTTTTTTTTTTACAATAAGAGTTGTTCGACAGTGGAATCGGCTACCTAGGGAGGAGGTGAGCTCCCCCTCACTGGCAGTCTTTAAGCAGAGGCTGGACAAACACTTGTCAGGGATGCTTTCAGCTGATCCTGCATTAAGCAGGGGGTTGGACTAGATGGCCTTAATGGCCCCTTCCAACTCTATGGTTCTATGACATCATTAGCTGAGCTGGGGCTTTGCACTTGGGTTTCTTCATCTTAGTCAAATGCTGTAACGACTATGCTACTATAGCTCTCTTGAAGACATGTAACCCAGTGTGGTGCCTTCAATATCAGGTGTGTGTCTGTCTCTTTGGCCTCCAACATGGGCATGGTTGCTGTGTACGAAGGAGTTTTTCTCCCCACAAACGGATTAAACTGTGGCTTTAAATCCCAGTTCGTGGGTAAAGAAAACCCTAAATTGCCCAGGCTCCCGCATTTGGATGTCACACAGCACTCTGGGGTTTGGTTCCAGGCTTTGGAAACCAGGAAACTCAATTGGGCTGCTTGCACATGGGGAAAAGGGAGCATGCTGGCACAGCAACAAGTGCATCGCATTCAGTCACTAGTGTGTTGGTTTTATGTGTTCCTTTCTTTCAAGTAACATATTTTATAATGATGACAGTGTATTCAGCCAGTTGACAACTTGGAAAAACAACAACTATCATTTCCTGTCTCAGAAAGATTGATGTAAAAAAAAAAAACTTTTCAGATTCTGAGCAAACTCTAGATGATTGATCATGCCCATAAAGTTAAATGGCACAAAGGAATCAATATAAACATCTCAAATGAGCAGTGACAAATGTATTTATACATGTATGTATAAAGATTTTGGCCTAGTTCTTTAGAAAATCTTTTCAAAAAATTAACGCTTATGGTATCCTGCTTTCAAAACTGAAAGACTGTAAATGTCAAACTCCAGTACTCAGAGTAACAATTAAATATAAGCAGAGTTTAAACATGATGGTGAGTAATATTATTTAATGAATAACATTCATGATAATTTTGAGAAAAATTTTTTGGGTGCAATCCTAAACAGGTCTACTTAGAATCCTGCTTGGGGCTGTACAATGGGGCTTACTCCCAGGAAAGTGTGTTTAGATTTGCTCAGTTAGTTACAGTTAAAAACATCAATTATTAACTTGTAATGAGTCAAAATATACTTCTATCAGGATTTCTTAATGGTAGTTGAAAAAAGAACTAGGAAATTTAATAGCTGCATATTTTTATTTAGGTGTGTGAGGCATTGTTCTTAGTAAACTACTTTGGGCAGAAGAGTGAGGTATAAATTAAGTAAATAAATAAATTCCCAACTAAAGAAAAGTGGTTATGGAGGCCAGCGTATAACGTCCAGATGTACAGATTATGAAAGCCTATGGGATGAGAAGGAAAAACCCCTGTACTTTTTCTTGTGTTTGCTAATGTATTTTTTAATCTTTTTTTGTTTTGTTGCAGTTGGGTTGAGAGCTTTGGCCACGAAGGGCTTGGAGTATTATTGGACATCTTGGAAAAACTAGTTGAATCCAAACAGTACGTCCTTTTGTGGAAATGTTCCAACTTCGGTACATGAACAATAACTTGCACTTACGGTTTAAATTGATTTTATTTATTCTATTGCATTCAGACAGGACAAAATTTTGAAGAAAGTACAGCATAAGATCGTACAGTGCATGAAAGCTTTTATGAATAACCAGGTCAGTGGTTTAATTTACTTTAGAAATTAAGATTGTTGTCCTCTCTATACTTTGAAGTAAATGAAACCAAATGAGATTACTTTCGAATATATTGTAGTGACAGTTGGGTGTATGTAAATACATAATTGCTGATTTGGTTAGTGTGTGCCAGGTCTGTTACGCTTCTGTAGCTCAAATGCTGTGAATTACTGTCATGTGTGACCAAATGGTATACCAGTGGGGCAGCCGAATCCTAAGGGGAGGGTCTGCAGTGGCCGGGAGTAGCGCAGGTGTGCTTCCTAGCTGCAAAAGAAACAAATTAAATGAAAGAAAGGCTACCCACCCCCCATTGGATTTAGCGAGGCTATGCCACCTATTTTGGTGGCTTAGCTATGCCGCAGCGCAAAGTGGCATTCCTGAGATGAAACGGGTCTGGAAGCTGACTAATGTCTCCTCCACCCCTGGAAATGCCCCAGGAATGCCACCCCATGCCGGTGTGGGCTTTCCCTTCTGGGGTTTCCTTGCCAGTGTGGCAGTGACGACAGCAAAGGCCAGCACAGCTTTGTGGCGCACCGGTGTGTTTGCCCTCGAACCGGCGTAAGTGTATGACTTCCAGTAACTTCATTTATTTAGCAGAGGGTTAAACATTTTTGATCATTTTTTTCCCTTTTTTGTACTCTGTATTGTATGAATAAGATTGTGGGCAAAATTGTGCCTGCGCTCCAGAGTTATAAACTGGGGAGCAGATGATCGCCCTAATTGAAATAGAGGGGAAAAACTCACCCACACTCTCAGTAAAATGCAATTCTTGTGCTGGATGTTATAAATATATTGAATGCTGGGCTGGCCCTAGGAAAAATAGCTCATCTAGGGTTTGGTCCTGAATGAATAGGCCAGTGGTTAGTGCAAGCTAGTGGCTTCAGATGCCAGACAATAGACACCTCCGTTCTTCTAGGTGCGCTGGGCAATGTTTTTCATATTCTTTGTGCTGATCTGTTTATTTTGTCTGTTGCAAAAATCTGACCTATTTCATTTGCTCCATGACCTTTACAGCAAACAATGTATAAGCTATAAACTTTTATTTATGTGTTACTGTATTGCATTTTTCAAATTTCATTGCTGCCAATTCTAGTGTTTTATTGTTTGAATTTTATGCAACTGGACACCTAAAATTAATTAAAAAACAACACATTTTTCCTTTTTTGGTGGATGTATGCTTTATGGAAAGATGTGGATGTTGGCTTTTTGATAGGAAAAGATCCTATCAGAAGGTCGGACTAGAACCAACGGGTTGAAATTAAATCAAAAGAGTTTCCAACAGTTAGAGCGGTTCCTCAGTGGGACAGGCTTCCTCGGGAGGTGGTGAGCGCTCCTTCTCTGGAAGTTTCCAAGCAGAGGCTAGATGGCCATCTGTCAGCAATGCTGATTCTATGACCTTAGGCAGATGATGAGAGGGAGGGCATCTGGGCCATCTTCTGGGCATGGAGTAGGGGTCACTGGGGGTGTGGGGAGGGGAAGGTAGTTTTGAATTTCCTGCATTGTGCAGTGGGTTGGAATAGATGGCCCTGGTGGTCCCTTCCATTTCTATGATCCAGCATGGCACAGTAGATCCTGTTGCGGCAGTCTCAGTCAATTGTTGGAAACTTTCTGTGCATGGTACGTGAATCATGTGTGAGAGGACTGCCGTTAGGTTCATCGTACTCCTGTTGCTGTTTGGAGCCGTTCCAGAAGAACGTAGCCTTGCTTCAAAACCTATCAGGAGACCTTTTATCCTGGCGGACACAGATCTCCTTGAACTGCACGTTAGTTGGTTGAATCTTATGCTTCCTGCTAAACTTAACTTCTCCTTCTTCCTCTTCAGTATGGTTTGGAGAGAATAATGGGCGAGCAGAGAAGCCTTTCGCTGCTGGCTAAGACCATTGATCCCAAGCACACCAATATGATGACCGACGTAGTGAAGCTTCTTTCTGCAATATGTATCGTTGGCGAGGAAAACATGTAAGTACGGTGTCGCTTGGCCAGCTACCCAGTTCACAAATATTTTAAAAAGAACCGTTGTCTTTTAAACTGGGGCAGCGTTGAGTTGTAACTAGGAACAGTTGTGTGCTAGCTCGGAGGAAAAAATAATTTTGAAAATAAGCGTTGCAACTAAGTCGCAAGGCTGGTCCAAAAAAGCTCCTTTGTTTTGAAGAGAACCTTTTGAAAACGATTTGCCGCACACAGAGACGGCAGCTCTATTTTTCAAACATCTGTGGAACCATGAGAGCTACATGGCCGTTTACAGAAACATATCCGTACTAGTTGCCAGATTCGGAATGAAATTCTTTGTGTCTAGACAACTGTAGCCTGGCAAGGTTGTTTTTTGAAAGAGCTTTTAAAAAGCTTCAGGCACCCTTGTTGATTTACCTGTCAAAACCATTCCTTTTCCTCTCTCTCTCTCTCTTTTTTTAAATAACTGATAGCCTCGAAAAAATTTTGGAAGCGTTGACTGCAGCAGCAGAAGAAAGAAGCATTGATAGATTCTGCCCCATTGTGGAAGGCCTGCAAGGGAATTCAGTCCATTTGCAAGTAAATGATACCTTTCTTTGTGGCACTTTCACTCCAAATAAATGCAGCTCTTGCGTTTGGATTTACTTGAGGAGAAGGAAATAGTGGGGTGTGCTTGGCTCCAAACATAGACGCATAGGCGGAGAAACATAGAAGCCATTATGCTGGCGGAGAGTTACTGTCCTGTCCGAGGTCGGTAAAATGAGTACCCAGCTTGCTGGGGGTAAAGCGTAGACGGCTGGGGAAGGCAATGGCAAACCACCCCGTAAACACTCCTGTGGTTTGAAGAAGAAAGTTGATTTTTCTATGCCGACTTTCTCTACCACTTAAGGCAGAATCAAAACTTAAGGCACAATTCCCCACAACGGACACCATGTGAGGTAGTTGGGGCTGAGAGAGAGTGACTAGCCCAAGGTCACCCAGCTGGCTGCATGTGTAGGAATGGGGAATTCACCAGATTAGACTCCGCCACTCATGTGGAGGAGTGGGTAATCAAACCCAGTTCTCCAGATCAGAGTCCACCGCTCCAAACCACCGCTCTTAACCACTATACCACACAAGGTTGGCATGCTGTAGACACATACAGGTCTTAAATGCAATGTACATTTCTGCACCTGGAAGAAAGTCAAATCTTCATGAAGGGTGCATGACGGTCTTTCATTGCTTTTCAGCTGTTTGCCATCTGTTGTTTGTTCGACCTGACTTGTGGTTTGACCTTTCACCTCTCCCTCAAATCACCATGAGAAATATGCCCACAGATTGTGTAACAAGTAGTTTATTCCCTTCACTTGCTGGGGAGTGGGGGAGATTAGGTGGAGGTGGGGCAGAAACTGCACTAAAGCCTCAGAGGAAAACAGGAAGTTTAATTTACAGCTTTCTGTAATCAAGACAGCAAAAGTTAAGGTGCATGTGCTAAGATAGCATGTGCTAAGATAGCATTGGGTGTTGCTTATATAACTCTGAGGCATTTATAACTTTTTAATTCCATGCATACATCAAATATTGCAACGTTATATGCTAAGGAAGTTATAAATCATGCAGTTTATGATGTTAAAGCAGTAAAATTAGTTTAGGTATGATAGGACAGTAAGTATTAAATATATTTAAATTTTTAACATCTCTTATCAAGCCAGGTGCTACAATTTGAACATAAAATAAGGGTCTGAATTGACTGACTGCCTCAAATGTAATACTTTTGATGGGACAGTCAATTCAGACCCTTATTTTATGTTCAAATTGTAGCACCAGGCCCATGGCTCTTTTCTGGTTGGGACCAGAACATTAAAAGATAACTTGATTTTGGAGGGAGGAGCTAAAATGCACACCATCCCAGCAAACTACTATTCTGAACCGATCAATATGATGGGAATTAGGGAGGGGGGGGGTAGAGCAGAAGTTAATACTATATTTTTAAAATGGAAGCTTTTTTGAGGACCTTATGGTCAAGCAGTGAGATATCAATCTAGTTAAACTAAGGGCTTGATCAAGTTGAGAACTCCATACATTGTGGAAACTTAACTCAAAACTTCCTAGGAGATTTTTGCCATGCAGAATGAAACCCTTAATTGTTAACTATCCACTCATGCCTGTCCGCTCCCTCAAGCCTGTAGCTGCCCTGCAAAAGCGTGGAGTCGCTTATACTGCAATATAAGGCATATGAATAGGTTTGAACTAAATAGTCTTAATCCTCTCAGTCTTCAGCTGATCCCCAGCTATTTTCATGTGGTTCTCTTATCCTCGAAGGCTGCAAGTGTCATTGGTTAAGATCTGGCAAGAGGCTTCTGTAATCTTCTTGCAGCCAAGCTGATATGTATGATGTTGTTGTTTTTGAAGGGGGTAGAGAAAATTATGAAAACATAGTTTTTGTAATTGTGGCAATTGTGTGGAACCATTCTGTTGTCCATCTAGCAAGTCTTGATAATTAAGACTAGCCCTTGTAAACCCTCCCTCTTATTTTGTCAACATTTTCTTCTCCAAGGAGACTGTCTTGTCTACTTTGCCCTTACAAATGAATGGATCTGATATTTGTCTTGGACCTTAAAGTTCAAGTGCTTCAATTTTTGTGTGCTTTGAAAAAAAAATCCATTTAGAGAGCTCTTGTTGTGTGCACGTCTGCATTAGCATAGCACAGCAGGAGAGCTCCTGAAAGGAATGCTGTTTTTTCCCCCCATGAGATCGTAAGATTATCTGCAGGAGGGAATTTCTGGCATGAAAGGATTGCCTGCAAAACATTATACAATCTTGGTTAACAGCAGTATTCCTCAGTGGTGGAAAGTGCTGTCAAGTCACAGCTGACTTATGGCTTACCCCGCATAGGTTGTCAAGACAAGAGATGTTCAGAAGTGGTTTGCTATTGCCTGTCTCTGTGAAGCAACCCAGGACTTCCCTGGTCATCTCCCATCCCAGTACTAATCAGAGCTGACCCTGCTTAGTTTTAGAGATCTGACAAGATCTGGGCAGTCCAGGTCAGGGCCATAAAGCAGGTTATGTTGAGAGAAAGCAACTCTCCAAAGATCACTCAGTTAGCCCACAGAGCACAGTGGAGATTTAAACCTGGGTCTCCCCAACCTCAGGCCAACTTTTACTGTTGGAGTAGGTCCTATTTTTTAGTCGTACTAAACTGCTTTTTTCAGTAACCCTGTGATCTCCCTCCACCCCCGGGGAAGCAGGAAGGCTTTACTTGTGGCCATACTGACAGTGTTACAATTAAGCATGAAATCCTAATTCAAATCAAATCATCTTTATTTCGATGCAAGAACAGTGCTGAATAAAAATTAAAAGTTAGATTAAATAATAAAAAATGTGTTAATAGTTCTGGGAGAGATGATTTGAACAGGAGGAGGAAAGATCAGCTATGGGGTAAGATTTTCAGTCAGCCGTTTTTGAATCCCATAAGACCAAAGGCAAAATTTGGCCACTTGGATGGTTATCTCCCTAGAGGAGTCTGCTGAGAGAAGGGAAATTTTAGCTTCTTCAGATCTCCCAGGAAAGGTTGACAATACTGGGAGAATATACTGCGATCTTATATCATTGTAAAAAGGGCATTGCACGAAATCCGAATTGTCTTTGTTGAATGGGTAGGATATGATTAGATCATTAGAGCATTCTTTGACAAATCTGACCTTTCCCCGTGTGTGTTGAGTGCTGTCAAGTTGCTTCCAACTTATAGTGACCCAATGAATTAATGACCTCCAAAACATGCTATCGTTAACAGCCTTGCTCATGACTTGCAGACTGAGAGCCGCGGCTTCCTTTGTAGAGTCAATCCATCTCATGTTGGGTTGTCCTTTCCTTGCTGTCTTCTACTTTTCCTAGCATTATTATCTTTTCCAGTGACTCCTGTCTTATAACATGACCCAAGTACAGTAGCCTCAGCTTGATCATTTCCGCTTCTAAGGAGAGTTTGGTTTAATTGAAAACCTGCTTATTTGTCGTTATGGCAGCGCAGTATCGGTAAAACTCTCCTCCACCACCACATTTCAAATGCATCCACTTTCTTCCTGGCAGCTTTCTTCATTGTCCAACTTTCACACCTATACATAGTAATGAGGAATACTACAGTATGGATTGTCTTGATCTTGATCGCCAGCAACATTTCCTGTGGCATCTGTAGTTTCTCTCTGACGGCCAGACAGAGGTGGCTCCCATAACAGTTCCTAAGTGGCACCGTTCGAGTGCTACTTCATACAATGCATAGTTAAATTGTGGAACTCCCTGCCCCAGGACGTGATGATGGCTACCAACTTGGAAGGCTTGAAGAGGGGAGTAGACATATTCATGGAGGATAGGGCTATCCATGGCTACTAGTCAAAATGGCTACTAATCTTGATGCATACCTATTCTCTCCAGGATCAGAGGAGCAGGCCTATTATAGTAGGTGCTGTAAAACAAGCAGGATGCTACTGCAGCTGTCTTGTTTGTGGGCTTCCTAGAGGCACCTGGTTGGCCACTGTGTGAACAGTCTGCTGGACTTGATGGGCCTTGGTCTGATCCAGCATGGCTTTTTCTTATGTTTTTACTTGTTCTTACTTATGTTCTTAAAAAAAGCTGGAATGGAGCAGCCCACCCTTGTAAGTATTTCTCTGCTTTCATGACTTTCAGGTACAGCTCCCACACATGCACCCCACCCCAAAAAACTTTCCTAAGAAGTGCGGGGTATAGAGTGGTATTTCCGAAGCTCAGCTGGCAGCTCCCACTGAGCCTCTTAAGCAACTAATGCTCCAGCCCTGCCTTTTTAGTACAAACAAAGCCGCTCGTAGAAGACGGGCTGCGGCTCTGCTTCAGAAGCTGGGGTGGAGCTGCCAGCGCACCCTCTTAAGTAGCACTCCAGCCCCGGCTTTTCTAGAGGCAGGGAATGAAGGGATGATTAATTAGGAGGGTTGGCAGCCCCAGCCGGGAGAGTTTTTGCTGCAATTCTGATCCAGCAAGACTTGCCTGAAAGGCGGGGTTGGAGCCCTGCTGAAAAAGGCAGATCCAGGGATCATGTGCAAGGAGAGGCAACAGCTAGTAACTGCATTTTTTTTTCCTGGCCAGATTCCTTATCACTGAGTAGCGAGCATTAAACAGTAAAAGGGATTAAGCACATGCACCTACCCCCACCCCTTTTCCCTTCAAAACATGGCCTCCTTGGGAACCTTTTCTTTTAAAAACCCCAGGAGGACTTTGTTTCCTGCTTGTGGACTTAATGTATGCCTTGCCTGTAAGCTATAGCAAAGGCATGTCTGAGGCAATGTTCTACCTCTTTCTTCAAATTTGTGCTGCCTGCTATGTATGCAAAATGTACGCTGTCTGGAAGGTGGCTAAAGCATCCTCTCTCCCTTTCCAAATACTGAAGGGGCGGGGCAGGGGGAGGACTGTCAAAAGGATGACAAGGAAGGTAGATAAAAAAGGCTTTGTTATGTTTGCCAAGCCCTTTACTTTAGAAGTTTTCAAACATTCTTCTTAACTAAGGTCAGGGCATCTCCTTGCCTCTAATGCCACCAGAATTACACAGCTTTAGTTCAAAGTTCAATATATACAGATCTCCAGCATTAGTGTCCTTAAAGCTGTGGACAATTCTCCCAAATGCTTCAGAATGTAATAAAATTACGAAAAGACTTCTGCTGAAGCATTATACCTACATTGGCACAAAGTATGCAGACGTGGGTCAGAACATCAGGACCTGAGGGAGGGAAATTGGTTCAGAAATCTTTATGGGGGGCTCTCATTTAGTTTACACAAACAGCAGATGAGAGATGATAAAACCTCATGCGGTTGGTTCACGTTGTAGTTAGGGAAACCTATTATGTGTATGGAGTTTTATAAGATGTCCATGTGTGTAGAAAGTGTGGCTTGAACATTGGTTCTTGTAGATTATCCGGGCTGTGTAACCGTGGTCTTGGTATTTTCTTTCCTGATGTTTCGCCAGCAGCTGTGGCAGGCATCTTCAGAGGAGTAACACTGAAGGACAGTGAGAGACACTGTCCTTCAGTGTTACTCCTCTGAAGATGCCTGCCACAGCTGCTGGCGAAACATCAGTAAAGAAAATACCAAGACCACGGTTACACAGCCCGGATAACCTACAAGAACCAATGAACTCTGACCGTGAAAGCCTTCGACAATATTTTGTGGTTTGAACAGTTTACCCCAGAATCCTAGAGTGAGTGTGTGTGCCGTCAGGTCACAGCTGATTTATGGCAACCCCTTAGCGTTTTCAAGGCAAGAGGCGTTCAGAGGTGGTTTGCCATTGTTTGCCTCTGCTTGAGCTGAGAGAGTTCAGAAAGAACTGAGCCTGGCCCAAGGTCAACCAGCAGGCTTCATGTGGAGGAGCGGGGAATCGAACCCAGTTCTCCAGATTAGAGTCCGTTGCTCTTAACCACTACACAACACTGGCTCTCCGGATCTTGGTAGCCTTTCCATTTTTGCTTACACTTATGCAGTCAAAAGGTGACATGAGATTTTGTTTGTGGAATGACTTCCGGTAAATGTATATGCCCCCTCTCTCTCCAGAGACCTGCTTGAAGTAGCTCACATGACAATGAAAATACTATATTTGTTAGGGGTGAGTCTGGCTCCTGAATTTTTGGCCTCGCTCCTACATCTGAAGGGGAAAAAAAAAACTTGTCAAGGCCTGATTTAAAACTCACTGAAATATGTCTCCAGCATGAAAAAATACTGAAAAGCTCAACGCCACTGCTCTACTTTTTTTTGCAGGTAGCTTGCATGCAGCTCATCAACGCCCTTGTTACGTCACCTGAGGATTTGGACTTCAGGCTTCACATTAGAAATGAATTTATGCGTTGTGGATTGAAAGAGCGATTGCCAGTAAGTCCCAGTACTATGAATGTGCATTAATATTTAAATCAGAAGACGTATGTGAGTTGAGAGGAAGTTGTATAAAGGCCCTTCTGGAATTATTTACAAAGAGCAAGAATGACAGATTGTGCATTTTTTTAAAATGCACAAAACATGTAGCTCCAAATGAAATAAAGAAAACTTCAGAACCACCTCTATTTTATGTTATGTATTTGTATTCTAACTGTTCCGTGCTCTGAAAACTGCTTTTGTGTATTTGAATATACCTTGTTATCTTGAAGACAACCTCTGATCAAAATACCTCATTTCAGTATTCAGTTAATTGTTTGTGTGCGTGTTATTTTCTACTCTAGCAACTGAAATGTATAAAGAATGATGCTTTGGATATCCAGCTCAAAGTGTTTGGTGAACACAAAGAGGAGGACATGATTGAATTCTCGCATCGTTTAGACGATATCCGAGCGGAGCTAGAATATCCTTTTGAAAGAAGACAATTCCCAAAACATTGCGATGGGCTGAGTCCCAAATGGAAAGCACTCTTTGCGGGCCACTGCTCTACTGTTTTGTAACGCTGGCACATTTCCTGCTGCGAGTTGTTTTTCTTGTGTCTTTGAAAGTAGGGCTGATTTTCCTCTAAAACCCCAAATGGAAGTTGATGATGTATAAAGTGGTTTAGATCCAAAGACCGTCTCCAGCAAGTAAGACTTCCCAGACAGTAGAATCCTACTCTGATTCAAATTCTCGCTTTTTGGGGAGTTTTTGTGTCTATCCCATTCCTCTCATTGGCACTGAAAAAAAGAGGGCAATTTCAGCCGGCTACATGAGTGCAGGAGAGCCCCGTGGCGCAGAGTGGTAAGCTGCAGTACTGCAGACAAAATCTCTGCTCATGACTTGAGTTTGATCTGACAGAAGTTGGTTTCAGGTAGCTGGCTCAAAGTTGACTCAGCCTTCCATCCTTCTGAGGTCGATAAATGAAGTACCTAGCTTGCTGGGGTAAAGTGTAGACCACTGGGGAAGGCAATGGCAAACCACTCCATAAATATAGTCTGCCTAGTAATCGTCGGGATGTGACGTCACCCTATGGGTCAGGAATGACCCGGTGTTTGCACAGGGGACTATTTTTACCTTTACGTGAGTGCAGTGGCTTTCATTAGCTAAAATGTGTACATCGCATAAAGTAATAAAATACTAACTTTTGTTTTGCTTAACTTGAGTCCAAGCTAATGTTCTCTTCCTTGACTTGGTTACTGAACCAAATGATGTTTACAACATGGTGTGGAACACAGTTAAAAATACGAGTGCGGAAGGCTATTTTCTTTCTATACTCCAGCACCTTCTCCTGATTCGAAATGACTACTGCATACGGTAAGGGAACCTGGTAGCAACTCCTACTACTTCGGTTAAGGGATTATATAATAATTACCCGTTAGAGGTTCTCCCCCCCATCTGCAGGTAGATTAAAGGTTCTGTG
Source organism: Euleptes europaea (assembly GCF_029931775.1). Classification (NCBI taxonomy): domain Eukaryota; kingdom Metazoa; phylum Chordata; class Lepidosauria; order Squamata; family Sphaerodactylidae; genus Euleptes; species Euleptes europaea. The sequence continues at coordinate 4,883,727 of NC_079327.1, read as the reverse complement.
AACTGATACAACTCATAGCTTTTAAAAAAGGAGCATTATGCTAACACGGGGAGTTGTAGGCTTCCATGGAGTCTCTGAAGAAGATCCTGCTCCTATATAGTACAGGGTTCCAAAGGTGGTCATCCCCCCCCCCCTCTGATCATGACAAGATAACATGTTATTGGAGCCAACTTACTCTTGCTAATGAGTGTTCGTGCAAACTGTGGGAGATCTCTACTTTTTCACAATTTGCAGAAGTAAGACTTTAAAAAAATGTTGGATGCGCGTACATGAACAGACAATTCTAGGGAGGCAGAAGATTTTTTCTGTAGATGTCCAGTGGCAGATGTTCAGATCCTCCACAACTGTCCTTCGTGGCAGGGGGAGCTAAGTATGCCTGTGAGAGAAAAGAAGAGCCAAACTAAATTAAAACCTTGTCTTTCATTCCGTTGATTCCTAAAGGGGGAAAAAAATCATTGGAGTCTTTTCTGTGTTCTCCCAAATTTCCCAATGTTCCCTTTGGGGAAAAAAGTTAAGGAAGTTATAAAACTTTTTCATGTTGTACATTGTGAGTGTGAAAAACCTTGCATTCAGCAGCATCCTGCTAATTCCAAGAGTAAATATAAGAGGTTTTTTTCCCCCAGTGGTCCCCCCAATTTCCCAATTTTTAAATGGGAAGAATTGTAAAAGTCCTTGGCGGCACTTAACACCCCCCCCCCCGAGTCGCTTCCAACTCACGGCAACCTCCACCCCAGCCTCCATACATGTAGCTGTTAAACAAGGCTCTCGGGTATCTGGCTGCTTTTCTTTTCTTGGGCTGCATACTTCTTGGGGACCCTCCGGAGGATGTTTTAGCTAAAACTAATGAGGAGAAAAATTCTCAGAGAGAGAGAGAGACTTCTCCTGTAGTTCCTATTCTAGCTCAGTATGGTTTGAAGTAGGAGCTTTTCCCTGAGAAAGTTTGTTTGCGGGCGCTGTCTTCTGATGGTGACAGTAGGGGGGTCTCCCCGGTGGTTCCTTGGAGAACAAGAATTTACAGTACGAATATTCTTTTTTCTCATGATGACCCTGTTCACACAATGACATTTTCAAAAATCTGCACAGCCGATCAAATCTTCATTGGGCAATTAGAAGCCTTGCTGGGCAAAAGCCCCACCCGGGCCCTGCTCACTTTCCAAAAGCACTCAGGAAGCAGGATAGGTGTTGGTGGGTCCCATGGCGCTCCTGGGCACCATGTTGGGGACCCTAAAGAAATGCTAAGAGTTGATGCAAGCGGAATCATGGAAATGGAAACTGGCTGTGGTATTGCTCACGCCCACTGCTTCAGCTTGCCTGAAAGCTTTCCTCTTCCCCCCAGACCTTTACTGTGGCTACTGCGGTTGCTGTCAGCACTAGCAAGAGTTTAGTCTTAACCATACTTGGAAGCAGGTTTCTAATGATGGATAATCAAACCTTGGCTAGCATCAGCAGATGTTGCTGTGAGATAGGATAATACCAGGGCCTCAAGCGTCAATGTCATGTTACAGTTTTCTGTTCCGCTTTCTAGAAGTGGATGAATAATTAGATTTAGTCCGATAACAAAATTGTGTTGTACCATATTTGTTTTTAAACAAAAAGAACCTGCAGAATGAAGACGGCAGTTAGTTGTTCTGAACTATCCTATGGCTAATATAGTGACTATGTTTCTCCTTTGTTTCCGTAGACCCCTGTATTTCAAATTAATCGAAGAGTGTGTCTCACAGATAGTTCTGCATCGAAGTGGAGTCGATCCAGATTTTAGTTATCGTAAAAGATTGGATGCAGACTTCAGTCATTTGATGGGTAGGTTCTTTTTATTATAGGTTCCAACAAAGTGTGTGTATGTTTTAAATCAATTGGCTGTCCAGACTTCTACAGCTTTCGGTTGCCTTTTAGCTAAGTACCTTTACAGCAGTTGAACTCTGGAGGCTATTTGATGCATTGCACAGTAGCAGTCCTGAGTGTACCACTGGTTTTGTGCTGAAAAACCAACCATAGTTACTTCTGGCTCCCTGTATGATGCATACAATTGCAGAGGCTCTGTAAGATACCTTAGATGTATAGTTAAATTGTAAGGTGAATTAATACTTTGAAAGTGATAATTTCTCTCCCCCCTGCCCCTCCCTGATCTACTAACTGTAAAAAGTCATTGGCATTTCATGGATTTACAGGGTCCCAAAAATACTAATGGAAGATGTGTTGCTAAATTGTTAACACTGTTGGGCCTCTCCTTCATAAATCCGTCTGAACCCCTTTTAAAGCCTTCTGTGCTAGTGGCTATCACTACGTCTGCTGGCAATTTAATTTAAATTGTGCAATTCACTGCTGCTGAATGGCCATGAGCATAGACAGCTTAAAATGGGATTAGACAGGTTTGTGGAGGAGAGGTTCATCAGTGGCTACATCAATGGCTACTAGCCATGGTGATTAAAGAGAAGCTCCACATTTGGAGGCAGTAAACCTCTGAATGATTCCGGTAAGAGGTGGTGTCGGGCCAAGGCTTTGTTTGTGTGGACCTCCAGGGCAACTGGCTGCCCACTGCGAGTGAGACAAGGATGCTGGACTAGATAGACTTCTGGTCCAATCCAGCGGGGTTCCTCTTATGTTCTTTTCATCAAACACTCCTCATGTCAGAAGATCAACTCCAAGTACATTGTGCTTGTATCAGTGAAGCCAAATATTCCTTGGAATTTTGAAAATCAGGGCCCTAGTTTACGCCAATGGTTGAATGCTAACAAGTAAGCAATATTCACAGCTTTAATAGTATTAGAGCAGACAATAAGATGAAATATAGATCAATGAATCAAACAGCAAATATTTCTACAGTGCATGCACATACAACCCTGGTTGTCATCACCACAACAAAAAGCTAACCTCTAAATCTAATTTAACTTCTCCCCAGATTCTCATAATTCCATTATTGTTGCAGAAAGCTCTATTCAATTAAATATTGGAGCCAGTATAGAAGGCAGCTGGTTAAGAAACAATTTCATACCATCGTTTAATGGTGCTTAGTTAAGTATGTGTATAAACAAGCAGTGGCCAGAACCTCATGCATGTTTTCCTCTGCGTCATACAGCAACACGTTCTGATGCAGAATGATAAGGAAGCTTTGGGCTGGATCCAGCTTTTTCTCTTAATCTCAGGCAATTCTCCTCCTTATTGCAAACACCTGTTCCACATGGCTTTTGTCCATACAGGTCCCAGAATCCCATTCAGTCTTTTTGATTTTCAAAGGAGGAGGGGGACACCTTTGTCCCTTTTTTACCAGTAGAAAAACTGGATTGAGCCCTTTGTAAGTCCAATGAGGACTGCTGAAAGTCGCAATAATATCATTCTTGAAAATAGAAGGCGCCACAATGAAATTTCTAGGTGCCTTGGCAACCTGGCATCTGGGAATTGTTGAGCCCTGAATTTTGCAGCCAAAATATGCTGCTGATATAGTCTCACCTGCTGAATTGCTTAGAACAGGTGTGTCAAGCATAAGGCCCGCGGGCTGGATCTAGCTGCTTGAGAGCTCTTAGCTGGCCCACGAGCCAGCCAAGGCAGCCACCCCCGCCCCTCGACTTGGGCTGGCAAGGCATGGCCCGGCCCAACCAAGTGGCATTTATGTCATATCTGGCCCTCGTAACAATTGGATTTGACACCCCTGGCTTAGAAACCATGTTGTGGGTAAATGTTAGCCCACCCACATTTTCCTTGCATTCTGTTACCACCCTTGCTGTCACTTGATTTCTGAATACAGTTAACCCCCAGCCACTTATGGATTTGAGACTTGCCATTTTACTTTGTCATGGTCTGGTGGGAGACCATGAAGTGGTCTCCCACAGCCCCGTCGCTTTAACTGTCATATCCTTAAATTTTGTAGGGGACTCGGTTGTTTTGCTAGGGGGAGGCTGCAGACCCCTGCCACCCAGAGGTTGTGGATGTTTTTGTCATTCAACATGATCCTAAGGACAGATCCCCCCATGAACGGACGAGGGTCTACTGAACCCAGTAGATCCTTAACATTTCCTGGACCTTGCGGCTGTGTATGTACTGAGATAAGGCTAAAGGCAGGGGTCTCCCAAAAATTGTTTAGCCTGTGGGCATGAACACATATGTGAAGCTGCCTTATACTGAATCAGACCATCAAGGTCCATCAAAGTCAGTATTGTCTACTCAGACTGACAGCGGCTCTCCAGGGTCTCAGGCAAGGGTCTTTCACATCACCTACTTGCCTGGTCCCTTTAACTGGAGATGCTGGGGATTGAACCTGGGACCTTCTGCATGCCAAGCATATGCTCTGCCACTGAGCCACGCCCCCTCCACAGCATCTTTGGAATTCTGCCATAGGATGCCGAGCCTAGCACAAAATGGCTGCCACAGGAGTGTTGGAATAAATTCCAGTATCAGTTAGCCATCACTGAATACTACTGAAATCAGTGGAACGTATATCAATAACCATGTCTAAATTCCATTATTTTGTTGGGCTTGTCCCTTAGGTGTTCTGAGATTACCTTTCTTGCAACACTTAAAATGAAAATATTGTTTAAAAAATACTCTCTTGCATGTGCACAAATTAATTATACATATTAAGACAACAAGAAAACCCTGATCAAGCAGCATCTATCTTCATTGTGCAGGCATTTAATGTACTTAATGCAACCGGGAAAGGAAGAATGCTTCTCCTGGCTCTCCCCTTAACATGAGCCCTTCCGTCGTGAGCAGAGCCATTGTAACTGTCCTATTGTAACAATGACAGTGCTGAAGGGCTGGTGAGAGGACCTTGCATGTGCGTACAGTAAGAGAGATCCTGATCAGATATTGATAGGAATGTAGATTATTTTTGGGAAGGGATCAGAATTTGATGTAGTGATATTGTTGACTCCCATCTAGGGATGCCCACCTTGAAAAAAAATATCTGTATTTTTAAAAATCCCTATTCAGGGAGCTGAAAAGGGTTGATATTCCTGGTTATCTGGGTTGGAAGTACCAGTTTAGTGTTTGCATCTAGGTTCCGCCCCCCCCACACCCCAGGATTCCCATATTATTTGGCTCCATTATTCCCTGGGGGACTGAAGAAGCTTATTTTTTAAGCTGGTGGTACCAAAATTGCAGTGGAGCTGCTGGTGCCTGTCCATTAAATAACCGCCAAATTTCAAATGAATTGGACCAAGAGGTCCTATTCTGTGGACTCTTAATCAAGGCACCCCGAGCTATTTTCTGTTGTTTCCTAAGGAGGGAAAATTTCAAGCTTTCTCCAGGGAAAACAGTAACTGAATGCTCAAGAGCAAACAAAACAACCACTGGGCCCAAAGCTTCCCAATCCAAACAGAACCAACGAGCCCAAAGAAACGATGCATAACTAGGGAATCCAGCAGAAGCATGGAACAATATGTCAAGCCTAACGCAAAGCTGAGAATCAAGCCAATGTCAAAGCAGTCAAAGCTGAGAATCAAGCCAATGTCAAAGCAGAGATTCCTCCAAGCGACACAGATTTAACAAGGAACGCTGTTGTAAGCCCAACAGCTGTCAATTCAGAGAATCCAAGCCAATGTTGAACTCGAGCATCCAATTCAAACCACAAACCTAAGGCAAAGCAACTTGAGGAAAGAATATAATGGTGCAAGACCAACAAAACCTGTTTCAAAGGACAGAAGCCAAGCCAAGCCTGGCAAACCGATACCAAGCCCTGGCAAGAAGACCTCTTTCATAATTCTAGAACGCGAGGTCATCTGTTGAAGCTGGAGGGTGAGAAATTCAAAACTGATAAAAGGAAGTACTGTATTTTCTGGCGTACAAGACGACTGGGCGTATAAGATGACCCCCCATTTTTACAGTTAAAATATAGAGTTTGGGATTGTCCCGAGTCCGCGGCCTAGGGCCGGCCCTCGGGACTGCACCCCAACCCCGCGGCCGCCCCCAGACCTCCTAGAGCGGCCCAACCCGAGTCCGCTGCCTGGGGCCGGCCCTCAGGACTGCGCCCCAACCCTGCAACCACCCCCGGTCCTCCTGGGGCAGCTCAACCCCCGGGGAAACAACACCACTTACTGGGGCGGGAGAAAGAGGGGGCGGGGGCGGCCGGATGAGCTGGCAGCGTGCCGGGAGGCGGGGCTGGCAGGAGGAACAGGAGGAGGCCGGGGGCCGACCTCCCGGCATGGAAGAGTGTGTGCCGACCCGGCCCGGCCGGAGCAAATCCTGGAGGGAGCCTCCCCGGGCAGCGAGAGCCCCGCAGCCAGAGACGCCGGCTGTAGCCACGGCTCAGCCCCAGGCTTCGGCGGGAGTGTGGGAGCCCGAAGCGGCGGGACGTGGCTCTCAGGGAGAGTCGGCAAGGGAAGAAGGGAGCGGGGAAGAGGGGGACGGGGGCGAGAGTAAGGGCCCTCGAGAAGGGCGAGGCTAAAGGCGAGGGGAGGATTGAGCCGACGGCCCACGGAGGGCGGGGCTAAAGGAGGGTTTGGAGGGGAGGGAAGCCCATAACGACAGAAGCTGAAGCAGAGGCTGGGGAGGAAAGGGGGCATGTTGGGTGTTCTAGGCGGCAGCCAAAACACCCTGTGCCGGGAGAAGAGAGTGGCCACCCCAGCCCCGGCCAGCCAGCAAGCCAGCCGCCTGCCTGCCTTGCGCTGCCGCTGGAGCGCAGCCAAGCACTTCCCTCCGTGCACCCCGGCGCGCCTGGCTCCGACTCCGAGCCGGGCAGTGAGCGCCCTCGCCGGGCTCGCCTCCCCTCCCTCCTCCGGCGGACATGGACAGAGCGTAGGCGGCTCCCCAGGCAGATTCTCTAGTCCGGCTCGGAATTCAGCATCCGGCGTATAAGACGACACTCGGCGTATAAGACGACCCCCGTCTTTTGAGAAGATTTTCCTGGGTTAAAAAGTAGTCTTATACGCCAGAAAATACAGTATTTCTTCACACAACGCATAGTTAAATTGTGGAACTCCCTGCTCCAGGATGTGGTGATGGCTGCCAACTTGGAAGGCATTAAGAGGGGAGTGGACATTATCATGGAGGAGTGGGGTATTCATGGCTACTAGTTAAAATGGAGACTAGTCTTGATGCATAACTATTCTCCCCAGGATCAGAGGAGCAGGCCTGTTATCTTAGGTGCTGTGGAACACAGGCAGGGCAATGCTGCTGCAGTCGTCTTGTTTGTGGGTTTCCTAGAGGCACCTGGTTGGCCCCTGTGTGAACAGACTGCTGGCCTTGGTCTGATCCAGCAGGGCCTTTCTTATGTTCTTATGACACTGACACAGACACTCTGTAAAATTAAATAAAAGTATTCCTGGGAGCTGTAAAAACATTGGTTTCTGATATTACCAACTAATCCAGAATATTTCCAGGATTTTTCGACACCCGTTTCCTAGTATCCCGGAAACTCCTGGGATACCATCCAGACAACCAGATATGTCCAGAAAATACCAAGAAGGTATTTGTTTGAGTATATATTCAGATTGGATGTATTTGAATGCACATCCCCACTGCCTGCTGAATTATAAAAGCACATTTAAAAGTCTCACTGTGGTTTTTAGTGCCTCACTCTGCTGTTTGCACAAGTAAGCTACTTTGCATAAAGCCACTGACAGTGCACTCTACCATAAACATCAAAAACTCAAACCAGATCTGCGCCATGATATGACAGGGTACAATTAATCCCTGCAAAAGTAGTTGAAAATGGCATATAATAGGCGGGAGGAGAGAAAGAGGAATTTAAGAAAAAAAGTGAGGGGGGAGGAAACCCAAGAGGCAGGGAGGAGAATAAAGCATATTTACATACAGAGGATGGCCAAATGGTAGGCAGCGAAGGGGGCAAAAAAATGAAGGGGGAGCCTAAGAGGGATGCACACACAAACATCACAAGTGCAACGGAGAAGGAATTTTTTTAAAAAATGCATAGGAAAGTGGAATGTGAGGGAAAATAAAAGCAGCACAACATAAGGTAGCCTTAAGTGTGTGTGTGTGTGTGCTGGGGGAACCGTGATTCACACTCACAAAACCCAAGTGTGGGGAAAAGGGATAATTCTAAAAAAATACAGAGGGGATGATAAGGGGGGGAACCTAAACCACTCAGGTAACCCAATGGTAGGGGAAGAAGAAGAGGAGAAAGGAGTGTTCCCCCAACTGTCGTGCTGCGGGGATCCTTGTACGGAGGCCGCAGCTGCGCCAACCATATGATCTCCGGTGATCATAAGCCCTGCTGGGCAAAAGCCCCGCCCTGCCCTTTTGTAAATATTTGGCAGGAAAGGTGGCAGAGGGTGCCATCACTCCCGCTAGGTCTGTGTTGGGGGCTCCTGACACGCCCAGGATAGAGCAGGAGATGAACCCAAAAATAACTAAATAAATAAAAATAAGGAGAGAAGTACAAGTGGAAATGGAGTCCCTGTTAGGCTTCCAGAGCATCTTCTGTTGATCCCTTCGAAGCAGCAGCTCTGTGTATGACTGGAGGACATCTATTGGCTTCAGTTCTTTTTAAAAAAATATCAATCGTGTTAACCCTGCTATGCTTTAAAAAAATTGTTTCTTTTAGATGTTTGTATTGAGCAGCAGAAAATAGAAGAACTTGAGGATCGGGCTTTAGACTTCTCAAAAAAGGTTAGTTAATTTGAGTGGTTTATTTGCGTAACTTTGAAAGGGCGTGTGACTTTCGGTAATAGATGCTGTCGGTTTCCGACAGTAGCCATGTTGGTTTGTGGTACAGCAGCTAGATTCGAGTCTAATAGGACCTTGGAGGCCAACAAGATTTTTGGGAGTCAAAGGTCCCTTCATCAGATACCTATCAGATTTCACAGCCTTTGTGTGAATCAAGCTCATGAATCTTCATTTTCATGCCAAAATGCCGGTTGTGGTTCCATAGCTGGACTTGAGAGCCAGCATGGTGCAGTGGTTAAGAGCGGTGGACTGTAATCTGGAGAACCGGTTTTGATTCCCCGCTCCTACATGTGAAGCCTGCTGGGTGACCTTGGGCTAGTCACCGTTCTCTCAGAACTCTGCGCTCCATCTACCTCACAAGGTGTCTGTTGTGGGGAGAGGAAGGGAAGGAGATTGTAAGCTGGTTTGAGACTCCTTAAAGATAGATAAAATTGGAGTATAAAAACCAACTCTTCTACTTGATTGATCAGCTGCCATAAAGTGAATTGGTTCCATCAACGAACCCTGTAGGCTGGATCCCATGTGGTTCCATTCTAGTGCTGCACTTCTCATTGGGTATCGCTTACCAACTTCATTTTAAAATATATATTAATTTAGCATAGTTGCCTGTTATTACAACTTTAATTTTCTCTGGGTCGTTTTTTCTGAATTTTGCATTGCATTAGTAAAACTTGATTACGCAATAGTTTTTTCATCATTTGTTAGCAATTAAATGTTGGGCAGTGAAACACAATTAGGATTTACACTGGCACCTTTGGGGGAAAAAAATAATACAAAGGTACGTAGCGCTGTTTGATGTTGATATGCTTGCTTTCGTTTCAGTTTGAAAATGAATTTGTAGCCCATCAAGAGACCAAGGCGCAGCTTCAAAAAATGGAAGAAAAAATGGGTCAGTTTGAGGCTGAGCTAAGAGGTTATAAATGCCAGGTAAAGGAATTAATTTTTAGTAAACAGTACCATCCTAAAGCCAATAAATCTGCCCGTTTGGGGGAGTGCTGTCCTTTGCCTTGGGTTCAGATGTGCTTGTTTTAGTCTGTGGGCCGAACCAAATATTGGTATCAGATAAGGTGGCAAAACTTCCTTATCTTCTTCTGAAAGATGTATGTCTATGCATGATGTTTTGATGTGATAACCTGTTCTGATCTGGTAGCTTAAGCTTTTTATGGTGTCATCAGGATGGCCGAAGTCAATTTTTTCCTACCTTTTCTAATTTGAGTTGTAGCTTCTGAACCAAGTGACCAATTTCAAAGTTTAAAGCCCTGTTGGAAAGCTAATAAATTTCCCTGTGGACGACTAATATGAATAATGCTTCTATTACAGTTTTTGTGATATAAAGCGTAAATAAAAGAAAGTCATTTTGTCCCACATTTGTAAACGGTTTACGGCATATGGTGATTTACCTAATCTAGATAGTCATCGAAAATACATTAGACAATTGTAGCTTATTCTTCTGCTTCTCCAATTAGCCATAGCATGAAGAAATTCACTTTGATATGCCAGTTAGGTACCTGAGAACAGATCTGTATTTTATGTGATTTTTATGCAATTTAACCAGATAATAAATAACTTTGTGTTGCTGAACTCACAAAATAATAAGGTGTTCCTTTGCAGTAACTCTTCAATATGCATACACTCTTATTTACAAATCTTGCATTATCTCATTCTCTAATGGAAGTCTCTAATAGTAGATCTGTCCTATAGCCTCAACTGTGGCTTCTTCTACGTTTGTGTTCATAAATTTGTCGCTCTGTCATGATTGGCAGAAGAATCTCATAGGGCTTCTGGCACGGGTGTCGAACCACAAAGACCAGTCGACATGCAGCTGGACAGGCTTTAGGATTCCTGTCCAGGAATTTGAACAGATGATAAGTAAACCGACTCAACACCTACTAGGTAAAATCTATAAGCTATTGGTGACATATGATACAGAAGATGAACAAGTGAAGTCGTGCCAAATTAAATGGATGGAGAATCTAAATGAGATTATAACAATCGATGAGTGGGAACAGTTATTTCGTAGAAACCTTAAATTTACTTTACGTCAAGGGATTCATGAAAATTGGTTGAAAATGTTGCTCGGCGTAAGGTACCACCTATGTGATATTCAAAATATGAACAATTTGACATCTGGTTTATGTTGGAAATGTCGCAAAGCCAGAGGCACTTTTTATCCTTGCTGGTGGACATGTAAATCAGTCCAAAATTTTTTGAAGAAAATACATAAGAACATAGAAGGCATTATCGGTCAAACTATAACATATGATCCCAAACTATTTCTACTACGTAAAACTCCAGATAACATCGACAAGGACAAACAGGATATATTAAAATATTTAATTACAGCTTCAAGAGTAGTTTTAGCATCTTTATGGAAAACAAACAGAATACCAAAAATTGAGACCTGGATTGATAAGGCTTACAAATACATAACAATGGCACAATTAACTGAAACATTACAAAAGGATACTCAAAAACAAAATAGAGACAAATGGAAATCTTTCTATGAATATATTAAAACCAAAAAATAACTATTAAACTCTATGAGCTACAGCAGGATTAAATTGGAGATCAAATCCACTCTGCTAGTAAGTTAATGTATTACTGTATTCTACAAGGGGGTAGTACTAGGCATATCAATGTTGAACAATATTTATGTAATGTTTTTTCCCTTTTCCTTTTTTCCCTTCTGTATCCCTATTTATTATTAAAAATCAATAAAAATATTTAAAAAAGGGATTCCTGTCCATGATGATGTCACAGCTGGGCCAGACAGCATTGACTGTTTGCCTGCAGTACATGCTCCTGCAACGGAAACGTTAGCTGTTACTGCGAGGCCCTTAACTGGTCTGTCAGCCAGTACATCATATGGCATGCTTCTGTATGGGGTTGAAGCATTGGTCAGAACAGTTGTGTTGGCTTGTTTACCAGCGTGGTGTAGTAGTTAGGATTGGTGGTTTGGAGCGGTGGACTCTGATCTGGAGAACTGGGTTTGATTTCCCATTCCTCCACATGAGCGGTGGAGGCTAATCTGGGGACTGGATTTGTTTCCCCACTCCTACACATGAAGCCAGCTGGGTGACTTTGGGCTAGTCACAGCTCTGTTAGAGCTCTCTCAGTCCCACTTTCCTCACAGGGTATATGTTGTGGGGAGGGGTGGGGAAGGGAAGGTGATTGTAAGCCTGATTCTTCCTTAAGTGGTAGAGAAAGTCGGCATATAAAAACCAACTTTTCTTTCTCTATTAATGCAGATTTAGGATTTGCTCTCATTTTTGAGATGGTGGCATTAATAAAATCTGAACGTTCTGGTTTGTTTCCCCCCCCAGAATGGCTCTACAGCCAGAGGTTTAGATGCCTGTACCCAGCCAACCCTGGAAGGACAAGAATGCTCATCCCCATCAGCTGATGCTACAGGTCACTCAGTGCAATCTTCGACGCCTTTTCCTGGAGCTGTGCCACCCCCACCACCTCCCCCGCTGCCCCCACCATTTGCTCAAGGCTCAGGGAAGCCGCCTCCTTTCGGCTGCGCTGTCCCTCCTCCCCCGCCGCCACCTGGAGGGCATTGTTCTCCTCCCCGCGTGCTGCCCTTTGGGCTGAAACCTAAAAAACAGTTCAAACCAGAGATCACCCTGAAAAGACTCAACTGGTCGAAGGTAATGCAAGAGTGGAGATCACTTTACGTATAAATCAAACTGAAACAATTCTAAGACCCTGGCGTTGACTAAAATGCAGCCGGAAAGGAAATGCTGGTGCAACTTGACTTTGGCAAGTGGGGAGGGGCCCTAATTTCCTTCGTGGAGGATGTTATGAGGCAGCAGATGGCGGGGGGGGGGGGGGGTTTGCTAGGCTAGTGCTATGCAGAGGCACAACAGCTGCTGAGCCCCAGGGATCTGTCTGGAGTCCACGCTGGGTGCTGCTGGCTTTTCATCGGACCTCTCCCCTCATGGTTAGGTTTCCCGGTTCCCATAAAGTCGCCTTAACTTGCTTCCTATCATGACTCCCTGTTGAGCACTGAATGTGTTCTTTTGTTTCATGCAATTTAATCCATAGTGGGGTGTTCCAAAATTTAACTGATTTAATTTTTTTAGAGCTGTTCATTAGCAATGTGATTGGTCATTGCCTGGGTATGTTTCCTGGCTCCTTTTGTATTTGACAGAAATAAGCCTTACAAAAAAAAAAAAACTGTAGCTGTGCAAACAGCCTCAGCCTCTAATCGCTAATAGCCTTGTTTGCCGGGGCATGCTTCCCATTGTGGGTGGTTAGTTTAATTCATAAGGAAAAATATGCTATGAAGGAAAGGTGTGGGGTACAGTCTGAGTAGATAATACTGACTTTTGATGGGCCGAAGGTCTGATTCAGTATAACGCAGCTTCATGTGTTAATGGGTTCTAAGCCATTGGCAAATGTGTTCCTTATAGCAGGTAACCATAAGAACCTTCCATCTTTATGTGCAAGGTTCTTATCTGTGTAGCTCATTGAGAACCAGCGTGGTGTAGTGGTTAAGAGCGGCGGACTCTGATCTGGAGAACCGGGTTCCATTCCTCACTCCTGCACATGAAGCCTGCCGGGTGACCTTGGGCCAGTCACAGTTCTCTCAAAACTCACCCAGCCAACGCGGAGGCAGGCAATGGCCAACCACCTCCAAACGCCTCTTGCCTTGAAAACCCTACGGGGGTAACCATAAATCTGTGACTCGAGGGCACTTTCCACCACAATGTAGCTCATTAATAGGAACTAATGTATACTATGTGCTATTACTTAAAAGTTATGATGGTGTTGTTTGCAGATCAGACCGCATGACATGAATGAGAACTGTTTCTGGTTAACAGCAAATGACGGCAAGTACGAATGTGCTGATCTGCTGGGCAAACTGGAGCTCACGTTTTGTTGTCAAAAGAGAGGTGAGTAATTTTTTTTTTAATTAAAGCTGTCGCTTGATTTGAAAAGGACATTGGTTGTATTTCAGTGAAGCATTGGTCAGTGCAACCACGCCAGCGCAGGCTTTCCTAGAATTTTACTTTCTAAGCTTATTTGACTTACTCTGAGAACTGATTAGGAAATGGTTTGCAAACTTTTAAAAAACTGACGTGTCCGTATTAAAATCAAAGTGGACATTACTCTTATGAGCCATTACTGAGAATCTTGCTGTTTTTGTGGGGGTTATGTAGTCTAACATGGGCACAGCAGGGCAAATGCGAATCTAATGTTCTGAGTGACCATTTATGGGGAGTCTCCAGAAGGAGAGATTACTTATTCAAAATACGCCAAAAATGATTGTGGGGTACAAATGAAAAGAGATTTTAAAATTGGATTTTCCCCCCTTGAAGGTTTATCCAAGAAAATAATAGTTGACATTACAGGTAAACACACTAGAGGAAAGCGAGCCATGTAGTTTATTAACCCCACAGCATGGCTTATACCAAAATACAAGCAATATTGCCTTATTGCTTTTGAATACATGAGGACCGTTTATAAATATGCTAACATAATGCATTCTCAGTTGGTGGAGGGAGCAGACTTGCGCTGCGAAATGTTCCTTTGGCATTTAGAGTGTTCCCGTAACCATTCATTAGTTACTGAACTAGACGCAGTAGTTGTGGTTGTTAACGCGACTGTGAGCATGACTAAGATGCCACTTAGCTTACTCGCTAATGTATTAAAACACTGGGTGGTTTGTTTACTTCCTCCGTAAGTAGGCGCCTCAGTTTACATATGGGTATGTAGTTGGCGTACAGCTGATGCTATTTGTATCCTTCTCTGCCCTCCTAATGGAGGAGGGGGAAGTACAGGCCTTAACAGTTTGATAAAGCGGCATCAGGAGTCATATATCATCATCTTTGGAGAGGATTCATGTGGCCTTTCCCTAATGTATAAGTAACATGTATTCTTCAATTTTGCTAACAAAAGGATGTGAGCTGAAGTCTTCTAAAGAAATGTCATGTAAGTTTTTTTCAGCTTTACTAAGTGAATCCCCTGTGCAGCTATACCGTATACCATAGAATCATAGAGTTGGTAGGGACCACCAGGGTCATCTAGTCCAATCCCCTGCATAAATCAGGAAATTCACAACTACCTTACCCCCCCTTACCCCCAGTGACCCCTACTCCATGCCCAGAATATGGTCAAGAAGATGCCCTCCCTCTCATGAGCTGCCTAAGGTCATAGAATCAGCCTTGCTGACAGATGGCCATCTAGCCTCTGATTAAAAACCTCCAGGGAAGGAGAGCTTACCACCTCCGGAGGAAGCCTGTTCCACTGAGGAACCGCTCTGTTAGAAAATTCTTCCAAATGTCTAGATATTCAGTGTCCCTCCGTCCCCCACACCCATAACAATGTTTCATGCATTCCGGAAACATAGAGAAAGTCTAGTAGAACCTGAAATTCAGCTTGAATTTCTGTTTGGTCGAACATTCCTTATTTGATTACTGTTGAGTCGAACAAGAGAAATGTCTGTGTGCAGAAAGAAACAGGTGCTGCCTCCAGCAAGTGGGGACCGTATGTAGGACCTATGGATTCTATGCAGAGTCATCCGTGAGGACGGGTAGATCCTCTTCTCAGGCCATGTTGTCTGTGAATGCTGTTGTAGTTGTTGAATTCAGACTATACGTGATCCTGATGCAGTGGCAACGAACGTATTAATGCTGTCAAAGCTGATGCCCCAGCCAGTCTTTGGTGGATCAGAAAGCAATCTGTTTTGTTCCCCATACGTGCACGTCTAGTGTTGTTGAAACCACTATGATGGGAGGGCGGGGCTAGTCTGGATCAGGGCTCGTATGGTAGTGAGACATCATTAGAGTAGTCTAGTGGTTTAAGCCTGGAACAGAATAGCGAAAGCTTCTGAAGTGCTTCTTAGATATAGTGCACTTTTGTATAACAATAAGCTCTTTTAGCATGTACAGGCCACAGTAAAGGCCTCTGAACTCATGAAGCTGCCTTAAACCGAATCAGACTTGGTTCATCAAGGTCAGTGTGGTTTGTTCTGACTGGCAGAGGCTCTCCAGGGTCTCAGGTGGTCTTTCCCATCACCTACCTGCCTAGTCCCTTTAACTGGAGATGCTGGGGATTGAACCTGAGACCTTTTGCAGGCAAAGCAGATGCTCCACAGCCCCTCCCCATCTCACATTTTAGTGAAAGATTATACATGATGAATATGTAATATATTCATCACATATATGTTATGTATATGAATATGTAATACACAAGTAAGACCGAGATGTTCCACCAGGCCTAAGGTTGAGGGCAGTAACGGTGTGTTATCATAGCTGGCCTCCCCCCCTTCTGTTTCATCGAATTTAAGGGGGGGGGTCCCCTGGCTCAATGTGGACCAGTGTGCAAGTAACAGGCGCAAATAAGCTGTTGATAAATTTTAATCTTACATTAGAATTTTTATTGTGTTTTATTGGATTTTATATGTTATGTACTATATTCTGATGAATATGAGCCGCTCTGAGCCCGGCCGTGGTTGGGCAGAGAGTGGGGTAGAAATTCCATAAATAAATAAATAATATTCACACGTTGATTTAAAAAAAAAAAAAACCTGTTTCCTTGACAGTAAAGAAAGATGAAGATCTTGAAGAGAAGAAATGTATTAAAAAACAAATCAAAGAACTCAAAATTTTGGATCCAAAAACTGCCCAAAACCTTTGTAAGTAAATAGAGTTGTATATGGAAGTATTTTACAGGTCAATATATTTATTTTACTTTTGTTCCTAATCATTAGAGCCATTTTTGCATTTAAATAATAGTCTGTGTTTTTCACTTTGTGTTGGACTTGTAACAAAATGTAATGCCCCTCTCAACAATAATTGCCTAGATAATATTTCTCAAGTAATTTCCACTTGTGCCCTGTAAGCTCACTGGGTGACCTTGGGCCAGTCACATTCTCTCAGCCTGACCTACCTCACAGGGTTGTTGGGAGGATAAAACGGAGGAGAGGAGAATGATGTAAGCCACTTTGGGTCCCCACTGGGGGAGAACACATGAAGCTGCCTTCTACTGAATCAGACCCTTGGTCCATCAAAGTCTGTATTGTCTGCTCAGACCGGCAGCTGCTCTCCAGGGTCTCAGGCGGAGGTCTTTCACATCACCTCCTTGCCTAGTCCCTTTAGGCTTCCATCATGTGCTGCTTCTGTTCTTGGGTGGGTAAATGTGTATGGCTAAAGGAGAAGGTTATAGAGAGGAAGAATTATAAATTGGCTCGTCCTCTTGACTAATCCAAATATTAAATGGCCAGGATTTGGCATGAATTTTCCTGTCACCCCCTGTTCTCTGTCTTCTCCCACCTCTTTTTCTCTTCATCTGGCCTTAACATGTTTTCACTACCTTGTTTAGGCTGGTGATGCGCCTCAGCCCACCTGGCATAAGTTTATATGCAGGTAGGGCTGGATAAGGGCTGCATGGTGTAGTGGTTAAGAGGGGGGCAGACTCTAATCTGGAGAGACGGGTTCGATTCCCCACTCCTCCACATGAAGCCAGATGGGTGACCTTGAGTCACAGTTCTCTCAGAACTCTCTCAGCCCCACCTACCTCACACGGTGTCTGTTGTGGGGAGCGGAAGGGAAGGCGATTGTAAGCCGGTGTGATTCTGCCTTAAGTGGTAGAGAAAGTTGGCATATAAAAACCAACTCTTCTTCATCTCCTTCTTAAGCAGGATCGGCCCTGGTTAGTATTTGGATGGGCGACCACCGAGGAAGCCCAGGCTTGCTATGCAAAGGCAAGCAATGGCAAACCCCCTCTGAATATCTCTTGCCTCGAAAACCCTACAGACTCTCTCTAAGTGGGCTGCAACCTGTCGGCCAGCGTGGCGTAGTGGTTAAGAGCGGCGGACTCTAATCTAGAGAACTGGGTTTGATTCCCCACTCCTCCACATGAACCTCCAGGGTGATCTTGGACCCGTCACAGGTCTCTCAGAACTGTTAGCACACACGGAGGCAGGCAATGGCAAAACCACCTCTGAACGTCTCTTGCCTTGAAAACTCTACGGGGTCACCATAAGTCAGCTGTGACTTGCCGGCACTTTACACACAGACGCACACACACAGGGCTGTGTAAAACTTTTTGTGGACTCAGGCAAGAACGGTTGCTGGGCTGTTTTTCTAGGTTAACTCGGCTCCGGTTTCACTTGTCGATTTTGCTTTCCTTTAGCTATTTTTCTAGGTTCTTTCCGGGTGCCTTACGAGGACATCAAAACGATGATACTGGAAATTGATGAGACCCATCTCTCAGAGTCCATGCTTCAGGTATAGTGGACTGACAAACAAGTTTTTATTACGAAGAAATCCACTACTGATCCTGTAGATACCCAGACAGGACTCCTAATGGTCAATTGTGTTTGCAGTAAATCTTTTACTGGATCTTTTTGTCTTCCAAGTACAAATGTTATCTGAACAACATGGATTTCCCATATCCCTGTGCCTGCTGTACCCAGTAGGGATGTGCAAAAAAAAAAAAAATTCAGTAAATTTTGGGTTTATTGGGCCCGATTTTATTTGGGAAACCTGAAATAAGCCGAATACCCATACTGGTAGATATGGGCATTCAGCTTATTTTTGGGTTTCCTGAAAATATTCAGCCTGGGGTGTGTGTCATTTTTTGAGGTAGAGCCCCCAAATTCGTAGAGTACTTTGAAGGGACTCTCCTTGCAAGAACCCCAAAGTTTGGTGAAGATTGGGTCAGGAGGTCCGATATTATGGGGTTCAGAAGGGGTCACCCCCCCTCCATAGAGAAATATCGCAAAGTTTGCAATGATTCTCTATCGGGGGGGGGGGGCATTCTGGACCTCATAAAATCAGACCCCTTACCCAATCTTCACTAAACTTCAGGGGTCATGCAAGGAGAGTCCCTTCAAGCTACACTGTGAATTTGAGGGCTCTACCTCGAAAAATTCCTCCCCAGGAGAATTTTAAAAATACTTACATTTTAGACTTGTAAGTAATGGCCGCCGACTGCTTCTTCCCTCAAGACATTAATTTTCCCATAGTTAATTGCAGTGCTACAATCAATCATGGGAAATTGAGTTTTTCCACGTTTGTAATGGCCGCTTCCTTTCCATGATTTATTGTAACCCTGCAATTGTGTGTGTGTGTAAAGTGCCATCAAGTTGCAGCCAACTTACGGAGACCCCTTACGGGGTTTTTATGGGAAGAGACTAACAGGTGGTTTGCCAGTGCCTTCCTCTGCATAGCAACCCTGGTATTCCTTGGTGGTCTCCCATCCAAATACTAACCAGGACTGACCCTGCTTAGCTGATGAGATCGGGCTGTACCATGCTGCCTTCCCTCCTAACCCTGCAATTAACCGTGGTAAAATTAGTGTCTTGAGGGAGGAATCTGAGCAGTCCTCCCCCCAGATGTCATATCAGAAGCATTTCTCATGGGATTTCCTAGCTCCTGTTAGTTTTTAAAAGACTTGTAGTTTGAGAGTTGGTTAGCATCCCCAAGTCATGAGACTTTAATGTGTTTTTGCAACGTCCAGGTTGGGTGCTGCTGCTTAGTGTTCGATGACACAGATCAGCATGTGGTTTTTGTATGTCGCTTGCTGCTAGACTTATTTGTGTGAAGTTTCTCTGTGCCTAACAATACTGTTGACCCTTTTCTCTGTTGCAATGTTCCGTATGAAATCCTCAGCACACTCATCTAGTGAAGGCTCTCTAAAGCATCTAATTTATTTTGTATTTTCATTTCCATGCAGAATTTAATTAAGTATCTTCCTGAACAAAAACAACTTGGTGAATTGTCCAAGTTGAAGAATGAATATAATAACTTGTCTGAGCCGGAGCAGTTTGCGGTTGTGGTGAGTAGCGCTGCGGTTGACTTACTTCTGTTTCATGACAGTCTCTATTTCACTCATTTAACTCCTGAAGAGGGTTTGAGCTCTCTTTCCAATCTAGGAAAGGCAGTCAGGAACAAGTAATTCCTTTAATGTCAGAAGGTGGCTCTCCGACTCTTTTATCAGGGGTGACCCCATCTCCCCGATCATAGCTGCCTTCTAACTTGAAAGGGGATTTTGTGACCTAGTAAGTTGCCAGTTTTCCTTTTTTTCCCTTTACCAGAGACCATTCTAAAGGTTTCTGATCTCTAACAGGTAGTTCATAGTAGAGAGAGTACAGAAAAGATCAACCAAAATGATCAGGGGACTAGAGCAACTGCCCTATGAGGAGCGGTTAAAACACTTAGGGCTGTTTAGCTTGGAAAGAAGGCGGTTAAGGGGAGACATGATAGAAGTCTATAAAATTATGCATCTCTGTTCGTCTTTGACCTGATCTGTATAGCCCAGGCTAGCCTGATCTCATCAGATCTCCAAAGTATGCAGGATTGGTCCTGGTTATTACTGGGGTGGAAGACCACCAAGGAAGCCCGGGGTTGCTATGGAGAGACGAGCAATGGCAAACCATCTCTGTTCGTCTTTGCCCTGATCTGGATAGCCCAGTCTAGCCCGATCTCATCAGATCTCCGAAGCTTAGCAAGGTTGGTCCTGGTTAGTACTTGGATGGGAGACACCAGGGAAGTCCAGGGTTGCTGTGGAGAGGTGGGCAATGGCAAACCACCTCTGTTCGTCTCTTGCCTTGAAAACCCAACAGGGTCGCCGTGAGTTGGCTGTGACTTGACGGGGGAGAAATGGTTTTAAGAGTCCTTTCTGTTCTCCTCCCCCCTCCATTTAGATGAGCTGCGTGAAGAGGCTGCAGCCACGGTTGAGCGCTATTCTTTTTAAGCTTCAATTTGAGGAGCAGGTGAGCAACGTCAAACCTGACATCATGGCTGTCAGCGCTGCCTGCGAAGAGATAAAGAAGAGCAAAAGCTTCAGCAAGCTGTTGGAGCTGGTGTTGCTAATGGGAAATTACATGAATGCAGGATCACGGAATGCACAGACCTTTGGGTTTAACCTCAGCTCCTTATGTAAAGTGAGTCTTCTTTTTTTCCCCCTAAAGACTTAGCAACGCTGTATTTGCCGTTACTTCCTTTTTGTAGTTACCGTGCTATTTAAATTGCTCGTTCTCTTTTGACACTTAACCTCTCCAATAATATGAGCTTTACTCTCTGTTCCTTCCCACTCGCTTAGAAAAGCCATTAATTTGCTTTGAAGCTAGTCAAAGTAAACATTTAGTATCAGTAGTAGAAAAGAGCAAGAGTCCAGTAGCATCTTAAAGACTAACAAAAATATTTTCTGGCACGGTATGAGCTTTCATGAGCCACAGCTCACTTCTTCAGATACCCTGAAGTAGAAAGCTCATACCCTGCCAGAAAATATTTTTGTTAGTCTTTAAGGTGCTACTGGAGTCTTGCTCTTTTCTACTACTGCAGACAGACTAACACGGCTACCCACTGTGATTTAGTATCAGGTTACTGTGTACACAGTTTTGAGATGGTTGTACATTCTGCGCTAAAGCGTCTGTTTTTATCTTTTAAGTAAAGCAGTCAGAATGAGTATGATGTCACAAACAGTGGTGGATGCTGCTGTAGTGTGGCATCATCTCTGGTGTGAATGAGATGGATCCAGTGCAGAATTTCTGCTTGTTCTAGCGCAGGAAAACCTTGATAGCTGCTTGCCCTGTAAACTTAGTGTATCCCTGCTGGCACAGGATCTCTTGTTACCAATTTCTGGCCACTATTTTATTTATTCTTTTTACTATATTTGTAGTCCACTTTTCACACTGATCCTTGAAGTGGATTACGCAGCGTAAGTCAATACAGTCAGGATTTAGAGACATCTGATAAGCAATGTATTAGGATTACAGAACTCTGAAAAGCTTAGCGTGTTACATTTGATGCAAAGAGCAGATACAATGTAGAAAAATGGTGTGATATCAGTAGAAAGCAATGCATTCACAACAGGGTAGTAATATGTTGCACAGAATCTTGGGCGAACAGAGCTGTGTTTTGGGCGCTCTGCTTAATGTCCAGATAACGTACAAGACAAACAATGGTAATGACTGGAATTTCTAAAACTACCTATAAGACATGCGTCAAAATATACTGAAGCTCCTGATTACTTCTTCCCCCCCTTTCAAGCTAAAGGACACTAAATCCGTTGATCAGAAAACGACATTGCTTCATTTTCTGGTTGAAATCTGTGAGGAGAAATACCCTGATGTCCTGAGGTTTGTCGAAGATTTGCAACATTTAGATAAAGCAAGCAGAGGTTTGTATTACAGCTGGCTTATTTTATTTGATTGTTTAAAATATTTCTAAACACCTGCCTTTCTCCTGAACATCTCAGGACCCAAGGTGGGTCACAACAGTATATAAAAACCATCTGATAAAACAAACTTGACAACACCTTACGCTCCTTATGGCAGGGAGTTTCCTCTTTGCCTGGATTCAGGCTGCCCCCAAAGCTATTTGGAATAGCTCTGCTTTTGCAACTTTGCTCAAGAGTCAGGGACAGTAGGAGCCCCCCCCCCGACCTCTTCAAGGAGGTTGTTTCAGAGGCGTGGGGTGGCCACTGAAATAATTGTCGCCAAGCATGCCTTGAGCAAGAGGGGTAGTGATAGGAAACTTTGCTAGAAACAGCACAGCTCTGGGGAAACATCGAGGAAAGGGCAGTAACAGATGTAAGGACATAATATTAAGTACTCTTCACATTTGAGGGTTTTTTTGGGGGGTGGGGAATGAAAGCCTGATCTGTGCAGGTCCTAATGAATCCTCCAGAGATTTATGTAAACTTCCTCCAATACCTTCTCAAATCACAGGACTCAATGTCCACAGACTACAACCTAAAAAATCACAGATCTGGCGCTCTATAGTGATACCATAGTGCAAAAACCTTTATCTGAGCCATGAATCCTTGTGATTTTTAAATGTGTTCGCCTTTACCTCCTGCCTGTACATAGCCTTTTGCCTGTAGCTTATTTGTTCATGTGGGGTCGCTTCCTTCTTTTACTACCCATGCGTCTTTGGAAAGGCTCATGTCTAGTTTTCTCTAAGTTCTGGCATGTTTGTCTCCTCTGTTTGTGTTGATTTGTTTTGGTTGGAAGCTCTTATTTCTTTGTACTATTCCAGGAATATGTTTGGCACTCTAAAATTATACAGGCAGAGATATAGAGGGCATCTTACCAGTGTGGTGTAGTGGTTAAGAGTGGTGAAGCGATGGACTCTGATCTGGAGAACTGAGTTTGATTCCCCACTCCTCCATATGAGCGGCGGAGGCTAATCTGGTGAACTAGATTTGTTTCCTCACTCCTACACACGAAGCCAGCTAGGTGACCTTGGGCTAGTCACTCTCAGCCCCACCTACCTCACAGGGTGTCTGTTGTGGGGAGGGGAAGGGAAGATGATTGTAAGCCAGTTTGATTCTCCCTTAAGTGGGACAGAAAGTCGGCATATAAAAACCAACTCTTCTTCATCATCTTTCTAGGGATGTAGAGTTGAAGACTGCTTCCTGTCCATTTGCGTCAGTTATCTCTAGAAACATTTACTTTGCGTAAACTTCATGTCCGTGCTTTGTCATCGTTGGCTGGAAGAGTTTCCCTTCCAAAACCCCGTGCTACATCCACTATCTAGTCATAGCCCACATTATAACGCACTTTCTCCTTCTAGTGACATGATTCTTTCAGCCTAGTAAACCAATAAAAATGTTTATAAATACGTTGGACGTGGTTGTTCACAGCCTTTACCTAGCAAAAGGCCTTTTATAACATGAGCTTAGTAGATCCCTTCTATGCCTAGGTACACTATTCACTTGACATTAAAGTTTGAAGTAACTCCTAATGTGTTTAGTTTCAGCAGAAAGCTTGGAGAAGAGCTTAAAGCAGATGGAAAGGCAGCTTAAGCAACTTGAGAAGGATTTGGAGACCTTTCCCCTTCCTGAGGATATTCATGACAAGTTTGTGGCAAAGATGTCCATATCCTTTTGACAGTTAAATGCTCTGTCGCTTTGTTTTAAGTTTTCTCAGTATTTTAGATGTATTTGCATAATCTGCATTCAGTGTGCAGCAGTCACTTTTGACAATTTTAATCTTACCTCCACCTTAAATGACTAAATCTAAAACGACTTAATAAAAAAAAAGACTCACCCATACTGTTTTATCTAGAATTAGCCTTATGCTATCTCCATTGACTCTGTAACTGTTTGGTTCAACACATGAACAGAGCTCAGTGAAATGTTTTTGAGATGCTGGCTGGCTAAAGATGGCAATTTCCAGTTAGGTGGGGAATTGTTAAGAACTTGAGGACCCTTCTGTTAGCGATATCATTCAGATTATTTTTCAGCCATCAAATCGAGCAGTCTTCCTATGCACTATGAACTGCTCTGGGTTTTTTAAAGCTCCTCCTCTTCTTCTCCCTGTCTTAAATAATACCTGCAGTTATTCTTGTAAATGTTTTGGGGCCCATTGTTTCTTCCAGTGAATCCTATGTGTCACAACTGCTAATTCCGATCCAGTTTTCTTCCTTCAGAGTCTGTTGCTCTGAAATTGTTCTGCATCTGTCCTGTAGTTTGCTAGAAGGCAAACAGGATTACCATGAAGGAGAGAGCAGGAAACGGTTAACGTAAAGTAGATAAGGGCTCTCTGTTGACTCGCATCGGACATGAAATTGTTGTATATATTCCAGACCCTGAACACCCACATCAAGCAATCGCCTCCAAATAGCGGTGACTATCAGATGAAAATGACGGAGCACAGTTTCTTTCTTATATGTCTTATCCTATGGAGGGTATAAAAATAGCAAATTGTATAACAGCTCTGACTGAAAAACCCTTACACCACACAGAGGGTTCTTCTGTGGCAAGACACCGTAGGGTGCAATCTTGTGCAGAGAGTTTCCGTTCTAAGCCCATTGATATCGGTGGGCTTAGCCAGGAAGAGGATTGCACAGTTATATGTATTTCTGCCTTTTTTGCTGTGGGCAGTTTCCAGTACAGCCTATGCCAATACACTGTGTAGAATAAGAATTAGCCGTTGGTCTGCTGAACTGGAGAAGGAAATCGGAACGTATTAAATGGAACCTTGTTATCCAGCATGGTGTAGTGGTTAAGAGCAGTGGCTTGGAGCTGTGGGGTCTCATCTGGAGAACCGGGTTTGATTCCCCACTCCTACACACAAAGCCAGCTGGGTGACCATGGGTGAGTCACACTCTCTCAGCCCCACCTACCTCACAGGGTGTCTGTTGTGGGGAGGGGAAGGGAAGGTGATTTGTAAGCCAGTTTGAAGTGGGAGAGAAAGTTGGCATATAAAAACCAACTCTTCACCTTCTTCCATGTGAAGGGGAAGCTGCCCGTCATACATAAACTGGCTTGCTTAATTCTCAGATTGAAAACATCAATCTGAGAATTACGCAGACATTGTGAAAATGCCTTAAGGACAGTACTTGGTATTACACACAAGCAGATTCCCCTCTTATTTACAGGTCATCGCGTTATCAGGAACTTCACTGACATATCAGTATAATCCACACGTGACACTTTTAACAGACGTTTTGATCTTTAAACACTGTTAACATGCAATAGTTAGCTGTCTCCCGTTAACTGTCCCTATAGGCAGAGAATAATTGAGAGACAGCAGAGCTACATGTGGATTCTGGTAATAGCTGTGAGCTCGCTAATTAAAGAAGCTTGACTTCCAGGAAGGCGGGGGCTACGATAAATCACAAAGCAGAGGAGACTTGATGTAAAGGTCAGGTAATCCTGCACAGCATGAGAAATTCGGGGCCTGTTCTAGTGCTTCCTTTGAAAGGCTCTAAGCTGGACAGTGCTGGTGTCTTGAGAGACACGCAGCTCGTAAAAAGCGGCTAGCAGGAAAGTCAAGACAGGAAGGATGGTCCTCCGTGAGAATACATTTTTCATCCTGTGCACAATTATGCTCCGTAGGTGACTCAGCTATTATATCCTGCTGCTAAATATCACAACCTGAAGCTTTCTGATGAATCTATTAACATCATGTTTATTTTAAAATTCAGATATGTACACAGTCTGTGTACTTTTGTTGACAACCTATAATTATATAGATAGCTGTCTTATTAATGTGGTGGGCTGTCCATTGTAGCGACTTACAAGATCTTAAATGCAGCGACGTTCTTTTCTTGCATGGTTTTGTTCGTATCAAGTGCAGTAGAAAAACAGGGCTTGGAATGTTAAATTCATTGATGCCGCCGTTATGGGAAGAATAAAAACTATTTGAGAGAGGTAATAGATCTGGAAAGAACAAGTTAAAGATTGAACACCTTAGCAGTATTTAAGATCTCAACTTTATTTTCTGGGGATCATATTACAGATAACACTATTAAAATCAGCTAGAATTATTTAAGTTCTGAATAATATATTCAAAATTGTAAATGCCCATAATGCTTGATTTCATTCCTTAGACTTAGGTTTCTTAGGATTGTTTTAGTAGTTTACTCTTTTACAGGTCATTTGATGCAGTACATCTGTCACTTGCCAATGAGAAATTAAATTATCTTTGTACTTCACCTCCATTTTCAGAGTGGCAATGAAAACTGGTGACTTGGTTTAATAAAAACTTTTGGAAATAGAGTGGTTCAAAAGTATGATCTAGATTAGTAACTGATTTATTATACTGTTGTGTGTTAATGTGCTTACTGGTAAAAGCTTGTGTGTTAATTCTTTTCTGCTAGATAATAGCAAGTTATGTTAAGATAAATTGAAAGGAAATCAAATTACTAGTGGGATAAACTTGCTATCGGCATTCATTACGTATAAAGATGCCATCTGGGTGGTAATTTTGCTTTATGTTTAATGAAATATCATCCAAGAATCTTAAAACCCAGAAGACTGGAAATGTAGAAATAATGTTTCTGCAGTAGTTGGACCCTTTTCACGTTTGTTGAGAGTTTTGATGAGCATATTTTAGAGGTGCTTTTAAGATACTTTGAAGATAAAAATGAAAGAAGTTGGGTTTTTTTCGCACTGGCTGTCCTAACGCAAAATTTCAAGGAAACTCAGTACTATTGTTATGTAAAATAAAGTGCGACAGACAGTAATAATGAAAGCTACAGATGTGTTAAAAATAAATTTGATAGTTCTGCATATGTGTGTGTGTAAAAAGCCTTCAAGTTGCAGCCGACTTACGGCATATATTTGAAGCTATACTGACATGGAAGTAGACTATTATTGGCCATTTCTACTGGTTCGATGTTGTCAGGAAGCAGATTTTTCCCCCTGCTTCCCCAAAGCATTGTGGTGTGTTCCTTGATCTTTACCACACTTGCTTTGCTCTGAAGTTTGAGGAAAGATTGTGGCAAAGCCTTTTTTTTTTTGAAACAGGAACTTAATACTGTTATAGCAATATAACATTATTACAATCTGTAACAGGTTCTCTAAATTCCCAGCTTCCATTTTTTAAAAAGTAATTTAGCCCTTTTCATTGTGGAGATACGCCGTTCAACTTATGGGACAGAGACCTACTTAAAAGAAAAGCTGGGAATTCAGAGACCCGGTTACTCGTATTCTTACAACATTATAGCAATATGTTATTAAATTGCTAATTAAAAAATACCTGCAGGAGGGCAGCTGCCACCAGGGGGTCAAGGCAGGGGAGCTATGGGGATACCTGGCATGTCCAGGCTCCAGAGCCGCTGTTCTGTTCATTGCTGTGGCTTCTCGTTTTCTCACCCTGTCAGCTCCCTTCTTGGGAAGTTCTTTGGGTTTTTATTTATTTATTTTTTGCTATTATATCCCACCCTCCCCAGCAAAGTCAGGCTCAGGGCAGCACAATACAATAAAGAGCAATAAATAACATTAAAATGATTCCAGTCATTTGAAAGCCCTCCCAAAAACAATCATAATGCCTAAATCATCTTCATAAATCAGAAGCCAGAAATTCAGATGGTATCAATTGAAGAGTTTTGCGCCCCAGGGAGTTGAAAGCCTCATACCAATATTAAGAGCAAGGGGTGGGGGTAGGAGGGGAGGCCAGCATTGATGGTAAACAGTAGCTGCCTTCAACCATAAGCCTGGCAGAATAGCTCCTTCTGACAAGCCTTGCGAAATTCCTTCAGGTCCAGCAGGACCCTGGTCTGATTGGAGAGACTATTCCACCAGGCAGGGGCCAGGGCAGAAAAAGCCCTGGCCCTGGCCGAGGTCAGCCAGACACTCCTTGGGCCAGGGACCAGCAATTGAATATTTTGGGTACATAGAATCCCAGAGGTTTCCTGTTCCTGAAATCAGGGGAAAATATACCCCATGGTCTTTATATACCCCATGGAATTATGACCATAGCAGCAAACCATTAGCACCATAGAGCCCAGGTTGTCACAAACTGATTGCTGACTTGTGTATATTCCTGCAGATGCCGTCTCTAATGAACGGCTTTGAAATGTGCTAAAATTATATTGTTTTTATTGAAGAAGACACTTGATTTGTTTGTTTTGCACGTCATAAGGAGGGTAGACTCTTAAGCCAGGGGTGTCAAACATAAGGCCTGGGGGCTGCAGTTGAAATTCTTATATGGTATTTGAATTATATATACGTTATGTGTGTGTGTGTGTATTTGCTGTCAAGTCACAGCTTACTGATGGCGACTCCGTGGGTTTTCAAGGCAAGAAGCGTTTAGAGGTGGTTTGCCATTGCCTGCCTGTGCGTTATGACCCTGGTATTCCTTGGTGGTCTCCCATGTAAATACTACCCAGGACCAGTCCTGCTTAGCTTCCGAGATCTGATGAGATGAGATCTGATCTGATGAGATCAGAGTAGCCTGGACTATCCGGGTCAGGGATGTCTATATATGTATACATATATATGTCTATATATGTATATATAGACACACACACACAGAAGCACACCTGCAGGGTTTTTTCAAAACAATTCACTTGAGAATGTTTCTCAGTGTTATGGAGCAAGCTACTTTGAGTAGTGTGTCTGAAATGATTTTGTAAATCATTTTTGAAGTTAAAAGTCTCAGGAAAACTCATTCCTGGAGAATTTTTTAAAAAAACAGCACTCAGATACTCAAATAGACGCCATGTTTTAGACCAGGGAAATTGTTAATTCCCCAGCAATTAATCTAGAAAGGATTGACAAGACCATCTTGAGAAATGCTGGCTAGGATCTCGTGTGGTCTCTTATTATGTGTTAGCGAGAGAGAATGCATGATATTGTGGTTGTGCTTGGTTTCCTATCCCTGTTCCACTTCCTTTGATTCAGGTTAATTCAAGACGGCTTAAAAAGCCAGCCTCTGTTGACTTTCCAACCAATATTGTATAAATTTCATAACCTTAACTAGCTTAATACACCTTTGCAGTTCAAGCAAAGGAACAGTTCCAGAAGCTCTCCAGGATGCATGACAACATGGAAAAGCTCTATCGGAATGTTATGGGATACTATGCCATTGATTTAAAGAAGGTTTCAGTAGAAGAATTTCTAACTGACTTGAACAATTTCAGGACGGCATTCATGGTAATGTATACATAACCAGTTTAGCCTTGGGAAGACCACAATCAAGTCTGCTTATTTTTTTCCCCCTAGGCTCAGTTTTAATTGTGTTATAGCTGTTCACCTTATGGGTTCCCGGACCTGCTTTTAAAAAAAATGAAAGCAGGAATTCAGAGACCCTGTTACTAATATTCTTACAACATTACAGCAATATGGTGCTGAATTGCTGATTTAAAAGAAAAATCCCTTTGGGGGGGAGGGGGTGGCTGCTGCCTGGGGATCACTCCCTTAAGAAAAGGTAGTGCATTTGTACATGAGTCTAAATCTGAACCAAAAACACAGTGATGGGAGATAGAGTATAAATCTGGGCTGCAGTGCTGGGGAATTAACGCTGCCCCTGGCTGCTTTTAGCCCCAGAAGGGGTGGGTGGGTAGGTCGGAGAACAGTCTTGACAATCCATCAAAAACTGTAAAGCTATTGAAGGAAATAACATGGACAGTTCCCTAGAATCTAGAAGCTTTGCACATGACTGTATAACTTCCTTGGGAGAGAGCGGTGTGCAGTGCTTACACGCAGTCATTTGAAGAGTAAGTAATGTTATTCTTCGATGGCAGATGAGAAAGTCATGGTGTGGTGGTTTTTCACACCATGCACACAGCTTACTTGACATTTGTGCACCACTCAAACCTGCACTGATATACTGGCTGCCTAGAATTCACAAAGGAAATCTTTGCATATCAAGTGATATTTAAGTTATCACCCTATGTCAGTTATTTATACCTGTAGTTTCTCAGGCTTTATATAAATGTTTTTACAGCATCTTATGACGAGGGTTGTTGACCTTAATGCATTTTTTCTTAGCAAGCCACAAAGGAGAACATGAGAAGAAGAGAAGCTGAAGAAAAGCAGAGACGTGCTAAAATTGCTAAGGAAAAAGCAGAAAAAGAGAAGCTAGAAAGACAGCAAAAGAAAAAACACCTGCTGGAAATGAATACAGGTAATGTGGAAAGAGATTAAATGGTTGTAAAAGGTACATGTGTGTGTGTGTGTAAAGTGCCTTCATGTTGCAGCCGACTTATGGCGACCCCTTTTTGGGGTTTTCATGGCAATAGCTATTATGATGATAGTGATAGATACAGGCAGAGTAACTTGTATTTAAACCTCCCAGCTAGGATCAGATCTGACTCTTAAGGCAGCTTTCTTTCTTTCTTTCTTGCTTTCTTGCTTTCTTTCATCATAGAGTTGAAAGGGACCACCAGGATCATCTAGTCCAACCCTCTGCACAATGGTCCCAGTGACCCCTACTCCACGCCCAGAAGATGGCCCAGATGCCCCCCCTCTCATCATCTGCCTAAGGTCATAGAATCAGCATTGCTGACAGATGGCCATCTAACCTCTGCTTAACAACCTCCAGGGAAAGAGAGCTTACCACCTCCCGAGGAAGCCTGTTCCACTGAGGAACCGCTCTAACTGTTAGAAAATTCTTCCTAATGTCTAGACGGAAACTCTTTTGATTTAATTTCAGCTCGTTGAACTCGTTGAAATTAAAAGGGGGGGTTGTTGTGAATTTCCTGCATTGTGCAGTGAGTTGGACTAGATGACCCTGGTGGTCCCTTCCAACTCTATGATTCTAACGGGTTAGATCCAGGCAGGATTTCTGCTCAATCTTACCCACGTCTCCTACTACATCCCCTGTTCCATAGGGCATTTGCCCATGGAAGTCCCATGATCCCCAGCATAGCCTCTTTGGATGGTCCCTCCACCCTTTTTCACAGTTGAAGCTCAGGTTGAATCCAGTCCAGTATGTTTAATGCAGATAGCGACCACTGAAGATGTTGGCCCTAAAACTAAGGTGCTTCTGCAAGGGGCGTGAGGTTTATGATGATCTTAGCTTCATGCAGGATTCAGAGAGGGAGAAGCTTAAGGGCATTGCTTTACATTTAAAGTCACTGCTAGGTCTCACTTTAGGGCGCGGTGGTGTGAAGTGAATCAAATGAGCTTCGGTTCCCTTCACTAGATGCAATACCCAAACTAAAAGGGGGTAACTTCTTGGAGATACGATTTATGATTGAATGTTAGGCTTATCTGCATTTGGAATTGCCAGCTTTTTAACGCCACACCCCTTTCGCCAGCCTTGTAAATCTTTTGGCATTGCTATGGTAGCCCTGAGAGCTGAAGGAATTCCCTGTGTTTGATTCTCTACAGAGGGTGACGAGACAGGAGTGATGGATAGCCTGTTGGAGGCCTTGCAGTCGGGCGCTGCTTTCCGAGACCGGAGGAAACGGACCACGCGGCCTCAAGGTAAATATCTCCCCGCACCCACCCCTCTTCTTCCCATGGCGTTGTGGTGCAGGGATCAACATATCTAGTTCTCATCGTGGCTTTGTGAACACATGCAACCACCTTATACTGAAACTGACCATCAGTCCATCAAAATAAGTGGTGTGTACTCAAACTGGCAGTGGCTCTCAGCCCCACCTACCTCACAGGGTGTCTGTTGTAGGGAGGGGAAGGTGATTGTAAGCCGGTTTGATTCTCCCTTAAGTGGTAGAAAAAGTCAGCATATAAACATCAACTCCTGCTACTACTTCTTTTCCCGCTCTGAAGGAAGGTCATCTTGCCAGTTTCCAGGCAGGAGATTCGCTTTAATTAACATACATTGCAAATATTGTATATATATTTTAAGCTATATGTGTCTAGCCACCACTACAGTACCATGTTGTGAAGACAGATACAGCAGAACTCCTCCGTTTGGCATAGTGTTAATACTATTTTATCAACCGGTGTTCTGCCTGCAACCTTACAACTTCTCACCAGGCTCTTCCATAGACTCATGTTCAGCTTATAGTATCACTGTTAAATGAGAAATACCTTGTATGTACAGTAAATGCAGCTTTCCTTCCAGAGATATTTAACCTGAACGATCCTTTGGAAATGTGCTTGCGTACGAAAGTTAACAGCATATATGTTTATCTTCTTACCTACAGACACGATACAGAATCTCAGCCCCTTCTCTCAGAGGCCTGTTCTGAAAGCTTGTAACCATGGTAATTCATAAATTGCATGTTCTTATTTCTAATTCCTGTTGATTTGTGCCTCTATAAGACTTCTGTAATATTCCCTCTTTTCTATACATTTGGAGTAAAGTAATAAAGCACTGGGACTGACTTGCCGAAAGAACTGAGTACTGTTTGCATCCTAAAACATTTTCTTTGGTTCTTTACATCTTACCTGCATTTTCATGGTTCCGAAGCTCTGAGCTTTTGATTAATGAAATCCTGTATCTAGAAGAAGTTGACTCAAGAAACAAAATGCTCTGTGTTAAATTAGCAATACCATTGACCTAATTGCAAAATGCTCCACTATTATTACTGTGTTTTGATTCATGAAAAGCTGTGTGTGTGTAAAGTGCCATCAAGTTGCAGCCGACTTATGGCGACCCCTTTTTGGGGTTTTCATGGCAAGAGACTAACAGAGGTGGTTTGCCAGTGCCTTCCTCTGCACAGCAACCCTGGTATTCCTTGGTGGTCTTCCATCCAAATACTAACCAGGGCTGACCCTGCTTAGCTTCTGAGATCTGACGAGATCAGGCTACCCTGGACCATCCAGGTCAGGGCCATGAAAAGCTAAGTCATATGTATTATATTTTGGGCTACACTATAGAGAAATGTAGCCCCTGTTTCACACATGCAGCACAGAAATGGTTGAAAAGGTGCAAACGGACCACTAAAGCATAGGCACAACTACCCTGAGTAAAGATGCTTGCTGTTATCCTAAATTGCCACCTCTCCTGGTATACCTCCTAGAGAACTTTACGCTCAAGCAACAACAATTTCCTGGTGGTCCCCAGCCTGCAGAGTGTGCGGCTGTCCTCGACAAGGGCCAGGAAGTTTTCAGCCCTGGCACCAGCCTGGTGGAACAGTCTGCCAAGTAACATCAGGGCCCTGCGGGATCTGAAGGAGTTCCGCAGGGCCTGCAAAACAGAACTGTTCCACTGGGCCTACATCTGAGGGCAGCCGCAAGCCTTTCTCCATTTTCATCATTTGCTGGCCTCTCAATCCTCCCCAACCAGATTTGGGCGTCCACTGTACTCCAGGCCTGTTTAGGGTCTAGTGGCTGCAAATGAAAGAGAATGCCATCTTGTTCTATTGTTTTAAGGTATAATGAAGAAGGGTTTTACAGTATGTTTTAATATATGTTTTAACCTATGTTTTATCTTGTTGTGACCCGCTCTGAGCACGACTTGCCGGGAATTAGGGCGGGATAGAAATGCAATAAATAAGTAAATATGGTTTGGGTCCTGTGTCTTTCCCCCCTAGGCTTCTCTCTGGCCACTGTGGGGGCTGTCCTCTGCAGCACTTGCTCTGTGTGCCACTAGGGCTTCCACTTGCGCAAGACCAATGTTTTTTTTGTGGTGCCCTAACACAGGCAGAAATGCTAGCGGCAGAGGAAAGCTAGCTCTGCATTGGAGGACAGCCTCCATGGCGGCCGGAGAGAAGCACAAGACAAACAGTCATAAGATCCAAGTCCAAGCAATATTTCCTCCTTCTTTGTTAACTGATTTGATGAATTAAGTCTTAACCTATGCCACCCAGTTTAGTATGTGGTTCGCCATGATCATAGCTGGGATCCTAGAAACGAGTTCCATGTGCACTAGTTATTCTCTGCTGCGGTGCATGCTTCCTTTTCTGCTAAGATTCCTGTTAGTTTTAGGGCCCATTGAAAACCATCACTCTTGCACAAATGCAGGTTTCAGTGGAAGAAGAAGCAAGCTGTGTGGCAGAAAATATTTTGTGTAAACCAGAGTCCGGAATATCGTTCACTATACTACTACAGGAAATGTGTGTGCCGACGTGCTGCTATGAGGGATTTTATGTAAGCCATTTTTTGAGGCTTGGATTTATTTATTTTTAACTCTTTTATTTTGAGTTTGTTTTATAATAACAACGACAAAAAAAATTCAACAACAGTAGGTTAAACATCGTACAGTCGAGATATGTTTCAATACTTGGTTCCAATATATGTTCCAATATTATACATCAGTACTTTTTACAGAAATCGTACCACTTAGCAGAACTTAATAAATGCAAATCATACGACAGTTACGTGGGCATCATTTACTTCGTGATGCCCCCTTTTCCAAATATTCTAGAAAAGGCAGCCATCTATTTAAAAAGGTTGTAGAGTACGATATTTTATTTACTACTTTTTGGATTTATTAGCAAAAACCTATCTCTAAGGCTATACAATATCAACTGCTCCTGTTTATGAGGAGGTTAAAGGCTGGCTTGCTTTTACATGTGACTTAGAAAGTGGAGTCTGGAAATGGTCAACCTCCCAAAAATGTTGCATTTAATCCAGCATTCCCTTAGAACAGTTGGTGGCCGGATTCCTCTGTAAGTTCACTGGAAGGTTGCAATGGGGATGGCTTTCCTTCGTTCCGCGGCATCTGGCATTCAGAGGCATCTTGCTTCTGTCCATGGAGGTTCTATATAGCTGTCTGGTTGACTGCGATTGATAGCTTGTGGGGCATCTTCTGACAGCAAAGCCCACAAACAAGTTGCATGTTTTTGCAGTGAAGAGGATGCAGAGGAGGTCCAGCCTTCCGAGCGGGAGGCAGCAGCCGCTCCAAGACATGGCAGGGCTCCGCCCAGGATTGCTGCAGCAGCAGCATGGTAGCCTCAGCAGGAGCGGGTGCGGGAGATCCCAGGCAAGCCTCCCCCATGCCGATCAGCTGCTGTGTGCAGCAGCAGTGGCAGGGGGGTGGGACTGGCAGCAGTGGGCTCCGTGAAGAAAAGAAGGGGGCTGCACCAAGGCAAAACAAAGGCAAAGAAACAAATGGTGTTCACGGAGGAGAGGGCTATTCATGGCTACTAGTCAAAGTGGATACTAGTCATGATGCATACTTATTCTCCAGGATCAGAGGAGCATGCCTATTATATTGGGTGCTTTGGAACACAGGCAGGACAATGCTGCTAAAGTCGTTTTGTTTGTGGGCTTCCCAGAGGCACCTGGTTGGTCACTGTGTGAACAGACTGCTGGACTTGATCGGCCTTGGTCTGATCCAGCAGGGTCTGTCTATCTAGCTAATGTATCTATCGGAACTCCCTCCCCAGGATGTGGTGATGGCTGCCAACTTGGAAGGCTTTAAGAGGGGAGTGGACATGTTCATGGAGGAGAGGGCTATCCGTGGCTACTAATTAAAATGGATACATGATGCATAACTGTTCTCTCCAGGATCTGAGGAACTCGCCTATTATCTTAGGTGCTGTGGAGCACAGGCAGGATGGTGCTGCTGCAGTCGTCTTGCTTGTGAGCTTCCTAGAGGCACCTGGTTGGCCACTGTGTGAACAGACTGCTGGACTTGATGGGCCTCAGTCTGATCCAGCATGGACTTTCTTATGTTCTTATGAAACAAATGCTTTAATAATTTTTGCCGAGGAGGCAAGGGTATGTTCGCTGCTCCTCCCAATTTGGTGTCATCTGCAAATTTAATGAGTAGTCCCTGCTAAGGCTGCAGAGGCTACTAATAGATCCCGCCTTCCTAAAGGATGTTCTTTCTGCCTGTATGAACTGTGTTGGAATCTCAGCTAGAGTCAACAGATGCCTACCAGGCATCTGGTAGTAGCAGGAAGTCATCTCTCCCCTTCCCCTGTGATAGTTGTTTTTGGCCAGGAGAATTGAGGCTAGGCCCAAAGGCCTTTGAGACCTTTCCTCAAGGCCTTTCCGGCAAGCAAAACTGGGCCCAAAGCAGCTTTTGCAGAAGGTTGTTTAGGAACCTTTGTGGGTTATTGGTTAAAGACCACCATTTTTTCCAAGATGTGGCTTCCTGCCTGTATAGAGAGTAGGGCTCTCTGCTCATTCTGACACCAGGGGGTGCCAACGGTCCACTGTTTTGGTCCTGGGCCCAACGATCCGGTGCTTTAAAAATTGGCGAACAGGTATTGAAATGAGTCAAACTTAAAAAAAAAAAATGAATCCCACAATAAAATGAGGGAGCAAAAATAATATTTAGCTGGTACTTGTGCATAAGGAGAAACGTGGTACGCTGTGCAAACTTAAAGACCTCTTCTACCTAGCTGTCGGGATACTGCCTGATAAGCGTAATAATTGCCGTCGCTATTTTTTATTTCAGTGTATAAACATAGAATAATATATGAGCGGTAATTATAATTGCACAGCCGGGGAAACAATGTAGTGTTAACATTGCCTTTATGATAACCTTCACGCTGCACACGATGCAAACAGTGCGGGATCTGTTGCGGCTCGAGACTAATTGCGTAGCCTTCAGCTGATGTCGTTTTGTCACGAGCCTTAATAGGCACATCAAATATTTATAGCGAGCATAAAGCGCACTTAAGTGGCATAATCATTTTGAGCCGTATTTCGGTTGTTCGGGAGTTTAAATAACAAAAAGTTAAGGCCTCGGTTGAAATATCCGAGTTTGCACGGTTGTGCTGTAGGTGGTAGCCTCTGCCTGCTCTTGGTGAGGCGGAAATAAATAAATAAGGGTCTGTATATAAATATATAATTCGGTGTGATCCATCATCAGGCAACTGTTCAAAAAGCAGCATTCTTAAACGCTCTCAAATGTCTAGTAGCAAAAATAAATGAAGGGCATAGTGCATTAAGGGATTTCCAGCCGAGTCTCTTAGGGCAGAGCAAACGGCTGCGAGAGAACACTCCTGGGACCGATTGTGCTCTTACTGCCTTTAGCAATCGCTTCCTAACTAATCAGTCTCCAGGCTTACACCCGGCTTTAAGTGGAGCTGCTTTCTGTTGGCCAGGCACTGACGGAAAAACGGGACACAGCCAATTACTCTCCGCTGAGTTAACCCCGTTTCCCTTCGTTCTGCGCATGGCGGCAATGGCCTCTTTAGGGCAGCGCATTCTTCGCGTCTGCTTGTTCTAGGCACACCTTCCCCCCCCTCTGATTAGGCTGAATTATGTTTTATTTGCAAGTAAATGTCAATTAAAACTGTTGCGCGTTTGTTGCGCTAATCATTCAGGAGTGACAGTAGGTAATGCAAAATAGCAGCAGAGACAGGCCGCCCCTATGCAGTTGTACAAAAATGACTGTTCTCATAGCTTCAGCTCTCATTGGAATGCTTCGCTGCCACCCATTTTCAGCCTCTAATTTATGGTTAAAATATTGTGGGTGCAAGATTCATTAGTTTTATTTACTAATTTAGCATTTGTTAAAACATTAACACCCCACCTTTCCTCATGGTTCAAGGCCTCTTGCAATAACAGTTAAAAACATTTCCAATTAAAACTCAAAAATAAAATAGCAAACACCACATCTCTCCTCCCTCCTCCCCAGTGTGGTGGTGTGGTTAGGAGCACTGGACTCTAATCTGGAGAACCTGGTTCGGTGCGTTGTTTGCGCATTCGTTGCCTACTGTGTGGACAAAAGTGCTGTGCTTTCGGTGTACTGGTCATGTTTTGGATTTGAAGGTTTCCTTAAAGATGCCTTAGACTTGCCGGTAATTCTTCACTAGACTTTAAGTTCTTCAGCACTTTTTGGGAGCTTTGTTAGATCTTAAATAGGGGTTGTTGTGTGTGTGTTTAGTGGCCACACCTGGAAGTGTATACCTACTGAAAGCTGCCATAGGATAGGATACTAAGAAAAATGTGGAAAGAACCTGGTGTCCATCTGTTAATAAGGTCGATCTCATGCTCCTCCAAGGAGCCATCCTCCAGTGGAAGTGGCTCTTCCTCTAATGGAAGAACCACTTAAGTTGCAGGAAGTCTCCTTAGGATGGAGGAAGCCTTCAGACTTTGCTCAGGGGAATGAGAGGATAGGAGTAGATCTACCCTATTATAGCTACTGGCCGGTGGGCAGCTGGTGTACCGTTTTACATCTGAACTGCGGGATACCCATGGTGCCTTGTTATGACATGGAGCAGACTCCACTGGCATTGCTTCCCAGCCTGTGAGAGACTGAAAGCTAGATTCATCAGCTGACCTTTTCTTTTGTCTTCTCTGTGAATGACTACCTGGTGTGACCTTGTCCAAGATGGCAGCCCGCTGAATTTTGAGCCATCAAATGAACCTTGAACGAGCTATACCATGAATGCTGACTTGAGCACTCGATTATAGTCTGTTAATATTGTAATTCGAGTTGAAAATTGTTCAAAATGCATGTAGGTCATATAGAGCAGTTCTGTGTTGTCTGGTTGCCCTGAACATAAAGGTATTTCTGACAAACGACTATACAGTCTTGTTCAGTTGACGGATCTACCTTAAAACTGGGAAAGTTCTCCCCACCCCCACTCTTCATCCTAAATTTGTTTAAAATAATTGTTGTCATGGCTCATGTAGTTACAGCAGCTTTCTCTCAAAAAATTAAGCTATAAATGTTTCGGAAATGTTTTCTTCTAATTGAAAACTCTTTATTCCTGGCTGCTCAGACTTGCCCATCACTTTGCTATAGTGTGAATACTCAGGTTCAGTGTTCAGTTTTGGGCACCGCCGTTTAAGAAGGATGTAGACAAGCTGGAACGTGTCCAGAGGAGGGCAACAAAGATGGTGAGGGGTCTGGAGACCAAGTCCCATGAAGAAAGGTTGAAGGAGCTGGGTATGTTTAGCCTGCAGAGGAGAAGACTGAGAGGGGAAATGATAACCATGTTCAAGTACTTGAAGGGCTGTCATATAGAGGAGTGTGCCGAGTTGTTATCTGTTACCCCAGAAGGTCGGACCAGAACCAACGGGTTGAAATGAAATCAGAAGAGTTTCAGCCTAGACATTAGGAAGAATTTTCTAACAGTTAGAGCAGTTCCTCAGTGGAACAGGCTTCCTTGGGAGGTGGTAAGCTCTCCTTCCCTGGAGGTTTTTAAGCGGAGGCTAGATGGCCATCTGTCAGCAATGCTGATTCTATGACCTTAGGCAGATCATGAGGGGGAGGGCATCTTGGCCATCTTCTGGCATGGAGTAGGGGTCACTGGGGGTTTGGAGGGGAGGCAGTTGTGTATTTCCTGCATTGTGCAGGGGGTTGGACTAGATGACCTTGGTAGTCCCTCTATGATTCTAGGTCCAAACTCAGAAAATGTTCAGAAGAGCATTCTTGGATGATTGCTTCTCTGCCTCATCACATTTGTTTGAGGCACACACTTAAAAATATTTTGTGTGAACATGAAAAGATGAGTATTCGAAAAGATGAGTTATACAGGAATGCTTGTCAGAACTGGAACTGACTATTGCTCTCTGAGGGCAAACTTGATGGCACCTCTGGGTTTACTGCTGCGTAATGTGTGAAATAGCCCTCATTACAACTTGGCCTGAAGAAGCTTCATAATTGTTGTAATGCTTGGCATTTGGACTGGGGTTTAATGATCTGAATGAGGCAAGCTAGTCTCGATTTCCATTTTCTTTTAAAAAGTAAATAGGCTGTTTTCTCTGATCCTGTAAGATGGGGCAGGCGGTAACTCTCAAATGACCATAGTTAGACTTAAAAAATCTTTAGCATTTTCATTGGTCTCATCTAAACGTTTTTCCAGTTCGTCAGCACCTTCTGGGAGATAGATGCGAATTTTGCCTTGCCTGCTAGAGTAGTCACACCTCTTGGTTGAACTGGTGGCCCTTAACCCACTTGTTCAGTCCTGGGGTGGTTCATGGTTTAAAATCTTTAGTATTTTCATAGATCGCATCTAAACGTTTTTCCAGTTAAGGATCAGAGGAGCATGCCTATTCTATGAGGTGCTTTGGAACACAGGCAGGATGCTGATGCTGCAGTCGTCTTGTTTGTGGGCTTCCTAGAGGCACCTGGTTGGCCACGGTGTGAACAGACTGCTGGACTTGATGGGCCTTGGTCTGATCCAGCAGGGCCTTTGTTATGTTCTTATGCTCTTAAGCATATGCTTGAACATCCTTTGTTTGCTTTTCCCTGGTCCTTCATCTCCATGTTCAGTTCAAGTCTAATCCATGGTCACCAAGTTGGGGCTGTAGAAAGTTGAGATCATTTTGAAGTTGGGGCCTGACCTCTAAGCTGCTGGCTTTATATCCTAGTTTTATTGCTTATAGCGGGGGGGTCCCCAACCTTTTTGAGCGTGTGGGAACCACTGGAATTCTGACGCTATAAGGCGGGTGCGACCACAAAATGGCTGCCACAAGAGGCGGGACCAATTGCAAAATGTAACTGTTCATTGTAGCTTTATCAGCTCAAAGAGTAACTCTTCAGCATTTCAGGCAGAAGCTCTGTTTAACAGCATGGCCTTTAAAATGAGCACATTGTTTTAAAACATTTTCTTGCATACACACAGCTTTACCATCAGTCATACAGCGAAGATCCTTGTGCTGGGGTGGCAGCTGCTGCCATAACAACTTTTTAAAACTCTGCACAGCCAGTCGGAAGCCCTGCTGGCCAAAAGCCCCACCTGGCCCCACCCACTTTCTGAAAACACCATGTTGGGGAAGCCGGGCTTATAGGAAAACAATTGCGAGATGCTGCTTGAAGTTCAAGAATTTCTTAGAATCCTGTTGGCCTAAGAGCATCATTAGCAGCAAAACACAGGTTGCATCAGTTTTACTTAATGGATCTAGAGGGGTTTTTTTGTGGGGGAGGTCAGGCACAAATGATCATTTTCCCACCTCTGTTCCTGATTAAAATATTCTCTGTAAACCTAAATTACTTTCGCATCAACAGTTTAATTAAATTATTCTCCTCTTATCTTGGTTCTCCAAGCAGGCTGCAGCCCACCATTACAGAAGGCCGTTACACTAGTGTTGAGCCAGCTTGGTTACTGCAGAGTAAACCCTTTTTACTCCTCCCTACATCAGTTCCTATAAAATATTAGCCACCTGTAACAAATTAGCATATTTGGATGGAACTCCTGTTTGGCGTTCTGGCTGCATTCCAGATGTGCGCGTGCGTCCGTCTGTCTAAATTGCCGCATAAAGGAAAAGCCCCGAATAGAGCCGTTTCAAATATTTCTTACTTAATTACGCTTAGAAGCACCGGGTGTGTGTGTGGGAAATAATGACACAATTTCTTAATTAATCTTGCAAAATAAAAGCAAACATGCTAAAGCGCCAGTGGGCATATACGTGGGCCAGAATCATGGCTATTCTGTTTAGTAGTGATTATGTGGTATGCAGCAGAAACCAAAGCCCCTGTGTCGTCCGGGCAACTCCAGTTGCCATAGCGATGGCACTCTCTTGCAGGAGCAGGGTGAATGCTAATCGGAGCCGTTTGTTGTTATCTTCCGCGTCTTCCTCGAGTTAGCACAGTTACCGAGCAGCCGGAGTTGCTACTGAGTACCCCCAAAAGCATCGGCGCCAAAGGCCATGGGATGCTTGGCTGTAAATGACGTTTTGAGCGCAGCATTGCCCTGCGAACAGAAAGGCAGGCGGTCCAACCTCTTGGAAAGGAGGCAGCTGTTGGTCGAGAGAGGGGGTTCAAATCCTGATGATACGGAGATCACTTTGGCACTGAGGCTTGGGTGGAGGAGGACTCCACAGGGTGAGTAAGCCTCATCATAACAAGGGGAAGAAGAAGAGTTGGCTTTCGTATGCCGACTTTCTCTACCTTTTTAAAAGGAGAATAAAAACCAGTTTACAGTTGCTTTCCCTTCCCCTCCCCACAACAGACACCTTGTGAGTTAGGAGTTCAGAGAGAACTGTGACTAGCCCAAGGTCACCCAGCTGGCTTCATGTGTGGGAGTGGGGAAACCAATTTGGTTCACCAGATTAGAGTCCATCGCTCATGGGGAGGAGTTGGGAATCAAACCCGGTTCTCCAGATTAGAGTCTGCTGCTCCTAACCACTATACCTTGCTGGCTCTAGAGAATAAATGCTTCACCAGACTGGTATTTTCCATGTCATCTTCTAAGACTGTGTCGGTGATGATAGGTGCCGCTCAAAAGTGTTCTTTCTCAGCCCTACCTTTTCAGTAGTTAAATCTTGGAGGTTTCGTTCTTCGATTCTTGTTCTGCAAGTTAGGATGCAGTTGATCATATCCTGCAACTGCTCATCAAAAACCATTTCATTTTTCAGTGTCGGTATGCAATTTTTGAGTACAGGCTTCAGAATGAGCCTATGCAGCGTTGCTCGGCGATTTCTAAGAAGGCACGTGCCTTTGGATCAGAGCTAATGGTCAGGTGTGATCCCGGCATTTTAAAAACGACTTTCGAGAACTCTCTCGCTAGGTTTGTCACAAGTGTATGCTGGCTAAATAATATGAAGAAATGAACTGCCTGAAAACTGCTCGAGTAGCAGGCTGTCCATGTCATGAGTAGACTGCTCAACTGGCAAATCAGTAATGTGAATATAAAGAATCATTTATCACTCTGTCCTCTGTTTCTGACAGTTGCTTAGGTACTCTCCAGGAGCAAAAGAAACTTCTGGTATAAAGAGGGAGGTCATATAAAGTATGTCTAGGGCAGCAATTTACTGATCTTTAGTGTACCTTGTTACACGCAGACTTCCACACTAGTCAGCGAGAAATCTATAGACATCTAGATCAGGGCTTCTTAAACTTTTTCTACTTGCGACCCCTTTTTGCCCATGAAAGTTTTATGCGACCCTAAGTTATATAGGTATATACAATAGGTCTACAAATCAAATATTTACTGATAATAAATCACAAAGAAACGTCTTTTAAAACAATTATTTAGTATTCGTATAATTTTACCATTTATTAACAAAAGCAAATTTGCATACTAATTTGCATACTGTTGCCAAATTTTTTGCGACCCCCACATTCAGTTGTATGTTAAGCTTCCGACTCATGGCGGCCCTATGAATCAAAGTCCTCCAAAATGTCCTGTCTTTGACAGCCTTGCTCAGATCTTGCAGATTGAGGGCTGTGGCTTCATATAATGTCACCATTTATTAACAATGAAAGCAAATGTGCATACTAATTTGCATACTGTTGCCACATTCAGTTACACCACCCTATATGGGGTTGTGACCCACAGTTTAAGAAGCTTTGATCTAGATGATCTCCCACACACACACACACACACACACACACACAAAACTAATAGTTGTATGGACGGCCTTGGATCATTTGGTTCTGTAGTACTTCAGAATGAACAAACTGCATTATGGGAGTGACTCCTCATTCAAACAGTGCACCACCTGTGGAACGCTAGCAATTCACAGAGAAGGGTTCTGATCCACCCTCCTCCCTAGTGTGGTAATTTTCAGAAGAGAAATTTTTGATGGGAGGGGGTATCAGACATATAATGTTCCGCTTTGTTGTGATTTCAAACTGTGTCCCTAGAGCTTCTTGCCAGTCATTTTTTTTTTAAACAACCTGGGCTCAACTTATCTGTATATGCGGTAGCTCAGTGGAAGATCTACTCCATAGAATCATAGAGTTGGAAGGGACCACTAGGGTCATCTAGTCCAACCCCCTGCACAATGCAGGAAATTCCAAAATACTTTCCCCCCACCTCCAGTGACCCATACTCCATGCCCAGAAAATGGCCAAGGTGCCCTCCCTCTCATGATCTGCCTAAGGTCATAGAATCAGCATTGCTGACAGATGGCCATCTAGCCTCTTCTTAAAAACCTCCAGGGAAGGAGCGCTCACCACCTCCCGAGGAAGCCTGTTCCACTGAGGAACCGCTCTAACTGTTAGAAGATTCTTCCTAATGTCTAGATTCCATTACATCTTGGCCTGTCCTCTCTACACTGAGCCTCGGAATAAGTTCCTGGCAAATATTTACACTTTACACTTATTATCTGATGCCGATAAACTCATTTTCATTTGCAGGCAGATCCCTGAAATTTGGCAAGTGATGTGCTTTGCTTTCATATGATGATTGGGTTGAGTCTCGCATGGTGTAATGGTGAAGAGTGGTGGTTTGGAGCGGTAGACTCTGATCTGGAGAACCGGATTTGA
The DNA here is from genome assembly GCF_029931775.1 of Euleptes europaea. NCBI lineage: Eukaryota > Metazoa > Chordata > Lepidosauria > Squamata > Sphaerodactylidae > Euleptes > Euleptes europaea. The sequence goes on along the minus strand of NC_079327.1, from coordinate 4,839,941 downwards.
TTCCTCACTCCTCCATATGAACAGCAGAGGCTAATCTGGTGAACCGGTTTGGTTTCCATCTCCTACGCATAAGGCTAGCTGGGTGACCTTGGGCTAGTCACAGCTCTCTTAGAGCTCTCTCAGTCCCACCTACCTCACATGGTATCTTGTGGGGAGGGGAAGGGAAGGTGATTGTAAGCCAGTTTGATTCTTCCTTAAGTGGTAGAGAAATTTGGCATATAAAAACCAACTCTTCTTTTTCCTCCTCCTCCTCCACCCCCCCCTCCCGGGAAGAATCTTTGTCTGCCAGCCCATGATGACTCTTTGTATCGCTGATTCTGAAACAATTTGGCTTCTCTGATATGGTAGCATTTGATACATTTACTACATATTCAAAAGTAATGGAGGTCTAGAATCCAGTCGCCGAAATAGCTCAGTTGGGGGAGCATTAGACTGAAGATCTAAAGGTCCCTGGTTCGATCCCGGGTTTCGGCAGGAAGTATTTTCTTTACCCTCCTAAGTTTTTGGGGAGGGATTGTGGCTCAGTGGCAGAGCATCTGCTTGGCATGCAGAAGGACCCAGGTTCAATCCCCGGCATCTCCAGTTAAAGGGACTAGGCAAGTAGGTGATGTGGAAGACCCCTACCTGAGACCCCAGAGAGCCACTGGAGGTCTGAGTAGACAATGCTGACTTTGATGAATCAAGGATCTGATTTAGTATAAGGTACGTACTAGCTGGCTAGCAGGTATAAGGACCCAATTTAAGGAATTTCAGATAGCGTGGCCATCTAACATGTATGCAGGTTTTAAAATGAAGCGCCTTGCTTAAATATGTTGTCCCCGTAATTATTTCTTTTTAATTACATGCAGAGATTACAGCACCCTTTTGTGTACCTGATATGAAACGGTGAAGCCACGGGACACCTTAAAGGCTGAAAAGTACCAGCTTTTGTGTGCCTTAGCCCATTTTGTCACATGCATATTGCAGAGCAGTGAATTTTTTTTTACAAAGTTTGAATGTAATATTTAAAGCTTCTTTGATCTTTGAGAGTAGTGTGTGTGCGTACTGTCTGTCTGCATAATGTCTATCTGGTTTTATTTCAATTAAAATGTTTTGTATCCCCCATGCACTGGGTTTTCTATGCACATAGCCTCTTAGCATGGAGTCACACATCTTTGTGTGTGTGTGTGTGTGTGTGTTAAGTGCCGTCAAGTCGCTTCCAACTCATGGTGACCTTATGAATCAGTGTCCTCCAAAAATGTCCTGTCTTTGACAGCCTTGCTCAAGTCTTGCAAATTGAGGGCTGTGGCTTCCTTTATTGAGTCAATCCATCTCTTGTTGGGTCTTCCTCTTTTCCTGCTGCCCTCAACGTTTCCTAGCATGACTGTGAGGAGTGTGAGGAGAATCTCAGTAGAGGTTTCAGCCCCTTCGACTGCTTCACATCTCTGTGCACTCCTAAGCTTATTTTCCCCAGCCAAGCTATTCCCTCTGGATCCAGACAACCCTGGGAGCATTTCTGAGTTTTCTGCTGCGATTTCCTTTCATGATCAGCCTGCCTTACAACATTAGATGCCACTGGGAAGGTGGTGGGGAGCTGGTTAGTAGAGTAGCGAGAGTGCAGGACAGATCAGATATATGAGTAGAGGCCCGTTTGAATCCCAGAAAAATAGCTGAAAGAGCCTGCCACACCTTATGTGTCAGACTGTTTAAAAGGGGGGAATTGAGAGCCGGCATGGTATAGCTGTTAAGAGCAGCGTTGTGGAGCTGTGGACTCTGATCTGGAGAACCGGGTTTGATCCCCCACTCCTCCACATGAGTGGCAGATGCTAATCTGGTGAACCAGGTTGGTTTCCCCACTCCACATAAGAGCAGCTGGGTGACCTTGGGCTAGTCACAGCTCTCTCAGTCCCACCTACCTCACAGGGTGTCTGTTCTGGGGAGAGGAAGGTGATTGTAAGTCGGTTTGACTCTTCCTTAAGTGGTAGAGAAAGTCGGCATATAGAAACCAACTCTTCTTCTTTCTCAAGACCTTAAAAAGTGTTTAACAAGGCAAGGAACCGGGGTGGGGGGTGTTAGGAAGTTCTTCATCGGATTTTTCATTCTTCCTTCCCTGCGGTTCACTTACCAATGCCTGGCACTCTCTTCCTTCTCATCACATTGTATACGTAAAGCTTTCTAGGCGAGAGCCATCTCCTCTCTGTGTTTGCTAGAGCCCTTAGCCGGCTCTCAACAGTTGGAGTGATTCTTCTGGCGTGGGTTTCAGGGTAGAGCAGACTTAACACTTCAGGATTAAGTGCACACTCTGTACGCAGGCAGAGGCCGCAGCGCCTCCTGATCCCAAGATTAGTGGGTCTTAACTCTTAGCAGAGTGTGGCAATTCCGGTTTGTTTTTGTTTGTTTTTACGTGTGGCTTGTCTCTCCCTTCTCCCTTTTTACCATTTTGTAGAAGCCCCCAAGCCATGGGAGAAGACCCGCTCTAGCAGAGGTGACCTTTCTCCTCAAAGAAAGAGGCAGTGCCAGGAGGGCTGCTATCAAGGGCACTCCATGCCCTATGCCCCCCCCCCCAAATGGTCAGGCACCAATGAGATCCCGTGCTCCTTTCCGTTCCCTTCAACGGGGCAGATATTTCATTTAAAAAGAAGCCTGTATTATGGCTTCTTCGACTTGCGTGGTTAACCGTCTTCAAATCCAAACTGATTTCTTTAAAGAGGACTCAACTCCTGTGTCATGAAGGAGTATTTTGGTTTTCCTGATCTTAGTTGATTATCATCAAGCATATTTGTTAACTTGTACCAATTACAGGGGTTGCTGCTATTCAGTTGGACTTGTCCATGTTGGGCTGTTTTGGAGATTTCTTGCATGGGACAATCCGCTGCTTGAAGATGGGCTATAGCTGAAGAATAAGCTTTGTACTTTATTTTGTTTGATAGGCTAGATAGGTTTCGCCCTCTGTACAAAGTGATTAGTGCATTATGAAGAAGGAATATAAAGGCACTCCTTACCTCCAGTATTTAATATCAAAATTACTTGTGGGCAAGTAGGTAAATGTTGGAGGGACTTCTTTTCTGCTTGAAGCACAGTTTAGTTTCTTCTACCAAGTCTGCATTCAATATATAACATCTGGCTAATTTTATAGGCAAAGCAAGAGTTTCTTTGAGTTCATGGCCCTTTCTTATGGTTGTAAAATATTTCAGCGTCTCCTTTTTACCTTTCATGGGATCTTTTTACCTTTATATGGGATCGGAATACCATTTGTGGACAAATAGGCAAAGCACTTTAGGTAGTTTTTGTATCAGAAAAATTACCTTAGTTTTTTATTTAGGTTCTACTCGACAAGGACATCAATTTATGTTTCACAACCATATTACTACAAAAGCCATCAAAGATTTGTTTCTTCCCTCGTTCGTTCAACCCCTTCTGCCCTCTTACTTGGAGAAAATCAACTTGCTTCACATGCTGAAGATACTAAATTTATAAGAAGTAGTGGCGAACAAATGGATTCAGATGGATCCACCCTAAGGTTGAGGTTGCCTTTATAGCTTCGTCTTTAAGATAAATCAAGAGCTCTTATTATTTTTCAATGGCTTTGGCACAGAGAAAAGATTCTTATTTTATTTTTGTTTTTAAGTCTCTCTGGTTGTTACCCAGAGTTTATGAAAGCCTTTTTCAGTGATGAGCACTTTACAAGCCCAGGGAGATTTATTTACATTTGCCTATCCTTCTGCTTTTCCCACTGGTGCATCATAAGCAATATACTGTTAATTGGGGTACAAGGAGGGAAATACAGACTTCAATCATTTTTTGTTTTGCATTATTATATATTAATATGCAAGTGTAAGTACTTTAAAAGACATCTAAATTTCAATTAAAAATACCTTAACATCCAAAGAAATAAAAGCCTGTGCTATCTAAAGAAAGAGATAATTATCTAAATGAAAGAAACCTCTTCTGTTTAGTAAGTGAATTTGCTGCGTCCTGGGTTGAGCAGGGGACTGGGGATTGAGGCATTGAGAATTCCCTGTAGGAGAGCGCTTTTAAATGCCCTGTTCATATAGCTGTCCATCTAGAAACGGAATATTAAAAAATATAGCTGTTTTTGAAGTTTTTGTCAGTATTTTCAAAGCTTTAGGATGGAATATCATTATAACTATAAAGGAAGTTCGTTCAAAATGTATATTAATTTTTTATAACTATTTAACACTTTAAAAAGCATTTTAGGGTTTTCTGCTGTAGGAAGATCTTAGAACTTGACATTTATTAGACTATTAAGTACTTTGATTTGAAACTTCCCACAAACCTTTTGACTTTCTTCATGTAATGAGAGAATTCGTCACTGAAGTTGTTGGGACCTGTTTCTTGGCTAAAAAGCAAGACATTTGTAAAAAAGACTGATGCATTGTGACCCATTCAGTTCCCAGTAGATCATACTAATGTGACCATCACTTTAGTTTTCCTATTTGCTTTAGTTTGAGAAGGACAGAGTCGAACACGAAAGAGAGAAGACCAAAAACAGAGGAAAAGGACTCTTTAGAATAGCAAGTTTTGTTGGAGTGGAAGTTAGTTCTTGGTTATGACATGTTGGAAAACTCTTGATCTAAATGGTTCTGGTTGAAGAATTTTAACAGTTGAACACAATAGGGTTCCGGCGTACATCTGGCTGTCGGAGAAAGAAGGCAGAGATGAAAAAGTGCTCTTCTCGCAGGCCTTTTACTCCTGAGTAGTCCACGGGGCAAGCTTGGGCTGTGCATGTGCAGATAACTTGCTCAAACTGAAAAGCCAGTGTGGTGTCTGCTGGCCCTTCATATCATTTTTTCTGCTGGGTTGTTATAAACTGGAAGACCGATCCCTGGCTCTATTTGCAGTGATGGTGCTGGCCTTTAGCAGAGTGCCGACAAACGTCTCTCTCCTGTGACCAATCTATCTGGTGGCATGGACCAAGATGTAGGACGCTTGGCATCATCCAGATGGCTCTTGCCAATCTGACACAGATACGGTTGGTCATCTTTCTGCCTATCGTACTTTCTGTAGCAGGATGGGCACTTAAGAGCAGACAAGAGAAGAAAGGTGCAAAGACGAAGAAGAAGAGTTGGTTTTTATATGCCAACTTTCTCAACCACTTAAGGAAGAATCAAACTAGCTTACAATCTCCTTCCCTTCCACTCCCCACAACAGACACCCTGTGAGGTAGGTGGGTCTGAGAGAGTTCTAACAGAGCTGTAACTTGCCCAAGGTCACCCAGCTGGCTTTGTGTGTAGGAGTGGGGAAACAAATCCAGTTCACCAGATTAGCCTCCGCCACTCACATGGAGGAGTGGGGAATCAAACCTGGTTCTACAGATTGGAGTCCACCACTCTTAACCACCACACCACGCTGGATGATAACATATTTGGCTTTGTGGATGATAACATATTTGGCTGTGTGTTAAAGAAGCATGAGAGACACGCAATGCTAATGATTCTTTAGACTTTTCCCCTTCATTTTACAGGGCAGCATGTAAATGTCATTTCCATAAAATGAATACTTAACAGGGGACTTTTCTTCTGGCACGTAAGACCAGGGCTTCAGTAAAACTTTCCCCACCTAATAGTAACAAATTAAGATTTATTTACAGTAAAGGTCACATTTCTTGCATCCTTCTTTTACACCGTCTGGTTTTATAACATACCGAACAAATTTACGCCGAGTACGAGCAATCAAAAGATTCTCGCTTGTAAAAATGGCACGTCCCATCGTAGTATTCTATCTCTAGCAATCTTTTCTGGTGCTGCAACTACTGTACTAATATCGGAATGGTATACATTCTACTTCAGTTCTATTGGCAATACATAATTGGGGAGTGGCCATATTCAGAAATGGCCTTGTTGAGAACAATTGATATGTCGAATACAAAAATAAACCATGAATTCTTTCCTGCAATGCTTTGCTCCCGTATGTCAGCACTGGAAGGATCTGGATGAGGTGATGGATTCATGATTAATATGTTTATCACTAATGCTTTTGCAACTTAGCATTCCGTGTGTCCCAACTCATTTCTCCTAGATAGCCATTACTAGAATGAATGTGTGCGCGCGTGTGTATAGAGGTAGAGAGAGTTGTGTGATTTTTTTTCCTTGCTGTTCATCCAACAGCATAATTCAGCCTTTGTACCTTTGTTTATTGATATAAGAGTACAATTTGGGGTGCAACCTTCTGTAAATATTTTCTTCATGTGCATAATTACATCTTGATTTGCAAGCATTACAGATTTGTCACTTTACCTGTTGATTTGACTTGGGGCTATTATTGGCCCCAAGAAGAGGGGTATGAACTTGTGTGTCCCCCTCCCCCCTTTTAACTCCATTACTGTTATATTATCAGAAAACAAAAAGACATGTGGCTGGCCACGTATGCCCATTGTACAATCCAGAGATGCTGGACAGTGGGAATAAAACAGGCCACATTTTCATTAGCTCGATAAAGATGAGTCATCTTAGTCTGCAGACAAGAGGCTCATACAATTGAAAGTTCTCCTTACGAAAAAAATTCCTGCTACACAGACAACTAGATGTCAGGCAGATGATTCATGCAGTCTTCTCCCTGGCTTGCCAATTTGCTATATCCAGGAATCTCTTTTTGATGGCCCTGTCCCAAATGGCCCAGGCTAGCCTGATCTCATTGGATCTCAGAAGCTAAGCTGAGTCGGCCCTGGTTAGTACTTGGATGGGAGACCTCCAAGGAAGTCCAGGGTCTCTTCACAGAGGCAGGCAATGGCAAACCACCTCTGTCCATCTGTTGCCTAGAAAACACCACTAGGGGTTGCCCTAAGTCGAATGCGACTTGTTGGCACTTTCCACCACTGCCTCTTTTATGGGGGACCATTCAGTGGGGTGTAATCTGAGGTACACTTCACACACAGGTTTCCTGTGGTTTGCTGTAGCCACCATGCCCTGCTTCCTTTCAAAATTGGGGTAGATAAAGTATCATGTTGGAAATTTAGTTTCCATTACTGTTTTTTTGCAAGCAAATACACGTGTAAACATAATCACCCGGATATGTAATTCACAATTATCCAGTCAGAAGCTCTAAAAGAGGCCCTATGATAAATGTCAACTTCCTGGAGTTCTGTAAAGGAGAAAGTGCACTATATCACTTTTTAAATTAAAAACTAAACCAATCTGTTTGACATGTGTATGTTGGTAATGACTGATCATCTTTGATTACAAGTTCAACCACGTATAATTTTTATTTCCGAGTTTGGCATTTGATAATGTTGGCCTAGGAAGAGGCACCTGTTTTATTCTGTGGAGATGGGATAAATGTATGGCTGGTATGGAAGATTACAGTTTATGTGTATGTGGTAACTGTCATAGCCCGTCTAGTACTTAATTAACTACATTGATGCTTTAAATTATTTTTTCAGTTAACGCTCAGACTGAATCCTCAAGAAAAGTGCCTTCTCTAGGCTTAACATAATGCACACCCACTTATCAGTGTTGTGCAGTCACTGGTGGGTTGGATTTCAAGTGAGGTTAAAATCTCTCCTCAACCATAAAATTTGGCCAACTGTGCTGAGAGAGCACGGTGTGGTGTGGTTAAGAACGGTGGAATCTGATCTGGAGAACCAGGTTTGATTCCCCATTCCTCCGCATGAGCGGCGGAGGCTAATCTGGTGAACTGGATTTGTTTCCCCGCTCCTACACACAAAGCCAGCTGGGTGACCTTGGGCAAGTCACACTCAGTCCCACCTACCTCACAGGGCGTCTGTTGTAAGGAGGGGAAGGGAAGGTGATTGTAAGCTGGCTTGAGTCTCCTTTAAGTGGTAGAGAAAGTCAGCACATGAAAACCAACCCTTCTTCTAATAGGGTTGTTATGAGGGGAAAAGTGCAGGCCTATTTGTGCCGAGTAGAGTGCTAGGAGGAATGGTGGTGGTAAGTGCTGTCAAATTGTACCCAACTAAGGGCGACCCCTTAGGGTTTTCAAAGCAAATGACCAACAGAGGTGGCTTGCCATTGCCTGTCTCTATGTAGCAACCCTGGATTTCCTTCGTTGGTTTCCCATCCATGGAAGGGTAACATTTTATATTTCAGGCTTAAACTCAGAACTTGCAAGTCCCATTCTCCCCTTCCCAAAACCTCTGTTCAGGACAAGGAATCTGCCCTATATCTTCAACAGGGAAGACAGATGTGAAGAATGCATTTAGTTTCTCAGCGATCACTTTATCCTCCCTTATTGTTCCTTTACTCCCATTGTCATCCAATGGTTCAACCACTTCCCTAGCTGGTTTCCTGCTCCTAATGTACTGAAATAATTTCTTGTTGGTCTTGATGTGTTTAGTGATATGTCCCTCAAAATCTTTTTTTTTCTTTTTTGCATCTCTGTTTGCTCGCATTTTCTTTTTTTTAATTTGCTCTTTTCTTTATTTTGTTGATAATTGTTCACAAAAACAGAAGAAAATATTGCTATGAACAACCGATTACAAAGTAGTAAATGGGTGGATGCACCTTTTAAATCTTTGTGCAGGTTTGCGCTTGCCTCGTTTGGGCAGTCCTTCTAGTTTCAGAAGGAAGCCATTTTCCCTCTAATAACTTCCTTTATCTTAGCCATGGCGGTGACTTCTTGGACTTTATACTACCTTTTCTGACTTGCGGTATACAATCTAGCTGAACTTCTAGTATTCAGGACTAGAGTACACCCCAAGCCTCTTCCAGCGATTTAACCCTCCTTTCGTTTTACCAGTTTCCTCATTTTAGAGAAGTCCCCTCTTGTAAAGCCAAATGTAATTGTGTGAGACCCCCCAAGCACTTTCCCGCATACACATAAATTAAATTTGATGCCATTGTGGTCACTATTGCCAACTGGCTCAACCACATCCTGCATTTTCAAGCAGTATTCATGGAAATTTAAATGAACTAACTTTTGAATAACAAATTATTCCATTCTTGTCCACCTCCGTCGGTGATGGTTCTACAGCTGAAGCAGTTGATTTTGAAATTTCTAATTGAACAGTTGGCAGGATCTTGTGTCTGGCAAGAATTCGATGTATTCCAGAATGATGGCGCTACATTTCTAACCCTTGCTGAATTCTCTCCTGCCCCCCCCCCATGTTTTTCTGGGTAAAATCAAGAACTGAACGATGTCGAATGGCCTTTTCGGCAAGTTCAGACGTTTTCTTGCATGATTAGAACATGAAATTCTAATTATTTGCAATAGGGATGTAAATAAGGTGGCACGAAGCCTTATTTGCAATGACTAATGAAAGCTGTTGACTGTAATCAGAGAGATGCAGAGCAACGGGGGCAATTCATTAGGAAAAAATGTGGCTGGCAAACAGCGACTGCATGCCAGGTTGAGCCTTTCTGGTTTTGCATCAAAATGTATACCATATTTGTTTGTTGTAAACGATGATAAATAACTCCCTTTATGAGGAGAATAAGTAGTGATAAGACATTGCGGCACAGTTAATCCTGCCAGCTTTTGCAAAATATCTACAGGGTACGTGTCATTCTTGGCTTTGCTGTGGGATAGCTAAAGATGCTTGCCATATTACATTGATTAAACACATTTTAATTGTGAATTGCTTCTGTTCGGTTGGAGTTCAACACATTAAACACGTGGTTATTACTTAAAGTGATAAAAATTTGCTTTAATTTCTAGAATCAGTAGCTTTTGGTGTGTAAATTCGTACATATTGGTTTTGAGATGTATTTAAACCTCTCATTTTGTTGAGTACCTGACCTTGTTTAAAATTAATACCAAGAATGTTTAAAAAGCAGGATTGTTTTTTGCTTGTTTGTTTTTAAGATTAATGCACCTTTGAAATACTGTTGAGTGTTACTTTTAATACTGTTTTGAAGGCTTTAGGTAAATAGACCTCTCATCTGTGAACATGTCCACTCCCCTCTTAAAGGAGAGTTCTGATTGGCTCTGCAAATGGGAAAAAAACATTGCTTCAATAGCCGACTGTCCTTATTAAAAGAAATAGCTCAGGGTGAAAACGTCACATGAAGCTGCCTTATACTGAATCAGACCATTGGTCCATCAAAGTTAGTATTTCCTACTCAGACTGGCAGCGACTCTAGGGTCTCAGGCAGTGGTCTTTTTCATCACCTACCCGCCTAGTCCCTTTAACTGGAGATGCCAGGGATTGAACCCGGGACCTTCTGCATGCCAAATAGATGCTCTATCATTGAGCCACAGCCCCTCCCCTGGAGTCATGAGAGAAGTGCTCATCCAAAGCAAAGAAGGCAGGAGAAGCGGTTTTTCCTTTTGCATAAGTGTGTAGAGGTCTGCAAAATGAAGACAGGTACAGCCAGATGAGGGTTTCTTCATTACCTCATGTATACTTATTCCAGAGCCATCTCTTGTGCCAATACCAAGGCCTCTTCTACTGCTACTTCCCCTGGTGCCCACTGAGTTTTTGAGAAAGTGGGCAGGATTATTGTAAGGCTGCAAATGAAAGGGTTTTCCATGGCTGCAATAGCAGCTGTAACCACCAGAGGGTCAGGACAACTGATAAGTGTCTAGGCAAGAGGTGGGGAACCTTTTTTCTGCTAAGGGCCATTTGGATATTTATAACATCATTTGCGGGCCATACAAAATTATCAAGTTAAAAACTAGCCTGCTATATTTGGTCAAACGTTTAGCCAAGAGGCACAACCGGAGACAGTTCCGAGTGTCTGCCACGTAGAGCGACTCGCTTTTGAGCTCTGCCGTCCCCAGCTGGACCCAAGAGATTCAGGCAGGGCAGCAAACACAAGACAGAGTGAGCGACATGCCACTTGGGGTTTGTAGGCGAAGGAGCCTGGTCCAGTAATGCCCCGATCTGGCACTTTCCTGCCCAATGCGTCTTTTGCAGGACTCTTCCACCCCCAGCCCTCTTGTAGTACAAAGGAAATACGTTTCTCCACAGCCCAGGTGGGAAAGGGTTAACACAGTTTCTTGGGCGGTCCTAGCAGCCCCATAGCTAATGACTTCTGCAAGGGGAAAAGAAGGTTCCTTTTGTCTACAAAACAAACTTATATCCGCCTACTCATCTTTTGCAGGACTTAGAGGGGAAGAAACCAGAAGGGAGAGGGGGTACCGACCAAGCTCCAAGCAGGCAGCTGCCCAGATGACCCCCCTGGCACGGACAAGCAGGCAGGCATCCAACTAGTGGTGCACTCGCCCACCAGGTGGCGCAGAATGGTCTGTTGCACCAGCTGGGCATAGCCATCCAGCCACATGCCGAAGTTGCTCCTGCTCCGCATGGTCGGGGCCGGGTTCTTCAGACAGCTCCTGCTATCTCCACCTGCAGGGATGAAATGAGGACACACTGGCTAAGACCTCGCCCCAAAACATTATGGCCCTGCCCCTTTAACCCCTACATTGTCGCCACTTCCGCCCCCAGCCCTCTTGTAACACAGAGGGAATACTTTTCTCCACGGCCCAGGTGGGAAAGGGTTAACACAGTTTCTTGGGCAGTCCTAGCAGCTCCATAGCTAACGACTCTTCTGCAAGGGGGAAAAAAGGTTCCTTTTCTCCGCAAAACAAACTTACATCCGCCTTGAATAGAAGCTATTCCTGTCAGCGGGAGGGGGTGAATTGCCAGTCTTAGATCCTTCTGAGCTAGAGATCTGCCAGGACCCACAATGGGCCAGACCAAATAATTTTGCAGACCTTATATGGCCCCTGGGCTTGATGTTCCCCACCCCTGCTCTAGAGTATCATCTACCATATATACTGGTAAAGAGCACAACCTTGAATGTAAGATGACCCCCATAAAAAGGAGGAGGTTATACATAAAAGCAAATGACCCTAAATGTAAGGTGACCCCCCCTCAAAAAAGAGTTGTACATAAAAGCAAATGACTTTGAATTGAAAATGATCCCTCATAAAATAGGTAGCATTAGAAACAAAGTTTTTAATTCCATCATTATCAATATACCATAAATATTAGACTACAAAAGAAAATGATTACTTCCACTTTTTTGCCTCTGCATTTTAACTATTCAGAAGTGATATTGTATCAAACTGACAAATTTAAAAAGGCAAGAGACTGGCTTTAAAAAAAAAAAAACTCCCCCCAAAAAGAGCTACCATTGGCATTAAATCCCACTGAAGGGTTTTCAAAAAGAATTTTGTCTCGGATGTATTGTATGGCAACTTGGCCTACATTCTGGTCTGATTCAGTTCCCTAGAATCTGACCAAAAGGGGAATGTGCAAGGCAATCATAGTGTGGGAGAAGGAGAAAATGAGAATAAAAATTAAAGCTGAGCTAAAGACAAACAGGTATTAGTGATTTCCAATCAAATATCTTCCATTCCTAGAGCCGAAATATGCTGGTGAGTGTTGAGTAAGCAGGAGGTACCCTGAGCTGTAATGCCCTTTCCCCAATCTCATTAACTGATTTAAGAATTGTCCAGCTTATGAAAACGAAGCTGTGTTTCTAAAAATAGGAAGGTGTCATGCTTAATCGTGGGTCGGGGTTCCAGAGGGCTCCAAGATCACACACTCATCGGAATGTGCCTTGGTATTTACTGCTGCTCAAAAATGTTTTGTGTACCTGTTGGCGTTGTTAAATATAGCTGGGAAATTTGTATATGAGAAAGGAAGAATTTTCTAACAGAGCAGTTTCTCAGTGGAACAGGCTTCCTTGGGTGGTGGTAAGCTCTCCTTCCCTGGAGGTTTTTAAGCAGAGGCTAGATGGCCATCTGTCAGCAATGCTGATTCTATGACAGTAGATCATGAGAGGGAGGGCATCTTGGCCATCTTTTGGGTATGGAGTAGGGGCCACTGTGTGCGTGTGGGGGGGGGAGGGAGGTAGTTGTGAATTGGCCACACAAAGGACTAGTTTTGAAAGGTTTCTGTTTCTTCTTTGCTCAGTGGTGCTTCTGCTTTACCATGTGGCAGGAGCAGTGATCTAAGCACTACAAGAATCTTGCTACCTTTTAAAAACGTTTTCTTGCTTCGCCTGAGGGTTGGTTTGGCTTTCAAATGTATACACAACATTTATATATTGTTTTTACCCTCTTTTCCCAAGCAGCTCAGAATTGTCATTGCTTGATTTTCGGTTAAGAATATATTTAACGGTCCCCAACGGTACATAGTGACGTCCTCGTTCAGTGTGCCTGTTCATTTTGGACTAATGAGTGGGGCAATAAAGGCGCAGGTGGTTAGATCTGCCTTTTCAATAAACAAGAAAGGGGGGGGCAGGGGAGACCCAGTCTGAAAAATCAAGAACTGGGTACCCAAGGTTGGGCGTAGAAAGATAAAATAATGTTATATGGAAATATATTTATTTTAAGGCATTTATATCCAGGTTAAAAACATAAAAAATGATAAAACAAGGCTCAATAGCAACTAGTAGGTTGATAAACTTTAACCACACACCATACGCGTTTTGGCCAACTGGCCTTCATCAGCGGTCAGATAAAAACCCACATAGTGCACACACAAGCAATATACAAACTTATCACAATATGTAGGCAGAATTATAAAAGCCCAGGTATGTATGTAGGGTATAAAAATTTTCAAGTTTGGTACTAGCATGCACACTCTGTATGGGAGACTAATATAGCCCAGAATCATAGAATCATAAAGTTGAAAGGGACCACCAGGGTCATCTAGTCCAAACCCCTGCACAATGCAGGAAATTCACAACTACCTCCCCCCCACACCCCCAGTGACCCCTACTTCCATGCCCAGATGGCCAAGGTGCCCTCCCGCTGTTAAACATGGTGTTGACTCAAGCTCGTCCATACTAGCATTTACATTTGGCACTCAGGAGTAAGACCGGAAGCAGTTTGAGTTTCTGGCACCATTTTTTTTTTTACACAAAGTTAGTTCAGGGACAGCTGCAGATGTGCCCACCGTTGGCTGGCTCTTCTCATCCACACTGCTGCCAGCTGCCAATTCCAACTCCATTGTCTACTGTGGCTACCACATTGGACAGTTACATCAGCTTGTATCCAGGAACCTGAGATGAACCCAACATTAAAAGTAAACAGCAGAAGCTCTGGGCAATGTGCTCTCTGCTTCGAAGACTACAACAAATAGGTTAAGAATCATGGAGAGCTTGGTTTTATTGTCCATCTTGACCAGCATAAAGATGAGCAGTGAAGGCTGGAAAAGTCCATCGTGGATCTTGCAGAAAACTAAATCACTGCTTTCGTTTTCTTCGTTCTTCTTTTAACTATTTCTTGAGGTCTCGAATGGAATGTGCCACCCTCTCGCAGTTTTGCTATGCTACTTGTTGAACAGCTGCAGGCAGAACAGAAATAATTGTGGGTTTTGCTTCCTTGTCCACCCAATAGCCAGAGCAGAGTTGTACATGTGAAATAATTTATCTAAGGGTCAACTTTTATGAATGAAAATGGACTTAAAAAGTATCATTGTGTAAAGACCCACGACGCACATCATCTTGTGAGTAGCAGAGTTTAGTTTTTTTTTTCTTGCAGCCAAAAGTGAGTTCTTCAAATGAGGAAGAGCTGAGCTAAAAATTGTGAGACCAGAGGAGCTGAAGCACCCCTCTGAACACTGAGCACCGGCCAGTTTCGTTTCTTTTATACCCTCAACTGTTTGGCAATTTGGAGAAAACGCAGACAGCTTAAATACGGAACTAAGTCAGCAGTTCTTTTGTTGCTGATAGGAGTTCGGTGTGATCAAATTGGCGATCTGATATCAACAAATCAAACGTTTGCATGTTGTGCTGTTGCTAGATACGGCTTTTTATGCTCCTGCAGAATTTGGGTTTTTCTACAGGAGGGATTCAGATTTTGAATTTGGTCCCTTCGCTGTCGAATACTCAATTCATAATAATTGTACTGGGTCTCTGTAAGTAACTTGCACAGCGGGTGCATAGCCAGATTTAGCAAGGGGAGACTAGACTCCATGTATTCTATTTTGTATGACTGTTGTAGTATACATTTTCTGTGAACAGGGAAAGGAACAGCAGAAAGCGAACAACGACCAAAACCTGTAGAAAAATATGTGGCTCACCCCACTGTCTCGTATCCTTACTTGACTATAGTAAGGTCCATGGACATTTGAAACCTACAGGCAGGCATGTGTGCCGCAAAGATGACCCGTAACACCCATTGTGTTTTGCAGTCCATTTGCTGTGTTTATTCTTGCAAATCTACTGTGCTCTCCCTGGTGGTCCTGGTTGTCACAGTCATGCGGCAAATATTCTTTCATTCTCTGGGGAGCTGTTGGAAAATCATTCAGCCGTCTCCTGTTTGTGGCTGATCTTCGTGGTCTACCCTGCTAGTATTTGTTAAAAAAAAAAATGCATTCCCCGTCTCACCAAGACAAAGTCCTAAACCACCTGAATGGTTGAGGGTGGTGAGGTTAGGGTGTGGCATATGGAGTAGTGACACTTGTGGGAGGTAGCAATAAGCCATCGATAAACCAGGGCGGAAGGCCTGGCTCTGTCTCCGGACCAGCCTGGGGGTACCCCAGAAGATTAGCCCCAGTTGAACTGCTCCAAACCTGGCTTTAATAAAGATACATCACACAGCATTATTGTAATCCACCTTTATTGGTTCTCTCACACAGTCTCACTTTCCCGTGATACTCCCCTCCACGCCATAGTTAGCCTAACCCTGTCTCACTTCTTCTCGCCATTGCCTGGGGGGTTGTTAGCCTCACTCCCCAGCTTTCGTGGCTCCGCATAACTGCCTTCTCTGTCTCTGCCCAACCCCAGCTCTGATGTACATCTGGACCTGCCAACTGGATCTGGGTTTCCTTCCCCTAGCCAGCATGCCCCTGTTGTGTCTCAAGCTCAGGGGCACTGCCTCTCGCCCTACAGCCACTGCCACAGTCAACCAACCATACCCACCTGTAGGAATCCCAGGCCTCACCCACCCTACTAGCCTGACCATCTCCTCCCTGCTAGTTATCCCAAGAACTCTCTCTGCAGTTCAGCCGAGGCTAATCTTCTCCTTCTGGGGTACCCCCAGGATGGTCAGACGAGAGACCCAGTCCCTCCACCATGGCTCACGAGTAAGTTATTGTTGTGCCTGGCTGTTACCTGGTGGTGGAAAGATGGTCAACCAATGTTAATTTCTACTAGGAATAGCAATGGAGGAGAGAGAAAC
This sequence comes from Euleptes europaea, assembly GCF_029931775.1. Classification (NCBI taxonomy): domain Eukaryota; kingdom Metazoa; phylum Chordata; class Lepidosauria; order Squamata; family Sphaerodactylidae; genus Euleptes; species Euleptes europaea. The sequence goes on along the minus strand of NC_079327.1, from coordinate 4,823,906 downwards.
GCTTTTGGGTTTCAGGTTTTCAAGGGGTACCCTCTGTTAAATGTTTCTGGGTGTGCTTGGGTGGTTAATGTAAAAATCTGATGATAGTGTTAGATGAGGTAGCTAGGGTTTGGAGATCCCTCTTGAATGGTCAATGTTGGGGTACCTTTAACTTTAACGATTAAAGAAAAGCAAACTGACAACTGTAATCAGCGTCATGCGGGGGGGAGAGATGGAAAGTTTGGATTTTCTGCTTCAGACACGAAAACATCTTGGCCTGTATCTGGATAATTGCAGGGTTTTTTTTTTTTTTAAGAAATGGGTGTAAAATATTCTTGGGAATGCCTAACTTTAAGGGAATGCCCACTCCTGGAGATGCCAGGATTATATTAACGTTTAGCATTTCCCCCTTTTAAATTCCGCAGTCCTGTTGCATTATTTTCCAGTCTTTACTGCAATTAACATGGCGTGCTTTCGGTTAAATTTAACGTAAATTCAGCAGCTTCACCTGTTTACGTTAAACCTGAGAAAACAAAGAAGTTTGTCAAATTCAATTTAGCATTCCCGAGACTACCGCAGCACAACGACTCTTTATCAGTAGTAGTGTATAAAAGCACTTGGAACACTGCATCAATTTTCACAGCCATTTACTAGATTAGAAAGCAATTGTAAGCAAACTAAAACCCACATTAACTCCTGTCAACAGCCCTTATTCTCCCCCCCCCCTCTTTCTGTTATGGATTGGTTTGAAATAACCGTGAGGTCGGAAGTGATTGCATCAGCAGCTGAGACGGAGTATAAATATGAATGAACCCGCTGTAAGGCTATACGGCAGATAGCCGCGCTCCCGATCGGCACAACAGCTTTCACGTTTCAGAGAAAGCAAGCCAAACAAAGCTGTGTCACGAGGGAACGCGTCACTGTCTTCCAAGAAATAATTCCTTAGATGTAATAATTTTGAAACTGCAGTTATGTCAAATGGCAGGGTTTTTGTTTTTTAAAAATAACTGAGCGCAATTTCCTATTCCAGGAATAGTAATAGCTGCCTGGTGTTCTGTGTACAACCAACCAGACACATAAATAAAACCAAATACTTCTTGAACACGAGCGTTGTTCTGAACAGATGATGGGCCCGATACCTCGTTTTTTGCCCCGCCATTTCCTCGTGTCACTGTAAAAGCAATTAGAGTTACTGAGAAGGACAGTTTATCTGAGTAGAAAGAAGACAATTAGCCTAAAGGCAATTAAAATAGAATTGACTTTTAATCACAGATGGAAAATCACTTGTATATAGCATTCAAGACCCTTTATATAATTTAAAGCAAGGTTTGCTTTTTTTAAAGAAAAATTGCTCCTCTCCTGTTACGTTGGAGAACTTAGAATGAGATTTTTTAATAAAAAACCCCACAAAATTACTAAAGAAAGTAGTAGCGCATATCTTTTTAATTGCTTGCCTATGTTAGAACAGTAATTTTCTTTCAGATAAGAGGCATTTTTATTCTGTTAATTTCATTTTTGTTAAAAAGCTCTGACCTTCACTAAAGTTTTACCTAACAAGCAAAGTCTGACTTGCTACAATGTGTAGAATTGCAGATGGTACTGCTTATTAGAAGAGACTGCAGTATTATATATTTCAGTATTAACTGCCTGAATCAGATAAAAATTCCTTAGAAAAATTCCTTAGAAAAGCCTGCGACAATATCCTTAGAAAAGATTAGTGTATTTTTAGTTACTTGGTTCTTACGTAATAATTTTATTGGGTTTGCTTCTTTCTTTTGCATCACATCAGCCAACACTGCAAATATAAAACAGATGTACCATCTAACTTTGTACTTTAATCCGGACAGCCTTGTGTTTTACTCTGTTACTCAAGGAATGATTCTCTTGCAGGTAGTGTGTGTCTGTGTGTGTAAAGTGCTTGAACACATTGTCTGCATGAACACATGAAGCTGCCTTATACCTAATCAGACCCTTGGTCCATCAAAATCAGTATTGTCTACTCTGACCGGCAGCTGCTCTCCAGGGTCTCAGGCAGGGGTCCTTCACATTACCTACTTGCCTAGTCCCTTTAACTGGAGATGCCGGGGATTGAACCTGGGACCTTCTGCCTGCCAAGCAGATACTCTACCACTGAGCCACAGCCCCTCCCCTGACTTACAGCAACCCGATAGGGATTTCGAAGCAAGAGACAAAGGTGTTGTACCATTGCCTGCCTCTGCATAGAGACCTACTTCCTTGGCTGTCTCCCTTTCGAGCACTCACCAGGGCTGACCCTGCTTGTCTTCCAACTTCTAATTTGGGTGGATTTTAGAAGAAGTGATTATTGGTTAGTGTGACTTCTGTATCCAGATGCTGTTAGAGTGCTTTAGTCATTTAATGGTGGTGTCCCAGGAATCAGCAGATGTCATAGTATTACCATAAATATTTTCTTAACTGGTTGTCTTTAGAAAGAAACCCAGGGAATACTTCCTTCCTTGAGCCAGCTGCTTCTGATTGAGTTGAAGTTATTGCTGCTTTAAAATCCGGTGATGACTGTTAGTATTTTGTTCATAGCATTGGTTTGGATTCTTTGAATAAGTTCTGTTCATGCTATATAGTCTCTGCTGCAAAGCATATTTCGCATGAACACATGAACCTGCCTTCTACTGAATCAGACTCTTGGTCCATCAAAGTCAGTATTGTCTCCAGGGTCTCAGGTAGAGGTCTTTCACATCACCTACTCGCCTAGACCCTTTAACTGGAGAGGCTAGGGGTTGAACCTGGGACCTTCTGCATGCCAAGCAGATGCTCTACCACTGAGCCACGGCCCCTCCCCTAAGTTTCCTCTTCTAATGAAAGCCCCATTGGTCTTCACATATCATTCTATTATTATTTTTTACAAAGTTTGTATCCGGCCTTACCTCTCTTACAAGGGCTGCTAAGGCAGCTAACAATTTAAAACATACACAATGAAATCACATTTTAAACCTTAAAATGAACCCACCCATCACGCATCATTAAACAATTTAAAAAAACAACAGTTAAAATTCGCACAAAGCATAAGGACAACAATTAAAACATTGGTTAGGGAGGAAGTATCATTGAGGGAAAGCCAAATGAAACAAACAAACAAAAAATCTTCTCTGGCAGAAGATAGCAACAAAAGAGGACAGACAACTGTCCCCGGGGAGAGACTTCAAAAGTTCTGGTGCTGTGACTGAGAAGGCCGTCTCTTGGGTTTCCCCCCACTTAATCTCAGAAGGCAGGGGCACCCAAAGAAGGGCCTCTAAAGACAACTGTAGAGGTCAGGCTGCTTCATAAGGGAGTAGGTGGTCCTTCAGGTACGTTGATCCCAGACCACGGACCTCTTCCTTCAAAGGGAGTGCAACTCCATCCAGAACGGGTAACACCTTAAATCCTGGGTCTGACCTTCTGCCCACCAGTAGCACTTCCATCTTGTTAGGATTAAGCTTCAGTTTATTAGCCCTCCTTCACTCTAAAACTGCATCCAGGTGCCTGTTTCAGATGAAGAACCAGCGTGCTCCATGGCAGACACTATCCAGAGGACCCTAGCCATCTATCTTCTGGAGTAAGAGTTGAACTGAAACAGGCAAAAGGGAAATAAATTAAGTTGTCCATAGATTTTTGAAAAATGTCGCTGGCTCAGCCTTTCTTACCCTTTTCCCTCTTTTGAGTTGTCAGACCACCAAAACCTGTGATTTTTTTTAAAAAAACTATTTTACTAGCAAGTTGAAGGTTACTCTCTATAAATTCTACTTTTGTAAATTAGATTGTAGCTATGCTTCTGCTTAAGACCCTGAACTAGAATTCTTCTTGCCTGAATTGAAGAATAAAGATACTGTTCTGGGCACACAGAGAAATTAACTTGAGCTATTTGCCCTTTCCATAGGCGTTTCCAGTGCTGTAAGTCCATTGGGCATAGGCTATTATGTAAAGTGCTTTTTTGAACATTTGTGTAAATATGGCATGATAAGTCATCATAATTTTGCAGAATTGTTTTGGAACATAACAAGGGATGGTTCTGATCCTCCAGTCCTGTACGCTACTTACTTGACAGTAAATACTAGTAAAATCACCGATTCATCTCAGTATGGGTTCATACATCAGTAAAATAGAGGGTTTGGTTACATTCAAATAAATTTCAGCTTTTAGGGGTTGCCTAAGTCTGAGAAGTCTAAATCTTCCCTTTCTAAAATGTTTTAATCTAACTTTAAATATCACCAAATTTTAATTACCTTGTTCTTTGACTTTTAGCATCTAACATCTTTTTCATTGAATATAATGCTTCCTAAGTTGAAAATGGCATCAACAGTGTTTGCAGATCACTTAGAAAGTAGAAAAATCACAAGCCGGATGCTAAGTTCTTGCCTTGAGCGACAGCTTGGTGTAGTGGTTAAGCTTGGTGTAGTGGTTAATCTGGAGAACCATATTTGATTCCCCACTCCTTCACGTGAGCAGTGGACTCTAATCTGGTGAACCAGGTTGGTTTCCCTGCTCCTCCACATGAAGTCTTCTGGGTGACCTTGGGCTAGTCACAGTTCTCTCTGAACTCTCTTGGCCCCACCTACCTCACAAGGTGTCTGTTGTGGAGAGAGGAAGGGAAGGCAATTGTAAGCTGGTTTGATTCTCTTTAAAAGGGAGAGAGAGTCGGCATATAAAAACCAACTCTTCTCCTTCTTCTCTTTGGCTTCCAAGTTTCTACCCCTCTCCCCTGATCCCCGAGTATATAGCAGGGAGAGTCCAGCCAATGAGCAGTTGGAGGGGTAGGCTCTCCATATTTGTCCCCTTGCTCCTAGAGGCAGAGGAGGCCCAGAGCACTCAAATGAGCATAGACCGTGAGACGCCAGTGCACTTGTCTGTAGTGAGCACTGCGCCCTCATCGGAGGTTAGCTGGATTTATTCCCAGGCCCCTCCCTTCACAAGTACTGAGCCTCAACTCCAGTGGAAGAGAATACCTCTTCAGCATTTTCCTCCGTCAATGAACTCTTAGTTGCCCCTAAGTGTTGTGGGGAAGACTGTGAAAAGATAACTCTTCCCATGAGTAGCAGGTTTGGCGTTCTTCCTTCACGCCATCCACCTGGTAATCTTAGAGCCAAGGCTTGTAGCTCTGGGGAGCTTTAGATAAAGTCATCATCCCAGCTATTCCGTTGCCACACGTTGCCACCGCTATTTATTTATTTAAAACATTTCTGTCCCACCTTATCTCCTTGGACTCAAGGCAACAATCAATGTAGACTCCAAGTAGGACATAAAGAACATTCCAGTTAATAAAATTAAAAGAGATTAAAGTTAAATACACAAGTTGCCAATTTAAAAGCATGGACACAGAATAGTTATGATGCTCATGATCAGCAAACTCGGAGCCAAATCTGCGACAAAAAATTAGTGTTGTCCTGTGCACTTGCAGAGTCATCCCCGACTGGAATTGCTCTTGCGGATCCAGATCAGTGGGGTCACTGGGTAAGAGCCAAAGGTCAAGGACCTTTTGATTCTTGCCCTTTGGCTCATGCCAGCAGTTCACCTTACGCAAGCTTTGGCTTCTAAAGCTGTACCTGAAAATGGGGAGGCTGGTACTTAGCGACAGCTCTACTCAGGTGTGTCCAGTCCGCCCTCTCCACTTAAAAAGCACACTTGCAGGACTCCTGCAGTAGAACATTATCTCTGCTTCCAATTAAGCCAGTGTGGTGTAGTGGTTAAGAGCTGTGGTTTGGAGCGGTAGACTCTGATCTGGAGAACCGGGTTTGATTCCCCACTCCTCCACATGAAGCCAGCTGGGTGACCTTGGGCTTTTCACATTTTCTCAGCCTCACCTACCTCACAGGGTGCCTGTTGTGGGGAGGGGAAGGTGATTGTAAGCCGGCTTGATTCTTCCTTAAGTGGTGGAGAAAGTCAGCATATAAAAACTAACTCCTGCTTCTACTTCTACTTCTTCTTCGTTTGTGCTGTTAAGGGCAGCCATGTGCTTTTAGTCCCCCACCCATTTAATCTTTCTGGTCTTTGCAAAGGCAAAATGAGGAGTGGTCCCTCCCCTTCTTTCTTTCAGCCATCTGTCCTATTGGCTCAACGGCAGTATCTTGAGACGAATAAAGGTATGGTATCATAAGAATTTGAAGTATGCAGATTTTGTACAGGCTTAGCCTGCAAAAATGAGCAGTATCAGATTTTGTTTTAAATGACTCGTTTTCATTATACCGTGATCTTAATAACAAGGTTTCATCAAAGATGACAGGCTCCCTACTGTCGCCTGTGTTTGGTACAGAAGTGAAAATGGAAGGTAGGGCTGACAACTAGGGGAAAACAACAACAACAGGAAAATACATACCCAATTTGTTATTCACTGCATTGGTTTAAGGTCCTTTCGTTGTCGGTTTTGTTATATATGCTGTAGCCCAATATATATATTTTAGGGATGACTCAACCTATTATGCTATCATGGGCTATCTCCTAGACTGAACAATGTGTCCGTCTTCTGATACGTAACTCTAAAGCGCTTAGGAAGTGAGATGACTCTTTAGTTAATGTAAACACGTATCCATGCTGTCTGTGTCTTTTCTTTTTTCTCCTAAGCCACAGGACTTAATTGTCTCTATTGTCCACTTCATTCCATGTAGGATATGGTGGTGAAAAGTCTTATCTTTTGCGTCCTCCATCACCGAATTAGTATTATTAAATCCTTTCGTTCCATGAAATATCTTTTCATGACCTTCTTTGAAAGATCTGCTGCATAGAGAAGGGAGCCATCAGAAGTGTGTGCCTTGTCAAAATGGGTAAAATTAAGGCTGCAGTATCATAAAAAGGAACATATTTAATTATTTCATATTAAACATGCCATCCCACAGAGAGCAAAGAGGAAAATTGATGGCCATTAAGCCATTAGAGGAAGGGGTGAGATGGAAGGGCATTTATGTGATCCTACTAGGTGTACTTACATTGGTCCACATCATAAGAATACGGGGTATTATAAATTACAATTAGTGTGCTCTTGTGTCGTCTTGAGATTGGATTGCCAAAATAGTGGAGGGGATGGAATTCATGGATACAGGTGCTTTTACCTGCAAAGTGCCTTACAGGCATGTCACCGTGACCTACAGATGACTCTGTGTGGAAGAAGACCTTTGCCATATGCAGAAGTTCAGCTGGAAGGTTACTTGCAGATTAAGCAGTAGTACCATGAGAGCACTTTGCCATGAACAATGTCGACAGAATAGGCGTGGCTTTGTCTTGGTTCTTTCAAATTCATCAGTTTTTTCTTCACTCGTTCTCAAAAGTTCTTATCCTTTTAATGTCTGTCAGTATGCCAAGGGTCTGAATTGGCTCCATGGAAAGCCAAGAGGTACCTCAGAGCAACTCTGAGAATAAAAAATTGTTGAGTGTCAAGATCATAAAGAACTGCGAACACAAGTGACCTGTAGACATCTTAGATTTCCATGTGATGTGCTGTTTCCAACTGCTACCTTGGAAATTCAGGGTCAGTTGTAGTGATGGTGGTGGTGCAAAGTGCCATCAAGTCGCCACCAACTTAGGGCAACTCCGTAGTGTTTTCAAGGCAAAGGTTGAACAGAGGTGGGTTGTCATTACCTGCCTCTGTGTCGTAACCCTGGACGGACTTCTTGGTGGTCTCCCATCCAACCAGGGCCAACCCTACTTAGCTTATGAGATCTGATAAGATCTGGCTAGCCTGGGCCGTCCAGGTCAGGGTAAGAGATGTTCATAGGTGGCTTGCCATTGCCTGCCTCTTTGTAGCAGCCCTAGACTTCCTTGGTGGTTTCTCATCCATGTACTAACCGGGGCCAACCATGCTTGGCTTCTGAGATCTTGAGAAGATTGGGCTAGCGTGGGCCTTCCAAGTCAGGGCAGTTGTAATTATACTGAGTATCTTTTTGTTGAGAATTGTGAAGATTGCTATACATACCGGATGCCACGTTCAACAAGACCGAGACCCAATAATCATGGTTTCAATGTTAGCAATTAGCTACCTTTCAAGAAAGCTGATAGGAAGAAAGTAGATTTCTTTGAAATGTGGTGTTGGAGGAGAGTGTTAAGATACTGTGGACTGCCAAAAAACCAAATCAGTGGGTTATAGATCAAATCAAGCCAGAACTGACCCTAGATGCTAAAATGACTAAACTGAGGCTATCGTATTTTGGTCACATTATGAAGACAAGAGTCACTGGAAAAGACAGTCATGCTAGGAAAAGTTGAGGGCAGCAGGAAAAGAGGAAGACCCAACCGGAGATTGATGGACTCAATAAAGGAAGCCACAGCCCTCAATTTGCAAGGTCTGAGCAAGGCTGTCAAAGATAGGACGTTTTGAAGGACATTGATTCATAGGGTCTCCGTGAGCCGGAAGCGACTTGATGGCACTTAACACACACACACCTTTCAAAAAACGGTTATGTTGCATTGTGTGGATCTTAAACGTCAAAGATGTGCACCTGTAAACCGTGGCAAGAATGTAGCTGCTTTGGAGGGCCACTTTATTTTCCCCAACATAAGAGATTAATATTCATGTGGAAAACATAAGTAAATGGTAATGTATGAATCACCAGAAGTATCTCTTTCTTTCTAGGTATGCTTGCTGGGAAACTATTACATTTATCTGCTTTCTGATGCATATACACAGAGAAAAGAGCTCATAGTTCCTCACAGAGTACATTTAATGCTCTCTTCTTGACATGAGTAATTATATCCAAGTCAGAGAAAAAAAACACACAATGTGAATCAGCTCTGAGCTATGTAGCGAACCTGGCTTTTAAACACAATTTCCAGCAATCAAAAGTGAAGTGGCAGAAAACAAAATTAAAAACAACACATGAAATACTTGTTTGAATGAAACACGCGGAGTGAGAGGTGCTCTCAGTTGCGGCCATCAACTTAACAAAGTAGAAAATGTCGCAGTTGCAACTCGCCGCTAAGAATTAGATTCTCAAATAATGCCAACACTTTTCACAGCCTGAAGTGGACGGTGCATCTTTAGTTGGCCCATCTGGTGGGTCAGGAAGCAGAGCAGAATCTTTCCAATCCACAGTTAGTATGAACTCACTGTATCGCCCAAACCAGCCCTATATAGTTGGAGAAATTATGACATTATTTTTAATGGTAGCAAGAACCAAACATGCTAATAGAAGAAGAGTTGGTTTTTATATGCTGTCTTTCTCTACCACTTAAGGGAGAATCAAACCTGCTTACAATCACCTTCCCTTCCCCTCCCCAAAACAGACACCCTGTGAGGTAGGTGGAACTGAGAGAGCTGTGACTAGCCCAAGGTCACCCAGCTAGCTTCATATGTAGAAGTGGGGAAACAACCCAGTTCACCAGAATGTCGTCCACCTCTAATATAATATAAACTACTCCATTCTAGCCTTAATGTAGTCAAAATCTTATAGGCCATTCACATGTCTCATGGAATAAACCCTTTAAGTCTTTGGAATTGTGCTCATGAGTGGACTTCTAAAGACATAGCAAGCCCTGTCTTCAAGTCTCAGAATCTCCACAAATATTCTATGCTCATTTGATTTTTCTGCTGTCTTCATAAGAGCATTTCTATCTTGTGTCAGGTGAGAGAACAGCATCTACAGCAGGGGTGGGGAACGTCAGGCCCGGGGGCCGTTTAAGGCCTGTGAAATCATTTGGTCTGGCCCTTCGTGGGTCCTGGCAGATCTCTAGCTCAGAAGGATCTAAGATGGGTGGGGAACCACCAGCCCGCGGGCCATGTAAGGCCCGTGACATCATTTGGTGCGGCCGTGGACTCCCACAGAAGCTGCCATTGCCACCACAGGGAGACCTGGTAGCCCTAGCCTCTCTCTCTCTCCCCCCCCCCCCCGCCGGGAGAGCTACACCTGGTATGGCCCCTGAATGATGTTATAAATGTGCAAATGGCCCTCGGCAGGAAAAAGGTTCCCCACCCGTGATCTACAGGGAGGAGTCTTCTCTATGCAATATAAGCATTCACTACTCTTGGCTTCAAAAGAGTACAATATCAGAATATGTGACAGATTGCGTATCGTTTTTGGTAAAAAAAAAAAAGAGAGAGAGAGAAACACTGTAGTGGACAAACAGGTCTCAATTCAGTCATAGGGTTCGATCCGTTTTGCGAACATCTAAGCCTTCCCGTGTAGCAAGAGGGCTATACATTTTCATAGTGCTGTCAGACTGCTAGTATAGTTAGGCTAAAATGCCTTCGTGTCAAAAATCTGCTTAATAATTTTTCATGCCAAAGGGGAGGGGGGGACTTGCCTGGGAAAGGACTGTAGCAGTTAGCTTTAGGAAGATTGGAATTACCTCTAATACAGCGATCCTGTTTAAGAGAAATATCACTCTTCAGAAGTGTCATTCTTTGCGAGTTGCTGATATTAGCTTTCATATGTAAATTCAAAATTGGCATGTTATCCAGATTGAATGGGTTTTTTTATCCCTCCCTCCCTTTCTCCAGAGAGTGCAGTGTTATCCCTCACAGCCTTGTGCACGCCTAATTCAGATTATATGTTCGTTGTGCTACTTCCTCATACTATAACCGCAGTTAAGTGAAATTGTTCCCGTTACTCGATTTTTGCAGCCGTTGTCCCTCCGATGTAGGAGAAGGGGGTATTTATTTTCCTCCCAACAGCCGAAAGGTGATCATGCTTCTAAAATGTGTTGCGATTGCCCAAGAAACTGGATAAAAAACTCATCCATCATTGTGAGCCCCTGGTCAGGAAATGACAGTGCAGTAAATATCTTCAGCAGCAGCCTTTTAATGTACAAGCTGTTTTCGGCAGGGATTTTCAGCACTCGCATAAAACACACTGTCATGAGTGACTGCCTGTGCTCCAAAGTCATTACTATTGGGATGATGGAACATCTTTCAGTGAATAACCAAAAAACTCTAAATGTCATGTCAAGTTTGCTGAAGCCGTTTTCAAGCCTCGTTCAAGGTTACATGAATATTGAATATGCCTTTTTTTTAAAGTTGGAGCTCATTTGAGGGACCACTCAAAGACTGGGGGGTTTAACGCACGGCCAATTTGTCTCGCTTTTGTGCCTTAATAGTAGCGAATCTCCGTGGTCCACACGCACGACCGTCCAAGTGCTGCGCATCGGACCCACCTTAGTAGCGAATTAAGGCAAAAAAAACCAGGTTAAGCAATCCCTGTTTTCTAGCGATCTTTTCAGTGCTAAACCGCTACTTTTTTAAAATTTCGCTACATTACTGGAACGCCGGCGTGCGTGTAATCACATGACTAGCCCGCTACTAACCTCCTTTCGTTCAAGGACACGCCCCTTACTGGTCTCCCTCACATAGGCGTAAACTTTGGGGGGGCTCAAGCCCTCGAGCCCCCCCCCCCCCGAACTTGCGAGGGGGGACTGAGCCCCCACTCCAAGGCAAATGGCAGCTGAAGCACAGTCCTGTCCTACCTTCCTTTTGTATAGGCTGACCCGTTTTTTGTCACATTTCCTGGCTGTCCCGTCTTTTTAATTAAAATGCCCATTTTGTCCTGTTTTGAATAAGCCCAGCCAGTTTTGTTGCCTCGCCCTCACAACACAACTTTATTTACACTTGGAAGGAAAAGGCACAACTTTCCAGCTTTGGGTGGAAGCAAAACGTGGTCCGTCAATCTGATCAACGCGTTCCCATCCGCTGTGCTGTTGCGAGCCTCTGAAGTGGTACGCTGAAAAATGTACAAGGCTTTCCTTCCCCTCTCCTCTGGGCTGGCCACCTCGGGATCATCGCAGCTAGTTTCCGGGTGTGGGTGGAAGCAAAGAGGTGAAGTCAGGATGCACTAAAATGAATGACAGGCTGGCCGATTAGAAACAATGGGAGAGGATGCATAGCCTATTGAAGGAGCCTGGATTGCCAATTGCCTTGCATGAGCTCCATTGAAATACATTACAGCACAAACAGAGTTGCAAAGAAAATGTGGAATGGATTTTCCAGTAAGATCTCTAAACCCAGAGCTCTGGGACTGGAATGACAGCCCATGGGACTAGCACAATCCATCCTGTCATCCACACCAGCTTCTACTAGTGAGTTCGTTTGCAAAGCCTGTAAACTTCTGAGGTATGCTAGCTTCACCAGATTGCCGATTTTCTAACATCTCAGCAAAAAAATACCCACATCTTTTTTTCAGTAGCACCAACGCACCTCCCTCACTCTAGTATGCATTCCACTGCCCCACTCCAAAAAGCCATTTTATGCCTGAGAAGATCAATGCTTAACTGGTTGAGACGATGGTATACCGGAACGCTGGTGTTCCAAGAAAAAAAGGGGGAGAATTGCCCTTTGATTGGATAACCCCTTGGCCAATCCTTGGGCGATGTCACTCCCCTGCTATCCCACATTGTGGACTATCCCACATTATATGGTTGGCTCAAATGCACGGGGAGCCTCCAGCAGCTACTTGTTTCAGACTTAATGTGGGATGGGCTGGCGTCATGCGTTTGATTATCCAGACTTAAATATTGTGGGATTAAAATACTGTGAGATAACAGAGGAGCGAACCAGGAACATTCTGCCCATGCGTTAATCCCCTGGATGTTGGAAGAGTATTTTGATTTTTTAAAATTGCTTTATAGATTGCTGAAGACCCAGCATTTTTGATTGCATCAACATTTGTTTGGGGTTACCATTGCCCCTTCCCCATTTATGTTCTTGGAAAAGATAGTACTCCATTGCTTAGAACAAGAGTATGGGATTAGTGGGCTCTTTGGCCTAATCCAGTACTGCTCCCCCTGTCCACCTCTGTTACCAAGGAAAGAAAGGCTAACACCATGCCCTTTCCATCCTTCTTTTTGCTGACTTGGTCCTCCAAGGGCTGAGGTTGCGGCTGGAACATCCAGCTGAAAGAAAGGTTTTGATCTTCCACCACCCATAAGAACAGCATATTTATCTTGACATGGTTTGGGGGACAGGATAGGTAGACGACGTTGTTAGGCAACATAATAGGCAGAACATATGAGTAGAGATTAAGAACCCAAGAAGAACATAAGAAAGGCCCTGCTGGATCAGACCAAGGTCCATCAAGTCCAGTGGTCTGTTCACACAGTGGCCCACCAGGTGCTTCTAGGAAGCCCACAAATGAGACAGACTGCAGCAGCATTATCCTGCCTGTGTTCCAAAGCACCTCCAGCGATGACTTGGGGAGGGGGATTTTAGCATTCATATAGAGGCCATGCTCAGGATATTACAATTGTGCCGGGCCCAATGTATGTGAAAAGGCCTTCACTGGGTTTCCTCTTTTGTACCAAATCAGTATCTAGTAATCTAATGATTATAGCACTATGGTTAAAATAGGTGTCGTGGACAGCCCATTACCTGTTGAAGAGCTCTTTTCAGGCAATAATGAATTTATAATTCTGGCAAGAGGTGCCTTTACCATTATTCTAACTGCTGAGGAGCCCCGATTGCCTAAAAATAAGGTAACGGGCCTTGTTAGATAATTAAATAGCGAGACTTTTTCTTACTGCAAAGAAACTTAAACAAGGAAAGAACAAAAATAGCAGCAAGGTATCGTTTGGTATAAATCGTTTTGGACTTGGAACTTCCTTCTTAGCTGAAATGAAGTGAAAAACCCCATTTAATTGGTGGTGGCGAGCTCATCATTGGAGAAAATGTTTCTCCCAGTTACTAATTTGTGTTTTGACACGTTGATAAGGGCTAAAATGTGCTTGAATTTCAGAAGGCAAAGCAACCACATAGTTCCTTAAAGGACCAGTTGCTTGAATCCATGCTGAGATTTGTCCTGCTAGCAAGATATACTCCATACTACCAGAATATTGTTTCAAGTAGTCACCACCAGGATTATTGCATCTAATTAGGATCAGGATCCAGAATGAATATCTTTCTTGCATATGTATAGTACCCATTTTTAATCTCAGACCAAATCCTATGACATATTATTGATTGAGAAATAGTGTGAAAATCCAGGTTTTGATTCTTGCTTTGCCATTAAGGTCCCTGAATGATATTAGCCAAGTCCAGCAGTGTTCACTATTCCAAAATGGCCACCCCACCCCATTTAACGTAGTTTGAGGTGAGATCTCTTTGAAAAGACTTCTTAAGTTCTTTCAGTGTACCTGTTAAACAAAGGAATGCTCTCTGTCATCCCCATCAAAGTTTTTTGGGGTGTGTGTGTGCTGAAGTCACAATTCTAGCCACAAATTGTGTGCTGTGAATGTGGGACCAGCTTTGCTCGTTTTCATGAGCGAGCAAATGTCAAAACTTCCTTTGTTCTGATTTTAGTCGCTACTGTTCTCCTGTGATTTAAACTGTTAGATAAAGAGGGGGAATAGTGTTCACCGTTCTCTTTTTCCCTCCATTTAATTCTGTACGATGAGTGTTGCTAGGTCTTGTGGGTGATCTGCAGTTGGCAGGATACGCTGGCTTTATGAAACTGCAGCTGAAACTTGTAGAAATCTAGGCCAAGCTCCAAGGGCCACGCAACTAGTTCCATGTATCAAGAAAGCTTTGGACTTTTGCCTCTTAAACTGCTGTTGATTTTTTCAAGTATTTTATACTAGTCATGATGCATACCTATTCTCTCCAGGATCAGAGGAGCATGCCTATTATAATAGGTGCTGTAAAGGAACACAGGCAGGATAATGTTGCTGCAGTCGTCTTGCTTGTGGGCTTCCTAGAGGCACCTGGTTGGGCACTTAGTGAACAGTCTGCTGGACTTGATGGGCCTTGGCCTGATCCAGCATGGCTTTTCTTATGTTCTTATGAGCATGCCTGTTATAGTAGGTGCTGTGGAACACAGGCAGGACAATGCTGCTGCAGTTGTCTTGTTTGTGGACTTCCTAGAGACACCTGGCTGGCCACTGTGGACTTGATAGACCCTGATCTGATCCAGCATGGCCTTTCTTATGTTCTTATCCTGCCTGTGTTCAACAGTGCCTAATTTAATAGGCATGCTTCTCTGATATTAGAGAGCATAGTGTGCATCATGACTAGTATCCATTTTTCCTAGGAGCTTTCATGAGCCACAGCTCACTTCTTCAGATACAGCTAGAATGTGAGTCCATCTGTCCATAAGTAGAGAAGAGTGAATTCACTGTGCAAACAGACTGCTGGACTTGATGGACCTTGTTCTGACCCAGCATGGCCTTTCTTATGTTCTTATGTTGTATGGCATTTCATTCTCTCTCGTTCCTCTTCATTTCCAAGCTTCAATAAACAAACAATCTCCCCCTTCGTTCTCCTCTTTGGCATGTAGAATTGTACATTTGCTTCAGGGACCTGGCTGCAGAAGACAACATAAATGACATGTCTGTTTTATTCCATACAGAAAACCAGGTCGCAGCGGCAGAAAAGCTACATTTGCACCTCAGTGCTAACACAACGTTGGTGAGGAGTCAACTGAGCAAGGAGCGTAACCATGAGATGGAAGCTGGTTTGTCTGCAGAAAAGAGAAAAGCCACGGGGAAGAAGGATATCAGTCATGGGGGAAGCAGCAGAGAGAAGGAAATAGAGTTTTCCAACAGTTCTTCCAAACGAGAAGCTATTCCAGAAGTGGAAGCTCTGCTAGCACGATTGCGAGCACTGTAGGCCCTTTCACCAGTAAAATGCTAAGAGGGTCCTTCAAACACTCAGGAAAACTGTGGTGCAGCCCTCCCCGGACCATACCACTTCAAAAACGCAGGTGGAATAGTTCTCTGTACCAAAAATCTCTGCCTGTGGAAAGCAAGCACCTCAGGTAGAAAGTCAGGCCAGAAGAACCTTTCTTCTTGATGTGCAAGCTTATGTACGTGAAGATTTTGACAGGGAGTTTTCAAATACCTGTTCTTCACCTCTATTCTGAAATGAGTCCGCCTTTCGAAGGCTGTACCATGTGCTTTTCCTGAATGCTTGAATCACCGATATGGATAAGACTTTTTTTTCTGTTATATGTTTAGGCTATATACGCCCTTTTGTGATGCACACATGTTATATATTCAGTATTATACTTTTGGTAAAGTACAAATGCATCATATCTGGTGCCTGGCTATAAAATAGTTCCTTCTGTAACTGTAATTCTGGGTGGAAGGCAATTCAACCGTGATCCAAATGAGAACAGATACATTTTGTTGGCTCTCAGATCTGAATGAGCCGGCGTGCTTTCTTCACTATGTGCTGTACTTTATAAAACAATTTTATGCTGTTGTCGGGTTTTTAAAATCCAGCACAAAATATGTATATTTTATGTGTATTGCTGATAGTTTTGAAATTTTAACAAAATGTGCAATACAAGATTGTACTCTAATGAATGTATTTTATAGGTATATTGGAATTGCTTGTCAGAGGGACGTGTCTATGCTAAAATTGCTCCTGTATAACACGATGCATGTCTAGCATGTAGCTTCTGCTTAAACTTGAAATATAAAACACAGTTTTGCTAATGTGTGTTCACAGCACAAACATATACCAAAGGAAGTTAGTTACTCTTTGACTGATATTAATTTTTTTTCTTTGCACACAAAAGAGTCATAGGAAAATGTTTAGTCGAATGTCGGTGCTTTGAATCTGGTAGGCTTACCACATGCTTTCATCATTATTGAGGCATGTGCGTATACATATTAATCCATTTATCAGTCGCACACCACTAAGGCTAATCACAGACAGAATATTATGTCACTTTCAGTTTTGTAGGAGTCTCTTCTACAAGATTCCAGTCAGACCACACTTCCAGGTTAATTGGAGAAACAGATCAAGAACCTAATTTTGTCAACCATTGCTTTGATCCCCCTCTACAGTTTATGTGGACAGAAAGATTCCGTCCACAGAAGTGCTACTTCCCTGACCCCCCCAATGCTGCCCCTGGGGAATGGGGGATCCCCCCTCCCCTGAGGAATAGCTTGGGGAGACATTGGAGGATGGTAATGGGAGGGCAAAATCAATGAAAATCTCCTCCCTTGTTGGGCGGGTGGAAAACGTTAGGCCGGCTCCAACCCTTTGTGATTATGCGTAGGACCGGTTTTTCGATATGTGCACTGCCTTATTTATTGCTGAACAAATAAAACCAGAATGCTGAGACGTGTTTCATATAGTGGATTTCTTCTTTCGGATTCCTCATCAGAATGTTCCTCTGATTACGAATTCCATGAATGCCGATTCTATGACCGTAGGCAGTTCATGAGAGTAAGGGCATCTTGGCCATCTTCTGGGCATGGAGTAGGGGTCACTGGGGGTGTGGGGAGGAGGTTGTTGTGAATTTCCTGCATTGTGCAGGGGGTTGGGCTAGATGACCCTGGTGGTCCCTTCCAACTCTATGATTCTATGAAAGTGGATGCCAGCGTAAAAAGATGTTAGTCTTGTGGATGAAACCACTCTTCTTTTAGCAGCAACAGACAAGTGCAGGCTGCCCCTTTGGGATTAGAGATTACTGAATTTAATACGTGCCCTTGTTCACGTAATTTATTTATTTCTCTGGAAAACTGGAAATACAAGCCTTTCCAGAAGTGTGCAAGTTCTTTAAGGCGTAAAATGCCTTCCGGGCCTTTTACTCGTCTTATACTTTGGAAAAGAAACACAGAAATTCTCAATTTTAAGGGCTGAACATGCTAGGGTGAACTATGTCTCGCCGTCTTCCACTTCAACAAAGCCATATAGTGTTCTCCGCATGCTACAGAAAATTAAAAAATCTGTTTTATGACAGATGCAATACTTTTCTTATCCCTGCAAGAAGCAGATGGTACAGCCAAAAGGCTGGTGGGGAATCCAAGAACAACGATAGTCAAGAATGTGTTGTCTTATTAGGACCTTCCAGGGAGAGAGGAGGAGAAGAGGGCGCTACTTGCAGCTCCATCTTTCATGTCATCTTGTTTGATCTTAAAGAAGAAGGAAAGAACGGCTTTTACGCTAGACAAAGTACGCTCCCTACAGTTTCTTCTATGACAGCAGCAGACCTTGCTGATCCGTATTGCCCAAGTAAGATGCAAAGCATTGGTAGGAGCAGAATCCTTATATAATGTTTTTAATATCTTGATTTTATGAACTTCTACTATTGTAATGTTTCCTAGTTCTAACAGCCGCATCTAATTGTGTAATTTTTATGGGTAATGGAGTACGGAAACAAATTCTTTTTACCAGCTGCAAAATACTTTCTTCACTTTCTGTCGCCAAGCTAAAAAAAACAATTAGCGAATTAGATGTGTGTGTAAGCTATAAATGTGAGAGATGTTTTTTCCCCAATGGCTTTTTTAATCAACACAATTCTTTTAATTTGGATTTATCCAGTTAAAGTAATTGAATTAAACATTTCCAAACTGTAGCTGGCTTTGTCGTACGCTCCGTCTTCGTGATTAAGGTTCCCTCTGCTTAAGCCGATGTTTATAGCACTCTTGGATTAGCCCACAGCATTGCTTGCTTTCTAGAGTTAAATTTAGAAGGCGACTTTGGTTCATCTTTGTGGTTTCTGTGCAGACTAGGGTCCCAATTCCAACGGGAACTTCATAGCCCGTTCCCACAACACAGCTTTTAGCCTCAAATCATGATCCTGGCTACTTTGGGGGGTAAAGAGGGCACAGTCCCGTCAAGTAGAAGGGATGTTGCCTTCCACCAGGCAGAGAAGACAATTACCATGATTGTCGATTTGCTCCATTTTTGTCCCACAAGAGTTACACTTTTTGAAAAGTGCCATCATAGAAGAGGGACCAAGAAAACCAATGAGAATTGGTAGAAATTAGACGAAAAACTCAGACGAAACAATCCAAACGTCCTCTATCCGTGGTGGCAGAAAGAGAACTGAGGGAAGGATGCTGCCCTGCTCCTCCATAATATGTCCGAAAGGGCAGGAAGGACCACTGGCGGAGGGGAGGGGGGAGCAATCCTTGTTGCTGGGCTAAAAAGAAGCTTTCCAAAAGAGCTCTGCGGCTGGCCTGCGCATGCGCAGTTCCCATGTGTGCCTGCAAGGAGGACCACTCGATGAACAACAGTTACAGGTAAGCAACACCTTTTAAATCTTTGTTGCTTTTGTGCATTCCCACATGGAATCCGTGCTTGCACAGGCCTGTTGCAGAGATTGACACTGAAGCTTCCTAGCTCTCTCCAGAAGGTTCGAAGCACTCCCCCCCCCCGACATGAGCCAGCATTTCCCTGTCCAAACCAGCGCATGGTGGAGGTGGGGAGACCATTCATTCCCTCAGTCCTACCTTTGCCACCATGGAGACAGTGTGTTTCTATATCTAGTTCTTCCACTTACCTCAGCTGCAAGCAACGTTTCCTTTGTTGGTATTTTTTTTCTTTTTTTCCTTCTCAGTGACTTCTTTCTCTAAAATAATAACAATAAGTAATATTATTAAGTAATAATTAAATGATTGTTAAATCACAATATTAATAATAGTATGTCAGAGTGGTGTAGTGGTTAAGAGCGGTGGTTTGGAGCGGTGGATTCTGACCTGGAGAACCGGGCTTGATTCCCCACTCCTCCACGTGAGCGGCGGAGGCTAATCTGGTGAACTGGATTTGTTTCCCCACTCCTACACACGAAGCCAGCTGGGTGACTTTGGGCTAGTCACAGCTCTCTCCGCCCCACCTACCTCACAGGGTGTCTGTTGTGGGGAGGGGAAGGGAAGGTGATTGTAAGCTGGTTTGATTCTTCCTTAAGTGGTAGAGAAAGTTGGCATATAAAAACCAACTCTTCTTCTGTATCGTGGTCCCCCAACACGCACACAAACACACCAAACAGTTTCAACTTTCACAGGGGCAAGTCCAAGGGTAGTTCAAAAACCAAGTCCAAGGCAAGGTCCAGATGGAGCACACAGTTCACCGCAAGGTCAGGAATAGAGTGACATGTTGCTTCCTCACCACTACACCCTTTCCCACTGCTTATCAACAGCATGCCACTCAGGCAGCCTGTATTGCCCTGCACCTGCCAGCCCCCTCAGACCTGCTCCTGCAAACACTCATTCTTGCTGTCAGTGCTGGGTCGGCACCGAGCTGCTAGTTGAGCACTTCGCCTCCGGTCCTGTAAGGTCCGACGTGTTCGCCTCCTGCGCTATTCCTGAGGCTCTGGTGACGGGGGTGAGCAGGCAGGTCGGTGGTCCATGACATAGTATTATTAAATTATTATACCTTGAACAAAGGGAGCACACTTATTACACTTACTACAAGAACAGCTAGAATCAAGCCCAATAGCACCTTAGAGACCAACAAGATATTCTAGGTATAAGCATTCAAGGGACATATGGAAGGAGACTGTCCTTAAAATATGTGGGTCCCAGGTTGTGAAGGGCATTCAAGCTCATAACCTTTAAAGGTCATAACTGCTGTAGCTGTTTCAAAATGTTCCCAGCAGCTGGCCCTGACAGCAATCAGGCTGCCACGTTTTGGACCAGTGGTCGTTTCTGGGTTGTCTTCAAGGGCTGCCCCACGTAGGGAGCGTTGCAGTAATCCAACTGTGAAAGTACAGAAGCATGGATCAGCATGGCCAGATCAGCTGAGTCCAGTGGTGGAAAGCGCCATCAAGTGACTGCCGACTTATGGCGACCGTGTAGGGTTTTCAAGGCAGGGGACATTTGGGGGTAGTTTCCCGTTGCTTGCCTCTGTGCGGACTGAGAGAGTTTGGAGAGAACTGTGACTGGCCCAAGGTCACCCAGCAGACTTCGTGTGGAGGAGTGGGGAATCGAACCCAGTTTGCCAGATTAGAGTCGGCTGCTCTTAACCACTAAACCACGCAGGCTCTCGATGGTGCTACTGGACTCAAATCCAGCTGTTTCTACTGCAAGCGACCAAGGCTACCCTCTGAACTATCTAGTTGCTACGAGAACTATGAAAACCGAAATCACCTAAAAGGCAGATAAAACATCACCACAAAAATTGTTTAGATGAGGAAGGGAAAAAGATAAACAGGCTTACCCTACTGCTGATGTAAAGATGATATATATTATGCAAAGGAAGCTTCTCCATTTTTGAATGTGTTACGTCAGTCAGGAAAGAAATCTAAAGGCACAGGAATAAGATTGGAAAAGCCACGCTGATAAATGGACTGCCGGATTTCACTTTGGGGGCTTGAAATGGCATCTGGCGCAGAATGAAGCAACGGGGGGGGGGGACAGCTCCCTCTGACATCTCTAAAGGTCATGAAGGAAATGATGGTAGGCGATCCAAACTCGGGATGGCCGCAGGTATTCAGAGAAGCAGACCAGAATATCTGGTTGCATTGTTTTTCAGGCTGTTCAAAAGAGATAAAAGGAGAGGGACACCGCCTGATAAAATTAAAGGAGACTCCAGAACTCAAATTTTGCTCACGCTGGGTTTAAACGTACCATGTGATCCCCTGAAGCAAAACGTTGAGTTTATTTCCATGAAAACGGAGGAATCTTGAGTAGTTCAAAGAAGAGAAGGCTGGTTGTGACAAATGTCACCCAATTTCACCCCTTCCCCAGCGCAGCTGCCTGCTATTAGTTGATGCACACACACACACCCCAGGGTAGAAAAGAACAGCTGGGGGAGAGGAAAAGAGAAATCTTTGTGCCCACAATGGATATATCCAAACCTTTATTTCCCGACTCATGAAAAGTTTGGTTTATATAAGCCGTTGCTAGTTGAGTATAAAAATCGAATGCCTCTAATTCATCTCTTCCTTAGACGTTTTCTATATATTTTGCAATGACCTTTTGGGCATTTATGCCTGGCTGTTTCCTCGCGGTCACCCCACCGACTACTTCGGGGATTTCCTTTGGTTATGCTTGCATTTTCCGACCGTCAAGTTGCCTTGCTCTCCCCACATTTTCCCCACTGTTTTCTGGACGCCGGCTAAACACAAATCCAGAAAACATGGTCAAAATGTGCGGAAACACTTGGGGGGAGCGAGGCGACCTCTGACAGTCGGAAAACGCAAGCATAATCAAAGCAAAGCCCCATACTAGTTGGCGGGGTGACCGCAAGGAAACAGCCGTGCATAAGTGGCCTTTCTGTTTAGTTTCAAATATGTTTATTTCATCAAGTTTTTTTTCCCTAGATCCTTTTTTTAAAAAATTGGCTTGAGGCTTCTACAGATTAAAATGCACCTTATTGCACTCTCCAGGGAAGGAACACAACATGTTCAGAGATATTCCAGGAGTAGGATTTTTTAATCACTTGGCTAGGTATGTTCTTCAATAATAAGGAATTAAGTGTCCATATGTAGGTCCTACCAATTCCCGGTGGCAGGAGCTGAGGCTGTAATTGAGAAAGTAACGTTGCACAGTATGTTCTGTCTGTTAGCTGTTTTTATGTGCTAACAAGTCATCTGTTTAACTTCAGGCATTGTAACTGCCTGAAGAGCGAGTAAAATCTTTGACGTTAAGTCTTATTGTTCCCAGATATCTACCACGTCATACCTGCATCAAAGGTGTGAATTTTGCTAACTGGGTAAGTATTTCCATTTGTTTAGTCATATATAACCAAGGAAGGGTGATATGATAACCATCTTCAAATACTAGAAAGGCTGTCATATAGAGGAGGGTGCCGAGTTGTTTTCTGTTGCCCCAGAAGATCGGACCAGAAGCAAAGGGTTGAAATTAAATCAAAAGAGTTTCCATCTAGACATTAGGAAGAATTTTCTAACAGAGTGGTTCCTCAGTGGAAAAGGCTTCCTCGGGAGGTGGTGAGCTCTCCTTCCCTGGAAGTTTTTAATAAGAGGCTAGATGGCCATCTGTCAGTAATACTGATTCTATGACCTTGGGCAGATCATGAGAGGGAGGGCATCTTGGACATCTTCTGGGCATGGAGTAGGGGGTCACTGGGGATGGGGAGGTAGTTGTGAATTTCCTGCATTGTGCAGGGGTTGGATTAGATGACCCTGGTGGTCCCTTCCGACTCTATGATTCTATTCCCAAAACCTCAGGGCTAAGATTGAGAAAGATTGGAGAAAAGTTGTGTTGGGGGTGGGGGGACTCAGAGGTGTATGAACGCGCTACGATTCTGTGGGGAAGCAGGAGGAAAAAACACACTTCCTGACAGCCTCAAATTTGTGGGAAATAACCTGTGCGGAAACACCCAATATTTAGTTAATAAGTATAAGCTCCCAACGTGCCAAGATTGTGTCTGGGTGATATAACATTTTCATGTTCATAACATTTCCAAGTTCTTATTGAATTGCCTATGGAGGCAAGTCACAGTGAGAACAGATTTCTAGGAGGAATCCATATCACAAGCGTGTATGTCTGGCTTTTGCCGTTTCGGTTTCTTCTTTCCCCTCACCATCTGTAAGCCCTGTAATAAATTTCACCATTTATACCTGACAGTTCTAAATCTTTATTAGCAAGACCTGGATCCAGTTCAAGAGGATCAATATCTTTTTTTTTTTTTTAAAGCTCCTCGGCCTCCATTTGGATGCTAGCCATAAGTGTTTGTCATACACAGAGAACGACCATTTTAAAGGGAAAATGCTGGGGATCGAACCTGGGACCTTCTGCATAGCAAACAGGCGCTGCCACTTGAATCTGGATTGTTTTCTATAATAGTTTAATAGCATAATAGTTTAGCTGTCTTGCGGGCCCGTTGGGTGGTGGAAAGGTGGCCTGTAAACATTTTAAAGAAGTAAATAAAAATGATTCTAGATCGGCAAAGCTGCAGGGTCCAGGGCCCTGACCTATGCACAGCTTGCCAGAGACTATCCTGATAAACTGGAGATCTGTGCCTGCCACCCACATCATTTGGGGGACGTTACTTCTGCAGTAGAGCAATGGCATTGTGGTGATAAGGATTTGGAAGGAATATCAGGAACGTCAGGTCAGGGGGACTCTGATCTGGAGAACCGGATTTGGTTCCCCATTCCTCCACATGAGCTAATCTGGTGAACCGGGTTGGTTTCCCCGCTACTACACACGAAGCCAGCTGGGTGACCTTGGGCTAGCCATGGTTCATTTCAGACTTTCTCAGCCCCACCTACTTCCCAGGTTGTCTGTTGTGGGGAGGGAAGGGAAGGGGGTTGTGATCTGGTTTCAGTCTCCCTTAAGTGGTAGAGAAAGTCGCCATATAAAAACCAACTACTCTTCTTCTTCCAAACTTCCATGGCAGAGTGGGGGTTTGGACTTGGTTCTCCCAGATCCTAGTTTGACACCAAGCACAACAACAGGCTGGCTCTCAATGGTATGTGTAGACCAGGGGTCCCCAACGTGGTACCCATGGGTGCCATGGCGCCTACTGATACCTTTTCTGGTTCCCACCAAGTGTTTTCAGGAAGTAGGTGTGGTTGGGTAGGACTTTCCCCAGCAAGGTTTCTGTTTGACTATTGAAGATTTGATTGGCTGTGCAGATTTTTTAAAACTGTTGCTTGGGCAGGAGGTGCCAGCACAGCACAAGGATCTGCACTGCGTGGCTGAAGTTAAGCTGTGGTGGTCATTTTGTGGCAGCCGTTTTCTTGCTACGCCCACCGTGCCGTGTCAGAATTCCTAATGACCCACCTCAGAATCCAACGGCCTCTATCGTGGAAGAGGAGAACAGGCCTTAGATGAGCTTCACACACACAATGCTCACAGGTGCTGCATTCTTGGTGGACTGAATTAATGATTCGCGGAGGACTCTCGATCCACGATTCGTTAGCCATGCAGCTAACCAAGGGCTCATCGGTTCCAGCAGCTGTTGATCTCCTAAGAGAAAACAGCTACCAAACTATCCTGCAGTGTTAACCGTGTTTTTTTTCTTTAATAATTTTATTTTTATATATAGGGTTACAGAAAAAAAGAAAAAGGGGAAAAGAATATAGGGGGATTAATAACAATATCAACATGTCTGTGTCCAAAGCAATATAAAAATAAATTTTTGCCCCCATCACGACATTAAACTTATCTAGAAGATCATTAAATGGTGTTTAGTGGTTAGATAGTTAACTACCAATTAATATAACTATTACTGCTTTTATCTCTGGTACTTACTATTATAACAATTAAACAATCAAATGCTAAGTTTTGTAATATTATTTATAAAACCATATATACTCTATTGATTAACTAAACTTAAGCTACCGACCACATATTAAGTATCAGTTAAAGTTATTACTTCTCTACATACTATAAAATAAAGATACTTTAAGTGCCAGTGTATTTATCATAAAGTGGTTGCCACATCAGCTTGAATTCATCTATTGGCTTGCAGTGTTGTGTGTGTGTCAAGTGCTGTCAAGTCGCTTCCAATTCTTGGCGACCCTATGAATCAAAGTCCTCCAAAACGTCCTATCTTTGACAGCCTTGCTCAGATCCTGCTGTGGCTTCCTTTATTGAGTCCATCTCTTGTTGGGTCTTCCTCTTCCACTGATTTGTTTTTTTGGCCGTCCGCGGTATCTGCAACACTCTCCTCCAACACCACAGTGTTAACCATGTTGAAATAGAGCAGCAATCTGCTTGCTTCTTCCGCATCGGCGTCAAGCGCTTTTTACTCCGTGTAACATAGCAGTGTGACCTCTCGTTAATACTTCACCTTTGAAATATGTCAGGCTCGCTCCTCTGCGATTATAGAATCCCCCAACAAGAATCAGGGAATTTCCCCACACACCCACACACACACACACTTTAGAAGAACTGCAGTGCAGTAAATCTTTTGATACAGACAAACTGCAGGGGAAAAACAAAACCAGCTAAGACCCAACACCGCCTGGATGAAACATCAAAACCTGTGCAGGCACAAACATTTAGCCCTTGTTGGGAAGTTTTTTCCAGCTGTCGTTACCCATCCATCTGCCGGTCCTTTTTCGCCTCCTGATGCTGAATCCCGTTCAGGTAATTCTCGCCCTCGCTTAAGTAACTAGGCATTAGTGTCAGTGTTTCAGTGTTCCCAATTTGGATCATGTTACGCCAGGCTGAAATCGGAGCTCCGATTTGGCACATGAACGATCCTTAAAAGCTTTCTGACGGAGCGGGTGTTTAGCACTTTGATCCCTTTGGAGAAGGCAGAGAACGGAGACGTCTGCCATTTAAAAGGAACGTAGTACTCAGACACGGCTGTGTCCAATCAGGCTCTGGCGGATGGATTGCAGAAAAATAATATTCCTTTGGGAACCAGCCTGGCCTTGGCAAGGCAGGAATGAGATGATAACCCCCAGAGCATTTCTTCCTTACCTCTCCAGTCCATCATCAAGAAACCATCCACCCAACACAAGGAAAATGTTAAATGCTGTGGACTTGACTCAAGTGATAGTCTAACAGCCAGATTGGATGGACCATCCTAGGTAGGCTGGTAGGCTGGGCCCATCCAGAATCCCACCCCTGTTTATCACCCCTACTTAGGGTTGCCAACCTTGAGACGGTGGCTGGAGGTCTCCCACTATTGGGGAGGAGCTGTGGCTCACAAGTAAAGCATCTGCTTGGCGTGCAGAAGGTCCCAGGTTCAATCCCCAGCATCCCCCATTAAAGGGACCAGGCAGTTGGTGATGCAAAAGACCTCAGCCTGAGCAGCTGCCGGTCTAAGTAGGCAATACTGAGCTTGACAGACCAAGGGTCTGATTCAGTATAAGGCAGCTTCATGTGTTCACAACTGATCTCCAGGAGACAGAGATCAGTTCACCTGGAGAAAATGGCCGCTTTGGAAGGTGGACTCTACCCTATTGAACTCCCTCCTCAAACCCTGCCCTCCTCAGGCTCCACTCCCAAAATCTCCAGGTATTTCCCAGCCTGGAGCTGGCAACCCTACCCCTCCTCCTTTCTTGAGCGCACACAACTTCACGTGTTGCCATGCATCAATTGGCACCCATAATTCCAGAGGGGCAGCCGGATGAGGCCCTGACCTGGATGGCCCAGGTTAGAATGATCCCATCAGGTCTCGGCAGCTAAGCAGGGTCAATAGTCTGTACAGTGTGGTGCGCTTCCTCTCTGGCCATTCCGTTTGCACCAGGGTCTGTGGGAAACCACTGATCCTGCACCAATGGGTGTTTTAGCATAAGAGGAATCACGCTGTACAGTGAGGATTGTCCAGCATGGAACTCATTTGTCACAGCCAATCCACGATGCATGTTAAAGACCAAATTGTGTCTGCTTGCAAAAATATCAAGCGAAGGAGAAGAATAGGAAGGCAGAGAATTGAAAGGAGAAGAAGAGTTGGTGTTTATATGCCAACTTTCTCTACCTTTTAAGGAGTCTCAAACCGGCTTAAACCATCGCCTTCCTCTCCCCACAACAGACACCTTGTGAGGTCGGTGGAGCTGAGAGAGTTCAGAGAGAACTGTGACTGGCCCAAGATCACCCAGCTGGCTTCATGTGGAGGAGCGGGGAATCGAACCTGGTTCTCCTGATTAGAGCCCACCGCTCCTAACCTCTACACCACATTGGTACCCTTAAATGAAGAACTTTGGGAGTTTGATCCTGAATGAGTTATTGAGCTCTGATTCTACAAGGAGATATTTATTTAGTCTACTTCATTTATATCCTCCCTTTCTCTGCAATGGGGAGCCAGAGCGGCTTACGTCATTCTCCATTTTATCCCCTCAATAACCCTGTGAGGTTAGTGAAGCCGAAAGGGTGTGGCTGGCCCAAGGTCACCCAGCAAGCTTCCATGGCAGAGTGGGGATTCAAACCTGGGTCTCCCAGACCCCAGTCCAACCACTACACAGCATAGTGATCTTGCTCCATGGCATCCCAAGTAGGTGATGTGAAAGACCTCTCTGCCTGAGACCCTGGAGAGCCGATGCCGGTCTGAGTAGACAATACTGACTTTGATGGACCAAGGGTCTGATTCAGTATGAGGAAGCTTCATGTGTTCATGTATTAGAGAGGAGAGGCTGTGGCTCAGTGGTGGAGCAACTGCTTGGCATGCAGAAGGTCCCCGGTTCAATCCCCGGCATCTCCCGTTGGAGGGACCAGGCAGGTGGGTGATGTGAAGGACCTCTGCCTGAGACCCTGGAGAGCCGCTGCCGGTCTGAGTAGACAATACTGACTTTGATGGACCAAGGGTCTGATTCAGTGGAAGGCAGCTTCATGTGTTCATGTGTTCATAACAACAAGCCGCAAAGGAGCTGCTGGTCCTAGCTTTGCTACCTAAGAACATAAGAAAGGCCCATCGAGTCCAGCAGTCTGTTCACACAGTGGGCAACCAGGTGTCTCCAGGAAGCCCACAAACAAGACGACTGCAGCAGCACCATCCTGCCTGTGTTCCACCGCACCCAAAATAATAGGCATGCTCCTCTGATCCTGGTGATAATAGGTATGCATCATGACTAGCATCCATTTTTACTAGTAGCCACGGATAGCCCTCTCCTCCATGAACACGTTGACTCCCCTCTTAAAACCTTCCAAGTTGGCAGCCATCACCACATCCTGGGGCAGGGAGTTCCACAATTTGAGATCATTTTAAACCCAGAGACACGGGCTGTTCAGCCTGAGATCTCCTGCATTCGAATCACATGCTCTTCCCTTTGGTTAGAGAATCCCAGATTTAATGCACAACAGAAGAAACCTCATAAAACGGTTCACCTAAGTAAGGAACTTCCCAAGCAAATGTTTTACCAGCTGGCTAAAGGAAGTACAGCTCTGCGATTTGACCTAAAGGATATCTTTAAAAAAAAAAATGTTTCTGCACAAGAAACTTTCCACCATCACAAGCATATGCATCCTGTTCCCCATAAATACCATTTATGGCTTCTTTCCCCCTCACTCAAGAACTTTGTCTTAAAAACAAATCGCAGAGAGGAAATTTAAAATGTAAGGAAGTACTTTTTTATTTCGAAGCACCGGTAACAAAAAGGCTATTTGATGTTTCTCTTCAAGGTTTACAATGTGCCAATAAGTATCTTATGTGGTTGCAGTTAGAAAATTGCACACAGACACTTTTTCTCAGTATTTTTTATAGATAATAACAATGGGGATAGTTATTTTAAAAACCTACAGAAAGAAAAGAAGGACACATCCAGCAATGTAATCCCAAAACTCGGGTTAAAACAGTTTTATACCCATGAGTACACATATCTGGACATGCTATAATATATGAGAACTTTTGGAAATATTTCAGAGTTGTTTTGATTATGAGCCCCTTGGTGCAGAGTGGTAAAGCTGCAATACTGCAGGCAAAAGCTCTGCTCACAGCCTGAGTTTGATCCCAACGGAAGTCGGTTTCAGGTAGCCGGCTCAAGGTTGACTCAGCCTTCCATCCTTCCGAAATTGGTAAAATGAGTACCCAGCTTGCTGGGGGTAAAGGGGAGACAACCGGGGTAGGCACTGGCAAACCACCCTGTAAACATAGTCTGCCTAGTAATTGTCGTGATGTGACGTCACCCCATGGGTCAGGAATGACCCGGTGCTTGCACAGGGGACTTCCTTTACCTTTTTATTTTGATACTCTGTTTTGGTTGAAGGTTTGGCTTAACATAAGAACATACAAAAAGCCCTGCTGGATCAGACCCAGGCCCATCAAGTCCAGCAGTCTGTTCCCACAGTGGCCAACCAGGTGCCTCCAGGAAGCCCACAAGCAAGACAACTGCAGCAGCACCATCCTGCCTGTGCTCCAAAGCACCTAATATCTTCGACATGCTCAACTGATCCTGGAGAGCATAGTTATGCATCATGACTAGTATTCATTTTGACTAGTAGCCATGGATAGCCCCATCCTCCATAAGCACATAAGAAAGGCCATGCTGGATCAGACCAAGGCCCATCAAGTCCAGCCGTCTGTTCACACAGTGGCCAACCAGGTGCCTCTAAGAAGCCCCCAAACAAGATGACCACAGCAGCAATATCCTACCTGTATTCCAAAACACCCAATATAACAGGCATGCTCTTCTGATCCTGGAGAGAATAGGTATGCATCATGACTAGCATCCATTTTTACTAATAGCCATGAATAGCCCTCTCCTCCATGAACATGTCCACTCCTCTCTTAAGCCTTCCAGGTTGACAGCCATCACCACCTCCTGGGACAGAGAGTTCCACCATTTAACTTAACATGTAATTTAATTTAACTTAACATGTAAATCACTCCCTACATGTAGAAGCTCATAAACAGAGAATAGTCGTTGGCAATATGAAGAATATAATTTGTTTTCCTCACAGAAATTCTGACCCCCTTAAAAAAAAAAATCCTCAAAAATATCTCTTCACAGATGAGATCTGTCTAAAATATTTTCCAGGTTTTTCCCCCAGGTGTTAACAGTGTTGCAACATAGGTGTGTTTTTGGATTATTTGGAAACAGTTTGTGCGGCCCAAAGAAAAGCGAGCGCCGTTTGGCAGAAGGATCTCTAAATTTCGTTCACAGGCATTTCATTCCCTGACTCTGCAGCAGCGCCAATGAGAACATGGACAAACCCGGACAGGTTTTCCTCAAAAGAGCTGCAAAGAATAATGGGGAGGTGGAGGAGGAATTGATTCAAAATCACAGCCAAAGATTAATTGCGTGGCACACGGGCCGGTGGTTAATGGGGCTGGGTCAGTGCCCAAGAACAGCAGCTTTGACAAAAAGAAAAGGAGATTAGTTTTCCCATATTTGTGTCCCTCGGTATAGTGAACACTGTATCCCTGGCTTGGGTGGCCCAGGCTAGCCTGATCTCAGCAAATACTGGAAGCTAAGCAGGGTCAGCCCTGGATAGTATTTAGATGGGGGACCGCCAAGGAAGTCCAGGTTCATGATGCAGTCAATGGCAAACCACATCTGTTCATCTCTTTCTAGCGTGTAGAAGAAGAAGAAGAAGAGTTGGTTTTTATGTGCCGACTTTCTCTATCACTTAACGCAGAATCAAACCGGCTTACAATCACCTTCCCTTCCCCTCCCCACCACAGACACCCTGTGAGGTAGGTGAGACTGAGAGAGCTGTGACTAGCCCAAGGTCACCCAGCAGGCTTTGTGTGTAGGAGTGGGGAAACACATCCAGTTCACCAGATTAGCCTCCGCCGCTCATGTGGAGGGGTGGGGAATCAAACCCGGTTCTCCAAATCAGAGTCCACCTCTCCAAACCACCACTCTTAACCACTACACCACGCCTGGCTCTCTAGTGGTTAAGAGCGGTGGACACTAATCTGGAGAACCGAGTTTGATTCCTCAGTCCTCCACATGAGTGGCTGACTCTAGTTTGGTGAATTGGATTGGTTTCCCCATTCCTGCACATGAAGCTAGCTGGGTGACCTTGGGCTAGTCACAGTTCTCTTAGAGGTCTCTCAGCCTCACCTACCTCACAAGGTGCCTGTTGTGGGGAGAGGAAGGGAAGGTGATTGTAAGCCAGTTTGGGACTCCTTAAAGGTAGAGAAAATCAGGGTATAAAAAACCAACTCTTCTTCTCTTCTCCATCGGGGTCTTCATAAGTTGATTGCAATTTTCCTGTTGCCTATAATGAAGTAGGCCCTGACCATCAGATCTCAGAAGCTAAGCCCAGTTGGTCCGGGCTAGTACTTGGATGGGAGACCATCAAGGAACGCCAGGGTCGCTATGCAGTGGCAGGCTATGGCAGACCACCTCTGAACGTCTCTTCCCTTGGAAACCCTACAGGGTCGCCATAAGTTGTCTGCAACACACAAAGCTGCCTTACACTGAATCAGGCCCTTGGTCCATCAAAGTCAGTATTGTCTACTCAGACCGGCAGCGGCTCTCCAGGGTCTCAGGCAGAGGTCTTTCACATCACCTACTTGCCCAGTCCCTTTCAACTGGAGATGCTGGGGACTGAACCTGGGACTGTCTGCATGCCAAGCAGATGCTCTACCACTGAGCCACAGCCCCTCCCCAGTGATAGCATGTTCCATCAAGTGTCTGGAGCAGCACCCAGAATGCCCTGTCTGCAGTTTGGAAAAGGACTTGGCAATCCAAAATGGCCTCCAATCAGTAAGCTTCCCATGGTTTTAAAAAATGAAACAAATCTAAATGGAAACTGCAGGCTTAAGCAGACAAACTTTGCTTTGGAGAGCAACGTCTGTACACTCTGGGTTGGATCCCATGACTCTGTTCAGCTAACAGCCATTGTTATGAGGTTTCTTTTCATCAGAAGAAGGCTGCTTATGCAGGAGGAAAGCTCTGCTGTAAGCAGAACAGAGTCATAGAATCATCATAGAGTTGAAAGGGACCACCAGGGTCATCTAGTCCAACCCCCTGCACAATGCAGGAAATTTACAACTACCTCCCCCACCCCCAGTGACCCCCTACTCCATGCCCAGAAGATGGTCAAGATTCCCTCCCTCTCATCAGCTGCTTAAGGTCATAGAATCAGCATTGCTGACAGATGGCCATCTAGCCTCTGCTTAAAAACCTCCAGGGAAGGAGAGCTCACCACCTCCCGAGGATGCCTGTTCCATCAAGGAACCACTCTAACTGTTGGAAACTTCTTCAGAGGATTCAGCCTGCCATGCTGGAACTGTTGCCACATAGGAACTGAAATCAACACACAAGGGGGAAAGAAGAAGAAAAAGAGTTGGTTTTTATATGCCGACTTTCTGTACCACTTAAGGAAGAATCAAAATGGCTTACAATCACCTTCCCTTTCCCTCCCAACAGACATCCTGTGAGGTAGGTGGGGCTGAGAGAGGTCAAAGAGAACTGTGACTAGCCCAAGACCAATTACAAGATCACCCAGCTGGCTTCATGTGGAGGAGTGAGGAAACAAATCCAATTCACCAGATTAGCCTCCGCCACTCATGTGGAGGAGTGGGGAATCAAACCCAGTTCTCCAGATCAGACTCCACCGTTTCAAACCACCGCTCTTAAACACTACACCATGCTGGCAATGGTTAGCAAGCCAGTCTTTTGTATGTTTGTCTATACTCCTATACATTCCAGCTTATCAGGTCTGAACCCCCATTCGAGACTGCCCTGTAGTGGTCTTTTGAGAAGTCGGCAGTCCTTTTTTCTGTTGTAGTCAAACACCGTGTTACCGCGTGACCCTGTTTTATAAGCGAAGACGGCAAAGCATGTTTTTTCTCAGGAGTAAGTCTTGTATTTCCCTCCCGACAACACTTCTCTAAACATACTTGGCTGTGTTCCGGTGCCCTGGTGTCAGGATCCCAGCCAGAAGAGGACGGCTTGCTGGATCGGAGGGAGGATGGATTGGCTTGGCAACACTTTTTGAATGGTTTTAATGGAGAGGCATATTGGCAGGACCTTTTGTGTACTAATAATCAAGTTTCTCTGTCCAGATGGATGCTGGAGAGGGCAGCGACTGCGGCTTTTCTTAGCGGGGACAGATGGTCAGTGGAAGGACGGCTGGCAGTCGCGCAATGCATCTGGAGGGTGAGAAGATGCCACCCTTTCCGCACTAGCCTGGCAGTATGAGCAGAAATCCAGACTTCCTAAAGGAATTGTGATTGATGTCCTTCTCATGCTGCGGACCTAAACACAGACAATAGGGAGTACGTCCCGTTGAACTGGCATTTGAGTAAACACAAGTAGGGCTGGCTGTTTGGATGTGCTTTAGAAGAAGAAGAATTTCCCATTTTGGATGATTATTATTAACAACAACAATAATAAGCAACAGGGTGTGCTTGGTTCTGATGGTGATCATTTAATATCCAAACATGCTCCCCTATTCCATATCCCTTTTTCTGTATGCAAGGGAAAGCTTTCCTGCCAATCTGCTGCTTGTCGGACTTCTGGGAGAGAAACGGGGCCAATAAAAATAGCTGCCGTTCCCTTCTTGTGCTAGTATAGCAGGCTTTCTATGCTGCGCTGCTGTGGCCAGCTCCGCTTAACAACTCCTGAGTGACCTCTGCCATAAGCAGCGAGCAAGCTCTTTTATTACAGTAGGCTACGAGATACTGCTGATTGGAATATGCCCTGCTCAGAGTCCCAGGGCTTTTCGGTTTGCTGCCGGGTCAATCCGCCTTCCTTATTTTCAGTGTCTTCCTGGAAGAGAGGTCCTTAGTGGTATCTTCCTCTCCCCCCCCCCCCCCGCCGCCCCATGCCCCTGTTATCAAGGCATTTATAGTGTGTAGCATCCAAGTCTGAGTGAATACCAGAGACCATTTGGTTAGTGCTAGTATTTTTCCTGGAGATAGGGTTGCCAGGTCCCTCTTTGCCACCGGCGGGAGGTTTTTGGGGTGGACACTGAGGAGGGTGGGGTTTGGGGAGGGGAGGGACTTTAATGCCATAGAGTCCAATGGCCAAAGCAGCCATTTTCCTCCAGGGAAACTGATCTCCATCGGCTGGAGATCAGTTGTAATAGCAGGAGATCTCCATCTAGTATCTGGAGGTTGGCAACCCTACCTGGAGAGGAATTAGGGTTGCCATCTCTGGAGTGGGAAATTCCTGGTGGAGCCTGGAATCAGTGGAGTTTGGGGAAGGGGTGGACCGTAGAGTGTTATAATGCCATAGAGTTCATCCTCCAAAGCAGCCATTTTCTCCAGGGGAATGGATCTGTGTAATCTGGAGATCAGTTATAATTCCCGGGAGCTCCAGACCCCACCTGGATGTTGTGTGTGTGTGTTAAGTGCCGTCAAGTCGCTTCCGACTCATGGCGACCCTATGAATGAAAGTCCTCCAAAATGTCCTATCTTTGACAGCCTTGCTCAGATCTTGCAAATTGAAGGCTGTGGATGTTGGCACCCATAAAAGGAAAATAGGTGATATCCCCTTTGAAAGAATGGGGAGCACTTTGTATTCTTTTTGGGGAGTAAACTCTAATGTCTTTCTGAGGCTGTTTTAAACTAAGGATGGACAGGGGCGTGGAAGGAATTTCTTGTGTATTGTCAAGGAAACAGGTAAGGATAGACAAGGGGGATGGAAATGGGCATGGAAGTGTCTGGCAAATTTGTGCTGGGTCCAGTTTATGCCTGTCTTCTTGCTTTTCCAAGTGTGTTCCATGGCTGGTGCCATAAGAACATAAAAAGTGCCATGCTGGATCAGACCAAGGTCCATCAAGTCCAGCAGTCAGTCTACATAGTGGAGGAGGAGAAGGAGGAGAGTTGGTTTTTATATGCCGACTTTCTTTACCATTTAAGGGAGACCCAAACCGGCTTACAATCACCTTCCCTTCCCCTCCCCACAACAGACACCCGGTGAGGTGGGTGGGGCTGAGAGAGCTGTGACTGGCCCAAAGTCACCCAGCTGGCTTCATGTGTAGGAACAGGGAAACAAATCCAGTTCACCAGATTAGCCGCCGCCGCTCATGTGGAGGAGTGGGGAATCAAACCCGGTTCCCCAGATCAGACTCCACTGCTCCAAACCACTGCTCTTAACCACTACACCACGCTGGCTCTCACTCTGACCAACCAGGTGCCTCTAGGAAGCCCACAAACAAGACGACTGCAGCAGCCGCATCCTGCCTGTGCTCCACACCACCTAAGATTATAGGCATGCTCCTCACCTCATATAATAGGCCTGCTCCTCTGATCCGGGAGAGAATAGGCATGCATCATGACTAGTATCCATTTTTACTAGTAGCCATGGATAGCCCTCTCCTCCATGAACATGTCCAGATGGGCCCTGTTAGAATGAGGTGTTTTGCTTGTCCCTATAACCCAGTTTTGTGCCTAGTAAAGTATAACTGTCAGGAATTTGAATGCGGAAAAACTGGCCTAAGCTATTGGGGAGGGAAATAGTATGAGAGGGTATAAAGACAGTCACAAAGAAAAGGAGGGGGAATCAAAAGTGGCGAAATGCTTTTTACTGGAAGAATCTAAGTGTGTATTGACCAAAAACCGTTGCCAGTTTTGAGCAAAGCCTTGATAACTGCAGGCAGAAAGTGGAGTCTGAGTCGCTCTGGACAAAGAATGTACCGTTTCCATATTTCTTCACTTTTTTTTTTTTGCAATAAAGAACGGTGGCTTTGGATTTTCAAAGCCATTTTTCTCAGAGAAAAGTCTTACACAGAATGAGAGAGCAGGAAAATGAACAGCTGAGAGGCTTGCCAGGTGTTGGCAGGAGATGAAGAGAGCTTTCACCTACAGAACAATTATCCGGAGTTCCAGTTTAATTAAAAAAAAAAAAGAATACACCAGTAGAAGAAAGGCCAGTTCGTTTATTTTAATTTTTTAATTTTTTTTGTGCAGAGAAGCCGTCTCTATGAGAAATGGTTCATTGTCCAGTGGGTAGCCAGGTGATGGGAAAGAACAGCACCGCAAAACAGCATGAAGATTAAAAAAGAGGGTGCATAATGTGACAGGGAGAATGGAAATATCAGTTGCTCCCATTGTGGGAAACTTTCCGCCACGTCCCATTTCATTCCCCCCCTTCTAGCTGAGCTTAGGAGTTAGAGCTGAACAAAACAATTGAGATTTCTGCTCTTACGACTCCATTTGCCAAAGTGAAACTTCAGACGCACATTTTGAACGTGAAACTTTCCTTCTGAATACGAATATCGAAGGCTGCCGTATGTTAAATGCCACCATTGGGTAGTGGTACAAAGCGCCATCAAGTCACGGCTGACTTATGGTGACTCTCCCCCCGCCCCCGTGACCATTTTGTATTAGGATCAGCTTAGCATCAGTTGTTCTCCATTTTGTGAGTCTAGCCTGTTACCAAGCAGATAAGACTTGTTCAAGGATGGGACAGCATACCAGCCTAACTGGGACACTTGACTCATCTGTGGGAAGTTGGGAGTGGGGGAATGGTTTCACTCCTTACTCCTAAGAAACTAATTTCTGGCCTAACCCAGTTGAACCATCTAAAGCACTGGTTCCCAACCGGGGGTCCACGGACCCCCAGGGGTCCTCAAGAACTAAATTAAGGTCCGCGAAACAAAGTTATAAACTCATAATAAATTAATATTTTCAATTAAAAGTTCTCTATTATAAAAAAAACATAGTTAAACATTAAACTTAGAATAATATTTGAATAACAGTTATGATTAAAGTTTATTTTCAAATTCTCTGATTTTTATTTTGAACCTTGGGGTCCCTGCACCGAACAAAAAAGTCCTAGTGGTCCCTGGTCAAAAAAAGGTTGGGAACCACTGATCTAGAGACTCCTTGGTAACAACGCTGATTGAACGTCATGAGTCATCTGACTTAGGTTCCCTTGGCCATAAGTTCAGCCGTGCTCATAGTATGGTACCTTCTTTTACCATCTATACTGCTTTTGCACATTACTCTGCTGGTCTACAATGGTCTACTTTTACACATTACTCTGCTGGTCTACAATCATCACAATGCCTCAGTGCCAGCAACAAAGACCTGAACCAGCTTAGTTTGATAGTTACAACATCTGCCATGCAATAGTGTAGTAAGTATATTGAGAAAGACTTTATTTTCTTGCCAGTGTGGCTTAAGAACTCCACCCCCCAGAATCTCCAGGTATTTCCCAACCCAGAGCTACCAACCTTACTCTGTATCCCTGATTGATCAGCAGATAAGACTCCATTGGCCAGGTATGTCAATCTTTCTCCTTTCCCAGGGAGGAGGGGAGGCAAAGAAAATATGGACCAGTTAGCAAACTCTTTCAGGTGGAGAAATTTCATGGCTCCCCCATGAATTAGTGTATGGCCTCTTTAAAGCCTCCATTTCCCTCTCTGTTCAGAACCAGGCCTATACAAGACAGGGAATCCAGGCTGGTTTTATTTTGTTTTTTGAACACCTGCTCATTTCACTCAGGAAGTTTAGCCCGTCCCTTGCAAATGGGAGCCATTTTCTGTTATTAACACAAAAGAGAAGGAAGCAAAGTTATATGTTTTGAATGAAATCTTGCTGCTGCAACTACTGTCAGGCGGGGGGGAAATTGCCTTTCAGCTTTTTCCAGGCAGAAGAAGAAGGGGGTCATAGAAAACGACTCTTTCAGGCGCTCAGTTGAACTGAAAACTGGAGGTTGGATTCCTCTTCCCCCCAAATACAAACTTCATTCTCCGAAGAAAACCAAACCCTTTCATTCCAGTCTGCAGTTCCATGACGGGTGCTTTCACACATCCTGAACAATGCACCCTCAATCCACTTTCGATGCACTTTAATGATCGTTTGTAAGTGGATTGCAAGTAAAATCCAACTGCAAAGTGCACTGAAAGTGCATTATTCGGCATGTGTGAAAGTGACTATAGTCTTGCTCCAGAGTGTATCCTACAGAACAGAGTAACCACGCCTTGGATATCTGACGTTTTGGCAGAAGCCAAGGAAATGGGAAAGCCGGTGTCAGGTCCCAGGGCCAGAGGCAGAGGAGTGTAGTCAATAGCAGTCTGAGTTCAAAGCCGAGGCATCAAGGGAGTCCAGGTATAAATAGCCAAAACGTAATCCAAGAGCGGGGTCCCAGTCCAGTCCAAACTCATAAGTAAGCCAAGGGTTAGAAGCAGGTAAACAGGGCTCCAAGGAATAGTCAAAATCCAGTCCAAAGTCCAAGATACACACAGGGGTCCAAGCAGGTAACTCACAGGTAATATGGAGTGCAAACACAAGTTGTTCCCACATCAGCCTGGCTGCCAGTACTTGCTTAAACAAGCCTAAGAGGACCCAGCTGTTGATTCCTCTGACTCAGTAGTCCTTGCTAGAGGTGCTCATCCTCTTCAGCGCAGACAGCTGACAGGGCTCTTAGAAGGGCTTGCAATCTCGCACTTCTCCTACGCTGGAGGAGGAGGGTTCTGCCCCTTTGGCGCCGCCGCTGCAGCGGTGGTGGGGGGCTGCTGCTGGGCCCCGGGGGAGTCTTCTGCCCTGGGTGGTTGTAGGCCTGGGGCACAGTCATCTGCCTGCGCCTGCTCTGCTTGCTGTGGTTCCTCCCCATCACTGGCAGCACATTCCAGATCTTCTACTCCTGAGGAAGCCTCAGCAGACTGGTCCCTGGTGGACGCTTCAGCAGGCTGACCCATGACAGCCGGTTCTGTGAACGCGCACCTGCCTTTGGCATTCAGAAACTTTGGAGGTCTACCTTAATAATTTAAACGATGCCGGTTTCTCATTAGCAGGGAACAAGCACCTTTTCAGGACTACTTTTATGGGAAGGCGCATAAATCAGGAATTAGCTTCAAGATAAAGTGCGGTTTTGACAAAAGTACATTACAATTAGCATTAACAGTATTGATTGGCCTGTAACACTGTGCCATTTACCCGAGCGATTGGAAAACATCTGCTCCTCTGCAGCTGCTTATTTAGGTGGAGGTTTATGAGTTTTCTATGCTAAGTGTCTTTTGTTAATTCGTATTTTCCCCCTAGAAGTTAGACAGTGGAAGTAACCTGTCCTGTCCCCCATTGAAGGGTTGCCAGTAGCAGAGAGTGATCAATACAAGAACATCAAGGTGGCGTTTTATGTCCTAAAAGTGGTAATAAAAAGGAGGGTGCAACTACTTAAAATGGCTGCTTGCCGCCGTAGAGCTATTGGGAAGGATTTTAAATTCTGTAGAGCTATTGGGAAGGATTTTAAATTCTTAGCAGCAGCTCTTTAAAATTAGGCTTTTAATGTTTGTTTTTAATCTCAAAATCAGGCTCATACTATTGATCCATGAGACGTCTGGCCTAGGGTTGCCACCTGGCTAATTGTTTCAGCTTCTCCCAACACGTTTCACCAGATTAGCCTCCGCCGCTCATGTGGAGGAGTGGGGAATCCAACCCGGTTCTCCAGATCAGACTCCACCACTACAAACCACTCCAAACCAATGCTCTTAACCACTACACCATGCTGGCTCTAATACTGAGAGGCGTCCAGCCCCCACCTGGAGGTTGACAACCCTAAGCTACAAGCCTTATTCAGCATTGAGGTTGCTTGAGGGAAATAGTTTCTCTCAGTCCTGTAAGTGGCTGCTACCAAGAGGACAACCACTCCATTCAATCGGAGAAGGGGGGGCTAGGGGTGGCCATAGGGAAGCCATCCTCCAGGTGGGACCTGGGGATCCCCCAGAATTACTGCTCATCTCCAGACTAGAAGGATCAGTTCCCCTGGAGAAAATGGATGCTTTGGAGGGTGGACTCTGTGGCATTGTACCCCACTAAGGCCCCTGTCCTCCCCAGGCTTCACCCCCAAATCTCCAGCAGTTTCCCAACCTGGATCTCTCAACCTACCCCATGTCCACCACAAGTGGCCATGGGGGGACCTGGCAACCCTACCTATGGATAAAACGCAGTGACTTGTTCCTGGTATGCTAGCCTGGTGAATTTGAACCTGCCTGTGCCTCGTTTCATCCAGACTTCATTGAAAGCCACGCCTTGAGACTCCAAATAGTCTGCCATGGAATTGTTTAGGGCCCACTGGTTTGCTCTCCATCCCTTAACTCAGCACTTCTGGGTGGAGTAACTCCAGAACAGTTGTCGTAAAGGCTGTCTTTCAATCCAGACGTCGAAACAAACTTCTATTCTTATTTATTAATAACAGAAGCATTTACGCCCTGCCTTTCCGTTGTGCGGCACTTCGAGCATCTCATACAATATAAAATCTGCATAACATCATAAAGTCTGACAATAAAAGCGATCACAATAAAATCAAGCAGTAACCGTGGAAAACATCCCCAAATAACAGCAACGTTACCATTCTCGAATGCCTTTGGAAATAAAAAAAGATATTTGCAAAAGGCAAGAAGAGGCATAGCGAGGCATGTTCCCTTGGGGGGGGGGGAGTTGTAGAGCATCATAAAACTGCAGGAGAAAATCACAATAAAGTACAAGATATAGTCCTCCCCCAAGCCCCATAAACCAGAAAAAAGCCATGCCGTTAAATGGGTCAGGCTAGTTCACGGGTAGTCCGCACACCTCTGCTCACTAACTTGGCCTTACAACTCTTTCCTACCCAATTACCCCTGGTAGCAGGAACTTTCAAGTCTCTGTTTTAGGGTTGCCACTGGTGGGAGATTTTTGGGCCGGAGCCTCAGGAGGGTGGGGTTTGGGTTTCCCCCCCATCAAGTTGCAGCCAACTTACAGCAATTCATGACTCAGGTAACTGCCTCCAAAGCCCATGATGCTTTCTCTCTGTTCTCCCCACACTAAGCAAATTTATGCTTTTTTAAAAGACAGATCTTTAAAAAAAAAAAAAAAACCACTTGAAACTGCTACAGGGAGCTTCATGATTATCATAGAATCATAGAGTTGGAAGGAACCACCAGGGTCATCTAGTCCAACCCCCTGCACAATGCAGGAAATTCACAATTGTCTACCTCCCACACACACTCAATGACCCCTACTCCATGCCCAGAAGATGGCCGAGATGCCCTCCCTCTCATCATCTGCTTAAGGTCATAGAATCAGCATTGCTGACAATTCAAACGTCCTCAGAAATATTGGCCAGAGGCCCTGGTACTTGTGCATGTTATTAAGAGACGGAGAGTAGAGTTTGTTCTTTGTAGACTACAGTACCTCATAGGACAGGGGTGTCACACTCCATTTGTTATGAGGGCCAGATTTGACATAAATGTCCCTTGGTCCGACCGGGCCATGTGTACCATAAAATTTAATAAAATTTAACACCCATAACATTTAATGCCAGGTACCGGAAATACAAACTTTACAGAAGACACAGGCAAAGCTAATTAATGCTATTATTTTTTATTTAAAATACAAACATGCTTAAAACAATACCTTACGGTATTTTCTTTTATTTATCAGTCTTTGATAATTGATACCTTGAAACTGGGGGGTGGGATGGGCTGCCTCGTGGGCCGGATAAGAGCCCTCAAGGGGCTGGATCCAGCCCCCGGGCCTTATGTTTGACACCCATGCTGTAGGGTTTTCAAGTCAAGAGACATTCAGAGGTGGTTTGCCATTGCCTGCTCCTGCGTAGCAACTCTGAACTTCTTTGGTGGTCTCCCATCCATATACTAACCATGGCTCACCCGGCTTAGCTTTCAAGATCTGATGAGATTGGGCTATCCAGGTCAGGGCTCCATAATAGAAGAGGGGTTTGGCACAGCTTACAAACACTTCAGACTGTGGTTCTCAGTTTGCTTGTGCATCCCAAACCTCGCTTTGAGTCAAACATAATTCATAACAATACAAGCTTCCTTAGACAAGCTGGAACGTGTCCAGAGGAGGGCAACAAAGATGGTGAGGGGTCTGGAGACCAAGTCCTATGAGGAAACGTTGAAGGAGCTGGGTATGTTTAGCCTGAAGAGGAGAACACTGAGAGGTGATATGATAACCATCTTCAAGTACTTGAAGGGCTGTCATATAGAGGATGGTGCTGAGTTGTTTTTTGTTGCCCCAGAAGGTCAGACCAGGGGGTTGAAATTAAATCAAAATATTTTCTGGCTAAAGATCAGGAAGAATTTTCTAACAGTTAGAGCGGTTCCTCAGTGGAACAGGCTTCCTCGGGAGGTGGCAAGCTCTTCTTCCCTGGAGGTTATAAAGCAGAGGCTAGATGGCCATCTGACAGCAAGGCTGATTCTGTGAACTTAGGCAGATCATGAGAGGGAGGGCAAGATGGTTTGCACCACTGCTCTTTTGTCCCTTTCTTGCACACCCAGGGTAGTTTCAATCACCACATTGGGGTCAGGAGGCAATTTTTCCTCCAGTCCAGATTGGCTAGGGATCCTAGAGGGTTTTTTTTTTTTTTTGCCATCTTCTAGTCATGGAGTAGGGGTCACGGGTGTGTGTGGGGGGGAGGTAGTTGTGAATTTCCTGCATTGTGTAGGGGGTTGGACTAGATGACCCTGGTGGTCCCCTCCAACTCTATGATTCTATGATTCTTAGTCTTGGTTTGGTATATTAGGAATGGCGCTGTTGTTGCTGAGTTGGTCATGAAGGCAATATCTATGTCACTTATCTGACAAGATTTGCAGGGCGT
Organism: Euleptes europaea; assembly: GCF_029931775.1. Classification (NCBI taxonomy): domain Eukaryota; kingdom Metazoa; phylum Chordata; class Lepidosauria; order Squamata; family Sphaerodactylidae; genus Euleptes; species Euleptes europaea. The sequence continues at coordinate 4,781,475 of NC_079327.1, read as the reverse complement.
TCCAGTTTATCATAGTATTTTAAAACATGCAAATAGGAGAGAAGGAGAGAGAGAGGACTGATGTCAAAACCGCCTTTCAAACTACGCATTGAAGTATCCTTTCGCCTAGGACCCCTGCATTTGGGGAGGATGGCTGTTCCTCCAGGGGGAAACTCACAGATTGGGTCCCCTAAGTACAATTATCTTTCCCTTCCAGTATAGTTTCTAATGGTCTCTTTCCTGCTTGTTTCAGTGAAACAGTTCAGGAGCAAGAAAACCTCAGGGATATTGTCACAGAAGATGCCTTCCTTGCTGCGTGCATCAATAAAAGGTACTCGATATTGGCTTCCCGTTCTTTAAGAGCCTTTGACGGCGTCTTTACAGTTTTCTGTGGCTCATTTGAATGTGTTTCCATTGCCTGCGTCTGTGTTCTGCTTCATTCATTTAGGAGTCCTCTCTACTTCATGTTTTCAGACTTTCTTACATGTGTGGGAACTTTGTTTCGGTTCCAGCTGTATTGATCTCTTCATGATCCTTCCCCAACCTTCCTCATTTGTCAATTTTTCCCTGCAGTTTGTTTTTCAAGCCATATAAGAGAGAGAGCGCAGGAGAGCAATCTTTGTTCAGACTCTGCCTAAAACCTTCCTCAGCTCTGCTGAAAAGTCTCTGGGATCCAGAACATTTTGCTGCTGCATCCAGTGCTGGATTAGGGCAGTAGTCCTGTACTTCCTTAGGAGTAAATTCTTTCGACTGACATCTGAGCCAAGAACCTGAGCACTGGGTTGTATTGTCCCTATAAGTTTTGTGATGTTCACTGGTGAATTGAAACGGAGGCATCCGCCACGCAGACGTAACCAAAAGGCCACAAAAAAAGGGAGATCTTTGTGCAATTTTCATGTTTGCCTGCTCAGTGTAAAGAGCTCTCTGGTTAGATGTAAAGGGGCCAGAGATAAGGCGATATGCACTTTTATGCATCCTGAATAGTGCACTTTCAATCCCTTTTCAATGCCCTTTAACGATCGTTTGCAAGTGGACTTTGCCATTTCACGCAGGCCATTTATGCAGGGTCAATTTTGATGCTCGCTCCAAGCTGCTTTTTTAAATCTGCCCTTTAAAATGACTATTCACGGTCCCGATGCAAGAGGAGAAAGTCAAACACATTCCACCCCCCACTCGCCGGCTCCTTTGTTCCTTCGTTTTCATAGCCTTTAGCAATGGTCGTTTGCATAGCTAAGCCACGGCTGTGATTTTTCATGGTTCCTTCAGTAAATGCTTCAAGGTGGGGGTGGAAGAAATACAAAGGTCACGTTAAAGGGGCTCTTAAGAAAAGCGAAGCAGGTATGCCCCGGCTTCATAGTGACGGCTGGAATGACGGTTCAGCATGAAGAAATAAAAAAAATATGCGGGGCACTTCAGCCTGGAACACACTGCTAATTACCAAGCATAAAAAGCCGCAGTAAAATCCAGCTGCAAAGCGCATTGAAGTGGATTGGAAGTGCATTATTTGGCATGTGTGAAAGCGCCCAAAATGTTTACTGCTGTCTATTATCCAATGAGCCCTGACCGGGATGGCCCAGGCTAGCCCAATCTCATCAGATCTCAGAAGCTAAGCAGGGCCAGCCCTGGTTAGTACTTGGATGGGAGACCACCAAGGAAGCCCAGGGTCGCTAAACGGAGGCAGGCAATGGCAAACCGCCTGTGTCCATCTCTGGCCTTGACAACCCTACAGGATTGCCATGAGTCAGCTGCGACTTGACAGCTCTTTCCACCACTATTATTCAGTGTGGTATTAGCCACAGATTTCGGCTTCTGGACTGTCTCTTCTTAGAGTGACAATGGCATAGAATTTCTACATTGAGAGCCAGCATGGTGTAGTGGTTAAGAGCGGTGGTTTGGAGTGGTGGACTCTAATCTGGAGAACCGGGTTTGATTCCCCACTCCTCCACAGGAGCGGCAGATGCTAATCTGGTGAACCGGGTTGGTTTCCCCTCTCCTCCACATGAAGCCAGCTGGGTGACCTTGGGCTAGTCACACTCTCTCAGCCCCACCTACCTCACAGGGTGTCTGTTGTGGGGAGGGGAGGGGAAGGTGATTGGAAGCCGGTTTAATTCTTCCTTAAGTGGTAGAGGAAGTCAGCATACAAAAACCAACTCTTCTTCTTCTTCTGCATTGTTTACTTGCAAAGTTATGTGAGAAAGACTGTGTGGTGGAATCAGTTCTAAATAGCATCTCAAGTATTAAGGCTGGGCGTGCACAGCATAAGTCCCCAGGACTAGTCCCCAGGACTAGAAGAAGTGATGGAAATATACCTATTGGTTCTTGTGGGTTATCTGGGCTGTGTAACCGTGGTCTTGGTATTTTCTTTCCTGATGTTTCGCCAGCAGCTGTGGCAGGCATCTTCAGAGGAGTAACACTTTTTGCAGGACAATGATTCAGCTCAAACCCAACCCCTTTCTGACTATATATTACTCTTCCTACACACTTGACACTGAGAGACACTGTCCTTCAGTGTTACTACTCTGAAGATGCCTGCCACAGCTGCTGGCGAAACGTTAGGAAAGAAAATTCCAAGACCACGGTTACACAGCCCGGATAACCCACAAGAACCAATGAACTCTGACCGTGAAAGCCTTCGACAATATTTTGAAATATACCTACCTTGACTTAATTTATGCAGGATGCCTATGGCAGCTTCGCGAATCTTGGCGCAGAATAACGGCCCGGTATTTTTGACTCGTTTTGGTGTGGATGGTCCTGACCATAGGGTGGAATTGTAACCCAACAGCAGAGATGTTTGGGGCACCTTAGAGGAAAACATATATGCATTGCGCCAAGCTGAGCTCCTCAAAGTAATGCTGCTTCACCTAACCAGAGACAAGTAGGTGCAGGGGAGAATTTCTAATGATACGCAGACAAGGGGAACGGCGGTACAAATGCAACGCCGGTTTCCCTGAGCGGTGTGCTCACAGAATTGATGAGCGGAGCCTGCACAGGGCACAGTTTGATACCTGAGATCAATCAGGTTGAGGATCAAAATGTTTTCCTCCTAGCTGGGGCTTGCCAAGGCCACAATTAGTAATTATTCCCTCCAGCCCATGCAAAATCCGACAGCGGATTCTCTCTTAACCTGGCAGAATGTAAGCATGCCGTGGTTGGTGTTACCAGGTTGGCAGGGAAATAATTGGCACGCGCTCCTGTTTTTTTGTTCCAGAGCTGCGTACTGTCAGCTTTTCCGGGGGCGGGAGGGTGGGAGCGCTTCCCCGGGGTGCACACACCGACAGGCAGAGAATATTCAGGGGAGGGGAGGGGTTTTGCTGGCAGGCAGGGTTGATTTTACGAAATTAATTTGTGAGCAAACAAGACGCTTTTGCATGCTGGCGATGGGGCTAATCCATGTTTTCGCACCCTCGCAGGTATGCAAATGTATGTGCCAATTCCTAGAGCTATCCTAATTATACTCACTGGCATGTGCCCGTCATTGCAATGGGTTTACACCAAGAAGAAAAAGAGTTGGTTTTTATATGCCGACTTTCTCTGCCATTTCAGGGAGACTCAAACCGGCTTACGATCACCTTCCCTTCCCCTCCCCACAACAGACACCCTGTGAGGTAGGTGGGGCTGAGAGAGCTCTAACAGAGCTGTGACTTGCCCAAGGTCACCCAGTTGGCTTCGTGTGTAGCAGTGGGGAAACAAATCCAGTTCACCAGATTAGCCTCCACTGCTCATGTGGAGGAGTGGAAAATCAAACCTGGTTCTCCAGATCAGAGTCCACCGCTCCAAACCACGGCTCTTAACCACTATACCACGCTGGCTCTGGGTGTATTTAATGTTGCACTTAGAAGTCTTAAAAAGTTGAATGGGGAATAGAAATACTGCCTTTCCCCAACTGTAAATGCAGCGGCTTCTGAACAAGACGTGTCTTTCTTTTGCTGACGGGGAAAAAATCACTAAAAAATGACGATCATTAAAGAAGCATTTGGCATTTGTGATCAGTTTTTACCTTTATAAGTCTGGCTCTGGTTTTCGCAAAATTCCCAATCAGATTCTGCTCTCAGTTGAATGAATATGTGTTGCCCCAAAAGGTTTGAGAGGACATTTTAGGGAGAATTCACACTTTCGGTTGGTGTGACTTACCCCTCCGGCATTCTGTGAGGTTTCCTGTACACCGCAGTGTTTCTATTTTAACATGTTTGGGGCTAGTTTTGAAAATGAGATGAGTTAATCATACCAAAGGATATAATAGACGGTGCAGTATTTTTTTGCGTGTGCTAACATCCTAGTATTTCTCATCTTGTTCCAATTCTTTGCCCTGAATCAGTCTGCCTTTGTGATATATTTCCCTCTATGTTGTGACCCATATTACTGTTCTTTATCTTTTTCTCTGCTTTTTTTGGTTGCTTCCTTTACCTTCCTTTATCAAACTAAGCTGCTGTTTCTCACTTACATATCTCTTGCTGACCATACTCCAGCTTCCACGCGTTTTGCCCACGTTTTCAAATTTGAGAAGAAACAGGTCCCTGAAAATGTGGGCAAAACACGGGGAAACGCAGAGGGGAAAGCGAGGCGACCTCTGATGGCTGGAAAACAAAGACCCAAAGTCGCCAGAGGGGTGACCTCGCCAGAGGGAAACAGCCCTGCATAAAAGACCCAGTAAAAAGAAAGCGCGCCCTTGTGAGAGCCTCGGTCCCAAGTGTTGTGTGTAGAAGCAGGCTGTGACACCTGTAGCTAGCTGGAGATGACCGTGTGAACTTTCTCCACACCCGCTACGTCTTTGGTCATGGAGTTCTGCAACTGGGAGAGGGGGGATGGCGTTACGTCTAGGGTTGCCAGGCCCCTCTTCGCCACCGGCAGGAGATTTGGGGGGTAGAGCCTGAGGAGGGCGGGATTTGGGGAGGGGAGGGACTTCAACGCCATAGAGTCCAATTGCCAAGGTGGCCATTTTCTCCAGGGGAACGGATTTCTATCGGCTGGAGATCAGTTGTAATAGCAAGAGATCTCCAGCTAGCACCTGGAGGTTGGCAACCCTAGTTATGTCACTTCCAGGGAAAACCCAGAAGTGATATCACACCGCTCTAGGAAGTTTCCAGCGATTCCTAGAGCAGTGTGATGTCACTTCTGGGCAGTGACATAACATGCTCACGCTGACAGCAATTATTAAATTTATTATTTTATTTTATTAGATTGATATCCCACTCTTTCCTTTTTCTTCCTCTGTCTGCTAGATTAGCGGTGTGCAGTGAGGTTTGCTGGTGGGAGCTACAACTTCAGGGAAAGCTGTTCAGTGGTATAATTTGTGTGTTGGGATTCCAGCCACAGGGAATATGTGTGTGTGTGTGTGCGTATGATGGAGAATAAAACAGTGGCTGTGGCTTTTTATGCATGGCTGTTTCCCTCGCCATCACCCCTCCAACGACTTTGGGTCTTTTTGTTGATTATGCATGCCTTTTCCGACTGTCGGAGGTCACTTCGCTCCCCCCTGTGTTTCCCTGCGTTTCGCCCGCATTTTCAGGGACCTGTTTGATCACAAATTTGAAAATGCTGTCAAAACGCTCGGAAACGAGTGGGCAGAGCAAGGCGACCCCTGATGCTCGGAAACGGCGTGCATGATCAAAACGAAGATCGGAAGTTGTCGGAGGGGTGACCTCGATGGTAACAGCCATGCATAAAAGGCCTGTAACATCTTTGCTGCTCTTTAGAAAAAGGTATAAAGCAGATCTTTTGTTAGAGAGCGATCGGCTGAACAGATGTGAAGCTTTATCCTGTGGTAAAACCCAGGTGGTTTCATCTTCTAGATTTGGGGGCAATCCGGCTGTTTTTAGCTGGGACCATATTTTATGCTTGAAGACGGTGCTGTTTCTATTGTGGGTTATGTGTGCCAAGTAATCGTTTTTGCCGGCAACCGCTTTGAGGGATATGGGAAAGCAATATATAAAATACCTTAAACAATAATAAATATGAAATAGACCACTAGGCCTGAGCCGTATTTTTGCCTTTCCTTGGAACGTCCAGGCAGGCATTAGAACTATGAAATTGCAATTGCTTGGTCTGTTATGCCTGCGGACTACCCTTTAAACAAAGTGCCAAACTGCGAGGCCTTCCCCAAGAAAATGCAGCATTGCCTGTGAATTTATGTTAACGTAAACCTTAAGCAGTAAGACTTCTTGTTTAGCTCAGCATCTGCCGCCTAAGAGTTGCTCCGCTCTTTCTTGGGACTTAAGCCTGTTTGTAGAATGCAGAATGGAGAATGTCCTTCTAAAATTGCAAACTGCCCTGTACTAATTGTCTTTATTTAATAATAAGCCCTGTGGGACTTGCTTGCAAATAAGCACACTTAGGATTGCGGCCAGCGGCTTGTATTGATTTTCATGCAGTTAGTGGGAAACTATTTTGATTCCTTGAAGGTTTGCAGCCACCCACTGGCATGAAATAGCTTGCCTTTGTAAAGCCAAATCAGAATAATTTACAAGTATGTTAACATCATCCAGTCTAGGTCAAGGGGAAGCACTCAAGTGGTTCTTCTTCTTCTTCTTCTTCTTCTTCTTCTTCTTCTTCTTCTTCTTCTTCTTCTTCTTCTTCTTCTTCTTCTTCTCCTCCTCCTCCTCCTCCTCCTCCTCCTCCTCCTCCTCCTCCCTCTCCTCCTTCTCCTCCTCCTCCTCCTCCTCCTCCTCCTCCTCCTCCTCCTCCTCGATAAAGACCCTGACACCCCACCTCCCCAAAAAGATTGGCTTGGCAACCAAATGGATTTTGATATTTCTGCAGTCCCTCGAAGTGTCAGGACTTCAGAAGGAAAATAGGGCTAGCTAGCTGTTTGGTTAGCATGTAATTAAAAACATGAATTAAATATGACGAGCTGAAAGGCCGGATGCTAATGAAGCTGAAGTTAAGTTATGGAAATCTGTTCTGAAATGTTAATAGTTGACTGTCGACATCCGCCATCTATTGAACATATGTCCCGCCAGTCTCCATGCATGGCTCAGCACACACAGTAATGCTTCTCGGGCTGAAAGAAGACGACCAAAAGAAGGGTTAGATTTTCGCTTCTTGGCTAGGAGGGGGTCGGTGCTTGTTTTTTGAGGAGACCAGTAGCAAGAGGGCATTGGTGCTAGCACAGACTGGTAAACTCTGGAATGTTACATTTCCTCTTGCGCCTTGCCATAATCACAAATATCCTGATTTTGATTTGCTAGGAAATATGTCCCTTTTCTACTGCTCAGACATTATGGGGTACACATGAACATATGAAACTGCCTTATACTGAATCAGACCCTTGGTCCATCAAAGTCAGTATTGTCTACTCAGACTCTCCAGGGTCTCAGGCAGGGGTCCTTCACATCACCTACTTGCCCAGTCCCTTTAATTGGAGATCCCGGGGATTGAACCTGGGACCTTCTGCATGCCAAGCAGATGCTGTACCACTGAGCCACAGCCCCTCCCCATCCAAACGGCAGGCTTCCAGCCGTACAGACTCATGATGGGAAATTCTTGTGCGATCTTATGTATACATCCCCTCTTCCCTCATCCTGCTATTTTCTGAACCCATTCATAATATTATTGTTTTCCCCTTAAATCTTTGAGGCTGACCTTCAGTGCAAGAACACTTACTAATCAGGGCAGGCAGAGAAAGCCAGGTAATCCCAGCAAAGCTGCCCTCTCGCCCTGCTCCAAGATTTTAATTCAGTTTTTGGAAGTCTGCACGCTTTGCTTTGTCATTGCTGCTGTGGGCATCTTTGGCATCCAGTCAGCTTCAAGAGAGCTCCTTTGCGCCAGCCTGGTGTAGTGGTTAAGAACAGTGGTTTGGAGCAGTGGACTCTAATCTGGAGAACTGGGTTTGATTCCCCACTCCTCCACATGAACAGCAGAGGCTAATCTGGTGAACTGGATTTGTTTCCCCACTGCTACACAAGAAGCCAGCTGGGTGACCTGGAGCTAGTCACAGCTCTGTTAGAGCTCTCTGAGCCCCACCTACATCACAGGGTGTCTGTTGTGGGGAGGAGAGGGGAAGGTGATTGTAAGCAGGTTTGAATCTCCCTTAAGTGGTAGAGAAAGTCAGCATATAAAAACCAACTCCTCCTCTTCCTCCTCTTCCTCCTCTTCTTCTTCTTCCTCTTTGGCTTCAGCAAAGATTAGGGTTGCTGGCTCTGGATTGGGAAATACCTGGAGATTTTGCGGGTGGATCCTGGGGAGGGTGGAGTTTGGGGCAGAGAGGGACCTCAGCGAGGTATAATTAGGGTTGACAGGTCTCCCCTCTCCTCCGGCAGGAGATTTTTGGTGTGGGCATTGCACAGCCACAAGCGGCACAATCCCGTCACTTCCGGTTTACTTCTGGAAGCGCTGCAGTGCAACGGGGCAATTTACCACTCAAATCCCCATTTGAGTGGTAAATCGTCCCATCGTGCTGCAGCGCTTCTGGAATTAAACCGGAAGTGACGGGATCATGTTGCCCATGGCCGCACGTGCGCACAATCCTTGCTGTGTGCCAGCTGATGGATTGGCGGGCAATTGCCTGCCATTCCAAGCCACCTGGCAACCTAAGGTGTAATGCTGTAGAGTTCATCCTCCAAAGCAGCCATTTTCTTTAGGGGAACTGATCTGTGTCATCTGGAGACCAGTTATAATAGCGGGAGATCTCCCGGTGCCACTTGGAGGTTATTTTGACAAGTAAAGGGAATACACAGTAGGAGAAAACCAAACATACTGACCATATACAATCACCATGTACTGTGTACATAAACCAAAAGGACTTACCGGTACCAATTAAACTAGCTTTAAACTATGCGTTATATCATACATAATGATATAACTCATATATATGATATAATGATATATAATAGGAGCATGCCCTTTATATGAGGTGCTGTGAGACACAGGCAGGATGGTGCTGCTGCAGTTGTCTTGTTTGGGGGCTTCCTAGAGGCACCTGGTTGGCCACCCTGTGAACAGACTGCTGGACTTGATGGGCCTTGGTCTGATCCAGCAGGGCCTTTCTTACGTTCTCATGTTCTTATAATCAAGTTATATACCAAGTTTCCAAGTGACGATGGTGTTTTGTTTCAAATTTCAAAGTAACGATAGCAAGGTGCCGTGTAAATCTTAGCAGAAAAAATATCAGGAGAAATAACTTAATACATGATGTAAATTAACACAAGCTTGTCTTAAATAATACAGATGTGATGAGCCGCCCGGCTTGGGTACTCATTTCGCTCAAGCTTTATCAAGTGGTATATATGTTTTTTTTTTTTTTATTCCCTTCATTAATTAGCCATGTCTGCCCAGAGTCTCTAAATTTTGTGGTTCCCTTAGCTCTGAGGCATCAGGATTTCCATTTTTTTTTTTTAAGTGGTTCTTGCTGGGACCTTGCTGTTTCCTTTTCAGAGCCCGAAGAAGGCCAACCCCGGTACGGGAGAGTAAAACCGAGTCGTCAGTATAAAGTAAAAGGAGGACTGAAGTATCCAGTAATTTAGGCGCATGGAAAGAAGGGTCAATAAAAAAGGCTGGCAAATCAGACAGATACAAATTAGAAAGGGATGGCGCTAAAAGGCACCCCTGTTTAACCCCCTCCCCCAGACAACGGGAAAAGGAGCAGTTAAATGACCCTCCCTATTCCACCGCACTTGGGCTATAGAATAAGTATAAAGGTTTTTAATTAACCACAATGATCTCCCATCAATTGCTATTGTTACTTTGGAATTTGAAACGAAATGTTATTGCCACTCGGAAACTTGGCATATAGCTTGATTATGATATAACTCATAGTTTAAAGCTAGTTTAATTGGTAAACCCTTTTGGTTTATGTGCTTCAGTACACGGTGCTTGCATACGGTCGTGATGTTTGGTTGCCACCTGGAGGTTGGCAACGCGAGCAAAGATGGATGCCTTGTAAAAACTCCAAACGTTTGGCCACCACACTTGTCCTGGCAAATGTGAAGGTGCCCTTGCTTGGTCGAGAGAGGAGAAGTAGAATGGACAACCCTTGGAGATAGTTTGGGAGGGTAGCTGTGTTGGTCTGCAGTAAAAGAGCTAGATTCATCAGGGCTCAGAGACTCCATTCCTACTTGTATCTGATGAAGGGAGCTTTGACCCTCAAAAGCTCATACCCCCAAAACCCTCTTGGTCTTTTACATGCTATTGGACTTGACTCTAGCTCTGACAACTCTCGGGGGACCTGTCGTAGCTCTCTGGTAGCGTGTGGAAGAATTGTGCAAAAAAGGGGAAATACTATTACAGTGTTGAAGGACTGAGAAGGGGTTAGGAGGAAAATTATAATGTCAGTGACAAAAGTCGAGTATGCAATCACTTGTTGATTAAAGGCTGTTGTTAGGAAAGGGAGACCTAAGCCTTTCCGTGAAAGTGTATCTGTGTTTTATTTTTTTTGCTTCTGCATTTTTGAAATATTCCCTGCCTCGAAGCGCAACGAAAGTTACATATTTATAAGCCTGGGAGAGACGAGATGGAGGCTGAACTCTGCTCCAGACTCCAGGCTGTGCTTCCTGCTAACACGGTATTGTAAAGCACGAGTAATTCCCGTTGACTTAAGTGGGGCAAGTCAAGGGTGCATTCGGCCAGCTCTCAGAGCCTGAGAGAACGCCGGTTGAATATACGGATTCTTCAGGCAGGGCAAAGTTTCTGAAAGCAAGTTGACAGATGGTTAAAAAAAAGGGGGCGTGCAGGGAACACGGACAACGAAACAGCAGCCCTGACGGTGCTCAGAAAAGCTTTCCATGGTGCCAGTTTGCTCTTTTTTGAGCCCAACGCCTTGAGGAATGGATACTTCTGCATGCAGCATGCTCAACAGTCGATCTTGCATTCTGCCCCCTGAGAGTAGCAGGTCTGTTGGCATGAAGCGCACTGATATCGACTGACATGCGTCTGTGTTAAACCAAAATTTGAAGCAGTGGGTTTCTCTAATCCGATACACCGATCATTTCCTCATCTACTATGTGCCAGCAACCCTAAAAAATCTTACACGCGTTAACTTCTCAATGTACAGAAGGATGGCGGTGGTGGAAAATGCCATCAAATCACAGGAGACTTACAGCAACCTTGTTGGGTTTTCAAGGCAAGAGACATTCAGAGATGGTTTGCTATTGCCTGCCTCTGCCTAGCAACCGTGGACTTCCTCGGTGGTCTCCCATCCAAATATTAACCAGGGCTGACCCTACTTAATATCCAAGATAGGACAAGATCAGGCTAGCCCGGGCCATCCAGTTCAGGGCATACAGAAGGACAGATCTGTAAAAATTAAGAGTTATCAAGAAGCCTAAATACCCTTTTCCCATGCCAATGCTAGTCTTCGCTTAGGGTTGCCAGGTCTCTCTTTGCCACCGGCAGGAGATTTTTGGGGCGGAGCCTGGGGTGGGTGGGGCTTGGGGAGGGAAGGGACTTCAATGCTATAGAGACCAATTGTCAAAGGGGCCATTTTTTCCTGGGGAACTGATCTCTATTGCCTGGAGATCAGTTGTAATAGCAGAAGATTTCCAGCAAATACCTGGAGGTTGGCAACCCTATCTTCGCTGTTGTACACAGATAGAACCTGGAAACGGCAATCTTCTTGCAAACTGGAACCTGTGTTCAGTTTATAGGAGGGTTTTTGGCCCATTTGATTCAAAGCCATTCCTTTCAGGATGACTATAATAACTCCTATGCTTGGACAAGTACACTGACTGGCACAGTTGGACGGGAGCCCTCTGCCTCGGTAAGAAAAATGAAAAGCAGAATTGTCTGTGAAAACCTTTGCCAGCCGTTCATACGGATTAGTGTCCAGGGAGGACAGAACTGCGGTTTTGAGACCAAGAGCCGCGTTACCTGCAGGGCCATCAAGAAGAGTTTGCAGGACGTCGCTCCAGATCGCTCAGAAAGCAAGCAGTAGCTCCAGCGTTTAAGCCTAAAGATAGGGGGCTCTGTAGGACAGCAAATGGGAAAAAAAGAAAAGAAAATGCCTGTGTTGATTTTCCAGCATAGCGTTCCCTTGAAACAAATGCAATCTTCCTCTTTTCGTGTCTTGGTTACAGTAAGCTTTATTTTTTCCTATGTAGATGACCAATGGCAAGGAATCCCTTCCCATACACACACACCACCTGATAACATTTATGAGCAGTATGCTTGCGGAAGCTGCAGAATCCTTTATTTTTGATGGCACAAATGATCAGGCGTGAGAGACGAAACAGAGGAGCTTCTAATCAGAATGATTCACAGTAGATGAAGCCCTGAACCTCATTACACATATTACGTTTTATCGCCCGTCTTCCCAGTGTCGCGGTTCTCCACCACTCTACATCATTTACAGTGCTAGACCAAGCGTATTAATATATTGTTTCAGGGGAATAAAAACAGCGCTTAGTATATGGCCAGCCTGCACCGGCTAAAATGCAAATGCCCAGCCTTGAGGTTTGCTCCGGCTTCTTTTTTCAAATGGTTCGTTTCAAAGAGTGCTGGTTATTTCTAAAACCCTTGTCTGCCCAAGGCCTTCATACTTAGCCAACTGCATCTCCTGGTATGCTCCCAATCCCATATGCCAGCTGTATCCCACAGGCAGCCAGCTCTGATAGTACTCTTCTTTAGTATGGGGTTGTCAGGTGGGACCCTGAGATCTCCCAGAATTACAACTGATCTCCAGACCACAGAGATATTCCTCTGGAGAAAATGTAGGGTTGCCAGGTCCTTTTCCCCCACTGGCAGGTTTTTTTTGGGGGGGGAGCCTGAGGAGGGCGGGGTTTGGGGAGGGGAGGGACTTCAATGCCATCAAGTCCAATTGCCAAAGCGGCCATTTTCTCCAGGTGAGCTGATCTCTATCGGCTGGAGATCAGTTGTAATAGCAGGAGATCTCCAGCTACTACCTGGTGGTTGGCAACCCTAAATATAACCCACTTTCTTAAAGGCTGCAGAAAGATCCAGCATGATCCATAAGATCATCAGGAGAAAGAGCATTTCATGGAACCAAAGGAAATAGATATCAACTTTTTATTGATGCTCTTCAACAACATGGGCCACTTTCCCCTGCAACTTGCAATGGTTTTCAAGTCTCCTTTTCATTACCCTGGTCATAAGTATGTGCATCCATCTGCTTATTCACCAATCCCTAATATATATTTTGATCCCGCAATTTCCATTATTGTTTTAGGAGACTACTGGCTAACACAATCCATAAAGAAGCGGCAGTCTTTTTAAATTACCCCCTGTTGGCTTTTAAAAAAAAAAATCATTTCTAAGGATGTGCTGTTCTACACACTGGAGATGGGACAAAATCATGTTGAGAAACAAGCTGTTCTTTGATGACAAATTTGGCACAGGCGTTAGGTGTAATAAAACAATTTTTTACTGCTGTTTAGGAATCATTAAAATTTAATCCAGAGCTTCTGATCTAGAAAATGTATTTCCAATAATATCCAGGACTAGATAGTACTAAAAATTACAATTTTCTGCTGAAGTAATCTAAATTCTGTGACTTGTATAAATTATAGGAATTATTAGGCAAGCTTGCTCCTTTTACATAATTTATTCCACCAATGATACTGTTTTGCATAATTTATTCCGACTGTGCTACTTCGGGGGAGAAGCAAGAAACTGCATCGGGCACAGAAGCCCTTTCCCTAGCAAATGGAAATCTTTCAGAGTCACCCCATTGGCTTTTGAGATTTTTGCACTCTTTCAAGCATATTGTTGTATCCATAAGCCTTAGGTTTTCCTGTTGCCAGTTTTTAAACTGGAGATGCTGGGGATTGAACCTGGGACCTTTTGCATGCAAAGCAGATGCTCTGCTGTGGAGCCAGAGCCCCTCCCCAATGATGCATCTCTACTTTGGGCTACAGAAAAAGAAATGGGGCAAGGCAGAAGCTGAATGCCATGTCTATCGGACTCACCCACGAGGAGACATACCTCCCCCCAGCCAATACTCCCCCCTCAATCAAGTTTAGGAAAGCACTTAACATAAAAAGCTGCTGAGGTCTTTGAGAATCCAGTTGGCAATCAGAATTCCTGTAATTGTGGGATTTAATATGATTGTTGTAAGTAGGGTTGCCAGGTCCCTCTTCACCACCAGTGGGAGGTTTTTGGGGCAGAGCCTGAGGAGGGTGGGGTTTGGGGAGGGGAGGGACTTCAATGCCATAGAGTCCAATTGCCCCAGTGGCCATTTTCTCCAGGGGAACTGATCTCTATCGGCTGGAGATCAGTTGTAATAGCAGGAGATCTCCAGCTACTATCTGGAGGTTGGCAACCCTAGTTGTAAGCGATGGTTAGTCTATGACCATTTATACAGGGCTGTTTCCCTGTGGTCACCCCCGTTGACTGATCCAATGCTTTGTTTTGATTATACGTGCCTTTCCCGACTGTCAGAGGTTGCCTCGCTCTCCCCACGCATTTCTGTGTGGTTTACTCGTGTTTTCTGGATGCTGTTTTACCAAGAATCCAGAAAACGCGGGCAAAATGTGCAGAAATGAGCGAGGTGACCTCTGACGGTCAGAAATGGCATGCATAATCAAAGCAAAGACCCAAAGTAGTCAGAAGAGTGACCATGAGAAGAAGAAGAAGGGTTGGTTTTTATATGCCGACTTTGTCTACCGCTTACGTAAGGGAGACTCAAACCGGCTTACCATCTCCTTCTCTTGCCCTCCCCACAACAGACACCCTGGGAGATAGGTGGGGCTGAGAGAATGTGACTTGCCCAAGGTCACCCAGCTGGCTTCGTGTGTAGGAGTGGGGAAACCAACCCAGTTCACCAGATTAGCCTCCGCCGCTCATGTGGAAGAGTGGGGAATCAAGCCTGGGTCTCCAGATCAGAGTCCACCACTCCAAAACACCGCTCTTAACCACTACACCAAGCTGGATGAGGGAAACATCAATGCATTAATGGCCTATGTCTCCTAACAAGCCCAGCTCTCAAAGAGCGGAATTTGCTGTTGGAGGTTTCTTTGCACCACTGCAACAATTTGCTGCTTTCTCTCTACTGCTTTAGTGACTCTCTCAGGCCTGTGAGACCTTTCAGCCAAGCACAGAGCCCTCTCCAGCCAGCTTGTGACGTGTGCAAAAGTGTCTTCATCCTGAGCACGTCCTACCCCTAGAGGTGTGTGTGGAAGGGATCGATAGAAAGGTTACCATAAAATCAGTTACCAAGAAGGTTTGCAGAAAGTGACAGAGATTGGAGAGCTACCAGAATCCGTCCCCTATATGCTACGTAAGCAGTCTCGAAATAAACACTAACTAGCAAAATTTGAAGTGTGGTTAATTTTATAAAATAAAATACCTAATTTTGCTAAGAATATTAGCTGCTTCCTAACAAAAGATCTCAAAGTGACATAGGTCTTTTATGCATGGGCACTTTGATTTACTTTCTCTGCTGGTTCATCTCGGTTTTCCGATGGGGTTATGCATGAGTTTTCCATCCCTTAGAGATGACCTCGTGCCCAGCCTGCACAATGTCTGGGTATTCCCGATCCTGTTGTAATGCGATTTTTCGATCTTCACTGAGATCAGCCTAGGTCAAATTGTCCCCATTTCCATGCATAAGCCAAAGTGTGGGAGAGAGGAGCTGGGTGTGTGTGTGTGTGACATTTTTCTCACAGCCATTTTATTACAGCCAATGACAAAGCAGCATTTTTAAGGGGCGGGGACTCAGACGTTTCCGAATTTCTGCTGGTGATTCTACAGTACTCTGGAAACCCCAGGACTTTCTCCAGGGCAAACAACAACATGCATAGCATTTTTAGGATTCGGAACAGAAAAGTGTGGGTCAAGAGAGCCTCGAACTCCAGGTAAAACTCCCATGCATAAAAGATAGGGTTGCCAGGTCCCTCTTTGCCACCAGCAGGAGGTTTTTGGGGTGGAGCCTGAGGAGGGCGGGGTTTAGGGAGGGGAGGGACTTCAATGCCATAGATTACAATTGCCAAAGCAGACGTTTTCTCCAGGGGAACTGATCTCTATCGGCTGGAGGTCACTTGTAATAGCAGGAGATCTCCAGCTAAAACCTGGTGGTTGGCAACCCTAAAGTACCTCTCTTCAACAGCCTCGGGAGGAATGGCTGATGGTTAAATAATCAGGGAGTATCTTGCTCTTCTAGACAATGGTACAATTTTGGGAGCTGCCTCCAAACTCCTCAGTTGCTGGGCTGCGTATATACTAGGGTTGCCAGCTCCAGGTTGGGAAATACCTGGAGATTTTGGGGGTGGAGCCTGAGGAGGGCAGGATTTTGAAAGGGGAGAGATTTCAAAGGGGTATAATGCCCTAGAGTCCACCTTCTAAAGCAGCCATTTTCTCCAGGTGAACTTATCTCTGTCACCTGGATATCATTGTAATAGTGGGAGATCTCCAGCCACCACCAGGAGGTCGGCAATCCTAATATATACTGTAGTTCTGAGGGACGGCAGTGAAAGTGAAGAATGGCCCCGGGTGCAGAATTTATCTTCCTGAGAATCATACATTTCATGTTGGGAAGAAGCATGTTTCTAGCCTTCTGATGATGACTTTATCACAAACAGATTAAGCTGCCCACCTTTTGCCGTCTGGTTCACAGTTCCCATGTTTCGCTCTCCTTTAGGAGAAACAGGATTTTTTAAACGAGAGTGCCCACCGTAAAGAAAACAGCCCAACCAGGCAGTTATTGAGCTAACGGAGATGGACAGTTGGATAAAGTAGATGAGAAACCCACTTGGAAAGTAATAAGTTTGTCGGAAGCATATTGCCAATGCCCTGGTATGATTGCTTCAACTGCAAACGTCACGTCCGTGGTCAGAGAGGTCTAGTAATTATTTTTTGGGAGGAAATAATGCTTCTTCTCAAGGACAGAACCAGTTCGACTAAGGTCCTGGTATCACAAACTGCTTTTAAAACATTTTTAAATGTTTTAGGTCCACGGTTCTTGAAGAATTGCCTCCTCTCTGGAGAGAAAGTAGAAGATATAACTCCAGTCCGTACACATGATGGGAAGGGTTCTCCATGTGATTTCTACAGATACCATTAAGGGTGATCAGGGAAGGGAAATTTTTCCCAGTCATGTCTGATTAGTGCTCAAGATTATATCTATCTATCTATCTATCTATCTATCTATCTATCTATCTATCTATCTATCTATCTATCTATCTATCTATCTATCTATCTATCTATCTATCTATCTATCTTCTTTAAAAGAGGAATGAGCCCTGTGAATTGCATTATTATAGGAATATTGAGATGATTGCCTTTAAACATTCACTAGATTTTCCCACGATTTGATGGATGGATGGATGGATGGATGGAAGTAAGTTCCTCTTCACTTTTGATCCTTCTCTGGGACTGAGTAATACTTACCTGGAAACCACACCTGAAAGAAGAAAAAAACCTAGAATTGGTATCTGTTGGACTTTTTGTCTTTAGGACAGTGAAACTTGGAAACCTTGGAATATTTGTGTTTTATGCTTTAGAAATAGGACTTTTTATATGTGCTTGTCAATGTTATTGTATAATATAGTCTGTTGTTTAGCTATACTTTGTATGGTTGATCTGTGTTAGATTGGAGTAACTACATTTATATACAGAGGTGTCTATTTTGGCTTACTAGCCTCCAGTTACTAGCTGGAGATCTCTCTCTATTGCAACTGATCTCCAGCCAATAGAGATCAGTTCCCCTGGAGAAAATGGCTCCTTTGGCCATTGGACTCTATGGCATTGAAGTCCCTCCCCTCCCCAAACCCCACTCTCCTCAGGCTCCACCCCAAAAACCTCCCGCTGGTGGTGAAGAGGGACCTGGCAACCCTAAGGAAGAAGAAGAGTAGGTTTTTATACGCCGACTTAATCTACCACTTAAGGAAGAATCAAACCGGTTTACAACCACCTTCCCCTCCCCACAACAGACACCCTGTGAGAGAGCTCTAAGAGAGCTGTGACTAGCCCAAGGTCACCCAGCTTGCTTCCTGTGTATGAGCGGGGAAACCAACCCAGTTCACCAGATTAGCATCCTCTGCTCATGTGGAGGAGTGGGGAATCAAACCCGGCTCTCCAGATTAGAGTCCACCGCTCCAAACCTCCACTCTTAACCATTATACCACACTGGTTCTCTGCTGATAAGGCAGCTTCGAGTGTTCATATGTTCAACTATGTTTGTACTGATGATTAAACACCCAGACTATATGGCTACATAATGTATGCCTGTTGTTAGTAAAATTTATTGCGAGAAATAACTGTGTCGCTGTATAATTAAAAGGATGTACATGGAAAAGCTGTTAACAGCTTGTGTGGGGGCGGGCCGCCCAACCGATCTGTGAAATTGGAGGTTCACCTCTGCAAGATGGGATCATACTCACCTTGAAAGATGTTTTGCTGTTCTCTGGTTATTTTTTTTAATGCCTGGAGTTGAATTTTTAATTGCTGCTTGTTAATTATAAATGGTCTATATTGGTCCAGTTCCTACATTGCAGCCAAACTTTCTGTTTCCATTCCCAGATTAGTCAGGGATAGGGGAAAGGGCAAGAGGGGAAACTTGGCAGATAAGAACATAAGAAAGGCCATGCTGGATCAGACCAAGGTCCGGCAAGATATGTGCTTGATGGGCACGTTATCCAACCCAAACACTTAACACATATCTACACCACACATTTACACTCTAACTGGCATTTCTGTGCACAGCATCTCCCTCCTGATCACATTATGGACTCATAGGCTTGGAGAGAGCTTTCATTCTGCATAAGGCAGGATGCTCCCTCACAGTCACATCCCTGGCTGCTTTGGGGCTTTGCTTGGATTACACATGCCTTTCCCAGCCCTCAGAGGTCGCCTCGCTCTCCCCGCGCATTTCTGCGCATTTTGCCTACATTTTCTGGATGCTGGCTGAAACATAGGGTTGCCAGCTCTGGGTTAGGAAATACCTGGAGGTTTTGGGGGTGGAGTCCGAGGAGGGCGGGGTTTGGAGAGGGGAGGGACTTCAGTGCCATAGAGTCCAATTGCCAAAATGGCCATTTTCTCCAGGTGAACCGATCGCTATCGGCTGGAGACCCGTTGTAATAGCGGGAGATCTCCAACCACCACCTGGAGGTTGTCAACTCTACTGAAACAGCATCTACAAAACAAGGACAAAACATGTGGAAATGTGCGGGGAGAGCAAGGCAACCTCTGATGGTTGGAAAAGGCATGCGTAATCAAACAACGTCCTGAAGCAGTCAGGGGGATGACCACAAGGGAAACAGCCTTGCATAAAAGGCCTATCTGTTCTACTGCAGACCCTCTGAAACTGATCTGCCTAAGGTCATAGAATCAGCATTGCTGACAGATGGCCATCTAGTCTCTGCTTCAAAACCTCTCCTTCCCTGGAGGTTTTTAAGAAGAGGCTAGATGGCCATCTGTCAGCAATGCTGATTCTATGACCTTAGGCATATCATGAGAGGGAGGGCCCCTTGGCCATCTTCTGGTCACTGGGTGTGTGTGGGGGAGGTAGTTGTGAATTTCCTGCATTGTGCAGGGGGTTGGACTAGATGACCCTGGTGGTCCCTTCCAACTCTATGATTCTATGGTTCTATAATATTGTATTCTTAACCCTCAGTGTTGGGAAATGAATGATTAATTAAATGGCTATCAAAATTCATTTTTCCCCTTTAAAAAGAGAGAGAAAATGAAATGCAAAGATGCTAGCTTTAAGATGGGCATCTCTAAGCTGCCTTTTACATTACATGCCACACAATGTGTGTGTGTGTGGGGAAACCCACCAGCATTACAGTTTGAAGGAAATTGATATGCAGAATGAGGGGGGAAACAGCGGTGCGTGATTACTTTTGTGCTCCCTTCTGCTCCATGCTGACATTCTTCGGTTCCATTGAAGTATGCCAGAAAGTTGCCGTTGTTGACAGTGCCGCCAAACTCCCTTTTTTTGCCGCTGAATAAAATCAGCTATCTTTCAGCAATCTGTGACCGAGGGATGAGCTGACATAAAAGACAAATGAGGAAATGTCGACACCGACGGGCGATTCTATCCATAGCGTCGTAGATTCCGGGCAGGTGCTCTTGGCGAGACGTCGTTCTTCTTGAGTCGCTAATGCATGCGAACGTTACGCCTTCAAGACGTTGACCATGGCTCAATGCACAGGGGCAGGGAAAAAAGGGAAGATAATTTTCTTTTTTTTTATTTCCGGACCTGTTTATCTAGCTGAGAAAATAACTGCTTTTAGAGAGAAGACTTTTTCCCTTCTTGTCTGAGTAAATTCGGTTCCAATTTTGTGTTGGCCACAAGTCAAAGATAACAGCTGTATACTTGTGGGTTCACTGAACTTTGCGCGATTGCTGGCCGCATTTGCCGACTGGAGGGAATAACCAATAATTAGAACATTTCGGGTCATCTTCAGAAGAACAGAGTTTTCTCGGGCCATGTGATAGCCCCCCTTCCTTTCTCTCCTTGATTTCCCTGAATGTGGATCTGGCGGCAATCAAGAACGAAATGGCATGGGGCTACTGCTGCGAGCTTAGCGAAAATAGCAACAGTACCACTATTTCCAGATGGGGTATCTGCTGTATTTAGTGACTTTCATGGCTACAAAATGTCTCCAGTGCCCTTAGGAAGCATCACACAATGCCTCCCGTGACTGTATTTGCCCGGTCTTTCTGCCTCCCTAGCTCAGGTTTTGGAAATCCATGTCTCTGTTAAGCTAAGCTTGAATGAGCATAACTTATATGTCCTGTCCTTGATTCCCACCCCCCAGCATTATGTTGATTTGATTTCCTGGCAGGAATGACAGGTGTGGGGTTCATGGACATCTGTGACCCTACCCTTAGCAGCGCCCTTATCCCTCGAGGGTTTCCAACCTCCAGGTGGGACCTGGAGATCTCCTGGAGTTACAACTAATCTCCAGATGACAGAGATCAGTTCCCCTGGAGTAAATGGCTGCTTTGGAGAGTGGGGTCTGTGGCATTATACTTTTCTAGGATCCCTCCCCTCCCAAATCTCCCCCTCCCCAGGCTTCACCCCCAAATCTCCAGGGATTTCCCAACCCAGAGTTGGCAAACCCTATGACTATCATGCCTTTTTCTGTCCTGATTGGGCTTTAGATAGGGTTGCCAGCTCCGGGTTGGGAAATACCTGGAGATTTTTGGGGTGGAACCTGAGAAGGGTGGGGTTTAGGGAGGTGAGGGACTTCAGTGGGGTATGATGCTACAGAGTCCACCTTTCAAAGTGGCCATTTTCTCCAGGTGAAGTGACTTCTGTTACCTGGAGATCAGTTGCGATAGCAAGAGACCTCCAGCTACCACCTGAAGGTTGGCAACTCTAGCTTTAGAGTCTCAGAACTGGGGGGTGGAGGGGGTTTGCAGCACCGGGTTGTTCCTCCTCCTCTCCACTGTCTCTCTTCTGTTCAACCTGGAGGGGGGGAGGGAGAAAGACACAACAAAACTATCTTCCATCAACAGACCTTGGAAATCAGTCTCCACAGTGATTCCCCTTCTATTGGTGTTTTCTGCCAGCGGGTTACTGGTCCTCCTCTCTGGTTTTGGTGTTGTGTGTTTATGTGCTTTTGTTGGGTTATTATTTTTTAAATTTTTAAATGCTGTTTTTTTAAATTATCAAAATGTTTTAATGTTCTCAACGTTTGACAAATACTAATATAATAAGAGAGTTTACTGAAAATATGGCTAACGCATAAAGACTGAGCCCAACACAGATGTTATATACCTCTCCAACTGAAGCCTTTCTTGACCCACAGGAGAGACAGAAGGTTGAGTTTCTTACTTACAAAGATATGATTACCAAGAAAAATCAAATCAAATCATGGCAAATGATTAAAGATGAATGGAAGACTATAAATTGGTCATTATATAGCCAACTTGTATCAAGACTTAAGAAAAACTGGAAAATGATAAATAGGCCAAGTACTGCTTTTAAGTTAATTATATTAAAACATAGATTACAGCTTTTCATAGATTACAGCAAAGCTTTTGACTGTGTGGATCATGAAAAGCTATGGCTGGTTTTAAAGGAAATGGGTGTGCCACTACATCTGATCGTTTTGATGCGCAACCTGTACTCTGGACAAGAGGCCACAGTTAGAACAGAATATGGAGAAACGAAATGGTTTCCAATTGGCAAAGGTGTCAGACAAGGATGTATTTTATCTCCCTATCTCTTCAATCTATATGCAGAACATATAATTAGGAAAGCTGGATTAGATTTAGATGAAGGTGGAGTGAAAATTGGAGGGAGGAACATTAATAATTTGAGATATGCTGATGACACTACATTATTGGTAGAAAATAGTGAAGATTTGAAACGATTACTGCTGAAAGTTAAAAGAGAAAGTGCCAAAGCAGGACTACAGCTGAACATCAAGAAAACAAAAGTAATGACTACAGGAGAATTACACAACTTTAAGGTTGACAACGAGGAAATTGAAATTGTTGAAGACTTTCTATTCCTTGGCTCCACCATCAACCAAAAGGGAGACTGCAGCCAAGAAATCAGAAGGAGATTGAGACTGGGAAGGGCAGCCATGAAGGAGCTAGAAAAGATTTTGAAGTGTAAGGATGTGTCATTGGCCACCAAGACTAGATTAATTCATGCCATTGTATTCCCTATTACTATGTATGGGTGTGAAAGCTGGACAGGGAAGAAAGCTGATAGGAAGAAACTAGATTCCTTTGAAATGTGGTGTTGGAGGAGAGTGTTACGGATTCCGCGGACTGCCAAAAAAACAAATCAGTGGGTTATAGATCAAATCAAGCTTGAACTGACCCTGGAAGCTAAAATGACTAAACTGAGGCTGCCGTATTTTGGTCACATTATGAGAAGACAAGAGTCACTGGAAAAGACAGTCATGCTAGGAAAAGTTGAGGGCAGCAGGAAAAGAAAAAGACCCAACAAGAGATGGATTGACTTGATAAAGGAAGCCACAGCCTTCAGTTTGCAAGATCTGAGCAAGGCTGTCAAAGATAGGACATTTTGGAGGACATTGATTCATAGGGTCGCCATGAGTCGGAAGCGACTTGACAGCACTTCACACACACACACACACACACACACACACACACGACCATATATAGATTAATAACTTTTTAGCTGCCTAAGTACAGTGAAAGAAAAAAGTATTTGATCCCCTGCTGAATTTGCCCGTTTGCCCTGGGTGGTATTGGTCTCTCATACAGAGTGTGCATGCAAGTATCAACCCGTAAAGAGTTCTGTTGGGACTCAAGTGACACTCAAGTTTTAAAATAGCTCTCCTCTTGTACCGTGCATCATCTGGAAATATACCACTTACATGCCCTCCCACCATTAATACCTGACACTTCGGAGAAATTAAGTGTCAAATCTTGGTTTGATGCAGGAGTATGACACTGTGAAACATGGAAATGTGAAAATTAGACAAGCATGAGCTATGATCCATGTGATCTGAGGCAGGGGGGGAATCACAAAAATCACCACTGAACCTTAAACATAGCGTCTAATTAATGAATGCTTTATGGAACAGAGCTTTTTTTCCCCAAGCAGCTGAACAGAAGTAGTTGTTTGCCTTCCATCTGTGTCCACTGACCCCTGAAAACTAGAAGGGGAAAAAAATAGTTCAGGAGACATCCGTCCCATGATGATAGTTTTGCCAATGTCCATAAAGCTTAGTTGTGGTACAAGAGAAGAAGGCGCCCAGCGGACTCCAGAGAATGCATGATTTACAGAAACTAATATTACATCTGGAGACAAGACTAAAAAGTTCAATCTATGTAATTAAATTTTGAATCGAGATTATGAGGGAAGAGAGAAGCGGCATAACGACAGGGTATTTGCACATTAATATTGGTATTTGCAACTGATGTAAGTGCATGAACGCTGCTGTGAACCCTTCGGAACAAAAATTCCATTAAAAATGAAAAGACTGGCAATGTGAACAATTGTTATTTCCAAGGGTCTGGTGAATTGTCCGGCTTGTCTGTGTGCATGTAGTCATGGGCACTGGAAATGAAGGCAGGGTGACGGGCACCACTTCACTAGTACGACTCTACTGTCTTTGACTTGCGATCTTGGGCACACCTTGCGAACATGTTGAACTGGTGTCAGGTGTCAGTGATGGACAGCTGCCTTCCAAGGAGTGGTCCCGGTCACAGAACCCCCGTGATTGACAGGGAGTTCGAATAGGATTCTGAGAATGGCAGTTGGAGAGTTCTGACAGTTGAGAACTGACAGCTGACTCAGGGAGCAGTTAACAGACAGAGCTTGGAGACAGCGGTGTGAGCTGCAAGCTGTCTGGTGGAGGATTCTCCTCTGGAGTGAAAAGGAACACATTTGGGTTTTGAATCAGGAAGGATCCATAATCACTTATCTAAGGAAACAGCTCTAGGTTTGATGGAGTGATCCCTAGGAAAAGCTCTGTTGAAAGGAGTGATCACAGGCCAGTTTAAAGGGGAAACTGCGGAACTGTGTTAATGTTTGTAACTCCTCCAACTAACGAACCACTGTGTGGTTCTAAAAATCTGAGAAATTTAAAAAAAACTCATTTAGGAAATGGATGGCACTTCTTAGATTTTTGTGCAGATCTGGGGGCTGTGGAAGGTTGCCAGGTACCTCCTGGTTACCAGTGGGGGATGGGGTGAATTTAGGGCAGCAAACTTGCTCCAAGGACACCAGCATCCTAACCGTGGTGATGTCATTTCCTGAGTGCATTGGAAAGTGACGTAATAGCATTGTTGACAACCACGAGGGTGCTCAGGTATTTGCACAAAACGCTATGTCAGAGGCCGTTTTTACCACAGAATTTTGCCCAAATGCCAGAGTTCCCCACAGTTGTCAGTGACGCAATGATGTCATTTCTGGTGCATATTGGAAATGACATCACCGCATTTCAGATGCCGGAGGCCTTGGAGTAAGTTTATTGCCCGAAGTTCCCCTGCTGGGTGGCGAAACGGCACCAGGGGGCTAGTTGCTAAAACGGGGGATCCCCCATTACCAGCGGGAGGCCTGGCAACTCTATTGCTGTCCCACATTTGGATAAAAATCCCCCCTATCTGAACATGGCTCCATTGTGTTGATTTTTTAAAATCTGCATTCTAGGGCCATTGTTCAAAATTAGACATATGATGGTTTTGTTATTTTATGAAAACGTTGGATTGTATGATTATGCTGTGATGGTTTTTACAATTTTGTTATTAGGTGGATTTATTCGCATGTATTTTATGATGTGACATTAATGGTTGACTTTATTATTTTGCTTTTGTGGTCTGAATGTATTTTTTTCCTGGATTTTTATGATGTATTCCCTTTAGGCCAGTTTCGGTTCTAGAACAGCAATATATACAATTGTTTTAAACGAATAAGCATGAATATGTTCATTATTTTGGGAGGTGAAGGTGGAGATGAAGGAATGAATGAGCCAGTCAGTACTGATGTGAAAATCTGGCTGAGTTTGTCTGTGTGTGGAGGAAGACAATGAATTATTTATTTCTTGCTTATCACCTCTTCCAAGGAGTTCTAGATAATTATACAATTATCCCCCCTCCCTTTAACTTACTGCACTCGCAACAGGACAATCCAATAAATGCACAATAACATCACTTTTAACCTCCCACCAACTGTGAGGATAAACTGGGATGAGAGAGAGAGAAATTGCCCTTGGTCACCGAGACTGCATTCGCCCCGCACTTCTAACCATCAATGCACAGAAGGCCAGCTTGGTGCCAGTAAGCCGGTTTGATTCTGCCTTAAGTGGTAGAGAAAGTCGGCATATAAAAACCAACTCCTCCTCCTCCTCCTCCTCCTCCTCCTCCTCCTCCTCCTCCTCCTCCTCCTCCTCCTCCTCCTCCTCCTCTTCTTCTTCTTCTTCTTCTTCTTCTTCTTCTTCTTCTTCTTCTTCTTCTTCTTCTTCTTCTTCTTCTTCTTCTTCTTCTATAGCTGCCTTCTACTTGGGAGAGATGTCTGGAACATTAATGCATGCAGACATTGGGGGGGATAGTTCTTACTTTCAGGCAATCAGTCTTTTTAAGTATCTGAGTGAGGCATGCTTTCAGCTGTAGTTCTGAAAAGTGGGCTTTAGCTAGTAGACTTTTGAGGGAAACTGACTCTAGAGTTGGGTGTTGACTCTAATACTGTTTGTGGATAGTGCCGTCAAGTCACAGCCAACTTATGGCAATCCCATGGAGTTTTAGAGGCAAGAGACGTTCGGGGGTGGCTTGCCATTGCCTGCCTCTGTATAGCAACCCTGGACTTACTTGGTGGTCTCCTGTCCAAGTACTATCCAAGGCTGACCCTGCTTAGGTTCCGAGATCTGACGAGATTGGGTTAGTCTGGGCCATTCAGGTCAAGCTGACTCAAATACTGCTCCAGCCTATTGTTTCCTGTTTTCCATCTTCAGTTTTTCATAAATGGGATGTTATCTTAGTATTAGCTGTTGGCACGAAGGCAGGGTTGCCAACCTCGAGGTACTAGCTGGAGATCTCCTGCTATTACAACTGATCTCCA
The DNA here is from genome assembly GCF_029931775.1 of Euleptes europaea. Classification (NCBI taxonomy): domain Eukaryota; kingdom Metazoa; phylum Chordata; class Lepidosauria; order Squamata; family Sphaerodactylidae; genus Euleptes; species Euleptes europaea. Next base: position 4,755,119 of record NC_079327.1, on the reverse strand, counting down.
GCCGATAGATGTCAGTTCAACTGGAGAAAATGGCTGCTTTGACCATTGGACTCTATGGCATTGAAGTCCCTCCCCTCCCCAAACCCTCCCCTCCTTAGGCTCCACCCCAACAACTTTCCCGGTGGCAAAGAGGGACCTGGCAACCCTACATGAAGGGGACTTTGTACATTGCCGGTGTGTTTTTACTACATATTTACTTTGCAGTGCCTGTGTGCAGAATATAGGGTCTTTCAGGTTGCCATATTAGCAAGTGCTAAATTCAGTCTCTTGGCAAGACCAGATTCACTTTCCACTTCCATTTCGATTTGGCTCTTATTGGCAGTCAGTTCAGTTCAAACGTTCCTCATGCTCCTTTTGTGGTTATAATAAAAATTGCCAGTTGATTATGCACCTTCTCTGTGGCTAGCTCTTCATGATAGGTAACCCCTAGTATAATTCAAGGCAAACTTATTCCCTGTTCCCTGCTGAAAATATAATAAATTGTAAAACTTGCCGCCCTGCCCCCCTCTTCGCCCCTAAATCTTCCAGCAAAGACAGGCATAGCCTTTGTAATTAGATCCCAATGGAATTTAAACTAGATTCTATTTTAAACGTACAAAGTTTTTCTTTACATCATGTTGATTTTAAATCGGACTTCCAAAGCTATGTGGGGAAAAATGCATGTACATGTTGAAAAAAAAATACGATTCCCTTAATTTTCTGGCGGCTGCACTATTCTTTTTGTTACCTTTAGCACAGCGTAAGGCCCAGTGTAGTACTTGCAGACATGATTTGCTAAATACAGGTTTCCTTTGTTAGTTCTTATTTTCGGCTCGGGAAGTTTAATTTAGCAGCTCAGAATCTGCTTGTGGGGTGTTCCCCCCACACTTTCCTATTGAATTAAAGTCTTAGGCAGATGTCGCAAAGGGGAAATGTTAACATTTTGAGGTGAAAGAGTAAGAATTAAATACCCTCAGTGACACCCACACTCGAAATTACTGGGTGAGTCGCTGATGTGATTGTGTTTCCTGCATGGAAGCAATCCCAGAGCAGTGACTCATCAGAGATGCAGTGGGCAGCTACCTCTGAGGTAGGGTTGCCAGGTCCCTCTTTGCCACCGGTGGGAGGTTTTAGGGGTGGAGCCTGAGGAGGGCGGGGTTTGGGGAGGGGAGGGACTTCAATGCCATAGAGTCCAATGGCCAAAGCGGCTATTTTCTCTGGCCAAACTGATCTCTGTAAGCTGGAGATCAGTCGTAATAACAGGAGATCTCCAGCTAGTACCTGGAGGTTGGCAGCTCTACTCTGAGGTGATTCTTCTATGTCCCACCAGTAGAGGCCAGTGCACACAACAGCCCTATGAGGAAGCATGCTGGCCACACCCTGTCTGTACAATCTAGGGTTGCCAGGTCCCTCTTTGCCACTGGCGGGATATTTTTGGGTCGGAGCCTGAGGAGGGCGTGGTTTGGGGAGGCAAAGGACTTCAATGCCATAGAGTCCAATTGCTAAAGCGGCCATTTTCTCCAGGGGAACTGATCTCCATCAGGCATGGAGTAGGGCATAGAGTAGGGGTCACTGGGGGTGTGGGGGGGAGGTAGTTGTGAATTTCCTGCATTGTGCAGGGGGTTGGACTAGATGACCCTGGTGGTCCCTTCCACCTCTATGATTCTATGAACACAATATGTCAATCTTGTATCAAACTTCTCGTGTGCTGACCTGACAAGAGTTACATCAGTTGTCTTGGTTGATGACTTGTACTGCATCTGACCTTATGATCTACTGCTCTGACTTGGATAACCCAGGCAAGACCGATCTCATCAGATCTTGGAAACTAAGCAGGGCCAGCCCTTATACTGTAAGTGTTTGGATGGGAGACCACCAAAAAATACCAGGGTTATTACGCAGAAGCAGACAACAACAAACCACCTCTGAACGTCTCTTGCTTGGAAAACCCTATGGAGTCACCATAAGTGAACTGAGACTTGACGGCAAAACAACAACAGGAAAAACTGCATCTGAAAATCTGCCAGAATCAACTATTTCCAGCGTGGTGAAGTGGTTAAGAGCGGTGGACTCTAATCTGGAGAACCGGGTTTGATTCCCCACTTCTCCACATGAGTGGCAGACTCTAATCTGGTGAACCAGGTTGGTTTCCAGGCTCCTACACATGAAGCCAGCTGGGTGACCTTGGGAAGGCGATTGTAAGCCGATATATATATATATATATATATATATATATATATATATATATATATATATATAGATATAGATATAGATATAGATATAGATATAGATATAGATATAGATATAGATAGATATATAGATATATATAGATAGATATAGATATAGATATAGATATAGATAGATATAGATATAGATATAGATATAAAAAATAAAATAAAATAAAATAAAATTTCTTCTTATGGCTTTGAGTACAGGAAAGTAATTCCTCAGACAGATGTCTTGGAAGGTCAGCCTTATTATCATTCAGAACCGTGAAATGTGACTAGCATTTTGGCAAGGGAGCAGTCACAGGCTTCCTCCGCTTGTCTAACTGGATGTGGAGATGTGGTTCATCATGCTCTGGTGTTGTCCTTTGCAGATTCTTTTTGATAATGATAACAAAAACTGTGTCTCATCATTGATATCTTGATCATATTTGCAGCACTCGTCTGACAAATGTGTCTGCTCGCTCACCCCAAGCCACCGCTTTGGGAAGCTTACCAATTACAACTATTAGTGCTTGTCCATCTATAATGAGACATAATGACTGATCATGAAGACCAAGATCCTTAGGGCAGGCAGTGCGTTCGGTTTGCGTATCTGAAAGCGCACGACGTTTCCCCTTCAAAGTATGCCGTCCATTTCAGTGACGGACAAAAGGTACCAGCATAAGTTCATGCTTCAGAGCCGTAGGAAAGTCAAATGGGCGACAGGGTTGACAAGCAGACAAGGCATAAACTCCAGCTAACTGGCTCTGCATATTTCCACAATACATCAGGAATTTCAGCCCCCCACATACCTCCAGTGACCCCCTACTCCATGCCCAGAAGATGGCCAAGAGACCTTCCCTCTCATGATCTGCCTAAGGTCATAGAATCAGCATTGCTGTCAGATGGCCATCTAGCCTCTGCTTAGAAACCTCCAGGGAAGGACAGCCTACCACCTCCCGAGGAAGCCTGTTTCGCTGAGGAACCGCTGCAAGCACTGGGTCATTCCTGACCCATGAGGTGAAATCACATCCTGACGTTTCCTAGGCAGACTTTGTTTACGGGGTGGTTTGCCAGTGCCTTCCCCAGTCATCTTCCCTTTAACCCCAGCAAGCTGGGTCCTCATTTTACCAACCTCGGAAGGATGGAAGGCTGAGTCAACCTTGAGCCGGCCACCTGAAACCGACTTCCGTCGGGATTGAACTCAGGTCGTGAGCAGAGCTTTTGACTGCAGTACTGCAGCTTAACACTCTGCGCCATGGGGCTCTTGAGGAACCGCTCTAACTGTTAGAAAATTCATCCTAATGTCTAGATGGAAACTCTTTTGATTTAATTTCAACCCATTGGTTCTGGTCTGACCTTCTGGGGCAACAGAAAAAAAAATTGGCACCATCCTCTGTATGACAGCCCTTCGAGTACTTGAAGATGGTTATCGTATCACCTCTCAGTCATCTCTTCTCCGGGCTAAACATACCCAGCTCCTATGATGAGCCAGGAGTGTTTCACAACTGGTCTAGGAATCAGAAAAGGGTGGACTACCCATGCATTGCAATTAGGCACGGGGAGACGATGTCTCAGCTGTCTACACCAAGGTAGATTATACCTGAACGGAGGGGGAGAGTGAATCTAATTAACCGAAAGTTTCCCCTGAGGCAGGTTCTTTAAATTTTAATGAAAGTGCAGCCTGAATTTTATACTGTATTATTGTCTTGTTACTTCTGGGTGTGTGCGCACAACTGAAAACAGCTATTTTTTTGATACTTATGAAAATGAGGCAAGTTATTTTGCCTTTGCTCTGCATTTATATGCGCTCGCTGACATTTCTCTCTTTGCACTGCTTTCTCCTCTTCCTTTCTTGTTTCCCCCAGAAATAGATAGATGGTAAACTTAGCGGGAGGGAATTTTTTTCATCACTTTTTTTGGTTCATGTTACTCAGCAGCATGGCGGTGCCATCGAAGCAATGGCCGTCACACAGAGCCACACGCAAAGTCAGTATTGCGTTCAAAGCGGCGAAGGACCGGTGCAATTCTTATATGATTTCCTATCACAATGCCTTTCCAGTTGCCGCTCAGGTGAAAATTAAATTTCCTAATGAGTTATGACAGTCTTAATGAGACGCATGGAAAAGGTTAGGCATTTAAGGAGTGAAACCACACCCCCGTTCCAGTGGCGGCAGATAAAGAGGTTTGCAGCTCATTAGCAAAAGTAACTCTAGCTAATGTATCATGCCCTCATTATACAAGTGACATTTCAATGAATTGTTTCAGTACCTTTCACATAATATTAGTGAAGTGTGTATAATCGAGGGGGGGGGGAAATTAATGTTGGACTTCTTGCTGCGGTCCTTGCGGTCAGGTCGCTTTTCAGACAAATATGTAAAATTTCTTGTGTATAACACCAGCCTTAGATCTCACTTGAACTCTCTCTGATCGACTTACATGTGGGTCTTGCCAGTGGATGTTTTGTATGTTTATGTAACAGCAGGTGTGCCTGGCTGCTGGGTATCCAAAGAACCGCTGTATCTTTTTCTCCCCTTCCACATGCCCCACCGATTCCACCTTGTGGCTTTCCTTTGCTACCATCCAGGTGGTAGCCTGCACCATGAGAGGCAGGGAAGGCAAGTCCAAATGGCGCCTGTTGCTCCCTTTTGACGTCTTCTCTCTAGTTGCCTTGACTGCTGCCACCTGATGGCCATCTTTTTTCCTCACCTCTACCTCCACCCAATGGCCTTTAAAAATAACTTTATAGGTTTGCCACGAAGGACCAAAACTTCATTGGATATGAACAGTCCTATGTTCTAGAGCATCTGCTTGGCATGCAGAAGGACCCAGGTTCAATCCCCGGCATCTCCAGTTAAAGGGACTAGGCAAGTAGGTGATGTGAAAGACCCCTGCCTGAGACCCTGGAGAGCCGCTGCTGGTCTGAGTAGACAATACTGACTTTGATGGAACATGGGTCTGATTCAGTATAAGGCAGCTGTATGTGTTCATGTGTCTCCTATCCAAGTACCAAACGGGGCCAACCTTGCTTAGCTTCTGAGATCAGACAAGATTTGGCTAGCCTGGGCCTTCCAGGGCTGGGCACACATCGACTACTCCAATTAAATCTCTTTTTGCAGCATGGAAATATACAGGGACCAATCCTTAAGCTAGTGTGGCCAGCACACCAGAATAAATGAGGCATGTATGTGTAGAACAGCTTGAGAATTACATGGCACATCTGGCAAAGAACAGTCATCAGCTGTAGCAGACCTTGCTCACCCCAAGATCCTGAGGTGGAGGGGTAATAATCACAGCTGGTAAATGCACACAGTTGCAGAGAAGTGACTTGCAAAAAAAAAAAAAACAGGGGGAAAAACCCAGCTGTTGCTGTTATAACAACCTTTCAGATATCCATCTCAGCATTCGTATCTTTGAGCCTTCTCAGGCTATGCCAGTCAGGAGGAGGAAATCCTGTCACGCCGGACAATCTTCTGGTGCTCTTTAAGGGCTTAGAAATTGCTGGATTAAATTCCAAGGAAGCAGTCCTAGGTACACGTTACTGCATAGCAAGTAGCCAGGCATTGGTGTGAGAGACTGGAGAACAGTATGATGAGAACTCTAAGGCCTTATAAACATGTGTGTGCATGTGTGTTAGATGCTGTCAAGTCGCTTTCGACTCATGGTGACCCTATGAATCAATGTCCTCCAAAACATTCTATTGCTACCTTGTTCAGATCTTGCAAACTGAGGGCCGCGGCTTCCTTTACTGAGTCAATTCATCTCATGTTGGGGCTTTCTCTTTTCCTGATGCCTTCAACTTTTCCTAGCATCACTGTCTTTTCCAGTGACTCTTGTCTTCTCATAATGTGTAGGGCTGTAAAAAAAAAAAAATTCGGTACAGTTCGGATTCGGCCGAATTTGGCCCTTGTGGGTTCGGTACGTGCCGAAGTCCGAACTCCCCCACTTCGGATCCGTTCAATTCGGCGGGAATTCAAAGTTCGGAAACAAATTCGGCCGAATAAAGCCATTAAAAACACAACCGCGCCTTTCCGCGGCTCTGGGGGGGGCATTTTTGGGCTTAGAGGTCCCAAACTTTTGGCAGAGCTTCAAAGGACGTTTATTGAAAGACTCCCCAAGTTTTGTAAAGATTGGGTCAGGGGGGGCTGAGATATGGGCCCTGAAAGGGGTCCCCCCACCCTTAATGTTGCGCATCTCTCAGCAGAGCTTGCCGCCCACGCACAAAGCTCCCAGCCCGACAACAGCGGAGAAATTAGCAACCCAACTGCAAACACAACCTTGTTAAACAACACCTTTGCAACACACAACTGAAACCTCCCCCCTTAAACCAGGGAGCGAGAGACTCGAGGGGGAACACACACCCCAGGCAGAACCGACGAAAGCCCCCTTTGGCTTCCCCTCCACCCACAGAAACTGCTCCCTCCCCACACACACACAGACTCTGCTTTCCCCCCCACACACACACATACACAGGAGAAAAATCATAGATTAAAGCCCCCAAAGGGGTCTTACTGTGGCTGTCTTCTGTTCCATCAGGACGGGCTGTAATCCAAGATGATTCCAATTAGGCACGGAACGTTTTGCTCTGGAGAGATGCACACAGGATCGGCTCGGCTGCCCCATTCATCCCAATAGGGGAAAGGGGAAAGCCCATATCTTGGGACCCCCTGACCCAATGTTCACAAAACTTGGGGGGTTCCTTAAGAAGCTTAATCTAAAGTTCCAGTGAAAGTTTTGTGTCTGCACCCCCAAAAATGCGCCCCCTGCAGCCATGGAAAGAGAAAAGGGGGGGATATTTCTGCCCCCACTGAACCCATCTTTACAAAACTTGGGTAGTATCTTAAGAATAATTCACTGAAGCTATGCTAAAAGTTTGGGGGCTATATCCCCCAAAAAGCGCCCCCTGCAGCCACATAAATGGAAAAAGGGGGGAGGGAAAAGGGGGAGAGCCCATATCTCGAGACCCCCAGATCCAATGTTTACAAAACTTGGGGGGTATCTTAAGAACACTGGTCTGAAACTCCGCTCAAAGTTTGGGATTTGTACCCCCAAAAATGCGCCCCCTGCAGCCATGGAAAGAAAAAGGGGGGAGCCCATATTTCGGGACCCCCTGACCCAATGTTTACAAAACTTGGGGGGTACCTTAAGAAGCTTCATCTGAAGTTCCAGTGAAAGTTTTGTGTGTGCACCCCAAAAAATGCACCCCCTGCAGCCACAGAAAGGAGCGAATGTGCACAAGCACCCCCCACACACACACGAGGATTTCGCTCTCTCTCTCTCTCTCCCTGGCCGGGCCGCACATCAGCTGATTCCTCCAGTACTCAATCCTGACTGATTGGCCAGAAGAAGACCCAGCTTGCCCACCGATTGGCCGGGGGAGGAGAATGCTGCTTACTGACGGTTATGCTGCTTACTGATGGCCGAATTGGCCGAATTTATTCGCGAACTCCCGAACTCACTGAATTCGGCCCCCCGGTTGCCCGCCAGTTTTGAGTTCGGATCCGTCCGAACAGAAAAGCAACGAATCAGGGGAAATTCGGTTGATTTTCAGTTCGGACCGAACCGAATTGAAAGCCCTAATAATGTGACCAAAGTAAGATAGCTTCAGTTTAGTCATTTTAGCTTCTAGGGAGAGTTCAGGCTTGATTTGAACTAGAACCCACTTATTGGTTTTTTGTCGGTCCAGGGTATCCCTAAAACTTTCTTCCTGTCAGCTTTCTTCATTTTCCAGCCTTCACACCGATACATAGTAATAGGTAATACTATGGCCTGAATTAACTTGATCTTGGTTGCCTGTGACACATCCTTACACTTAAGAATTTTTTCTAGCTCTTTCATGGTTGCCCTTCCCAGTCTCAACCTCCTTCTGATTTCTTGGTTGCAATCTTTCTTTTGGTTGATGATGGAGCCAAGGAATAGAAAGTCTTGAACAATTTCAGTTTCCTCATTGTCCACCTTACAGTTGAGTCATTCTCCAGTAGTCATTACTTTTGTCTTGTTGTTGTTCAGCTGTAGTCCTGCTTTGGCACTTTCTCCTTTAACTTTCAGCAGTAGTCATTTCAAGTCTTCACTATTTTCTGCCAATAATATAGTATCATCAGCAAATCTCAAACTGTTAATGTTCCTCACTCCAATTTTCACTCCACCTTCATCTAAATCCAGCTTTCTTTATGATATGTTCTGCGTTGAAGAGATAGGATAATAAAATACATCCTTGTCTAACACCTTTGCCAGTTGGAAACCATTCTGTTTCTCCATATTCCATCCTCACAGTAGCCTCTTGTCCTGAATATACTGTAGGTTGTGCATCAGAACAATCAGATGCTGTGGCACACCCATTTCCTTTAAAACCAGCGGTAGCTTTTCATGATCCGCACAGTCAAAAGCTTTGCTATAATCTATGAAAAACGGGCTTGTTTCTTCTGAAATTCTCTCATATGCCCCGGTAACCAACATAAAGTCACAATATGATCTCTAGTGCCTCTTCTTTTTCTGAATACAGCTTGAACATCAGGCAAATTGCCGCATAAAAAAGCATTTTAAGAACAAAAAACGGCGCAATCTGAAAAGGGGGGCAGAAATCCAAGGATTAGTTTTAAAATGCCTTTCTCCTGCTCAGAAAGAGCTCTGAGGAAGCAGGAAGCAAGAAGTATTTGAATCCCCGCCTCTGGACATGCTGCTTTGTAATTGGCTTTGAGGGAAAATAATCTTCCATATCTCACACTTTTCCTTATGCATGGGGATTTCACCCAGGCTGAGCTCAGGGGAGAGGGAAGAATCGGGTTAACAGAGGGACAGGAAGTCCTGGGATTTGTGAGGGCTGGCCGCGAGGTCATCTCTAATGGATGGAAAACTCATGCATAACTCCAAGGAACAACTGAGACAGTTCGGGGGTGAACGTGAGTGAAAGTACCCATGCATAAACGACCATACTCTGCCTAGCAAACACTGGGATATGATGTCACCCCATGGGTCAGTATTGACCCGGTGCTTGCACAGGGGACTACCTTTACCTTTAAGAGAGAAAGAGAAAGATTCAGGGCAGCCATTTTCCGCTGTAATACCTACTTCTGACGGGCCACTAATAATAATAAAGTTGGTGGGGACAAAAGAGACCCTATGGCTAATCCAAAAGGGCTCTTCTTATGTTTGCACAAGGTGGACTGCAATAATTCCCACAGCTTTTTCCCCCCGAGTTATTAAAATGTTCATGACCGTTCCGCACATCGCATACAGTTCAGCCAGTCTTTGGCAGAGCCCTCACTCCCACGATATAGATTGATAATTAGGGTGCCCTGAAAGGATTGTGCATTTCATATTCATCATGCATTCTTCTTTAAAGAGCGACATGAAGAAATTAATTTCTACAAGCTACAATAAGGATGTTTTCTCCTGGGCTTTTAGAATATTTTCCCAGAAATGAAAGCTAAATAGATAAGTGATTTAGATTTGTCTTTGCAGTTCCTCTGTAACTGAAATCCGTTACAGTTAGGATGTACAATATGTCTTGTTTACACTACTTCATGAATCGCCAGGAAGAAGAAAACGATTTAAACATCCAGCTAAAAATAACGGTGAAGGGGGAAGACAGGCAAGCAAATGCAGTTTGAAACAACATGTAACTTATTTTACTAGAAATCAGTAGGAAGGAAGATGAGCCTGTTTTTAAAAAAAAGTTATACACACACACACACACACACACAAACTTATTGGACATAAACGTAACTTGTATACAAAATATAAGACAACCTTTTCTTCATGGCATACACGGGAAGGGGAAAGCTAGTGTTGCTTTTCTGTAAATATGGTAACAACTAAGGGCGTGCAAATCAACATGCCAAACCGAAAAAACACAAAAAATACCTTTACGGTATTTTTCGGGGTTTTTTGTAATGAAAAAATGGCGGCAATTAAAGGGAGCTGAAAAGTGGATCCCCGATTATTCAGGGCCATTTTGGCCCCGCTGCTTTGGCCCCGCCACCATTTCTAATGGACACAATTTTTTGGGGGGGGGCGGAATCCAGATATCCCTAATATGGAGGTTTGGGAATATCCGGGTTTACCGGAAAAATTCAGGCACATTAAACCCGAATCCGAATTTTACCGAATTTTTTTTGCACAGCCCTAGTAACAACCACACTAAATTCAGCACATTTGTATGTATCAATTAAACCATATCATAGTGTTTTAAATATGTTAAAGGGTGCACCGACCCCCTGACTATTGAGAGTTTGTGTTAGCTAGTGTGATAGGGAAGCTGCAATTTATGCACACTTTTCAAAAGACAGAAACGCAAAGACGGGATTGTCTGAGAATATTGCGCAGATACAACTCTAAGCCATAAACAATGGATAAACACAAATCTATTAGTGCTTTTAGACATTACAAAGAAAAGGTGACCCAAGTTTCACTCCTCTCAGTTAAACATTTGGAGTAGGGGAAAAAATCCTTTTCAAAATGAGAAAAGCTCTTAAAAATCTCAAGTGCGTCAGCCGTTTTGCGGTCAGTTATAATGGCTATTTTCAGGCTATGGATACACTTTGGCAAAGCTTTCCCCTTAGTTAAAAGCTTATGTGCTTGATCGAAAGAAAATAAGGACAGAGCTGTGCCATTAAAGATCGCCGGGAGTATGAAAACATAAACCAGGAAATGTGTGAAGTCTGCAAAGAAGTCTCTTTTGTGCTTCCAAGATTCAGGTTTCCGGACAGGAAAGGTCACGTTCGTCTGCATAATGCAGCTTGCTGTTCAGCAGAACAAAAAAAGGGCAGGCACGGGCATCCTCCTGAGATGAAGATTCAAAAGGTGATTTAAATCATGCCAAAGGGAAAGGCCTCCAGGCCCAGCAGTCATTCTTGCGGGGGTCTTTTTATCTTTTCCTTAGCGACTTCCCAACCTTCTGCCTGTCTAGGAGGTTTGGGGGGGGGGGTTGGACAGGAAAGCTTCACACGCACCGGCTGTCTGCATTTTCTAGTATTTGACCCTATGAAATCACTGCCACATTTTTTTTTTACACTTGTGAGGATGACATTTTAAAACTTTTCTTGTCGTGCATATTGGTAGACTTCAGTTTTTAGCCACCACCTCCAGCCCCAGGGGACTCTAGAAGTTTCCAGTGAAATCCTGAGCAGAATTACATCTTTCTCTGCCCACTGAAGGGTATAATGTTCCTTAGGATGGCACTATGAATTAGGGTTGCCAACCTCCAGGTACTAGCTGGAGATCGCCTGCTATTACAGCTGAACTCCAGCCAATACAGATTAATTTACCTGGAGAAAATGGGCACTTTGGCAATTGGACTCTACGGCATTGAAGTCCCTCCCCTCCCCAAACCCTGCCCTCCCCAGGGCCTGGCAACCCTAATGCTGGCATCCCTATTTGGAATTCTGAAACAGAGTGGTGGGCACAGCCATAAGATGGATGCCACTGGAGGCAGAGTCTGTCAAGATTACAAGGCTGTCAGATTAGTTTGACAGGTGCAGGTTAGATCAGATGGATCTAGTAATGATGCAATCAGCCTGGAAAGTCCCTGGAGAGCTAGAGGGAGCTGGCCTGATCCGGTCATGACCAGGAGGCTGATGCAATACAGGAGCCATGTCAGGATGACTAGGCATCTACTGTGATTGGTGGCTGCATCCACCAGGTGTATATAATGGAGTGAAACTGAAGCTCTGTGTGGGATGCTATGAGCGGGGAGTGTGTAAGAAGTATCTGTATTATATCTTTGCACTGTGAAATAAACTACACTTTTCTAAGTAGCAGAGGACTTTCTGATGGTGTAATCCGCTGGCTTCCACGTCAGTGTCTGGGATTTTTTTTTTTCAGTCTAGAAAAAAGATGGATAAGGGAAGACATAATAGAGGTTTATAAAATTGCGCATCAGGCGGAGAAGGTGGACAGAGGGATCTTTTTCTCCCTCTCGCATAATATTTTAACACAGCTGCACCCAAAGAAATTGTTGGGAAATAGTTCCAGGATAGGCAAAGGGAACGACTTCTTCGCTCGATGTGTGATTAAACTGTGGAATTTGCTGCCAGTGGAGGTAGCGATGACCTTGAACGTAGATAGCTTTAAAAGGGGGTTAGACAGATTCATGGAGGAGAGGTCCCTCGATGGCTAGTAGCCTCGGTGACGCAAGGGAGCCTCCATCTACGGGGCAGCAAACCTCTTAATAACAGGGCTAGGAGAGCCTCAGCCTCTATGCTCTGTTTGTTTGACCCTTCAGGTCAACTGGCTGACTGCTGTGTGAAAACGTATCCTGGACTAGATGGACCACTGGTCTGATCCAGCAGGGCTCTTCTGTCTGTCTGTCTGTCTGTCTGTCTGTCTGTCTGTCTGTCTACTGTATCTATCTACTGTATCTATCTGTCTGTCTGCCTGCCTGCCTGCCTGCCTGTCTGTCATCCATTTTCCTTCCTTCCTTCCTTCCTTCCTTCCTTCCTTCCTTCCTTCCTTCCTTCCTTCCTTCCTTCCTTCCTTCCTTCCTTCCTTCCTTCCTTCCTTCCTTCCTTCCTTCCTTCCTTCCTTCATGGCTGGCTGGCTGGCTGGCTGGCTGGCTGGCTGGCTGGCTGGCTGAGAGGTTTGAATACCTAGTCAGAACAGAAAACAGAAAACAGAACCTTTATTGGCATTAACAGTAACAAAACAAACATGTAAAGCAGCTAGATATAGATCTAAAAAAGAATAAATACACAGTTCATCGGTAAATATTATAATAAACAATTAAATGAGGGTTCCCCTCCTTCTTTCTCCCTCCTTTAGGACCTTGGCCAGGAACTCGGCTACTTGAGTGGTAACTTCAAAGCTTTTGTCAACCAATAAATGGGCTATGTTTCCAGTAGTCATTGCAACAGTAAATTGAGGAAGGGAGCTAATTAAGCTGCATCGAAGCTGTGTGAAAAGTGGACAGTACAAGAGAATACGTTGTATTGTGTCAGGTTCTTTGCATTGACACCTACAATATCTTGCTTCACGTGGTATTCCCTTGTATCTACCACTAACAACAGCTGAAGGGAATATATTAAATCTGGCCAACAAAAATGCTCTACGGTGAGAGGGTATAGTTAAGTTAAAAAAATACTGGGCCATAGAGTTTGTTTGATAAGAAAGGCCTAAAAAACGAGGGGAGCAGATACCTTCAGCACCGGCTTTTATTATTTGGGAATCACTGTCCCATATCCTTTTTTGGATTGACCTAAAAATATATAATTCACTGGAATTGGACAAGGAATCAAGATCAATCCCGAGTGATCTGATCCTATTTAAGATAAGCCGAGACCATCTAGAAACAGTTGAGTCAGTATGTAAAGCTGCCAATAAACTACTTGGGGGGGATCGAAAATGAGAGCGTAACCAGTATTTGATAGTAGTGATCCAAGCACCAGATTCTATCGTGTGCAGTCCCAGCTCAGCGCACAGAGAGAAATAACAAACAGAGTTTGTGACGCCAAGGATGCGTCTCAAAAAAACTGCCCTGAGACGCTCCACTTCTTTATTAAAACCCTGGATCCAAACTGGGATTCCATACAAAAGTTGCGGGATCACAGTGGCTTGGAAAATCTGTAAGGCGGCCGGAACAAAATGGTTACCCTTCTTATAGTAAAAACGAGTTATTGCAGCCATCTTATTTTTGGCCAAGGTTAGGGACTGATTACGGTGTGCAATCCATTTTAACTTATAATGAAAAGAGACCCCGAATACCTAGTCCCAAATTTGAGGCATTTGATTACATCTGTGGCAGTGATTCTGCTGGCTTTCAACCTTTCTTCTTGCTACTTAGTGAAATTCCACCTATCAAAGAGCTGCCGGGACTTCATGTCAGTTTCATCTACTGTAAATCATTGTGAAAAACCACAATATCAGGTCTCGGAGGTTTTAGATATATTAACATTCTAGTAAGATGCCGAAAGTCTTCTTTACCGGAAAGAACTTGATAGAATTTGACCTTTCTAATATGAAAATCAGATCTTTCTATTCAGGATTTTATAATGCAGTGAAAATGGGATGGGACATGGCATGTGCCAGGAGCATTCTAGACAATTTCCTGTAAGTATATTTGCACTTGGGCTCTGTTTGATTATTTTATGAAATTTATATTCACCATTGCTATTGTATTGTGCTTCCTGCTGAATCTCTGCGATCTATAACTGGCAATTCTAATTTCCGTCAATAAATGCCAACAGACAAATTGAGAACCTAATAATACCCACACCCTAAAAACCAACAGCAATAACAGCAGACTTAAAGAAGAGCTACTGACAATACAAACAAATCAGATTAAGGCATATACGAAGAATCGTCATTAGAAGCCTAAAACTGCATCACAGGGCAAAATTCATTGGATGCAGTAGTCAAAACCCCTGTGTAAAGAACTTAGGAGAATAAAAAGGTCTATCAATGGCTACTAGCCCTGACCTGGATAGCCCAGGCTAGACTGATCTTGTCAGATCTCAGAAATCAAGCAGGGTCGACCCTAGCAAGTATTTGGATGGGAGACATCCAAGGAATACCAGGGTCATGATGCAGAGGCAGGCAGTGGAAAACCTCTTCTGAATGTCTCTTGCCTAGAAAACCCTATGGGGTTGTCATAAGTCAGCTGTGACTTGATAGCAAAAAAACCCAGTGGCTACTAGCCATGGTGACTAAAGAGAACCCCCATATTCAGAGACAGTATACCTCTGAATCCCAGTGCTTGGAGGGAACGTAAGGGGAAGGCCTCAGCCTCTCTGCCCTGCTGTTGGAACTGGTTGGTCACTGTGTGAGACAGTATGCAGGACTAGATGGCTCACTGATATGATCCAGCAGGGCTCTTCTGATATACGGGAACCAGACTCCTTTCGGCCTGAGTAGGCCTTCCTCAGTGGTCATAAATACAAAAAGTTATAAAAAAAACACATCAGGAAATAAACCTTACGAAATATTTTTATCTGAAAATAGAAAACCATAAGAAAAGGGAGACAAAAAAGAAAGCCAAATTAATCACCTGGTGCTTGATAGGATGTAAACCTGGCACCAGATAAGCCCTTGAATTCCAAAGTAATGGCGCCACTACTGAAAAGGCCCTGCCTCTAGTGCACACTTGCCTAGCTTCACTACACGGGCCCTGCATTAAAAAAGCAGTCTCTCTCTCTCTCTCTCTCTCTCTCTCTCTCTCTCTCTCTCTCTCTCTGTGTGTGTGTGTGTGTGTGTGTGTGCATGTGCGCGCGCACGAAGCAGTTGTCCCCCTGACCACATTCTGGAACTAATCAGCTAGGTAGGACCCACGCCACTGTGACGCACTGCATTTATGCCCCACTAGTAGAGATTTGGCTTTGGGGAGAATAATTCTACAGAAGATCCTTTAGGTTCTCCATGTTCCATTTCAGCGGGATCTCAGCCTGGTTGCAGGGCCATATTTGCTTCACACATCGCTTTCCAGGACTTAGGGTTGCCAACCTCTAGGTAATTGTAAAAGGCTAAATAGAAGCACTGTACACCATGCAAGTTGCGAACAAATCTATTCAGAGGAAAAGCCTCTAAACAAAAGAACAATATCCATAAGAATTACAATCCAGAGCAAGAGGTTGTGAATTATTCACAATTCAAACATCCATTCAGGTAAGAGTATATATACAACCAAACAACAATATTCTTCAAGCGCATATGCGTTTACAAGTTGTAAGTCCAATAATGGTAAGTATCAAGCAGGGCAAATGAATGAGTTTCAACGGAATGAGTTTCAACCTCCCCTCCCCAAACACCACCCTCCTCAGGCTCTGCCCCAAAAACCTCCTGTCGGTGGCGAAGAGGGACCTGGCAACCCTACCAGGACATCTTTCTCCACCTAAAGAGAGGATGAAATTTTATCTCTAAAACAACCCTATGGGGTACAGGAGAACGAGAGTGAATTATTGGCTTGAGGTCACCCGGTGAGCCTCATGGCTGAGTGGGGAATTCCTACCCAGTTCTCCTCAGATCTAGCCTCATATTCTAACACTGACTCCCAGGTCCCAAACCTGGAAGATGCTGCCCCATCCATTATCCAAAATCTTTGCTCTCTGCACCATCATTTTGATGAGAAGGGCAGTCTTTTCCAGGCTGTTCTTCTTCCACTGAGAAGAATGGCTGCCCCTAATCACTATTATTCTTTTTTTTCTCTTCTAAGCTCCAATATGGGAAGTCAGACATGCTGGGGGGAAAGCGCTGAACAGAAATGGAGCAGGTTATTTTAATGACCCTTGAATGACTGATATTTGCTGAGTCTTTAACAGAGTCAAAATAAAAGCTTTTTTGACAGGAGAATTAGCAAACTTGACAAGGTAAGTTTCGCACGCTGCTGATATTTTATTGTAGTGTAGAGATGATTGGAAGTGAGGGATGAAAGACATTGAGCAAAATATGACTGATGGCATTGGGCAAAATAGTTGACTAGGTAGGAAAGGGAGCTCCTAGGACAGGGGTCCCCAACAAGGGTCTGTGGGTGCCATGGCACCTGCCAACCCCTTTCCAGGAAGAGAGTGAGGTAGGGTTGCCAGGTCCCTCATTGCCACTGGTGGGAGGTTTTTGGGGCAGAGCCTGAGGAGGGTGGGGTTTGGGGAGGGGAGGGAACTTCTGTCACAGGCCTCTTTTTGCCCCTGAGATAGGTTGCCAACCTCCAGGTACTATTAGCAAAATTAGGCGTACCGACAACAACAGTATTAGCAAAACCAAAAAGGGAAAATTATCAGCAACGCAGACCACTGACATATGCTAAATCACTTTATAGAATGTAAATACTGTTACTTAAGTCTCACATCTATATACTAAGAACAGGCTGGTTGTATCTGGTTTTGGACATTGTTGGGCACAACCAAGTGTAACTTTATTGTGTAGTGTTTGGGTTTCTTGTATATATTTAGCCTGTTCTTAGTATATAGATGTGAGACTTAAGTAACAGTATTTACATTCTATAAAGTGATTTAGCATATTTCAGTGGTCTGCGTTGCTGATAATTTTCCCTTTTTGGTTTTGCTAACCTCCAAGTACTAGCTAGAGATCAGTTCACCTGGCAATTGGACTCTATGGCATTGAAGTCCCTCCCCTCCTCAAACCCCACCCTCCTCAGGCTCCGCCCCCAAAACCTCCTGTCAATGGCGAAGAGGGACCTGGCAACCTGACCCTGAGGATTCAACTGGATGATACGTGTGACATAAGAAGAAGAGTTGGTTTTTATACCCCGCTTTCCTCAACCTTTAAGGAGTCTCAAAGCAGCTTACAATCGCCTTCCCTTCCCCACCTACCCTTGTGTGGTAGGTGAGGGTGAGATAGGGTTGCCAACCTCCACGTAGTAACAAGAGATCTCCTGCTGTTACAACTGATGTCCAGCCGATAGAGATCAGTTCACCTGGAGAAAATGGCCGCTTTGGCAATTGGACTCTATGGCATTGAAGTCCCTCCCGTCCCCAAACTCTGCCCTCCTCAGGCCCCACCCCAAAACCCTCCTGCCAGTGGTGAAGAGGGACCTGGCAACCTTAGGCTGAGAGAGTTTGGAGAGAGCTGTGACTAGCCCAAGGCCATCCAGCAGGCTTCATGTGTAGGAGCACGGAAACCAACCTGGTTCTCCAGATTAGAGTCCGCTGCTCATGGGGAGGAGTGGGAAATCAAACCCAGAAATCTGCATACTACTAGGAGCTTGATGGGCAGGAAGAAGGGAAACAAGACATTGAATGACAAGACAGTGAAAGCTTCCCCCCCCCCCGATCTCCCGTCAAGGAACGCTTTTTTCTCCCCAGATCCCATTTTCAAAATTACAGAATGGGTTTTCCTCTCCAATGCAATTAATTCTGAATCCCTTTCTTTGCTTGGGACAGCAAGAGCGAGGCCCAAACCATCAGCCAGCTTAATGGCTGACAGAGTCCAAATCAGATTTTCATCAATAGAGTAAGCCTGTTCGTTTCTGTAACAGGCAATCCATACCTAAGCCTGATAAATCATATCTCTGGTCAATGATACAAGTTATTGTAAGAGCCATGTGAATTCTATAGCTTCCATCCTGATTTTTTTTTCCTTCGCATGACCTTGTTGTGAGACGGCAATTTATTCAGAAGGGAAGCAATCACTATTATAGTCTCCTCTTTAGATTCATCAGAGCCCTCTGTGGCCCCCAGCCTCCAATTATTAGGTATATCCTGTAACATACAGGACAATGCAGAAAAATCCCCTTGGCTGGAAGATGTAGCACTAACGGTACATACTTTAGGCTTAGAAGGAGATGTAATGAGATCAGGATTATTTCCCATACGTACAGTTCTGGAAAATGATGTGTGCTTCCACCACCCAGCTTTGTGAATGGTTTTTTGGATTTCTGAAGAGAGAGTTTATTTTAGTGTGAACCTAACAACGACTCATGGCACCTGAAATACTTAATAATTTTATTGTGCATGCGTCTCATGAGCATTTTGACTAGCATTTATTTATTTGCTTCATTTATACCTCACCTTGCTCCCCAATGTGGACCCAAAGTAGCTTATGGCCTTCTGCATTTAGGTAGGAAAAATCAAATGCATAATTATAGGATGGGGGAGAGTTGTCTTAGCAGTAGTTCACAGTGGGTAGCCATGTTAGTCTGTTTGCAGTAGTCAAAAAGGGCAAGAGTCCAGTAGCACCTTAAAGACTAACAAAAATATTTTCTGGTAGGGTATGAGCTTTCGTGAGCCACAGCTCACTTCTTCAGATACAGCTAGAATGTGAATCCATCGGTCTTTAAGTAGAGGAACAGTGGAGAAATTTCTCCACACCCATCTCTCCCCTGGACATCACAGACTCTTTTGCATATCACACCTAATCCAATCAAGCCTGCTATTCACATTTACATACTGTTCCTCTACTTAAAGACCGATGGATTCACATTCTAGTTGTATCTGAAGAAGTGAGCTGTGGCTCACAAAAGCTCATACCCTACCAGAAAATATTTTTGTTAGTCTTTAAGGTGCTACTGGACTCTTGCCCTTTTTGACTTAGCAGTAGTGTGTGTGAAAAGGATCTTGGGGTCTTAGTAGACCAAACACTGAACGTGAGTCAGCAGTGTGATGTGGTAGCTAAAAGGGCAAATGCGATATTGGGCTGTATCCACAGAAGTATAGAGTCCAGATCACGTGAAGTGATGGTATCGCTTTACTCTACTCTGGTTAGACCTCACCTAGAGTATTGTGCTCAGTTTTGGGCACCACAATTTAAGAAAGATGTAGATAAGCTGGAACATGTCCAGAGAAGGGCAACAAAGATGCTAAGGGGTCTGGAGACCAGGTCCTGTGAGGAAAAGTTGAAGGAGCTGGTGTTTAGCCTGAAGAAGAGACGACTGAGAGGTGATATGATAACCATCTTCAAGTACTTGAAGGGCTGTCATATAGAGGAGGGTGCCGAGTTGTTTTCTGTTGGCCCAGAAGGTCGGACCAGAACCAACGGGTTAAAATTAAATCAAAAGAGTTTCCGTCAAGACATTAGGAAGAATTTTCTAACAGAGCGGTTCCTCGGTGGAACAGGCTTCCTCGGGAAGGTGGTAATTTCTCCTTCCCTGGAGGTTTTTAAGCAGAGGCTAGATAGCCATCTTTCAGCAATGCTGGTTCTATGACCTTAGGCACATCATGAGAGGGAGGGTATCTTGGCCATCTTCTGGGCATGGTGTAGGGGTCACTGGGGTGTGTGTGTGGGAGGTAGTTGTGAATTCCCTGCATTGTGCAGGGGGTTGGACTAGATGACCTTGGGGACCCCTTCCAACTCTATGATTCTATGATTCCTCTCCTCTAACTTTTCCTCACAACGACCTTGTGAGGTAGGATAGGTTGAATGTGTGTGACTGGCTTAAGGTTACCCAGCAAGCTTCCATGGCAGAGAACGGATCTGAACCTGGGACTCCCAGATCCTAGACCAACACTCGTAACCACTACACAATACTGGCTCTCATGGCTTGAGGCCAGTGGAAACATCCGAAACAGAAACATGGTTTCATAGGCCCACACTCATGTTTTGCAATCTGGATCTATGGTGGAGTCTCCAACCTTTTTGAGGTTGCAGGCACCTTTGGAAGTCTGTTGTGACAGGGTGACACAGCCACAAAACGGCTGTCCCAAGAGGTGGAGCCAGCCACAAAATGGCTCCCACAGCATACCTTCAGTCACACAGTGAAGTTCCTTTTGCTGTAGTGGGAAGCTGCTGCCCAAAAAACCATTTTAAAAATCTGCACAGCCAATCAGAAGCCTTGCTGGGGCCCTGCCCACTTTCTAGAAACACTTGGTGGGCACCATAAAAGGTGTCAACAGGTGACACAGGGACCGCGATCTATGGGAACAAATTTAACCTGCTAAGTAAGGGTCCCCAAACCCTATCTTGGCTCAAGAACAGGTCGGGAGTGCCAATAAAGTCACTTCGAAGACTCAGTAGACATCTGTCCATTGTAAGAATATTCCACATTCATGGGTTACGCATCTCACGCATAGCAAAACTGTATTTGCAAATGAGGACATCAGTAGAACATCATTCAATCATCTGAGGAGGGAAACATTTCTCATCCAGGGAGAGGATTGTACTGAGAAAGATTCAAGTATCTTTCAAGTGCTCTCCTCATTCAAAAGTGCACGAAAGGCTTGGGAAATGGGAGGGGGGGAAAACGGGTCTTAAAATTTGCTGCTTCTCTTCTTTTCCCTTTGGCTGTCAGAAGGGTGAGAAGCAGCTTATTCCTGGGGTCACTGTGGATTGATTTTGTGTAGCACACTAAAAAGAACCGAATGAGATTTTCAGAGGTTTTGACTCGCCATGACTTGCTCTTAAAGATTTCCATTTGTACTATTGATTTTTTAATATATATTTTTTTCTTCTTCTTCCCTGTGCTGAGAAGGGCTTGTCATTTAAGAAACAAATGACAAAGAATTCTGTCAGGCAAAATGGACTCCTCGCCATCCCTTCAGGGACCTCTGTCACTACCCATCGTCGGCGAGGAAATGTTACCTTTGCCTTATTCTAAGGGGTTGGTTCCATTACGAGCAACAGGCGTTAGGGTATGATGTAAAACCTTAACGTTTCCGGGGTGGGCGTGGCATCCATGCAACTGATGGAGATGTTCTGTAAACATGAAACCGGTCATTCATATTTCTGGCCGCTGCCAAGCTTGAAAGCACAACAGAATCTTTGCTGTGTCTGGATCCTTAATGTAAATTTTGCCCAAGAGGGGCTGGGTTGTGCTTTTCGATGCATCCCTTAACTGGAGAGAATCCGACATTTTCCTCATCTCTGTCGGACGACCTTCTGTTCATGGGGTTGGTTAAAACGAAAAGCGACTTCTGTCACTGGTCCCTGGGTGCCGGGGCCTGCAAGCTGCTTCAGAGGTGACATATTCCCCCTTGATGTAGGCAGGCTTGTGACTATGCCTTCGCTCTCTTTCTCTTTTTCCCCCCCTTTGGAGTGTGCTGAAAAGAGCTGATCTCCAGAAAAGACAGAGTGTACCTCTAAGGGCTCTTGTCATGGATAGGGGCACCCATTTTGGAGAAAAAATTAGCATCGTTACAAGTACTTCCAAGGGCAGATGGTATTGGGGAAATGTTCGTTAAGGGGAGACCTGTTTATGGCTTTTAGCTAGCTCAGAAAGGCGGCAAAGGGGTAGACAGAAAGTGGTTTCTTTTTACCTACAAATCGGGTACCCTATTTTGGTGGACACCCTAAAAGGTTGTGCAGGAGCAAGAACAAGTGAAAGATTTATCCAGAATTAAAGCACAAGACATCTTACCTGGGGGGAATACTTTACTTCTACACATCCATACTGCCTGCACCCATGGGTGTCCAAAAGGTAGGGTTGCCAGGACCCTCTTTCCTACCAGCGGGAGGTTTTTGGGGAGAAGCCTGAGGAGGGCGGGGTTTGGGGAGGGGAGGGATTTCAATGCCATAAGAGTCCAATGGCCAAAGCAGCCATTTTCTCCAGGGGAACTGATCTCTATCGGCTGGACATCAGTTGTAATAACAGGAGATCTCCAGCTAGTACCTGGAGGTTGGCAACCCTAGAAGGGATGTTTAGCAGGAAGCAACCCTAATGCAATGCTGTACAATATTGTTGTTCGTTTTCAGGAGCGTCAAAATGTAACTCCTTCTCAGTACTGTCTTTCTTTACTCAGTGGTTTTGGTCTTCATTGTTCTTGGCATCACTTGCCTTCCATTGTTATGGAATCTGCTCGTGGTGTCCCATGACATTTAGTTTATGTCACAGTGGTACACCAGGTAGGCTTTCAGAGTGGCCATAATGTTGGCCTATCACTTGGATTGCCAAAGCTGACCTGAACAGGTAGACAGTGAGGGCTGGTGAGGACAGTGAAGGAAAAGTAGCACAGAGAAGAATTGGCAGCCAGGCAAACAAAAGGAACCAAGCAGTACTAAACAGTAAATGGGCACTGGCCATGCATGCAGGGCTGTTTCCCTTGCGGTCACCCCACTTTAGCAAAAATCTGGAAAACGTGGGCAAAACATGTGGAAACGCACGGGGAGAGCAAGACGACCTCTGACGGTCGAAAAAGGCATGCATAATCAAAATGAAGCACCAGAGCGGTCTGCGGGTTGACCGCAGGGAAATAGCCCAGCATAAATGGCCCTTGAGGTATACCCTTGTTGAGCTATGTTGAATATGCTTGCTTTAAAAAAAACCCCTAAATATCAGAATTAGAGAGTATCGAGCACAGCCCTAGTAAGAAAAGGCAGATGTGGGTGGGTGCATTGGTAAATACCATTTAGCTCTTTCATTTTCTGTGTGTTGTGGCGATCAACTGTTTTATTAGGTTTGCTGCCTCTTTACAATTCTGTCGTATAATATTCTGGAGGGAGGCTTTGCTTGACCAGCTTTGCAGAATTGTTATGAATTCTGCCAGCTGACCCCTCGCTGGGGTTTTAGCCTGTACCGCAGAGTGGGCTGGATAAACTACAAAAGGAAGCAGAAGATTAAAAAAAAAATACAACATTCATGAGATTATAAAGAGAGAGAGAGAGAGAGAGAGAGAGACAAATTGATGAGGGGGAGAAATGTTGCGAAGGATTTGGTGACGAAATGGCTTTTCTTCACCATATGGAAATGAAAGGGTCCCTGGACACAAGCCGGACCCAAAGGCAGCTTCTGCACCGAACAAAGTCAATGATCACCATGGCAACCAAAACAAATAGCGACCATTGCCTTCCCATCCAGAAAGGATAAAAAGTGCCATCTAAAACTAATTTATGGCTTGGGATCAGACACTTCACATGAGAGAACTGGTCCATAAAGCACACAAGGAGAGTTATTTCAAGGAAAAAACAAACTAAAGTCCTAATTTTGTTTGTATGGGAACTTGGTTAGAGCATGCTGATCTGCTCTGATTGTAGGGTTGCCAGGTTACCCTGGTTTTAGGGTTGCCAGGTTACCCTGGTTGTAGGGTTGCCAGGTTACCCTGGCAACTGGTAGGGGGCTTACTGGCAGCAGGGGAGGCCTACACCAGCATCTTGGCGTCATTGAGGGCAATGACGCTACATGACTTATGGTGCATGCTGGAAATGAGATCTTAATTTAGCTGGCAGTGTGGGGATGCCCTGGTCTTTGGGCAAAAATTCTATGGTAGAAGCCATTTTTACCATAAAGTTTCTGTCAGAATAACCTGCGTGTCCCCGCATAGCCAGCAACATGATGATGCCGCTTCCAGTGCGTGCTGGGAGTGATGTTGCCGCGTTGCCAGTGATGATGTTGAGATGCTAGTGTAGGCCTTCCCTGATGCCATTAAGTCCCTCTGTCAACCAGCTGACTGGTGGCCCAACTGCGGGGAATGCCCCACCCACAGTGGGGGGATGGCAACCCTGTTTGATTCTGTCCTGAGATATGTGCTGTGGAACACAGGCAGGATGGTGCTGCTGCAGCCATCTTGTTTGGGGGCTTCCCAGAGGCACCTGGTTGGCCACTATGTGAACAGACTGCCGGACTTGATGGGCCTTGGTCTGCTCCAGTATGGCCTTTCTTGTGTTCTTATGTTCATATGATGCATACTTATTCTCTATAGTATCAGAGGAGCATGCATACACTATTAGGTGCTGGAGAACCCAGGCAGGACAATGTTGCTGCAGTCATCTTGTTTGTGGGCTTCCTAGAAGCACCTGGTTGGCCACTGTGTGAACAGACTGCTGCACTTGTTGGGCCTTGGTCTGATCCAGCAGGGCTTTTCTTATGTCCTTAGAACTGTTTGTGTGTGATCCCCCATCTCCTCTGGTGGAGGTTTTTGGGGCAGAACTGAGGCAGGGATCACGTGCTTGCGGCCGCGATCGCATCACTTCCAGTTTACCCCTGGAAGTGCTGCCTCACAAGGGGCCTTCCACCACTCAAACCCTTGGCTTGAGTGGTAAAAGGCCCCTTCCAATGTTTGAGTGGCAAACGTTTGAGTGGTAAAAGATCCGTTGCGATGCGGTGCTTTTGGGTGTAAACCAGAAGTGATGTGGTGTAGCGTGCAGGCTTGTGTGCATGCTTGCCCGCCGACCCTCAGCTGGTCGGCGGGCAGCCAGGTGGATTGGCAGGGTTTTGCCTGCCACCACCAGGCACTTGGCAACCCTAGGTGTAATGCCATACAGTCCATTTTCCAAAGCAGCCATTTTCTCCCGGAGAACTGATCTCTGTTGTCTGTAGAGCAGTTGTAATTCTAGGAGATCTCAGGCCCTCCTTGGGAAAGTGGCAATCCTGTATCTTTAAAGCTCCAACGTAAATGCGAGATTTGTGATAGTTGTTGTCAGAGTAACCTCTCAGACTGGCCTGTTCCACAAGAGGGCCATATCTTAACTACTGTTAGAAAACACACCACATTTTATCGTGGTTTTTTTCTTCTTCAAAGGATAGGAGAAAGATTTAAGTTTGCAGATATGGAAACGTGCACCAAAACCCCAGAAGTGATTTAATGCCAAAGCATATGCGACAAAACAAATCAAAACAGAGATAAAATTCCCAGATAAAACCATGGCACACAATACAGATACTTAACTGTGTTATTGTGCAGTAGGGTTGAGGTATCGTATTTCTCCTCAGAAGTATTTTCATCAGATAGGTAACCAGAAGGAGCTCAAACTCGGATTATGCAACATTTTCTTTATATTCATAGTAAAGGTATTGTAGAATGATCCCTAGAACACTGTGTCTGTGTGTACACATGAAATATAACTTACAGCGCAATCTTATGGAGAATTACTCCAGTCTAAGCCCATTGAAACAAATGGGCTTAGACGAGAGTAACTCTCCTTAGGACTACACTGTTACATTTGGAGTTGAGCTGAACAATCTGGGCTTTGACAATTTGCATTGCAAGCACAGTAGTCCATTTTAGCTTTCAGGCTTTCTGAAATGCTGCCGCTAACTGGTATTGCATAGGTCCAAGGAATGGGGGCGCATTTGGTCTAATTATATTTCCTTTTCGTTTATGGGAATTTTGAAGATCACCCATCTTGTCAGATCTCAGAAGCTAAGCAAGGTCGGCCCTGGTTAGTACTCGGATGGGAGGCCACCAAGTAAGTCCAGGGTAGCTACGTAGAGCCAGGCAATGGCAAACCAGCTCTGTTCATCTCTTGCCTTTAAAACCCTATGAGGTTGCCCTAAATCGGACTAGATGGACCACTGGTCAGATACAGCAGGGCTCTTTTGATGTTCTTATGAAGGCCTTGGCCTCTATGACCTATAGTTGGGCCTCTGGAGTAGCTAGTTGGCCACTGAGTGAGGCAGGATGCTGGACTAGATGGACCACTGGTCTGATCCAGCAGGGCTCTTCAGATGTTCTTAAGAAGGTCTTGGCCTCTAAGCCCTGTTGTTAGACCACCAGAGAAACTGGTTGGCCACTGTGTAAGACAGGATTCTGGACTAGATGGACCACTGGTCTGATCCAGCAGGGCTCTTCAGATGTTCTTATGAAGCCCTTGGCTTCTATGCCCTGTTGTTAGACCTCCAGAGGAACTGGTTGGCCACTGTGTGTGATACAGGATGCTGGACTAGACGCTGGGCTCTGATGTTGTTGATAAGGCCTCTTGCTCTCTTTCAATTTCTACTTCGGTTGGGAATTCAATGAGGCCTATATACTTTTGAGTGATAAATACAATGCAATTGTTTTGAAAGGTTGGTCTGTAGGACAATCTCTGTTCTCTATGCTAATGGCGCTCTTGTCATGTTTGCTAATCCTTTGTTTCAGTGCCCTGGGATTCTTTCATATGCAAATTCACCCACAGGGACATTTGCACATGTACATCGCATAATCAGTTTGGTATGTGCTGCGTTTATTTCGATATTTTTCTGGCTTTTGGAGAGATAATAAATAGCGTTTATTCAGTGCAGCATATCACCTCGGATACTTGTGCTGTACGCCGCACAAATTGGAAAGATGAGGGCGGCGGACTGCTTCTGACAAAGATTTGTAGGAGCATTAGAAGTCAGAAAGAATCTGGTTGTTTCCTTTTTCTGCTTAATTTGCAAGTCCATGCCCCCCCCCTTCCCCATGTAGCACACAGCTGTGAATGTGGGTTTGGGGGAAGATAATTGGGCGTAGCGGTGTTCTCCCTCCTGGGAAATCAGCTCTGCCACCATCTTTGTTTGCATTTGATATTAGTAGCCTCTTTCTGCTTCCCTGAATGATGAGTAATTCCAGAAGCAGTGCTTCAGGGGTTGGTTTAGCCAGCATGGTGTAGTGGTTAAGAGTGGTGGTTTGGAGCTGTGGACTCTGATTTGGAGAACCGGGTTTGATTCCCCACTCCTCCACATGAGTGGCAGATGCTAATCTGGTGAACCGGGTTGGTTTCCCCACTCCTACATGAAGCCAGCTGGGTGGCTTTGGGCTAGTCACTGCTCTCTTAGAGCTCTCTCAGCCCCCCCCCCACCTCACAGGGTGTCTGTTGTGGGGAGGGGAAGGGAAAGTGATTGTAAGCCAGTTTGAGTCTCCCTGAAGTGGTAGAGAAAGTTGGCATATAAAAACCAACTCTCCTCCTCCTCCTTTCTACTTCCGTGAATGATGAGGAATTCCAGATGCAGTGGTTCAGGGTTTGGTTTAGTTTTGGGGAAGAATTTGCTGGCAATTCAGGGTGCTATATGTGACAACGATGTATTTAGAAGAGATGAGACCAAGGGAGCAGGGAAGTACCCAAGCGATGGTAGGAGCGTCACTTACAAAAAACAAGCACTGCCCACTTAGCCACGTTTGGCAACCAGAGGAAGGTGGGGGGAGGTAGATCCATACTGTGGGGGCGGTGGCATTCACCCCCATACCCTGGAGTTTCTGGGTGAGTGCTAGAAGGTCATCCCAGTGTGATGCTGGAGCTTCTGGATCATGCCGGAAGGGACATCATTGCACTGCAACAAAGATTGCCCCCTCCATTTTGCTGGTCCACTTCCTCCCACCAACCAGGTGAGCGTCGGTGGGCATTGGCAACAATTACTGGGAGTTTCGCTGCCTGGTGAGCCTATACTTAAAGATCCCCAGGACAACTTCTTAAGAACATAAGAAAAGCCCTGCTGGATCAGACCCAGGCCCATCAAATCCAGCAGTCTGTTCACACAGTGGTCAACCAGGTGCCTCTAGGAAACCCTCAAACAAGACAACTGCGGCAGCATTGTCCTGCCTGTGTTCCACAGCACCTAATATAATAGGCATGCTCATCAGATCCTGGAGAGAATAGGTATGCATCATGGCTAGTATTCATTTTGAATAGTAGCCATGGATAGCCCTCTGCTCCATAAACATGTCCACTCCCCTCTTAAAGCCTTCCAAGTTGGCAGCCATCACCATGTCCTGGGGCAAGAAGTTCCACAGTTTCACTATTCTTCCAACCACGTGCAGAACTTGGAGCTATTTCTCCCTTGTTAGCTTCTGCTTTCTAGTCCGAAATACCTGCCAGTCTCTCTCTCTCTCTCTCTCTCTCTCTCTCTCTCTCTCTCTCTCTCTCTCAATGCAGTATCTCAGTCATACTCCATCCAGAAAGTATGACCTAGCTTACAATAGCCCCGAACTGTCAAGTCTCAATTTAGAAGCATCAACTGACCGTTTGCAAGTAATCATGTACAAAAGTGGTCATTGGGCCGGTGTTCATTTTATGAGGTTTAGTCCAACCAGGAATCTAAGTAGTAACCATTTGAAAGGCATTATGTCAGCCTGCACAGAAAAATAAGTTCCATTTCAGAATCTACAGCAGGTCTAGCAAAAGATAGGTTCATTATCGATTCTCCGGGTGTACAATTGCAGTGCCTCTCTGATACAAAAGCATTTAGCAGTAGAAGGTCAGGGGATACCGACTTCCAAGAATTTACTGTGTCAAGGTCTATCAGGGCCAATCACATTCCCTTTCTGAAGTCTTCCTAAAGACACAACGTAGTGAATTTTATCATATGATATCAGAAATCAATTTGGGAGCTAAAGGGATTTTGACCTGACATGGTTGGAAGATCAGGAGAATGAAAATATATCTACCATTTTCTGGTAGTCTCTGCTGTAGCTGGGTAGACAGAGAGAAATAACTGATAAAGCTTCAGCCTCGATCATAGTTCCTAAAGAGCAGGAAGTTCTTCAAATGAATCATATGAAAATAGCTCCGAATAGAGCCGTGTAGAGCAGCCATAGTGGGAATATTCGTTGGGAAGTATTTGATGGCTGATTTTGGCCTTTTATGCATGGCTCTTTCCCTCACTGTCTCCCCTCGGAAGGTTGGTTTTGATTATGCATGCCATTTCTGACCGTCAGAGGTTGCCTCGCTGTCCCCCTGTGTTTCCCCGTGTTTTGCTCGCGTTTTCAGAGACCTGTTTTATCTCCAATTGGGAAACGCGGGGAAACGCAGGGGAAGAGCGAGGCGACCCCTGACGGTCAGAAACAGCATGCACAATCAAAACAAAGACCTGAAGTCATTGGAGGTGTGAGGGCGGAGGAAACAGCCATGCATAAAGGCCTTTGTTTCCACCTTTTCGTCCCCTGCAAGATAACAGTGATAAGATAGGGTTGCCAAGTCCCTCTTCACCACCTGCGGGAAATTTTGGGGGCGGAGCCCGAGGAGGGCGGGGTTTGGGAGGGGAGGGACTTCAATGCCATAGAGCAGGGGTGGGGAACTTTTTTTCTGCCAAGGGCCATTTGGATATTTATAACATCATTCGCGGGCCACACATTCTGACCCTGCCCCCTTTAACCCCTCCGCTGTCGCTACTTCCGCCCTCAGCCCTCTTGTAGTACAGAGGGAACGCGATTCTCCACAGCCCGGGTGGGAAAGGGTTAACACGGTTTCTTGGGCAGTCCTAGCAGCTCCATAGCTAATGACTCTTCTGCAAGGGGGAAAGAAGGTTCCTTTTCTCGGCAAAACAAACTCACATCCGCCTTGAATAGAGGCTATTCCTGTCCGGGGGAGTGGGCGGATCTGAGCTAGAGATCTGCCAGGACCCACGAAGGGCCAGACCAAATGATTTCGCGGGCCTTATATGGCCCCCGGGCCTGACATTCCCCACCCCTGCCATAGAGTCCAATGGCCAAAGCTGCCATTTTTCTCCAGGTGAACTGATCTCTGTTGGCTGGAGATCAGTTGTAGCAGGAGGAGTCTCCAGCTAATACCTGGAGATTACTCCAAATCTAACACATTTATACACAGAGGTGTCTATTTTGGCTTAATACCTGGAGGTTGGCAGCCCTAGTTCCTAATATAAGAACACCTATAATACAGCACCTAATATAATAGGCATGCTCCTCTGATACTGTAGAGAATAGGTATGCATCATGACTAGGGTTGCCAGCTCCAGGTTGGGAAATACCTGGAGGAAGGCGGGGTTTGGGGAGGGGAGGGACTTCAATGCCATAGAGTTAATTAATACCACTTCTACACAGAGTGCTCAAGAGTAGTATTGTTTTTAATGTTTCATGACACAGTGCTTCGTTTCTTGAAGCTGTAATCATGGTAGCAATCAAAAAGAGAAAGAAGGAAGGAAAGAAAACGGGAAAGTGATGACATACCGTTCAATCAAGGCATAGGGCTAACCACAGTGTCTTTGGAAAGGATGGAGACAAATTGGTACGGGTTTAAAATTGCTGAAGTAATCTTTCTTAGATCAATGGTTGCCTTTGATTGTCTCATAGCACTTTCTGTGTGAGAACCTGTTGTTTGGTGTGCCTCACTTTGAAAACTGGAACTGCACATTTTTTTAGGTTGATTAACTAAAGCTTTAAGCGTTTGATCAAGAGGGGCTACTTTTAATCAGTCAGGGGAAGAACTTTAATTAGAGGAGCTGTGAGTTTAGGGGCACACATTTATTTGTAGAGTTATTTTTGGCGCCGGTGTGCTACTGTCCTGGGGAATGGGGAGAAAAAGATAATTAGTGGTGAATTTCATGCTGAATTAATAGACATCGGGTTGGATCCAGCCAGCTTTTTTCACTCAGTCTCACCTCATTTCCCTCCTTATGCCAGCCTTTGTTGCACATGCCATTCAGCCAAGCAGGTCCCATGATCCTCAGCACAGGGGGTCAAAGAAGATCTTTTCCTCCCTGGAAAAGCCGGTTGGATCCAACCCATTGTGGCTTCTGTGCCTTCAACCTGTTGAAGCAATCTGGGTTTCCCACTAGTTTGTGAACTACCTGGTATTATTCTGACTCATGCACTGTATGAGCTTATGGTTCCATGTAGGGTTGGTACACGCAGCCCCACAAGTTGTGGGAACTGCTGTTGTCCAGGCTGTTTGGTAGGACAAGTTGTAGCAGGCCACTGACCACACGAACTTGGGCCAATATCTCAAAAAGACACCTATGCTAAAGGGTTGGTAACATATACACATTTGTCATTTGTTAAACAAAGATTGGATAAAGAAGCAGATGGACTTCTTGACTTTTGTCAGGGAAGGAACTGATTATGTTTAGCCTGGAGAGGAGATGATTGAGAGGTGATATGATAACCATCTTCAGGTACTTGAAGGGATGTCATATAGAGGATGGTGGAAATTTCCCTGTGATAGAGGAAATTTCCCTGTGAGTTGAATGGCCACATGAACACATGAAGCTGCCTTATACTGAATCAGACCCTTGGTCCATCAGAGTCAGTAATTGTCTATTCAGACTGACAGCAGCTCTCCAGGTCTCAGGCAGAGGTCTCTCACATCACCTATTTGCCTAGTCCCTTTAACTGGAGATGGCAGGGATTTAACCTGGGGACTTCTGCATGGCAAGCAGAGGCTCTACCACTGAGCAACACCCTCTCCCCTAAGAGCCAGTCTTCCCTTGGTTGTGTTTTCAAAATGATAGGGGTGCCAGCTCTGGGTTGGGAAATTCCTGGAGATTTGGGGGTTGGAGTCTGGGGAGGGCGGGGTTTGGGAAAGGAGAGGGGCTTCAGCAGGGTATAACGCCCTAGAGTCCACCCTCCAAAGCAGCCATTTCCTCCAGGGAAACTGATCTTGGTCATCTGGAGATCGGTTATAATCCCAGGAGATCTCTAGCTACCACCTGGAGGTTGGCAACACTAAACAAGGCCCAGGAGTTGCTGAAAGTGTTGTTATTTTCCCGTTTTGAAGACTTGTTGACCTTAGTTTAAGTGGCTGACAAGACTGATTTCTTGTCCCCTCATTGTTCTAGCTGAGATAAGCAAACTAGCGTCAGATGGTCAGACAAACAGCTTTGTGCTATATCTCTTTCCTTTTTTTATGGCTTTGAAAACCGTAAACAGGAAGCTTCAATTCTTTGAGATCATGTAATATAATCCTGGAGCTTGTGGCCTGTATTGGAACTGGGTCTTGTGGCGGCGAGACATGGGTTTAAATCCTTACACAGCCATTCTTTTCTTGAAGGGGGTCTTGGGAGTGAATTAGGTTTGCTAGGGCGGCAATTGATTTTATAGCTTGAAGTCTGGACTCAGGGAAGCCAGATATTCGCCTTGCAATTTATACACAGCGCTTCTGCCGTGTAGTTTCTTGCAGCCATTAAACTCGAGGAAAGACACTTCCAGGTTCTGAATCAACAAATGTTTACAAACATATTAATTACAACATAGCAGGAGCACAGTGGATACTAAGGTACGAGCACGGCAGCATACCGTCACTGAAATGCTGAAGTTATAATTCTTATTCTCATTACCAAAGGCAGTTTTATTAGGAACATGTCCTCTGACGTATCCGTAAGTGTTCACTCAAGTGTACGCTGACCTACTGGAGGAGGAGGAGGAGGAGGGGGAAGAAGAAGAAGAAGAGGAAGAGGAAAAAGAAGAAGAAGAAGAAGAAGAAGGAGTTGGTTTTTATTTGCTGACTTTGTCTACCACTTAAGGGAGGCTCAAACCGGCTTACAATCACCTTCCCTTCCCCTCCCCACAACAGATACCCTTGTGAGGTAGGTGGGGCTGAGAGAGCTCTAACAGAGCTATAACTTGCCCAAGGTCACCCAGCTGGCTTCATGTGTAGGAGTGGGGAAACAAATCCAGTTCATCAGATCAGCCTCCGCCGCTCACGTGGAGGAGTGGGGAATCAAACCCGGTTATCTAGATCAGAGTCCACTGCTCCAAACCACTGCTCCTAACCACTATACCATGCTGGTTGGAAGCGGAAGCAATCGACTGGTCTATCCTAAGACCAATTTACTGGACTTACAAAGGGGTGGAGAAGGGTATTTCCTGAGAGTAAGCTCCATTGAATAGACCTGAATAGAATTCTGTGTAGACCTGCTTAGGACCTCTTAGAGACATATGCTTGCATCAAGGAAGCAAGTCGGACAAAGGATACTTACATTTTAATTAAAAGAAGAGAAAAATATGTTTGAGAGAGTGTAGTTAATCCCCAGCATTTCACTGTGTTTTGCCCGCTTTTTCAAAATTGAGATAAAACAGGTCTCTGAAAATGCGGGGGAAATGCAGGGGGAGAGCGAGGTGACCTCTGACAGTTGGAAATGGCACGCATAATCAAAACAAAGACCCAAAGTCTTGAGGGGAGAAGGCGAGTGAAACAGCCATGTGTATAAGACCTATATTTACGGGGTGATTGCCATTGTCTTCTCCGGACATCTACACTTTACCTCCAGCAAGCTGGGTACTCATGTTACCAACGTTGGAAAGATGGAAGGCTGAATCACCCTTGAGCCGGCTACCTGAAACCTACTTCCATCAGAATCAAACTCAGGTTGTGAGCAGAGCTTTTGTCTGCAGTATTGCAGCTTACTGTTCTGTGCCACTGGGCTCTATGAATATGAGCTGTGCCCAAATTCATCTCCTTCCCACCATGTGCTGTGCAGACAACTAAGTGTTCTGTTGATGCCACTTGGCACCCCAAGGATGTTCCCTTCCACCCCACTGCACGAGAAATGGTGGGGTGTTGCTGGAAGAGCCCTTCCTCATGTGGTACCTCAGGAAATTTGGCAATTTGCCCTACCCATCACAAGCAATTTGCTCTTTCCTTTTTGTATATTTTGAGTACTGGATTCATAGAATCATAGAGTTCGAAGGGACCACCAGGTCATCTAGTCCAACCCCCTGCACAAAGCAGGAAATTCACAACTACCTCCCCCACACCCCCCCAGTGACCCCTACTCCATGCCCAGAAGATGGCCAAGATCCCCTCCCTATCATGAACTGCCTAAGGTCATAGAATCAGCAATGCTGACAGATGGCCGCCTAGCCTCGGCTTAAAAACCTCCAGGGAAGGAGAGCTCACCACCTCCCGAGGAAGCCTGTTCCACTGAGGAACCACTCTAACTGTTAGAAAATTGTTCCTAATGTCTAGATAGAAACTCTTTTGATTTAATTTCAAGCCGTTGGTTCTGGTCCAACCTTCTGGGGCAACAGAAAACAACTTGGCACCCTCCTCTATATGACAGCCCTTCAAGTATTTGAAGATGGTTATCATATCCCCTCTCAGTCTTCTCCTCTTCAGGCTAAACATACCCAGCTCCTTCAACCTTTCCTCATAGGACTTGGTCTCCAGACCCTCACCATCTTTGTTGCCCTCCTCTGGACACGTTCCAGTTTGTTTGCATCCTTCTTAAATTTTGGCGTGATCCCGCCTCCCCACCCACATTTATTGTATTGCTGGACTCCATAACCATTTGAGAAAACATGTGGTTAACAATTACTTCTCCATCTTATAATGAGGCAGTGTTGAGAAACCGCTGAAGTGGGCTGGGGGTGAGGGAACTCTGAAGAAGGAAATGAAATACTGGATCAGGTGGAAACAGATATGACACCCTTTGAAATAAGAGCACGGTAAACAGATCTTATGAGATAAACTGAGGGGTAGGAGAAGGAAAAGATCTCATTAATCTCTCCTGTATTCTTTCCTCTGGTGATTGAGTGCTAACCCAAAAGGCAACACAGCTGGGTTTGTGATCAGCAACTTTGTAATGGATAGGAGACCAAAGCAACAGATCACGACGGGCGCCGGAGTTTGTTGTAGGATAAAGGATGCCGAATCTCCCTTAGCTCAGCTCCGTTTTTCAAAAGGAAATTTTGCTTGGTCTGATTGTTCTTCAGAATAAGAGAAACAGGATTCTTAAGCCCATAAATCATTTGGAAAAATCACCTATTTTCAAGGGGGGAAGAAACCTCTCCCGCAGAGTTTGGTTGGCAGGCCTGGTCCATCTTTAATAATTTTTTTTTTTTAACCTGTTGCTCTGCTGGAGGGTTGAACTTGACTAGTTGGTGTTGGGACCATCAGGGAGCTGTTTAATTTCTTTTTTAAAAAATAAATTTTATTTTGCAAACATTAAACAATGACATAAACAACGTACAAATGCAGCACAGGCTATTACCAAGTTGATCTTACATAATATATCATACATCAAACCTTACTCAGAATATAGCTATTCTGCGAGCAAAGAAGAAAGATAAGTTAGTGATTCACCCTTACTATTTCGAAAATAGTTAAGGTTGCCAGGTCCCTCTTCACCATCGGCGGGAAATTTTTGGGGCGGAGCCTGAGGAGGGTGGGGTTTGGGGGAGGGGAAGGACTTCAATGCCATAGAGTCCAGTTGCCAAAGTGGCCGTTTTCTCCAGGGGAACTGATCTCTATTGGCTGGAGATCAGTTGTAATAGCAGGAGATCTCCAGCTAGTACCTGGAGGAGATTTCCAGCCGATAGAGATCAGTTCCCCTGGAGAAAATGGGTGCTTTGGCAACTGGACTCTATGGCATTGAAGCCCCTCCCCTCCCCAAACCTCGCCCTCCCCAGGCTCTGCCGCAAAAATCTCCCACCAGTGGTGAAAAGGGACCTGGCAACCCTACCTACAGGAGAAGTAACTGTTCGCTCATGGGAGGGGGAAAATGTATTAATTTATTATATTGATGCTTTTGTGGTGGGAGCACAACCTAACCCATCTCATGGGATTGCTGTGAGGATCAAATGGAGAAGGGGAGAATTCTGTAAGCTACTTTGGGTCCCCTATTGAGGAGAAAAGTGGGGTAGTGTGATATAATGGAGAAGGGGAGAATGTTGTAAGCTACTTTGGGTGCCCTATTGAGGAGAATGGTGGGATATAAACGAAGTAAATCCATATATGTGACATAAATAAACTGGAAAAGACAATAACGCTAGGAAAAGTTGAAGGCAGCAGGAAAAGAGGAAGACCCAAGATGAGATGGATTGACTCAATCAAGGAAGCCACGGCCCTCCGTTTGCAAGACCTGAGCAAGGCTGTTAACGATAAGACATTTTGGAGGACTTTCATTCATAGCGTCATCAGAAGTTGGAAGCAACTTGAAGGCATATAACACACACACACACACACACACACACTCAAAGAAAGACTGGAAGACACTGAGCTGATTCTCATGATACCAATTCCTCACGGTATCTATAACCCTAATATCACTAATTGGATCTCCCTGAATATCATTTGTTTATTTCCTGCCCTCATTGCTTTTTCAAACCATCAAAATCTAACTGAAATGGAAGTGCAGCTTGGAGACGCCCAATCATAATAAACGTTTGAGTAAAGTAGTCTAGTAAAAACTCAAGAAGCATTTGAACAAAAAACTATTAAAGCAAAGCAAACACAGGGGAAAGGTAACTGGAGTGTTGTGGTTTTTTTAAAAAAATGATATTTATTTAAAGGTATTGCTTGTAAAAGACCAAAAAGAGAGAGGCTCAGTGAGATTCTGGTTTTGAGAGAAGCAATTCTGGCAGTAGTGGTTTTTGGAATTGATTCCTGTAAACAATTGTGTCAGGGCGGAGGGGCGGGGGGACGCCTCCAAGGAGCGCAAGGAGGAGAGTGATTCATCATTCCACTCCACATCCAAAATATGCTTCGCTTCTCTTTGGAGAAATCCTGCTATAATATATACAGACAGACACATGACAGTTAATAATAGATTATAAAAAAGTAGTGTCCTTTATCATCCAAAGACCATGTCTTTGGAGGTTTGTAAATATAGAACTGTCTGCTTGATGATTGTAGAGATTTGACGTCAGCTCTGTTTCTCATCTGGAATATCAGTGTGTCGCTTCAGATACACAGGGGGAGGCGTCTGTCTGTGTGTGGGGGCTGCGATACTCCACAAGCTGTATACTTTTGGAATAATTTAAGCAGTGTAACTGTGAAAGACTAAAATTTTGGGAAGATAGTTTCAGAGGGTAGCTGCGTCGGTTTGCAGTAGAACAACTAGATTTAAGTCCAGCAGCACCTTAGAAGCCAATAAAATTTGGGGGGTATCAGGGTTTGAGAAAGTCAAAACTCCCTTCGTCAGATACCTTCAACTCTCAAAAGCGTATACCCCCAAAATCTTTTGGGTCCAAAGGTCCTGCTGGACTAGAATCTGGCTGTTTAATCTTAGAAGAAGAGTTGGTTTTTATATACCACTTAAGGAAGACTCAAACTGGCTTACAATCACCTTCCCTTCACCTACCCACAGCAGAAGCCCTGTGAGGTAAGTGGGGCTGAGAGAGCTCTTGGAGAACTGGGACTACCTCAAGGTCACCCAGCTGGCTTCATGTGGAGGAGTGGGGAAACCAACCCAGATCTTCAGATCAGAGTCCACTGCACCAAACCATTGCTCTTAACCACTACACCATGCTGGCTGTCCTGAAGATGACTCCTGGCCGTAAGTATGCATTGGCATTGACATGTGTGACGGACAAGAGGCCTGCCCCTGAAGGAGAGGACAGATGAGCCTGTGGGAATGCTCCTCCAGCATCCAACCCCCTTTCTGAAGGGGGATGAAATGTTGGAGGGAAGGACAGAGGGAGTCTCGGTTCCAGTCTGCTTCAGGGAGAAGAGGGCAGTCATTGTTTCCAGTCTGCCTCAGAAAGGGAGCAGACAGTTTAAAAGGTGGTTCTGCCTGGTTACGTGGTAGAGTGGTGGAGCAGACCTCATACCATTTAGTCTGACTCTTGGGAAAGGGCAGGCTGGTGTGGGTGGAATCCTACATGTGTGAGAGGATCCAACCTAGTGGCAGTCAGCGAAAGC
The DNA here is from genome assembly GCF_029931775.1 of Euleptes europaea. Taxonomy (NCBI): domain Eukaryota; kingdom Metazoa; phylum Chordata; class Lepidosauria; order Squamata; family Sphaerodactylidae; genus Euleptes; species Euleptes europaea. The sequence goes on along the minus strand of NC_079327.1, from coordinate 4,717,572 downwards.
CTATTTGCAAGCATAAAAATGAATTCACGACACACTCTGGAGCCACAGCTACCTTACATTTATGTGCCTCAGCCACGTTTCTCCTCTGACTACTTGGAGAACTGGGCTACTGATCTGTTCCTTGAAACCAACCTGTAAATAAATAAATCTGTGTTGTTTCTATACACATCTTGCCTCAGTGATCTCGGTATTCTGCTTGTGCACCACAAAACCTACTTCATGGCAGTGAACCCATTCCTACACACTTGCTACCTTAAGAACACCTGATAGTTGAGGGGAAGGCTTACAGTTAAAACAAACCTAGTTCCCTAAAATCATAGGAAGCTATGTGAGTCCCCTCAGGTTGGTAGAAAAGGCTTGTCACAACAGGTAATGTTCTAGAAGACTTCTGTTTTCCTGATCCCAAGGAATGGATTTCCACTGAAAGGATCCATCCTCTGAATCAAAACTGGGCTGGCACCATGCAAACCCGCAGATAAAATATTTATGATCTGACTTGGATGCTAGTTAGGGAACATTGCAGATAGGAGAAGCACCAGATTAATCCAGACAAGAAGGCGGCTAAGGGGAGACATGATAGAGGTCTATAAAATTATGCATGGTTTGGAGAGAGTGGACAGGGAGCTTTTCTCCCTCTCTCATAATACTAGAACGCGAGGTCATCTGCTGAAGCTGGAGGGTGAGAGATTCAAAACAGATAAAAGGAAGTATTTCTTCATGGAACGCATAGTCAAATTGTGGAACTCCCTGCCCCAGGATGTGGTGATGGCTGCCAACTTGGAAGGCTTGAGGAGGGGAGTGGACATGTTCATGGAGGAGAGGGCTATTCATGGATACTAGTCAAAATGAATACTAGTCACGATGCATACCTATTCTCTCCAGGATCAGAGAAGCATGCCTGTTATATCATGTGCTGTGGAACACAGGCAGGATGCTGCTGCTGCAGTCTTGTTTTTGGGCTTGCTAGAGGCACCTGGTTGGCCACTGTGGGAACAGACTGCTGGACTTGATGGGCCTTGGTCTGATCCAGCAGGGCTTTTCTTATGTTCTTGTGGAGCTGATCCTGGTTGGCAAAACTGGGAACTTGGAAGGGGCTGTGCTGTTGTTGGGCTAATGTAGTTCCTGTTGGCCTATAGAGAAGGGGTGGTTTTAGACCTTCCTCTTTTATTGAAGAAATGGTTAGTGAAGTGAGTCGTTTATCAGCCACATTTTGTTCGGAGGCTAGTCACCCCCTTCTCAGACCCAGTGACTGACACAAGCTGATCCATTTGTAGTAATCTTGAGGCTAGACTATTGTAATGTGCTGTGCAAGCGATCACCCTTGAAGACTATTCATCAGCGGGTGCAAAATCCAGCAGCCCGCTTACTAGCTGATCCTGGCTGCTTGGTCTAGATGACATCTTACTTTAGAAAGGGTATTTATTTAGAGAATTTTAAACCCACCATTCTCAGAAACTGGATTCAAGGTGGTTTGCAATGATAATAAAAATAATAGACCAGGGATCGCCAACATGGTTCTTGTGGGTGCCATGGTGCCTGCTGATACCATTTCTAGTGCCCACCAAGTGTTTTTAGGAAGTGTGTGGGGCAGGAAGGGCTTTTGTCCAGCAAGGCTTCTGATTGGCTGTCCAGATTTTTTTTTAAATGTTGTTTTGGCAGCAGCTGCCACCACAGCACAAGGATCTATACTGAGTTACTTAAATGAAGCTGTGGCAATCATTTTGTGGCTGGCTCCGCCTCCTGCAGCAGCCATTTTGTGGCAGCCATTTTGTTGCCACACCCACCGTACCGTGTCAGATTTCCAAATGTGCCCGCAGGCTCAAAACGTTTGGGGACCCCTGAAACAGACCATTAGAGGGAGAGAAAAAAACATTAAAAGCTAACAGAAAGATCTAACTATCACCAAAAACAATCACGAATTCGGCGCCGGCGCCAACAAGCCCTCCTGAATAATTCCGTCATCAAGAATGCTTGTAGTTGCACTGCATCATAGATCCTGTGGTCTTTATTACTGAACAATTTACTGAGGAATTCTTCCATGTGTTTATTCAGTCTTGGTTTATTTTGTTGAGTTGAGGCATGATATAGACGTGTTAAATATTGTGAAGAGATGTGACGCTAATTGGTATGAAAGGGACAACAATTAAAGTCTGCTTGCTTCAGGAAGACTATTTAGTGGACATCGAGTATGGCCACCTGCTTTTGAAACAGAATTAATCAGGGCAAGACTATTTTACAGATTTTTTGTGAATTTCTGTGGCAAGTCTAATATATATTGCTATTATAGGTTGGCATGGCAACACCTCCTTAGATGTCTCTTGCTGCTTTAGCAAACAGATGCGGCATGGAGCAGCCCTCGGCTGTGGTGTGCGCATCTGTGGAACACAAATGAGCCTACAACTAGGCACGTTTTCTTCAGGAGTCTGGCATTCTAAGGCTGCTCACTAGGGTTGCCAACCTCCAGGTGCTAGCTGGAGATCTCCTGCTATTACAACTGATCTCCAGCGGATAAAGATCAGTTCACCTGGAGAAAATGGCCCCTTTGGCAATTGGACTCTATGGCATTGCAGTCCCTCCCCTCCCCTCCCCAAACCCCGCTCTCTTCAGGCTCTGCCCCCAAAACCTCCCACTGGTGGTGAAGAGGGACCTGGCAACCCTACTGAGCCAGCATGGTGTAGTGGTTAAGAGTAGTGGTTTGGAGCGGTGGACTCTGATCTGGAGAACGGGGTTTGATTCCCCACTCCTCCACAGGAGCGGTGGAAGCTAATTTGGTGAACTGGATTTGTTTCCCTGCTCCTACACACATGAAGCCAGCTGGGTGACCCTGGGCTAGTCACACTCTCTCAGCCTCACCTACCTCACAAGGGTGCCTGTTGCGGGGAAAGGAAAGGAAGGTGATTGTAAGCCAGTTTGATTCTCCCTTAAGTGGTAGAGAAAGTCAGCATATAAAAACCAACTCCTCCTCCTCCTCCTCCTCCTTCTTCTTCCCTGAGTTGCTGTAGTTCGTATTTTCATGAAGACCTCTCTCTGCTTCTTGAGCTTCTTTGGTGATTAACACGTTACAGATTTTTCTTTTAAATCACATAATGGGACTGTGTATTGTTGTTAACCCGTGTTGTTTCTGTTCGTTCATTGCTTACTTGTCTTTTTCTAATAGGACTTAAAAAAATATATCTAACAAAAGCAAAACATGCACACATTGGCATGTAACTGCAGCAGTTATTTAAATAATTCCCAGAGCTTTAGGGTTGCCCACCTCCACGTACTAGCTGGAGATTTCCTGCTATTACAACTGAACTCCAGCCAGTAGAGATCAGTTCATCTGGAGAAAATGGCCACTTTGGCAACTGGACCCCCCACCCCAAACCCCGCCCTCCTCAGGTTCTACCCCAAAAACCTCACTCCAAAAACCTCACTACAGAGCTTACTCAATAAAGAATTAGCCAGGCCTGCCTAAAATCCAGTATTTGGGGTGGGTTTTTTTTTTTTTTTTTTTTGCAATGTCTTAATGTGTTCTGCAGAGGTTACTGCCAAGCAGACTGTCAACTTGAACCAGCTGTACTTTAGACATTACTTTTTAAAAAAGTGTTTCTTTACACTAATGCTTAGACACAGGGCATGATCCAGCCAAAGTTATGCACTTTGACACTTCATTGATTTTCAGTAGGAAATTTAGATCATACTTAAATCCTCCCCACCAAATCCAATGGGAGTGTAAAACACTCAGCTCCAGCTGTAGCATTCCAAAATGCATTGCTTTTAAAAATGTTTTATGAAAGAGGAATATATTATTTTAATGTGCATATGGCTATTCATAGGTTAATTGTAACATATTAATATGATGTTAAAGCCGTTTTTGCTGACACCCTTTTTAACAGCTTGAAATTCACCGTGCATAATGCGGTTCTAACAGCCAGTGAGTAACCAACCCTTAAAATATGGACTTTAATGGAGCAGAAGTGCAGCCTTATACAGCCTTATGTGACATCATAATAATCAACATGGCAGAACTCCCATGGGTTGTAACATATGTGGGTTGTCCCCATAGTCTCTGGTAGTAATGTGTATATTGATGGCTACCACTTTGTTCCTCATTTGATGGCGACATGTGCCATGGTATGGTTGCCAGTCTCCAGATGGGGCCTGAAGTTTTCTCAGAGTCACCACTGATTTCCAGACTACAGAGATCAGTTCCCCTGGAGAAAATGGCAGCTTCGGAGGATGGACTGTATGGCATCACATCACGGTTGAGCTCCTTTCCCTCCTCAGACTCCTTCCTCCTCAGACTCTTTCCCCAGATCTCCAGGAATTTACCAACCCAGATCTGGCAACCTTACACCAGGGTCTAAGTCTACTGTCGTAGATTCTGGCTGATTCTGTCTTTGTTAGGCTCTTGGGTCACTACTAGTCGAGCACGGTCAGCTGAGATTTCCTCAGTGGGAGTAACGTTACAAGAGCCTGGTCTCTGGAGAGTTGGCCTTTGCTTTTGATCTTTTCAAACTCAATAACCTGAAAATTTTTGGCAACGAGGCTTCTCCATCTGAGGTAGTGTTGCCAGGTCCCTCTTCGCCACGGTGGGAAGTTTTTTGGGCGGAGCCTGGGGAGGGTGGGGTTTGGGGCAGGGAGGGTCTTCAGTGCCATAGAGTCCAATTGCCAAAGTGGCCATTTTCTCCAGGTGAAATGATCTCTTGCTACTGGAAATCAGTTGTCATAGCAGATCTCCAGCCACTACCTGGAGGTTAAACTAAACAATTATTACGTGCACTGATCAAACACAAGTAATATAGAGAAACGCAGCACCCAAGCTCAATTTAAATTAATATTTTTACAATGCAAGGGATATTGAGACTTGAACAACCAATTAGACACAATGTGATGAAATAAATGCTGTATTAACAATAATATAACAATATAGAGTGAACCCATTATTGTTATATTAGTGTTAATACAGCATTTATTTCATCACATTGTGTCTAATTGGTTGTTCAGGTCTCAATATCCCTTGCATTGTAAAAATATTAATTTAAATTGAGCTTGGGTGCTGTGTTTCACTATATATACTACCTGGAGGTTGGCAACCTTAATCTGAAGGAAGTAGGCAGAGAAACAAAGAGAGCCGTTGGAATTGAGAGAGAGAGACCCTTCATCACAATTTTTCATAAGATGGGAGTAAAATCCAACAAGCAAGGACAATGTTTTTTTTAATATGGCCAGTAATTCAGTTCACATATCTACATCAAAGCTAAAAACACAAAAGCACCAAGTTGTTTCATCAGAACATATGAACATAAGAAAAGCCCTGCTGGATCAGACCAAGGCCCATCAAGTCCAGCAGTCTGTTCACACAGTGGCCAACCAGGTGCCTCTAGGAAGCCCACAAACAAGACAACTGCAGCAGCATTATCCTGCCTGTGTTCCACAACACCTGATATCATAGGCATGCTCCTCTGGTACTGGAGAGAATAGGTATGCGTCATGACTAGTATCCATTTTTACTAGTAGCCATGAATAGCCCTCTCCTTCTCCACGAACATGTCCTGGAAGAGCTGGGTCCTCTGTACACTCCACCCCATCACTACAGTTTTTGAGTTCCTTGGGCAGGCCCTTCAGACTTCATTCTAGAAGGTGACCTAGTCTACAGCTCCCCAACACAACCATATTTCTTCTTTCCCCCCCCCCTAGCAATATTTTAACTGACAATGTTTTACAGCTCGTGTGCCAGCCCCTTGCTGTTCTTCAAGGCAAGAGACATTCAGCGGTGGTTTGTCGTTGCTTGCCTCTGCATAGCAACCCTGGACTTCCTTGGCAATCCACCCAAGTACTAACCAGGGCTGACCCTGCTTAATTTCCAAGATCTGGCAAGATCAGGCTTGCCTGAACCAACCAAGTCAGTATGTGTGGGTGCATTACACAAGGGACCATGTCTTTTTCATTCTGTGCACTTGAGAGTGAGGGTATTTGAGACGCACCTTCAGAAGAAAAATGGCCGTGTTTTTGATTGACAGGCTTTTTGAGGCAAGTCAAGAATCAATCACTACATGCTTAGGGAGGGAAGGATTCCAGTGCTGATTAATTCAAAGATAGATCATCCGAGACATTAATCAAATAGCAGGAAGACTGAGGTGTAATTTTTTTCTGTGTGTGTGAGAGAGGGTTTTTTATTTTTAATTTTTTTAAGATGAGTTGACAGTGAGGCACCAGGGTAAGCTATCAATCATGAAAAACGGTTGGCTAACTTGGCTAATTCCTTCTGCATCATGACCTGCTTCCTTCGCCAAGGGGTAGAAAGTGCTGCAAACTCATGAGTCTGTCTTGGGGATTCAAAGAACTGACAAGGGCACTCACCGACAACTCCCCTGGCGCCCACCAAGCGCCAGGTGGAATTTTTGTAGGCTTGCCAACCTCCAGGTACTAGCTGGAGATCTCCTGCTCTTACAACTGATCTCCAGCCGATAGAGATCAATTCATTTCCCCCACTCCTCCACATGAAGCCAGCTGGTTGACCTTGGGCTAGTCACAGTTCTCTTAGAGCTCTCTCAGCCTCACCTACCTCACAAAGTGACTGTTGTGGGGAGGGGAAGGGAAGGTGGTTGTAAGCTGGTTTGATTCTTCCTTAAGTGGTAGAGAAAGTTGGCATATAAAAACCATCAGTGGCAACTTGACTCAGTAGCAAGGAGCCAATCCTGCAGTAACTTACTTTTGGGCCTTTCTTGAACATGGCTTGCTTTTCGTGCAAAACTGTGTGGCGTCTCATGGTTTCAGTGACATGAAGCAAGTAACCCGTTTGACACTGAAACCAGAGTCTGGAAATAAGAGGCTGCTGTGCCCACACAGAGGGCTGTCACTGAGCCGGCGCACAATGAACATATTGTGCACCAGAAATACCTTGACAGGTGTTAGCAGCTGGCACTACAATTACAATTAACACACTACCTTTATTAGATCTGACATTGACATGTGTATTAATAAATCTTGGACTGGGATAAGAAAATCACTCAGCTGTGCTTTAAAGATTTAATTACATATGTGCATGTTTGTGTGTGGTGTCTCTCACACCCACGTCCAATTTTCTCTGCCTAATGTCTCGTGGCACACTGGATTTTATAGAAAGCTGATGTTTATTTATATCTCTCCCCCCTCCCACCAATACTAAAACTAGTAAAACAAGTTTTTTTTGCAAGATTGCTTAGAGGGGTGACCTCCTCGTCCCCTGAAATGGATTTCACTAATCTTGTAAACTTTTAACGCCTCTGAAAATTCCCTAAGCCGCGAGAACACATCGACACACAAGAAGCTGCCTTAGACTGACTCTGGCCTTTGGTCTGTCAAGGTCAGCGTTGTCTACTCAGACTGGCAGCAGCTCTCTGGGGTCATAGGCAAAGGTCGTTCACATCACCTACTACCTGGCCTTTTTAAGTGGATGTGCTGGAGGATTGAACCTGGGACATTCTGCATGCCAGGCATACAAGGGAAAAGCTGTACGTAGTCAGAAATATAGGTTGGACTTTTAAAAAAGCTAATTTTAACAAACTTAAAGGTATGCCGGGTAGAATCTGATGGTCAGAAATACTTAAGGAGAAGGGAGTTCAGGTGGGGTGGACATTTCTTAAAAGTGAGATATTGAAGGCATGGTCACAAAGGATTCCAAAGAGGAGGAAAAACAGGAGAAACCTAAAGAGGCCAGGCTGGCTCCATACACAGTTTTCTAAAGATTTGAGAATTTAGAAAGACTCATTTAGGAAATGGAAGGAGGGCCTTATGAGCAAATATAAACAAATAACCACTTCTTGTAGAGAGAGAGTGTTAGAAAAGCTAAAGCTTGGTATGACCTTAGGCTAGTGAGAGGTGCTAAACCCAATAAAAAGGGGTTCTTTGGTTATGTTCAAAGCCAGAAAAAGAGCAAGGAAGCAGTAGGCCCATTGCGGGGAGAGGAAAGTTAATTTTTTTCTCCAGGTGAACTCATCTCTATCGGCTGGAGATCAGTTGTAACAGCAGGAGATCTCCAGCTAGTACCTGGAGGTTGCCAACCCTAGTAGAGCATGAGGACAGGAGCAGATCTAGGGGGGACATGCCCCAGGTAGCACACAGCGGCAGCAGCAGATTATATAAAGAAAAAAATGTACGATATATAAAATATGCCCCCCCGTCAATTTGTACTTTTGTCTCCCCCTTTAAAAAATGTAGATCCGGTCCTGCCTGAGGTGGGCAGGGTTTGGGAAGGGGAGGGACTTCAATGGGATATAATGCCATAGAGTCCACCTATGGACTGCTATTAGAGTTGCCAGGTCCCTCTTCGCCACTGGCAGAGGTTTTTGGGGTGGAGCCTGAGGAGGGTGGGGTTTGCAAAGGGGAAGGGCTTCAATGCCATAGAGTCCAATTGCCAAAGCAGCCATTTTCTCCAGGTGAATTGATCTCTATTGGCTGGAGATCAGTTGGAATAGCGAGAGTACCTGGCGGTTGACAAACTCTAGCTGTTGCAAGTAATAGACCTGAAAACTGTGAGGTACCCATAAAGTAAAGAAGGTAATCATTTTACTAAGTCCTATAACTATCCTGCCCTGGGGGCAGCTACGCCAGCGCAGGGATGAATTAAATCCTAAATGAATGGGCGTAATTTGCCTTGTTTATTCCAGACATGTAATTTATCGAAAGAATATGAACGTCTACAGCGCTCGTTTTCATACACCCTAATCTAATGAGGATAATTTTAATCACAAACAGTCACGGAGATGCTGATTCGGCAAGAAATTACATACGGCAGTTTAAATTCCAGAGGAAAAATACGACCCCATCATTCCGAGTGGCAAATGCCGCAGAGAATAGGATTGTGGGAAACACCACAATCGTTCACAATTCGACGCTACATCTAAAACCCGAAAAGAAATATTATGCTTAGATGTATTAACTGGAGTACAGTATGCAAAACAAGCGAGGTAATTATTTTGCTCTTTTTGACACTGATTAGGCCTCCGCTGGATTACTATGTTCATCGGGGGGGCAAAACATGTTTGAAAGGACAGGCAAATTGGAGCAAGTTCAGAGGACAACTAGGGGGGGAAAATGATAAAAGCGTTGGAAAATAGGATCTGTGAGCAAAGGGTAAGTGATCTGAACATGTTCTGTCCAGAGACGAGGGGGCTGAAGGTAGACGTGACCCATCTACAAATTCATAGAGGGTTGCCCTAAAGGAGTAGGATAGAGACCAGTTATTCTCATTAGTAAATGAGAACAGAACGGGAACTAATAGGCTTACATGGCTGCAGAGAGGATTTGAGCTGAATACGGAGGACAACCACGTGTGGTCGGAGTCTTTTCAGAATCCTCTCTTTAGAGGATTCCTTTGCTCTCTTCAGAGTAGGGTTGCCAACCTCCAGGTACTTATACAATTGAAATACAAAATGACTATACAAAGAGGATGGTATTCCAATAATTACAAAATTCATAAAATAGTTGAAAATCTCGTAAGAGTAAAGCCAGTCTTCAATTGCGACAAGTCCAAGAAACGAAGAGGGATTAGTAACGAGGAGACGATTGTTTTGAGCTCCAACAGAGACTCTTCCTCAGTCCTACAAGGACCTCTTCTATCTTGTCATATTCAAATATTTCCACAACGGTTACAGTTTCAAAAACATCAGATACATTGAATCTCCCACGAAGGGTAGACACACACAGCTTCCCACTTGGGGTAAAAGATAAGGTGTGGCAAGTTCACACCTTATCTTTTACCCCAAGTGGGAAGCTGTGTGTGTCTACCCCTCATGGGAGATTCAATGTATCCGATGTTTTTGAAACTGTAACCGTTGTGGAAATATTTGAATATGACAAGATAGAAGAGGTCCTTGTAGGACTGAGGAAGAGTCTCTGTTGGAGCTCGAAACAATCGTCTCCTCGTTACTAATCCCTCTTCGTTTCTTGGACTTGTCGCAATTGAAGACTGGCTTTACTCTTACGAGATTTTCAACTATTTTATGAATTTTGTAATTATTGGAATACCATCCTCTTTGTATAGTCATTTTGTATTTCAATTGTATAAGTTATCACTACATAGATACTATTTTCACCTTTGCATATAATGTTGCCTCTGTACTGAATTCCTTGTGTGTGTGTGTGTGTTAAGTGCCGTCAAGTCACTTCCGACTCATGGCGACCCTATAAATGAAAGTCCTCCAAAATGTCCTATCTTTGACAGCCTTGCTCAGATCTTGCAAATTGAAGGCTGTGGCTTCCTTTACTGAGTCAATCCATCTCTTGTTGGGTCTTCCTCTTTTCCTGCTGCACTCAACTTTTCCTATCATGACGGTCTTTTCCAGTGACTCTTGTCGTCTCATGACGTGACCAAAATACGACAGCCTCAGTTTAGTCATTTTAGCTTCTAGGGTCAGTTCAGGCTTGATTTGATCTATAACCCACTGATTTGTTTTTTTGGCAGTCTGAATTCCTTATCTCCTTGATATTAGTACAGTGGTGCCTTTTTCTCCCCCAACCTCCAGGTACTAGCAGGAGATCTGCTATTACAACTGATCTCCAGCTGAGAGAGATCAATTCCCCTGGAGAAAATGGCCGCTTTGGCAATTGGACTCTATGGCATTGAAGTACCTCCCCTCCCCAAACCCCGCCCTCCTCAGGCTCTGCCCCCAAAACCTCCCGCCATGGCAAAGAGGGACCTGGCAACCTTACATCATAAACACCCAGATTTGTCTGCAGCGAATGCATACGAATCGGTAGTGAAGCCCTCAACTTCCCTGGCACTAACCTAATTATTTTGAATGTTGATTTCAAAACAAAAAAATATTGATACCCGCCCCGCTTTCTCCGCGATCTCCTTGAAGTCATCCAGAAAAGATATAACAGGAGTCCCTGCTTTAATCCAAACAGCTAATGTTATTTTAATCCTCGGGAATCAGCGAATGACACCGGGGTGTGGGGGATGCCACAAAAAAAGAACAACAACAACAAAAAGTATTTCCTGGCATTATTCATTGTCGGATGTATGTTCATCCGGAACTGTAGTTAAAGACTTCAATGGGTTCCTGAGTTTTATTTGCATTTCCCCCCCCCCTCTTCCTTTTAAGCGTTACTGCTTCAATGAAGGCAGTAATGGAAGGGAAGAGCTTTTCTCTTTCCTAACTGTCAATGATGACAAAGATAAGCAAAATGGATGTGGGTGTTTCTGTTTTGTTTCTCCCTAATGAGGCTTTTCAAGTATTTTCGTAATGAAATGAATTTGACATTCAAAGTGTTTGTATCCATTTCCCTCTGTGGAGTTGATGTGGGGGTTGGGGTGGGGAAGTACAAAGTTTATACAGAAAAAAAGAAAAAAAGAAGAGCATGAAAAAAAAAACAGATAATGGATCTCTACCGAAAGGAGGACAAAGGCCGAATACAGAATCTGAACCGTTTGATGATCCAGAAAATAAAGAATATATTTATTTAGATCTGTGCCTCCTCTCCAGAAACCTGCTTGAAGCAGCTCACCATTAAAACAATGCCATTAAAAGCAAAACCAAGCTATGCAAACAGACTGAAGCCAGTGAAGGAAGCCGTTAAAGAAATAAGCCTGGGAATAAAAACAGCATAACATACACAATTGGACAGCCTAAAACAATAGAAATAAAATAATCCTCAGGCCAGAAGCAGGGCATAAGAGATGAAACTCCTAAGTTAAAAGCCTCAGCGAAAAGGAAAGTTGGCACTAAGCAAACCTTATGGGGGAGGGCGTTCCAAAAGGTGGGGCCACCATTGAAAAGGCCCTGTCTATGGTTACCAACCATGCTATCCTTGAGGTGCGGCCAAAAAGAACAGGGCTTGGGAAGAGGTTCGTTGCTCGCTGGACCCACTCTTTCCTGTTGGGAGTCTATGCACCAGCAGTCTCCAAGTTCAAATGAGGAAGTATTTGAATCCCCACCCCTTGAAATGCTGCATCGTAATTGGCTGTAGTGAGAGACAAGTTCCCTCCCCTCCAAACCCAATTGCCACATTAAAGAGCATTTTAAGAACAAAAAACAAAAAAATGGAGCAATCTGAAAAGAAGGGGGCGTGGGGAAATCCAAGCCTTGGTTTTAAAAAGCCTTTCTTCTGCTCAGAAGGAGCTCCCAGGAAGCGGGAAGTATTTGAATACCCACCTCTGGACATGCTGCTTTGTATTTGGCTGTGAGCAAAACTAAGCTTGCGTATCCCCGCTTTGCCTTATGCACGGGGATTTCACCCAGGCTGAGCTCAGGGGAGAGGGAAGAATTGGGTTAGCAGAGGAACGGGAAGTCCCGGATTTGTGAGGGCTGGGAGGAGGTCATTTCTAATGGAGGGAAAACTCATGCATAACTCCAAGGAACAACCAAGACAGACAGGGGGTGAACATGAGTGAAAGTACCCATACATAAACGACCCAGGTGAAATTTCAGAATTCAAAGTTCAGAGCAAAATTTTATCCTTGATGCCCAGGTAGATGTCAACATATGGCGTCCCCTTCACAATGAGCAAAAACATTAGTGTACACAGCCCGGCATTATTTGTTCTAACCAGTACTGGCTCTCGCGGACTCTTCCTAGCCCTGCTATGTGAGATGCTTGAAGTGGAGAGACCAGGGAAGGATGCCACAACCGTCAACCAAAAAAACAGAAGCTCCACCAGTTAGCTAAGGTGCAGCCCAAAGATAAAGAGGAAGTAATTTGTGTCTAAGCCACTCTTTTCGCCCATCAGCGAAATACAAGTTATGCACAGGCCGAGAGCAGCTAAAATCAACGGCGACATTCATTCTGGCTTCAGCGCAGCAAAGGATGCGCCCCGGCTTCCAGATTACAAGAAGGTGTGAGGCAAAGGAAATAAATCAGTCATTAAAGTGTAATTAAGACTTTTGTGGGTGAAAACTGTTCACCGCAAGCTGCCACCAGAAGATATAATTCCCATCCAAAGCAAACTCATTAGTGTTTCTCAAATTTATATCAGTTTTTTTCGGCAAGGCGTATAGGGTTTCATCCCATTTATTCTCACAACTACCAGTTAGGTAGGTTAGGCTTTGGCTAACACATGTTAGCCCCGTGGCGCAGAGTGTTAAGCTGCAGTACTGCAGTCAAAAGCTCTGCTCACGACCTGAGTTCGATCCCCACGGAAATCGGTTTCAGGTAGCCGGCTCAAGGTCGACTCAGCCTTCCATCCTTCCGAGGTCGGTCAAATGAGTACCCAGCTTGCTGGGGGTAAAGGGAAGATGACTGGGGAAGGCACTGGCAAACCACCCCGCAAACAAAGTCTGCCTAGAAAACGTCGGGATGTGACGTCTCCCCATGGGTCAGGAATGACCCGGTGCTTGCACAGGGGACCTTTACCTTTACCTTTTTTAACACATGTTAGCAGCTTCTACAGTGTGTTACTGCCATAGCAAAGGAACAGAGAAAAAAATGAGCAATGGCTTGCCTACCTAGTACTGAGTGGTAGCACCTATTAAATTAAATCGTGTCCAGATCATGCGAAGAGATATCGCTTTACTCTGCTCTGGTTAGACCTCACCTAGAGTATTGTGTTCAGTTCTGGGCACCACAATTTAAGAAAGATGTAGACAAGCTGGAACGTGTCCAGAGGAGGGCAACAAAGATGGTGAGGGGTCTGGAGACCAAGTCCTATGAGGAAAGGTTGAAGGAGCTGGGTATGTTTAGCCTGAAGAGGAGACGACTGAGAGGGGATATGATAACATTGTTCAAGTACTTGAAGGGCTGTCATATAGAGGATGGTGCCGAGTTGTTTTCTGTTGCCCCAGAATGTCGGAGCAGAACCAACGGGTTGAAATTAAATCAAAAGAGTTCCATTTAGACATTAGGAAGAACTTTCTAATAGAGCAGTTCCTCAGTGGAACAGGCTTCCTCAGGAGGTGGTAAGCTCTCCTACCCTGGAGGTTTTTAAGCAGAGGCTAGATGGCCATCTGTCAGCAATGCTGATTCTATGACCTTAGGCAATTCATGAGAGGGAGGGCATTTTGGCCATCTTCTGGGCATGGAACAGGGGTCACTGGGGTTGTGGGGGGGGAGGTAGTTTGGAATTTCCTGCATTGTGCAGGGGGTTGGACTAGATGACCCTGATGGTCCCTTCCAGCTCTATGATTCTATTCTAAATAAAATTTAAATTATTAATTTTTGCTAGATCAATCAGTTGAGGCATATGTAAGATTGCCAACCACCAGGTACTAGCTGGAGATCTCCTGCTATTACAACTGATCTCCAGCCGATAGAGATCAGTTCACCTGGAGAAAATGGCCGCTTTGGCAATTGGACTGTCGGGCATTGAAGTCCCTCCCTTCCCCAAACTTGACCCTCCTCAGGCTGCTCCCTAAAAACCTCCCGCTGGTTACGAAGAGGGACCTGGCAACCCTAGGCATATGACTAAGCAACTAATTCTTCAATCCCTAAATTGTACAGAGGAAAGAAGACAGGAAATTTGGGGGGGGGGGTTCTTGGGTCAGATACATTTCTTGAAAAGGGGGTATATGCCAGAATGAGAAAATAGCTGGTCCACGGTTCAGTTACATAGCAGTTTTTTAAAAATCCAAATAAAACATGCATTGGCTGTTATATCTACCCTCACTTTCCATAAAAAGCAAAATGTAAGCTTACGGTGCTTTGTAAAGGATTTAAATGGAAGAAAAGAGTGTGTTTCTCCTCTTTAAATGACACTTGGTAATAAAGGAAAGGTTTCAACAGGCTATTAATGGAGGTTAGAACTGAAAATGACAGGGACACTTTTAAGAGGTTTTGTTTGGCTTTCGCCACTCCAACACCAGATGCATTTCAGAGGAGCAGTTTCTAAATCTCCTTTTCTGCGAGAGCTCTAGCGTTCAGTTATAAAACACTGTAACCCACTGATCTTTACGCTAACGTACAAACAGAATGTAAAAAAAGGAATTATTGTTGTAAGCATCTCTTTAGTTGTGCAAAAGAAAAAGAAAAAGGCATTTGCTAGCCCACTTCAGACAACCGATGAATCGCTGTTGTCCTTCCAAGAGTGGAGAAATAGCTGCCTTTCATTCTATTCCATATTATGCATCCCGGATAATGAATGAAGAGAGGGCACCTTATGTATTTCTACATGCGTGGCAGTCCCATTTGCAAAATCTTCCTCCCGTTTTTGAACACTCTAAGCTGCCATAATCACACCCTTGGTCCAGCAATGTCAGTATTGTCTACTGGGACAGGCAGTGGCTCTCCAGGGTCTCAGGCAGGGAGGCCTTTCACAGCTTGGCATGCAGAAGGTCACAGGTTCAGTCCCCGGCATCTCCAGTTAAAGGGGCTAGGCAAGTAGGTGATGTGAAAGACCTTTTTCTGCCTGAGACCCTGGAGAGCCACTGCCGGTCTGAGTAGACAGTACTGACCTTGATGGACTAAGGGGTTGATTCAGTAGAAGGCAGCTTCATGTGTTCATGTGTACTACTTGATTCTTTTAACTGGAGATGCCAGTGATTGAACCTGGGACCTTCTGCATGCCAAGCAGATGCTCTACCACTGGGCCACAGCCCTCTCTCTAAATGATGCTCTTCCCATACCTGAAGAAAAATGCATTGTGGAGGGAAATGCAGTGGGCTTTCCATGGTAAGGGAATCCCGTCTATTTGTATGAACCAAGCCTGTCTCTATGACTTTCTGCTTCAAAGTGCTGTCAAGTCACAGCTGAATTACGATAACCCCGTAGAGTCTTCAAGCCAAGGGAATAGCAGGGGTGGTTTTCCACTGCCTGCCTCTGTGTAGCAACCCTGGACTTCCTTAGTGGTTCCCCATCCAAGTTTTCAAAGAAGGTTGGGCCAGAACCAACGGGTTGAAATTAAATCAAGAGTTTTCGGCTAAACATTAGGAAGAACTTCCTGACAGTTAGAGCGGTTCCTCAGTGGAACAGGCTTCCTTGGGAGGGCTCTCCTTTGGAGGTTTTTAAGCAGAGGCTAGATGGCCATCTGAAAGCAATGCTGATTCTGCGAACTTAGGCAGATCGCAAGAGGGAGGGCAGGAAGGGATGATGATAATGAAGAAGAAGAGTTGGTTTTTATACACCGACTTTATCTTTTAAGGAGAATCAAACCAGCTTACAATCTCCTTCCCTTCCTCTCCACACAACAGACACCTTTTGAGGTAGGTGGGGCTGAAAGAGTTTGGAGAGAACTATGACTGGCCCAAGGTCACCCAGCTGGCTTCGTGTGTAGGAGCGGGGAAACAAATCCAGTTCACCAGATTAGCGTCGGCCGCTCATGTGGAGGAGTGGGGGATCAAACCCGTTTCTCCAGATTAGAATCCATCGCTCCAAACCACCGATCTTAACCACTTCACCACGCTGGCTCTCATTACATTCCAGTCAATAAGAAAAACAATCATCTTTTAAGACATCAATACTAATCATTAAAACAACCTGTACGATCATCAATTAAAAACTGCGGTAGGGGGAAAAAATCAATTAAAACAGTCATCCGTGTTGTGGTTACTTCATCAATAAAAAACAGGGGGAAAAGTTTTGAAAAATCACTGTCAGCATAATCAGTTAAAAGGATGAAGGAAAAAGTTTATCTAAACTGAAACCAGCCAAGTTAGTTGCCAGGCAAACAGGTGCGGGGAGGAATTCCAGAGATGGGATACTACAGGAGAGGAGGAGGAGGAGAAGAGTTGGTTTTTATAGCCCACTGATCTCTGCCTTTAAAGAGTCTCAAACTGGCTTACAATTGCTTTTCCTCTCCCCACAACAGACACCTTGTGAGGTAGGTGGGGCCGAGAGAGTTTGGAGAGAACTGTGACTGGTCCAAGGTCACCCAGGAGGCTTCATGTGGAGGAGTGGGGAATCGAACACGGTTCACCAGATTAGGGTCCGCTGCTCTTAACCACTATACCACACTGGCTCTCACTTGCATTAAGTTAAACTTATTGTACCGACTAGCCCAAGGTCACCCAGAAGGCTTCATGCGTAGGAGTGGGGAAACCAACCTGGTTCACCAGATTAGACTCTGCCAAGGCAGAAGATGAACAGGCTATGAGCATGGAGATAAAGGGATTTCGGCTGTGTTGTGTAGGCAGACGTGGCCTCCAATTGAACACTGGCAAGAAATGGGGAGGGAGGTGGATGGATATGGTGAACAGTAAAGGAATGGAGAAGGTTGTGGAGGAGAAAACCTGAGTTTGGCCTTCCTCTCTCGGCCTTCTGAAAGTGTTGTTCCAGAGAACATTTGGAGTCCCACAGAAGTACATTAACACATTTGTTTCTCGTTGTTTTTACACATGTAGTGGTTGTTTGAAATCTCTGCTGCCGGCTACTTTAGGCCCTTGTTTTGAGAGAAAAGCAGGTTAGGAGCATTTCAGAGAGCCAGCGTGGTGTAGTGCTTAAGAGCGGTGGTTTGGAGCGGTGGACTCTGATCTGGAGAGCCGGGTGTGATTCCCCACTCCTCTACACATGAAGCCAGCTGGGTGATCTTCGGCTAGTCACAGTTCTCTTAGAGCTCTCTCAGCCCCACCTACCTCACAGGGTGTCTGTTGTGGGGAGGGGAGGTTTGATTCGTCCTTAAGTGGTAGAGAAATTTGGCATATAAAACCCAACTCTTCTTCTTCTTCTTCTTCTTCTTCTTCTTCTTCTTCTTCTTCTTCTTCTTCTTCTTCTTCTTCTTCTTCTTCAATAAATAACAGTGGTGACAGGCTTTTCTGGCCTGGGTGTGTATACTTCTATAATCTATCTGCGTGGCGTCTGTGCATCTTTCCTCTTAGAAGAGTCATTTTACATATTCATTGGCTTACCCTGCTCGTTCTTCTTCTCTAAATCCTGGGGTGTCCTTCAGCAAAAAAGACCAGTGCGCTCTCAAGAGTGGATTATTGCTCGGCATTAACATATTTTAACACTTCTTCCATTGTAGTGTTACAAAAGATGCTGAGCGCCAAGCGATTTCGTCCGATCCTTGCTGGACTTCCGTCTTCCCTCCACACGTTGCTGTGGGGGCTGCCCTTAACGCTGTGGTATTTCCTTTGTTCCCAAGGACATTTTTTAAAAATTCCTCACAATCATACAGTAGAGTAAGAGTTTCTTTCAAATTAGAGGTCTGCACCTGTTGTTCCAAGCAAGTTTAGTTCTAAAACTTCTGCGAAGTGTTTTGCCGCTGCTGGCGACTTAGGGATTACTGTGGGATCATTATAACAGCGCCGAGTTTGTGAACCCGCAACAGGGGTGTTCGAGCTACTCGGATGGAAATGATGTGAATTAATGGCGGCCCTGCTGACTGTCGGCGCAAAATGATTTACGGGTTTCAGCGTGGCGCCAAATGTTCCATCATTTAGGCGTGCTATTTCCTTATATATTATAATTTTGGGCATAATGCTGTGATTATCTGTCTAAGGTAAAAAAAAAAAAAAAAAGGGCCGCTCGTCCGCCGTGGATGCAAAGCACCTATTTTCAGGTGCCTCGAAGCAATCCTTTGAGTTTATTTCCCCTGTTCTAGCATGCTGATATGGCAACGGCAAAGCCGGCGCTTGTGACTAATCTTATTTTCTTTTGTTCAAGAAAGACTTCAGCCCTGATTGGCTCCTAATCGCATTGCCCTTTAACACAATCTGCATTGTAAGTTGGAGT
The DNA here is from genome assembly GCF_029931775.1 of Euleptes europaea. NCBI lineage: Eukaryota > Metazoa > Chordata > Lepidosauria > Squamata > Sphaerodactylidae > Euleptes > Euleptes europaea. The sequence continues at coordinate 4,699,006 of NC_079327.1, read as the reverse complement.
GAAGGCAGCCGCTTAACGGGGGGACGTTGCGAGAAATGTAAAACAGCCACAACTTGTGTTACTCATTTATTCAGGTTTTGTTTTAAATTTTGTGTTCAGATTGCTACCTGGAGTGCGTCCAGTCGGGCGTTCACAATATTACTAATGTTGCTTGCTAGCAATTCAGCTAGTGCTATTCTTGTCCCCCGCCCGCCGCCCCCAGGGAACTGGGATATGTTTGCCTGGAAAAGAAAAAAGAGATAAAGTATCTAGGCCAGGTAGGGTTGCCAGGTCCCTCTTCGCCACAGGCAGGAGGTTTTTGGGGGTGGAGCCTGAGGAGGCCGGAGTTTGGGGAGGGGAGGGACTTCAATGCCATAGAGTCCAATGGGCAAAGCGGCCATTTTCTCTAGGTGATCTGATCTCTATCCGCTGGAGATCAGTTGTAATAGCAGGAGATCTCCAGCTAGCACCTGGAGGTTGGCAACCCTAGTACACAGAGACATTGTATACGGTCCTTCACTTCTAACAGAGACAAAGCTAATAGATTCAGACAAAGCTAACAGACACACACACATACACATTCAAGTCCTGGCCGATGAAGTTTCAATGTACTGCTGGACAGCAAGGCCCGAGGAACCACACTCTCCAAAACGTGCAACCTGGGACTGTACCCTGTTTACGTTCATGAAGCCAGAGATCTTCCCATCCCATTTTTGGTTTCTTGATCATACAGACAGTTTCTAAGATGTTTAATAAAGGTAAAGGTCCCCTGTGCAAGCACCAGGTCATTCTTGACCCATGGGCTGATGTCACATCCCGACGTTTTCTAGATAGACTGTGTTTACGGGGTGGTTTGCCAGTGTCTTCCCCAGTCATCTCCCCTTTACCCCCCAGCTGGGTACTCATTTGACCAACCTCGGAAGGATGGAAGGCTGAGTCAACCTTGAGCCGGCTATCTGAAACCAACTTCCGTCAGGATAGAACTCAGGTCGTGAGCAGAGATTTTGACTGCAGTACTGCAGCTTACCACTCTGTGCCACAGGGCTCTTATAAGATGTCTAATAGATTTGATATTAGACAATAATACCAAATCATTATTTCATTGTTATTGAGAGTACCAAGATTGGGTGGCGGGAGGCGGGGCGGGGGGAAGCGACATGGTATAGCAGAGTCTTATCAGATCTTGGAAGCTAAGCAGGCCGCAGGGTCAGTACTTGGAAGGGAGCCCATCAAGGAAGACTCTGCAGAGGAAGGCAATGGCCAACCACCTCTGCTTCTCACTTGCCTTGAAAGCCTCTTACTGGAGTCTCTATAAATCTGTTGCGATTTGACGGCGCATGAACACATGAAGCTTCCTTATATTGAATCAGACCATCAAGGTTCATCCAAGTCAGTATTGTCTACTCAGACTGGCAGCGGCTCTCCAGGGTCTCAGGCAGAGGTCTTTCCCATCACCTACTTGCCTAGTCCCTTTAACTGGAGATGCCGGGGATTGAACCTGGGACTTTCTGTGTGCCAAGCAGATGCTCAACCACTTAGCCACAGCCCCTCCCTATACATACATGCATGCCCAGATTCTGATGCCTCTGGTTTTTGAGGTCTTCCTACTTGATGAACAAGATCCAAAAACCTTAAACATTACAACCTTACTAAAAATCTGCTTTCAGCTTTTTTCTTAGGTTTGCCAACCTCCAGGTGATAGCTGGATATCTCCTGGGATTACAACTGATCCGCAGGCGACAGAGATCAGTTCCCCTGGAGCAAATGGCCACTTTGGAAGGTGGACTCTATGGCATTATACCTCACTGAAGTTCCTCTCCTCCCCAAACCCCGCTCTCTTCAGGCTCCACCCTCAAAATCTCCAGATATTTCCCAGCCTGGGGCTGGCAATGTTATTTCATCTATTCGTGCTGCAATGCAGGTGTGGTATAGTTTTTAAAAAACAAGGCTCTGTTTCTCTTTTCTTCTGGGCATAATTTACAAAGAAGCTTAAACCCTGGACCTGTTTAATGGACCTAACGGCAGACTTCTGAGGCCAACAGCTAAATCAGCTCCAGAACTATGCATCCGCAGACAAGCTTGATGATTTACAAAATTTAATAAGCTCCTTCCTTATGACTTTCTCCCCAAAGATGCTGTTTCTTTAATAGCTGCCAAGAAGGCTGTCAGAAGCACGCAGACCTATTGGTATAATGAAAATTTAGCTGGGGCGGGGATGGGGGGAGACCAGCATCAATAGTTTGCTAGCAATTGCTAATTCATTAACATCGCCTACATTCTGGAGACTTCTGCCGGCTGGATAGTAGTGCTTTTTCATCCATTCTTATTGATTTTGCAATAAACATATTTTTAAACAAACCGAGGAACGCTTGAGAGATAGGAGCCAAATTCGAGGATTGCCTAGGCACCCACCCTAACCCAGAACTTTGATAAATGTCATCACTTAGTAAATTTAAAATGGATTGCCTGTTCTTCTGCATATGACAGGGAAAACACATGAGTGGAATGACGAAAGGGAATGGCTGGTTGATATTCTGGAAGAATCTAAAGCAGGGGCATCAAACATAAGGGCCACGGGCTGGATCTGCTCCCTTGAGAGCTCTTATCTGGCCCGCAAGCCAGCCATCCCCCCCCCTTTCAATCTGGACTGGTGAGGCATAACCCGGCCGACCAAGTGACATTTATGTTATATCTGGCCCTCACTTTTGAGGATATGTTATATCCGGCCCTCACAATTGAGTTCGACACCCTGTTCTAAGGGGTTAGATGCCCTGACCTGGATGGTCCAGGCTGGCCTGATCTCATCAGATCTTGGAAACTAAGCCAGGATGTCCCTGGTTAGTGCTTGGATGGGAGACCACCAAGGAAGGCCAGGGTCCTTATAAACACAGAGGCAGGCAATGGCAAACCATGAGTCAGCTGCGACTTGATGGCACTCTCCACCACCACCACAAGGGACATGGGCAAGGTTCTTGGAGATGTCATTTTATTTCCAAGTCCAACCAAGTTTTTTTGTTTCATGGTAGACATGAAAATACTATAGCATTTACCATACTGTAGTATTCCCCATTCCCCAAGTTAAAAGAGAAAGTGCCAAAGCAGGACTACAGCTGAACATCAAGAAAACAAAAATAATGACTACAGGAGAATTACACAACTTTAAGGTTGACAATGAGGAAATTGAAATGGTTCAAGACTTTCTATTCCTTGGCTCCACCATCAACCAAAAGGGAGACTGCAGCCAAGAAATTAGAAGGAGATTGAGACTGGGAAGGACAGCCATGAAGGAGCTAGAAAAGATTTTGAAGTGTAAGGATGTGACTCTGGCCACCAAGACTAGATTAATTCATGCCATCGTATTCCCTATTACTATGTATGGGTGTGAAAGCTGGACAGTGAAGAAAGCTGATAGGAAGAAAATAGATTCCTTTGAAATGTGGTGTTGGAGGAGAGTGTTGCGGATTCCGTGGACTGCCAAAAAAACAAATCAGTGGGTTATAGATCAAATCAAGCCTGAACTGACCCTAGAAGCTAAAATGACTAAACTGAGGCTGTCGTATTTTGGTCACGTCATGAGACGACAAGAGTCACTGGAAAAGACTGTCATGATAGGAAAAGTTGAGGGCAGCAGGAAAAGAGGAAGACCCAACAAGAGATGGATTGACTCAATAAAGGAAGCCACAGCCTTCAATTTGCAAGATCTGAGCAAGGCTGTCAAAGATAGGACATTTTGGAGGACTTTCATTCATAGGGTCGCCATGAGTCGGAAGCGACTTGACGGCACTTAACACACACACACAGTATTCCCCATTACTATATATGAGTATGAAAGCTGGACAGTGAAGAAAGCTGACAGGAAGAAAGTTGATTCAGTCAACATGCGATGTTGGAGGAGAGTTTTACGGATACTGTGGACCGCCAAAAAGAAAAACAAGTGGGTTCTAGACCAAATCGAGCCTGGATTCTCCCTAGAAGCTAAAAAGACTGAACTAAGGCTACTGTACTTTGGTCACATTGTGAGAAGACAAAACTCACTGGAAAAGGCAACCATGATAGGAAAAGTGGAAGGCAGCAGGGAAAAAAAGGAAGCCCCAACATGTGATGGATTGACTTAGTCAAGGAAACCACGGCTCTCAGTTTGCAAGACGCTTGACTATGGGACATTTTGGAGGTCATTAATAAGTCACCATAATGGGGTCACCATAAGTCATATGCAACCATAAGTCATAAGCAACTTGGTGACACTTAACACATAACGCACTGATACAGAAGACATTCCACTCTCTTGTATAGCAGTAAGGGCCAAAATGGACGATTAGTGTGAGAGCCAGCATGGTGTAGTGGTTAAGAGTGGTGGTTTAGAGCGGTGGACTCTGATCTGGAGAACCGGGTTTGATTCCCCACTCCTCCACATGAGCAGCAGAGGCTAATCTGGTGAACTGGATTTGTTTCCCCATGCCTACACACGAAGCCAGCTGGGTGACCTTGGACTAGTCACACTCTCTCAGCCCCACCCACCTCACAGGGTGTCTGTTGTGTGGAGGGGAAGGGAAGGTGATTGTAAGCTAGTTTGATTCTGCCTTAAGTGGTAGAGAAAGTTGGCATATAAAAACCAACTTTCTTCTTCTATTGGATAATGAGTGCCTCGAATAAAACAAGTTGATTCTTCCAAATCCTGAAGCCCCACCACTTACTATGAGTTTCTTGTGTTCCTTTACCTCTCCAACCCACTTTGTTTTGGGATTCCCTCCCCCATAGTGTGACTCACTTTGATCCTATTCATTTTGTTGTTTCTCCACTGGTCTTGCTCCTGAATAAAGGCTACTTCTTTTTGTAAAAAAAATGTAGATCCCCGCCTCGTTTTTTCCTAGAGTTGTTCAGTGAAAATTGCTTACATTGTATGTAATGAAAAATTCAAGAATGCGGGCATGCTTTGTTATCACAGTTGCCTACCATGTTTTGTTTCTCTTGCAGGGTGCTTTCCTTGAAGTGTGTGGGCAAAATCCATGGATAATGCATGGGTGTTTTCAGCTCTTACAGACATTACAAATAGAGTAACTGGGTTTGGCTTGCCCTCCTTGTAAATACTCATGTGGGTTTTTGGACCACCATCAGAAGTACATAGCATTGTGGTGTCATGAGAGATTCAGGATGGAGAAAAGGAAATACTTCTTTACACACAGATTGATTAAAATATGGAATGTGCTGCCAGAGGATGTAGAGATGTCTACAGGCATAGAAAGTGTTAAAAGGGGATTAGACACATTCATGGAGTAGAGGTCTATCAGAGGCTGCTAGCCACGGTGACTAAAGGAACCTTTGAATCCCAGTTCCAGGAGGCAACATCAGGGGAAGATCTCAGCCTCTGTGCCCTGTTGTTGGCCTTCCAGAATAAGTGGTTGGCCACTGTCTAAGACAGGATGCTGTACTAGATGGACCACTGGCCTGATCCAGCAGCCCTCTTCTGAGGTTCTTATGAAGGCCTTGGCCTCTAGGCCCGGTTGTTGGCCTTTCAGAGCAACTGATTGGCCACTGTGTGAGACAGGATGCTGGACTAGATGGACCACTGGGAGATCCAGCAGGGCCCTTCTTTTGTTCTTAAAAGAATTATTGTAATTGGCTTATACTTGTGTGGGGTATCTTGTGTGTATGTGCCATCAAGTCACAGCCGACTTATGGCGACCCCGTAGGGCTTTCAAGGCAAGAGACAGTCAGAGGTGGTTATCCATTACCTTCCTCCATGTGGGCTGAGAGAGTTCTGAGAGAGAACTGTGACTGGCCCAAGGTCACCCAGCAGGTTTTATGTGGAGGAGTGGGGAATCTAACCCAGTTCTCCAGGATAGAGTCCACTGCTCTTAACCACTACACCACACTGGTTCCTTGGGGTATCTTAAGGAGTCTGAATTACAGTCTTGTTCTCTTCCTCCCAAACATCTGTCAACAGCCACAAGGAAGAACAGACAGAGTTTTAACTTGATGTGTGAAAAATGATTTCATGACATTGTCACAACATGCATGAATCTTTTTTTGGGGGGTAGTCTGTCACACACGATATTGATTTTTCCCCCCTCAGAGTGTTTGCCAATGTTATTTTTGGGTTCCAAGAAAAGAGTTTTTAGTGTTTTAAGTTTGATAACTTTCCCAGTGAGGAGTACACGGTCTACAGGAGAACCACGGCATGATGTCAAATATTCAGCGACACATGCGCTTCTAGACTTCTTAGCCTTGGAAACAGGATTTGGATAGCAGCCCAGTTGTTAACAGCACCAGTACAAGAAGTAGGACATCAACTGGTTATACAGCATCTGCATCCCTTTCAGCTAGTCTGAGGCATCTAGAGTAAGATGCACTCTCATTTCCCCACCATTTTGAATCCACTCTCCAAACAGTAACCTTTCCCCCTTTTTGAACAAGTATGTGCTCAGATTTCCCAGCACCAAAGCAAACTTCCATATTTGGCAAAAACAAAAAAAAGTTAGGTAAGGTAGGGTAGGAAAAGTTGAGGGCAGCAGGAAAAGAGGAAGACCCAACAAGAGATGGATTGACTTAATAAAGGAAGCCACAGCCCTCAATTTGCAAAATCTGAGCAAGGCTGTCAAAGATAGGACATTTTGGAGGACATTGATTCATAGGATTGCCATGAGTCGGAAGCAACTTGACAGCACGGGGGTCTGGCTCCTCTTCCATCTCCTCCTCAGTGCAGCGAACATGTAGAGGGGGGAGAGGGCGAGAGAGTCGTTGAAGCAAACCCCTCATCTTGTTTCTGCCTTGCCACTGCCGCCGTCTTAATTCACACCAACATCCTTCTGACAGACCAGGGAGGAGAGGGAGGAAAGGGAGCCTGTGGAGAGAGTGGCTGTGCATGTTTTGCTCCACAGAAATATGTACAAGCCAAAATTGATGTCAGGCATGCATGGCACGAAAGCTGGCTTGCTTTTCGCTAGCTGGCTGGCCCTCTGGTAGTTTGTGCCCTGACTGGACAAGCGAGTTATTGTGTGCCTCAATCTCGCCTCCCCATCTTGAAAGCTGGGAACAATTTTATGTGGTTTCCAGACTCCACCTTTTCAGTCTGGTCATCAATCAGAGCAGGCAGATTTTCTTACTATTATTGCATATTACAGTTTGAATATGTTGTTTTGTTTGGCGTTGCTCTTTAAAATTCACTTCAAAGCCAGTGATCCAGAATAAAAAAAATTCAGACTTGTCAAAACTATGTATTTGGAATGCATTTGTGGAATACATTTGTGGGAAGGTGGCCTAGTAACTTTTCAAATAAAATGTATTAGTAAACTGTGAACACAGTAAGCAGTAAAAGCAACGAAAGTGTTAGCACGAGACAACAGGTAGGAGCAGAAACGAAAGAGCAAAGAAACAAATAAGAGCAACTCAGCTTTCACAAATTAAAGTAGAAATAGTAACAACAGCCACCCCAACAACAACAAAAAGCAGTTGATCAAACTAGCTTCCCCAGGCTTGCAACCCTGGTTGGGAACCTCCCGGAGCAATCAGGGGGTGGAGACTTTTAAAAATACCGTGATGTCACATGTGGTTGTGAACCCGGAATTGATGTCACAGCACCAGCGCCACTCTAGGAATTGCCTCTATGGCTTTTACCACACAGATTTAGGAAATTCCTAGAACATCACCCTATGAGTCCCCGGGTATATAGGTATATAAAATAGGTATACAAATCACTAGAAAAGACAGTCATGCTAGGAAAAGTTGAGGGCAGCAGGAAAAGAGGAAGACCCAACAAGAGATGGATGGACTCAATCAAGGAAGCCACAGCCCTCAATTTGCAAGATCTGAGCAAGGCTGTTAAAGATAGGACATTTTGGAGGACATTGATTCATAGGGTCGCCATGAGTCGGAAGTGACTTGATGGCACTTAACACACATACAAACCAAACATTTACTGACAATAAATCATAAAGAAATTTATTTTAAAACAATTCTTTGGTATGCATATAATTTTTCCTTTTACTGTTGCCACATTTTTCGTGACCCCCACATTCAGTTACGCGACCCCATATGGGGTCGTGACCCACAGTTTAAAGCTTCTTAAACCCACAGTTTAAGAAGCTTTGCTCTAAGTGACAGCTCTTCAAATGCATAAACAGAGCAATCCTGTCCCCCCTCAACCTCCTCTTCTCCAGACTGAACTTTCCCAAGTCCCTCAGCCTTTCCTCGTAGGGCTTGGTCTCCAGGCCCCTGATCATCCTCATCGCGCTCCTCTGCACCCGCTCCTTTCTGTCCACCTCCTTTTTGAAGTGGGGCCTCCAGAACTCCATATATTAAAAAATAGGTGTCACTGACAGATGAATTCATGTAAAGATCCTCCGAGTGTTAGAAAATAAAGTGAAGCTGCACAGTCTCACTGCATTTATCTCTTTGATCCCGGCATTTGTGGCCAGAGGAGGCCTCCACCAATACTTAGACTGTAACACCAGCCATCAGAGGAATTATTATTGACTTTGGCATTATTGGGAAGCTTGGGAGGGTGATATTATTACGGGTTTTTTTCTTTTCTCGCATGGCCAACATTTCTGTATAAGCATCACAGGCTTTAGACGTCTTAAAGAAAGAACTGCTGATCATCCGCAGAGTGTATCAAATGGTTTCACAAAGTTACGTAATTTTTTTTCTCCCGGAAAATGGCTTAATTAGAGAAGATTTAACTTTTTAATCAGTAAATGGTAGTTCAGCGTCTGAACGCATAACCAATGGAGGAATAATGTCCCTCAATTATGGAGGAAATAGGTGAAGTCATCGATTCAGCTCGTATTTCCAGCTCTCCCAAAGCAAAATTAGTTGTGCCCTATGAATAGTGCAAGATTTTCTTCAAGTCTGATAATAATTTGGTTATATTCCAGAACCAGTTCCTTCCAAGATGGTGGTAATGCCAAATGAACTTTTTGGGTAAAGGATACAGTTGTCCACAAATGTAGACCCTTGTATGTCAGGTGCCCCACAACTGGTTATTAGGAAATATTTTAAAATGTTTTTCAAACATGCTGTTCGTTTCCAGCTTAATTTTGGCTATATCCAATAGCTAGGGTTGCCAGGTCCCTCTTCACCACTGGCAGGAGGTTTTTGGCACAGAGCCTGAGGAGGTCGGGGTTTGGAGAGGGGAGGGACTTCAATGCCATAGAGTCCAATTGCCAGAGTGGCCATTTTCTCCAGGTGAATGGATTTCTATCGGCTGGAGATCAGTTGTAATAGCAGGAGATCTCCAGCCACCAGCTGGAGGCTTAGTTTAGACAATCTCAACAAACACAATACCTATGCTGATTATAACGTAGTTGTGAAAAAAGCAGCACGAGGGCTCACAATAATTTTATGATTCAAGAATTCTATATTGAACTCAATAATAAACTCAAGGACATTACTTCATGTGATAATACAATTCAATTGTTCATTTTTCCAGAAAAAATGGAAAAATGAACAATTGAATTGTATTATCGCATGAAGTAATGTCCTTGAGTTTATTATTGAGTTCAATATAGAATTCTTGAATCATAAAATTACTGTGAGCCCTCGTGCTGCTTTTTTCACAACCAGCTGGAGGCTGGCAACCCTAGTAGTTGAGCACCCTATAAGCACACTGCCCAGACTTCAACCCTACCAATTTCAGGCCTCTGAACATTGATGTAAACATGGCTGGCAGGACCCTGGAGTTTGACTTTCACTTTCTGGTGGCTTTGTAGGCATTAGGCCAATACGACAACAACAACCCCCCCCCCCCATTTTTTTGTCCAAATATCTAGTTCTGGATTGGACTGAAATAAAGACCCATCTGGTAGACTTGCCAGCCCTGTGCTGGCAAATGCCAAAAGATTTTTAGGGTGGTGCCTGAGGAGGGTAGATGTCATGTCACATCCTCCATGACACTCTAGGAATCTCCCCAACCTTTATGGTAAAGACCATAGAGATTTGGGAAATTCCTAGTGAACCACTATCAATTCTATTCCTCCCCATTTTTTTCTCCCGCTCCTCAAATCATTGAGGGCTGGGGATTGTGGGGAGGATGCGATTCCCCACTGTTAGCAGGCAAATGGCAAGTCTACCACTTGGGGAACATAAGAAAGGCCATGCTGGATCAGACCAAGGCCCATCAAGTCCAGCAGTCTGTTCATACAGTGGCCAACCAGGGGCCTCTAGGAAGCCCACAAACAAGATGGCTGCAGCAGTATTGTCCTGCCTGTGTTCCACAGCACCTAAGATAATAGGCATGCTCCTCTGATCCTGGAGAGAACAGGTATGCATCATGACTAGTATCCATTTTGACGACTACTAGTAGTAGTAGAAGAAGAAGCTGGCAGGTTATTTTCTACTTAGAGGCAGGATACAGGCAACAGGGTTGCTTGTGGAGAGCAGGTTTTGCCAGTCTTTCAGAAATGGAGAGGGACCAAAGGAATGAATGTGTTGCTGTGCTTCTCTTTCTTCCCCTTCCATGATCATTTGTCTCCGGTCAGAGTGGCAGAGAAAATGCGGGGCGTTGCCTAACATCCAAACCTGGCGGAAACCCGAGGCCCAGCTCTGAAATGTCCTGAATTGTTCATCAGATGCTGCAGAAAGCTGCTAAGTGTGTTACAACAGAAGCTCCTGTTAACCTTGCGAATGGTTCCAGGCTTTCTGCCATCTCTCTTTACCCCCTTTACGCGAAGTTGTAACCCCCCCCCCTGTCCAAATCTCACATCTTCTGAGTGCCTGTTCCTGTTCCTCGCCAGCACTGTTCCAAGCGCTCATCTTTATATCCAGATTTTGTTGGAAATTAAGCCACCGGTAGCGGTGCCAGCTGGCGGTGGAGTTGCCCATCCTAGCTGTTATTTTGGTTAATTAGCCAGTTGAGTTGATGGCAAGGGTCTCTGATGGGCCGTTGCGCTGACTGGCATTTGCGTGTCGCTCCTTGCGGTGCCATAAGGGGAAGGGTTTCCTGCAGAAAGGAGTGCCAGCCGTCTCCAGCCCTGGCATCCAGAGGAGGCGTTTTTCCTTCCTGTCTTCAGAGTTGCCCGCTTGCCTCTTCCCCTTCTTCTTGAGCTCTCCTGTGGCGACATTTGGCGGTTTGGGTGGATTTTCTTTCTTCTTTGTGCTTCCTCTCCTCAAGAAACAGCTGTGGACCCGATGCCAGCAAACAGAAGGAACCGACGGCTGGCGCTAGGGTGGTGGTGCCAGTCCATACTGCCACAGCTTGGATCTGCAGGCTGTTTTCAGCAGCCCTTGAAATGAGTTTGGGGTGGGGGAGGGGGAAGAGAATAGACCAAAATGATTTTCAAGCATATCCAGAGAATGTCAACTCCCCAATTATCCTAGAAATGGCACCTTCAAATGTGCTGGTTTTTAACTCTCCTTGAAGGGCTAAATGCACGTGACCCACTAATGCTTCTAATAGTGTCCTGATACCTTCTTAAAAATGTGAGATAGCTTTGGGAGGAAGAAATTTAGAGCAGAGAAATGGAGGGGAGGTTAACTCCCTGCGGGTTTTTTCGTGCTCCGAATCGTACCCCCCATTAGCTTTTCTCCACACAGTGTTTCAAAAGCATGTTTGTTCTTGCAGACCTGCGTTGCTTAAGGTATTTGGAGCTGAGACATACTCTTCCCCCCCCTGACATTTCTCCACTCTAAAGAGAGCCAGCTTGGTTTAGTGGTTAAGAGCGGTGGACTCTGATCTGGAGAACCGGGTTGGTTTCCCCACTCCTACACATGAAGCCAGCTGGGTGACCTTGGGCTAGTCACAGTTCTCTTAGAGCTCTCTCAGCCCCACCTACCTCACAGGGTGTCTGTTGTGGAAGGGGAAGGGGAAGTGACTGCAAGCCAGTATGATTCTTCCTTAAGTGGTACAGAAAGTCGGCATATAAAAACCAACTCTTCTTCTTCTTCTTCTTCTTCTTCTTCTTCTTCTTCTTCTTCTTCTTCTTCTTCTTCTTCTTCTTCTTCTTCTTCTTCTTCTTCTTCTGAGATTTGTGTAGTTTGAACTTTCAAATGCAACAGAGAAGTGACACCCACTTTGTGCTTATGCATTCTGTTCTGCGGTTGGTCCACGCATACTAAAGAGAGCGCATTTGGAAATCAGAAGTCACTTAAAATGCCTTTTGACGGGAATATTTCTGAATTTCCTTCGAGTGTCGGTAATGACATCAAATAATAGGTGCTATTACTGGAGCATGAAATGATTAGTTAAAGTTCACAGTGCTTGGTTCGATCATTGAGATCCATATTAGGAAGAAAAATGAAATTGTGAATGATTGGTATGTGTGTGCACCCTTTCAAAAAACAATTAACTTCTCAAGAATTTTGGAGTGGTGTTCTTCTCCCCTGTCACCCCCAACCCAGCTAGAAGGGGAGGAGCAGTGACTCGGTGTTAGAGTATCTGTTTGGCATGTAGAAGGTCCCGGGTTCAATCCCTGGCATCTCCAGTTAGAATCACAGAATCATAAAGTTGGAAGGGACCACCAGGGTCATCTAGTCCAACCTCCTGCACAATGCAGAAAATTCATAAAAGACCATGTAGTATGTGATATGAAAGATCTCTACCTTAGAAGAAGAGTTGGTTTTTATATGCCGACTTTCTCCACTTAAGGAAGAATCAAACCAGCTTACAATCACCTTTCCTTCCCCTCCCCACAACAGACACCCTGTGAGGTAGATGGGGCTGGAAGAGCTCTAAGAGAGCTGTGACTAGCCCAAGGTCACCAGCTGGCCTCATGCGTACAAGTGGGGAAACCAACCTGGTTCACCAGATTAGCATCCCCCTCTCATGTGGAGGAGTGGGGAATCAAACCTGGTTCTCCAGATCAGAGTCCTCCTCCTCCTCCTCTTCCTCTTCCTCCTCTTCCTCTTCCTCCTCCTCCTCCTTCTCCTCTTCTAGCTTCCCATTTACTCATTTAAAACTGTATAAGCTTGCCTTGGTCCCAGCAACTTGGATCCTAAAGCAGGTGGCAACACATGTTAAACCAACATGTTAAACCAAATGGATTCAGGAGTTCTGTGTAGGGGTCATCTTTTCCTGGAAAGAGGGCACTGGGCATCCATAAATGATTCTTACTATATATATATTTATATTGGACAGGAAATGTCACAGGATTTCGTATTTTTAAAAGGATTTTATAGTCCTTGGCGAAGCTGCTGGATCCAGTCAAGGTTGATCTTGATTTTACATTGGCAATTAGTGGCTCGTCGCCATAGCAACCACACTTCACACGGTTCTTGAAATTAAGCGGCTGAACGTGATCGGCCCGTCTTTGTAGCCTCCGCAGCGAAAGGCGTGCTCGGTGTGCGGGACAAATTTTGATTGCCGATCCCATAAAATATCTATAAACATGCACAATAACAGACGAGCTCCATCAATTAAAGCCGAGCATTCAATAATTCATTCTTTAATTAATGCGCCTGGCTCTAACCTTTCAAGAGTTAAAGGAGGCACAAGAGCTTATCGTTTTTAAAGAGTACTTAAAAAAATTAACAAATTATGAGAGGAATAAAGGGAAGGGAAGTCTTCAGATACCTTGTCTCTATTGAATGAACAAAGGAAAAGCTGCATTAAAAGTAAAATTTCTGTATTACTTGTCTCCTCCTCCAGCCCCAGGAGACCTGGGTGTTTGCAGGGAAGAAAATGTGACATTCATCTCTGCCAATGAACAGATGATGTGAGTCATAGTACAAATATCTACGAGGGAGGTACGAACCATGTGTGAATTTTACAAATGTTCACAAATATGAAAGCTGGATATTAGAAACTGTGCCTTTGAAGGACATTGGTTTGTGAAAAACGGGATGGCTACTAAAAAAAACCCGGGACGCTGGAAAGCCACTGTGGGGTAGTAGTTAAGAGCGATGGTTGGGAGCAGAGTCTGATCTGGAGAACCAGGTTTGATTCCCCACTCCTCCACCTGAGCGGTGCAGGCTAATCTCGTGAACCGGGTTGGTTTCCCCACTCCTACACATAAAACCAGCTGGATAACCTTGGGCTAGTCACAGTTCTCTTAGAGCTCCCTCAGCCCCACCTACCTCACAGGGTGTCTGTTGTGGGGAGGGGAAAGTGATTGTAAACTGGTTTGATTCTTCCTTAAGTGGTAGAGAAAGTCGGCATATAAAAAACCAACTTTTTGTTCTTCTTCTGTTTGAACACGGAAAGGAGAAGCGATGGGAAATCTTCTAATCTATGAAGAGGCCATATTTATTTGTTCATTTATTGACAAAATTTGTATCCCACCTTTCTGCCCTTTCAAGGGCTGCCACGATGGCCAACAATTTAAAACCAGTGTGGTGTAGTGGTTAAGAGTGGTGGACTCTAATCTGGTGATCTGGGTTGGTTTTCCCACTCCTACACACGAAGCCAGCTGGGTGACATTGGGCTAGTCACAGATCTCTCCAAACTCCCTCAGCCCACCTACCTCACAAGGTGTCTGTTGTGTGGAGAGGAAGGGAAGGTTTGAGTCTCCTTAAAAAGGCAGAGAAAATCAGGATATAAAAACCAACTCTTCCACTTCTTCTACACGATAAAATTGCATTATAAAACTTTTACAATCAACCCTGTTCCCAAACATATATCATTAAAATAATTTTTAAAAGAGTGCAAAAACACAGTTACAATACATACAAAACAGTTTAAATACATACAAAACTTACAAACATTGACTAGGAAGGAGGGATCATTGAGGGAATGCCAAATGAAACAAAATAAGTCTTCAGCTGCTGGCGGAAGATGGCAACAGAAGGGGACAGATGAATCTCCGTGGGGAGAGAGTTTAAGAAGAAGAAAAAGAGTTGGTTTTTATATGCCAACTTTCTCTACCACTTAAGGGAGACTCAAACCGGCTTACAATCACCTTCCCTTCCTCTCCCCACAAAAGAAACCCTGTGAAGTAAGTGGGGCTGAGAGAGTGTGACTAGCCCAAGATCACTCAGCTGGCTTCGTGTGTAGGAGTGGAGAAACCAATCCAGTTCACCAGATTAGCCTCCAGCACTCATGTGGAGGAGTGGGGAATGAAACTCGGTTCTCCAGATCAGAGTCCACCGCTCCAAACCACCGCTCTTAACCACTACACCACACTGGTTCCAGAGTTTTGGTGCCATGACAGATAAGGCCCTCTCCTGGGTTGCCACCTGTCTATTCTCAGAAGCAGGGCCTATAAAGTTGACTGTAGTGATCGGTAAGGTTGCCAACCGCTAGGTACTATCTGGAGATCTCCTGCTATTACAACTGATCTCCAGCCGATAGAGATCAGTTCCCCTGGAGAAAAGGGCCGCTTTGGCAATTTGGACTCTATGGCATTGAAGTCCTTCCCCTCCCCAAACCCCCTCCCCTCCTCAGGCTCTGCCCCCAAAACCTCCTGCCAGTGGTGAAGAGGGACCTGGCAGCCCTAGTGATCAGGCAGGTTCGTAAGGTGTTGGGGATAGGCGGTCCTTCAGGTATGTCAGTCTCATACTATATAGAGCTTTAAAGGTCAAAACCAGCTCCCTGACTTGTGCTTGGAAACAAATTTTCTAACGGTTAGGGCGGTTCCTCAGTGGAACAGGCTTCCTCGGGAGGTGGTGGGCTCTCCTTCCCTGGAGGTTTTTAAGCAAAGGCTACATGGCCATCTGTCAGCAATGCTGATTCTATGACCTTAGGCAGATCATGAGAGGGAGAGCACCTTGGCCATCTTCTGGGCATGGAGTTGGGGTCACTGGGGGTGTGGTGGGGGGAGGTAGTTGTGTATTTCCTGCACTGTTCAGGGGGTTGGACTAGATGACCCTGGTGGTCCCTTCCAACTCTATGATTCTGTGATTCTAAATTGGAAGTCAGTGTAGATGGGCCAAGACTACACTGCTCTAACAAATTAATCCGTTTGGTTTTTAGTGAATTAGTATCTCCCTTTTCTGTTCCTAAGAGAACCCGAGGCCACTTGCAACCACAGGATGACAATAAGACACATCCGCAGCATGAAAATCAATAATACAAACAGTATCTGTCTTTTTCAAGTTTATAGCCTGCCCTCATCCCCAGCAAGCCAGGCTCAGGGCGGGTAACAACAATTAAAAACATAAATATATCCAATATATAAAATCATGACATCATTAAAATCCATAATCTTAATAAATAATTTATACTCAGATGGCCATAAGTATACCTAGGTGCAACAGCGTAATAAATATCAGCAGATTTCAAGAGTGGGGTCGGGATGGGGAGGCCAGTAAAGATGGATATGTTAAAACTTATGTTTTTAATCAAACAAATAAAGGGTTCCCATCTCCAATGCAGTGATGGAGTTCATTGTGTGCTCTTGGTCAAGTCACTGTCAGCCTACTTTATTCCAACTGGTCCATTCTGAGATTAAAATCCAGCATGCAGCTCCTTGGACGAAGGGTAGGATATAAATATAAGAAATAAATTACATGAAAACCAGCTCTCTCATTTTTTTGCTTCTAACTTAGGCAGTTTAAACTGAAACAAAGGCTTTAACATCTTTGCTTCTCTTCGACGCTCACGTTACTCCGCTGAAATTGAAGCAAATTTATGGAAATCGCCTCCATTCAAACTAATTGAATTGGCTGTCTAAGTGGATGGAGTTCTCACGCGCACGGACCGAATCTACGTGCCGAAGGTTGAGACACGACGCCTCATGATAAATGCCTCAGTGCATATGGATTTTTTTGGGGGAGAAATCTCTTTCCAGTGGTTACACTTGATACTGTTTCAAATACCTGACCCTCAATACCAATTGCACTGTAATAATGTCTAGTTAGTAATGTCCTTGCCATGGGATTTTCTCTTGACTCCTTGCTGCACCATGAGGGGCTGTGGCTCAGTAGTAGAACATCTGCTTGGCATGCAGAAGGTCCTTGGTTCAATCCCCCGCATCTCCAGTTAAAGGTACTAGGCAAGGAGGTGATGTGAAAGACCTCAGCCTGAGACCCCGGAGAGCTGCTGCCGATCTGAGTAGACACTATTGACTTTGATGGACCAAAGGTCTCATTCAGTATAAGGCAACTTCATGTATTCATGTGTGTTCAATATGTTTTGGGGAGGGGCCTTGGCTCAGTGGTAGGGCATCTGCTGGGCATGCAGAAGGTCCCTGGTTCAATCCCTGGCATCTCCAGTTAAAGGGGCTAGGCAAGTAGGTGATGTGAAAGACCTTCGCCTGAGACCCTGGAGAGCCGCTGCTGGTCTGAGTAGACAATACTGACTTTGATGGACCCAGGGGGGTCTGATTCATTGGAAGGCAGCTTCATGTGTCCATGTGTTCCTAATGGCCCAGAACACAGAGAGCCTTTTAAAATTGCAAGTCAAGTGTTAACGGTCACATGGCCATAGGAGCGCCACAGGACAATATAATTTTATTTGCACAATCCAGAGTGACGGAGTTTATTGAATGCACTTAGTGGCTTTCTGTGTATTAACACCTCTTATTCATTGTGCTATCTAATTTTCCAGTAATTGTTTTCATGAACTTATCAAATTTTATCTCAGAGTTCATTAAAAACATGCTGGGCGAAGAGGATCAATTTACTAATTCAAGTTTATAAAGGCGTTTGTCCTTGAATTTATGTCACGGCTACTGCTACATGTACTTCAGAGGAGAATGAACACTGACACACAAGAGTTCTGATCTCTCCTAACAACTAAATTTCAAAAGAAAAAAAATCAAACCCCCCCCTCCCCAAAATGATAGGCTTGTTGAAATCCAAGGGATGGAGAAAGAGTTTCAGATCATGCTGTTTGCTGTTCCAAATATTAAGCGATAGAATGTGCTTTGTGATATATTATATTTCTTTGAACTCCACTTTTCTCTCCTCAGTGGGGACCCAAAGAAGCTTACATCATTCTCCCCTCTGCCATTTTATCTTCATGACAACAACCCTGTGAGGTAGGCTCGGCTGAGAGAGAATGGCTGGCCTAAGATCACCCAGTGAGCTTCCTCGGTAGACTGGGAATTTGAACCTGGACAATCCAGATCTCATTCTGGCCATTTATGCAGGGCTGTTGCCCTCACGGCCACCCCACCGACTGCCCCAGCGCTTCGTTTTGATTATGCACGCCTTTCTTGATGATCTGAGGTCGCCATTCTTGCAAGTCCTATCTTCTGCTGCCAACATGAACAGCTCCCTGCCCTCCTCTAAGTGACAGACCTTCAAACACTTCAAGAGAGCAATCGTCCCTCCTCAACCTCCTCTTCTCCAGACTAAACATTCCCAAGTCCTTAGCCTTTCCTCGTAGGGCTTGGTCTCCAGGCCCCTGATCATCCTCATTGCTCTCCTCTGCACCTGCTTGATTTTGTCCACATCCTTTTTGAAGTGAGGCCTCCAGAACTGCAGACAATACTCCAGGTGCAGCTTGACCAATGCAGCGGACAGCGGAACGACGACATGTTGCGATTTGGATGTTATGCCTCTGTTGATTCATCCCAAGATGACATTAGCTTTATTTTGTTGCTGCATCACACTGGCTGCTCATATTTAACTTATGGTCCACCCATACACCAGGATGCTATCTGTTATATACGCGTGGGTGATGCACGAGACCGGAGATGGAGTTCGAACACAACTGCTTTATTACAACATAGAAGTGATCTCAACTATAACTCTGTGGAACTCTAGTGGAACTCTCTGGAACTCTCTCTAAGGGTATAACGCCCTGGTTTATATGCACAACCCAACCACCTGGAGCCATGCCCCCCAAGTCCGCAACTGGCCGGTAGTAGTCCATTGTTCAATGGGAGCTCAGGAGAGAACCAGGTCCATGATTGGGCAGCTTAAGACCATTGTCCAATAGGAGCACACAGGCGAGGAGCCTGGAGCAGACCTCAAGCTCAACAGGAGCCTCACACACATAACACTATCAGTGTTCTGCCTCGATATCAGGTAGCTTTGTGCATTCATAAGTTGTGGATATTGTGGTGTTTCGACCTTAAGTGAAGTAATTGCATCTCCTGTAATGAAGTGTATTTTGTGTCATCTGAAGTTGCTCTGCAGGCTGAGGATTTTGCGAAACTTTTTTTTGGGCTGTGTTCATGGCCAGATTTTCTCTATGCAGAAAGTGTGGTTGGTTTCCATTGTATTCCCCCCTGCAATCTTGCAGGCTGCTCTTGCCTGTAAAAACAGACACATCCGTTACCACTGCCCCAAATGCACACCAGACTCGATGGGAGCCATAAAACATCTGTGGATAACCTAAAAGCTTTTCTATGCCTAAAAATGTCATGACATTAACATTCAATACCTTGGGACCTTCCCGGGAAGGAAAGGTGGGAAATCACTCCTTTTCATGTAGTATAAAACTGTCTATTTCTAGCCATTGAGAGTTTCAAGATAATGGACTTTAAACCTTGTGACATATTTATGTATAGAAAAGGTGTCATTGACGCCAGCTTGAATACTGGTACTCCTATATATCAGAGAGGTTTAATTGCAGGGGGAGATGCCTCATTTATCGGCATGGAGGGCAGGCCTTTAACACTTAAAAATGGAGGCGGGCATGACATTTGAGCAGTTGGGCTTCATGCTGAGCAGTTGCTCTGTGGGCTGAGGAAAAGCAGGGTTTTTCCCCCTCCTTAATCAAAGGTTTGTTTAATCCTTGATTTAAATACCAGCCTGTGGGGTCACCGGCTCAGACATTACAGTGACTTACCAAGATCATGTGACTTCCTGCCAGCTAATTAACCCATAGACTTTTTTTCGGACTCTCCATCAGGCCTGTTTCTTTCTCTGTCATCCCTCCTCCATACCTTGGAACGAAGGTTACCATCTTCCAGGTGGCACCTGGAGATCTCATAAGAACATAAGAAAGCCCATGCTGGATCAGACCAAGGCCCATCAAGTCCAGCAGTCTGTTCACACAGTGGCAAACCAGGTGCCTCTAGTAGCCGTGGATAGCTCCATCCTCCATAAGAACATAAGAAAGGTCATGGTGGATCAGACCAAAGCCCATCATGTCCAACAGTCTGTCCACACAGTGGCCAACAGGAAGCCCCCAAACCAGACGACTGCAGCAGCATTGTGCTGCCAAAGCACCTAATATAATAGGCATGCCCCTCTGATCCTGGAGAGAATAGGTATGCCTCATGACTAGTATCCATTTTTACTGGTACAGTTGATCTCCAGACAACCAGGATCCATTCCCCTGGAGAAAATGGCTGCTTTGAAAGGTGGTCTCTATGGCATTATTCCCTATTGAGGTCCTTCCCCTCCCCAAACTCTCCCCTCCTCAGGCTCTACCTCCCAAATCCAGGTATTTCCCAACCCAGAGCTGTCAACCTTATTTGAAATCCTGTATATGGAATGGGTTTATGGGACAGTGTTTAATTCATATGATCTTTAGGGTTGCTAACCTCCAGGTACTAGCTGGAGATCTCCTGCCAGTACAACTGATCTCTAGCCGATAGAGATCAGTTCCCCTGGAGAAAATGGCAACTTCAGCAATTGGAGTCTATGGCATTGAAGTCCCTCCCCATTTTCTCCAGGAGAGCTGATCTCTATCAGCTGGAGATCAGTTGTAATAGCAGGCGATCTCTAGCTAGTTCTTGGAGGTTGGCAACCCTAACTAAATAGTGTGGTCCTCAGCAGAATTGCACCCTTCTTCTAATTGTAATCATCCACTCTGGTTAAGTCGGGTTTTAATAGTTGTGCTTCTGTTCTGAGCATCAATTATGGCGCAGTATTTTATCGGGCAAGCAGTTTTCTTTCTTTTGCTTTGCATTTTATTGTCTTGTTGTTATCCTTCCTGGGTTCCCATGCTAAGGAGACAGGTGGGCCTATAAATAACGTTAATAAATAAAGTAAATTGTGTTGCTGTGAGCCACTTAACTCTTCCCCCTACATCATTTTTGGGCTGTATTTTATTGTCGAGATGTGCCAGCAGTCCTAAACCTGACCCGAAACAGCTCCCCCCCTTTTTTGCAAGCGTTCCTTGTCAACCCTTAAACGTTCAGCCATCGGCAAATTTTCCAAATGCTCACAAAAGCACACTGTGTTGTATCATAAAAACAAACAACACCACAGAAACCCCTTCAAACCAAGTTCACTGCGTCCCCCAGAGGAGGCTGTTTTGGCACCCAGACAGATAATTTTGACAGGGTTTTCTCTTATTCTTGTTTTCTCTGACGCAGAAGAACGCAGCTGCTCTCTTTTGCAACACAGAAACCCACAAAAATAGAAACCCTTTCAAAAGCCGCCCTTTGCAGTCTGAGAAGCACAGTTAAAAACACACACAGAAAACAATTCCTCAAACACTGAGCTAGTTTGGCAGGGGTTTCTTACTGTCATTCTGTTTCTGTTTTTGTTTCTGACTTGCAACACAAGTGTGCTTTAACCAGGATCCCTAAATACTGGGGTTGCAGAAGTTCACACACATGGGATTTTAACATATCCCCCCCCCCCATGTGATTTATAGAGATGGACGTAAAGTCATTGCTTTCTTGCTAAAGTGCGGTGGGTGTGTTATTAATTGTGTTTATGTTCCTCGCGGTTGCCACCCTCCAGGTACTAGCTGGAGGATGGCAAACTGGCATGGACGCGGCGTTGGGGCACTTATGCCAGTCCCTCTGGACTGCGGCAGTATCCTGGGAGGCGTTCCCAGGGCGTTCTGGGGGGTGGAGCTCTGGGAACGCCCCCTAATGAAATGTCGTTGCTGAGCCATCTTTTTGGGTGGCACTGCATCTAGGGTTGCCAGGTCCCTCTTTGCTACTGGCAGGAGGTTTTTGGGTGGAGCTTCCATTTTCTCCAGGAGAACCGATCTCTGTGCTCTGGAGACGAGCTGTAATTCCTGGGGATCCCCAGGCCCCACCTGGAGGTTGACATCCCCATATAAGTTGTTTCATACCGTTTTATGATCATACCATCGAGGTAGCTTGAAGGGATGAATTGTGTAAATATTTATTGATGCGGTCCGTACTGGTCTGGAGTTGTATGAGCAAAAAACCCATTTTTTTTAATGAATGTTTTTGAACAGGGCCTTAAAGTGGTAATTAATTGCAAGTTGGGCAATGAATTTAAAAATCCCTTGCCCATTTCAGGTTTGGCGTGGAAACAAATGAGTTGGCATACAAACCGAATGCTACAGTCAGGCAGGTTTTCCTTTTAGTGCTTTGGCTGAAGGTAGGCTGAACCTATTCCAGTTACTTCCAGTCCTGGTGGACTGGAACAGAAGCGATTATCCACCACCCAAAAGAACGTTTTTGTTTTAAACGTTTCACATCTTATAGATCTAATTCTAAACCTGGTCTCACAGCGTGAATCCAGAATCCATACAATGGGGGCAGAGACAGGTAGAGGAGATGTTTCTGTAAATGTGTGTGTCTGTGTGGGGACTAGGGCTGTCAAAAAAAAAATTCGGTACAGTTCGGATTCGGCCGAATTTGGCCCTGGTGGGTTCGGTACGTGCCGAAGTCCGAACTCCCCCACTTCGGATCCGTTCAATTCGGCGGGAATTCAAAGTTCGGAAACAAATTCGGCCGAATAAAGCCATTAAAAACACAACCGCGCCTTTCCGCGGCTCTGGGGGGGGGGCATTTTTGGGCTTAGAGGTCCCAAACTTTTGGCAGAGCTTCAAAGGACGTTTATTGAAAGACTCCCCAAGTTTTGTAAAGATTGGGTCGGGGGGGCTGAGATATGGGCCCTGAAAGGGGTCCCCCCACCCTTAATGTTGTGCATCTCTCAGCAGAGCTTGCCGCTCACGCACAAAGCTCCCAGCCTGACAACAGCGGAGAAATTAGCAAAACAACTGCAAACACAACCTTGTTAAACAACACCTTTGCAACACACAACTGAACCCCCCCCTCAAACCAGGGAGGGAGAGACTCGAGGGGGAACACACACCCCAGGCAGAACCGACGAAAGCCCCCTTTGGCTTCCCCCCCACCCACAGAAACTGCTCCCTCCCCACACACACACAGACTCTGCTTTCCCCCACACACACACACATACACAGGAGAAAAATTATAGATTAAAGCCCCCAAAGGGGTCTTACTGTGGCTGTCTTCTGTTCCAGCAGGACGGGCTGTAATCCAAGATGATTCCAATTAGGCACGGAACGTTTTGCTCTGGAGAGATGCACACAGGATCGGATCGGCTGCCCCATTCATCCCAATAGGGGAAAGGGGAAAGGGGAAAGCCCATATCTCGGGACCCCCTGACCCAATGTTCACAAAACTTGGGGGGTTCCTTAAGAAGCTTAATCTAAAGTTCCAGTGAAAGTTTTGTGTCTGCACCCCCAAAAATGCGCCCCCTGCAGCCATGGAAAGAGAAAAGGGGGGAGGCGATATTTCTGCCCCCACTGAACCCATCTTTACAAAACTTGGGTAGTATCTTAAGAATAATTCACTGAAGCTATGCTAAAAGTTTGGGGGCTATATCCCCCAAAAAGCGCCCCCTGCAGCCACATAAATGGAAAAGGGGGGAGGGAAAAGGGGGAGAGCCCATATCTCAAGACCCCCTGACCCAATGTTTACAAAACTTGGGGGGTATATTAAGAACACTGGTCTGAAACTCCGCTCAAAGTTTGGGATTTGTACCCCCAAAAATGCGCCCCCTGCAGCCATGGAAAGAAAAAGGGGGGGAGCCCATATCTCGGGACCCCCTGACCCAATGTTTACAAAACTTGGGGGGTACCTTCAGAAGCTTCATCTGAAGTTCCAGTGAAAGTTTTGTGTGTGCACCCCAAAAAATGCGCCCCCTGCAGCCACAGAAAGGAGCGAATGTGCACAAGCACCCCCCACACACACACGAGGATTTCGCGCTCTCTCTCTCTCTCCCTGGCCGGGCCGCACATCAGCTGATTCCTCCAGTACTCAATCCTGACTGATTGGCCAGAAGAAGACCCAGCTTGCCCACCGATTGGCCGGGGGAGGAGAATGCTGCTTACTGACGGCCGAATTGGCCGAATTTATTCGCGAACTCCCGAACTCGCTGAATTCGCCCCCCCCCCCGGTTGCCCGCCAGTTTTGAGTTCGGATCCGTCCGAACAGAAAAGCAACGAATCAGGGGAAATTCGGTTGATTTTCAGTTCGGACCGAACCGAATTGACAGCCCTAGTGGGGACACCAGATTTGCAGGAAAATTCCCCAAAACTAAACTAACTAAATAAATGAAGGATTAAAATTGCTTCCCAAAAGGGAGCAATGCCAACTACGGTTTCCAGGTCCCTCTTCGACACTGATGGGAGGCTTTTGGGGTGGAGCCTGAGGAGGGTGGGGTTTGAGGAGGGGAGGGACTTCAATGCCATAGAGTCCAATTGCCAAAGCGGCCATTTTCTCCAGGTGAACTGATCTCTATTGGCAGGAGATCAGTTGTAATAGCAGGAGATCTCCAGCTAGTACCTGGAGGTGAGCAACCCTAATGCCAACCAAGGTCTTGCAGGATCATGGTTGGTGTTGTCAGGTTGCCTAGCACGAAGGCATTGTGGAAAAAAGAAAAGAAGAAAAATGCAGATGGGAGGTTTGAGGGATAGACCATAGTGATGAGAGGGGTCTTGAAAGAAATAATGGGGGAGAAAATGGCCGCTTTGGCAATTGGACTCTATGGCATTGAAGTCCCTCCCCTCCCCCAACCCCACCCTCCTCAGGCTCTGCCTCAAAAATATCCAGGTATTTCCCATCATGGAGCTGGCAACCCTAAGTCCATAGAAGAATGGAGAGAGAGAGAGAGAGAGAGTCCAAATCTCAAAGCATTTTTGAGCCAGAGATGGCCCTGGACCAAAAGTGTTTTTCCAAGCAGATAAATGATCACAGTCAATCAATATATAATTTATGAATATCAAGTACCTGTAGCTTGAAATGTGCTGGGCTTACGTTCTGCACAATTTGCTCTGAGAATCCTTTTAGTGGGGTATAATGCTATAGCGTCCACCTATAGGGGAGGGGCCGTGGCTCAGTGGTAGAGCCTCTGCTTGGCATGCAGAAGGTCCCAGGTTCAATCCCCGGCATCTCCAGTTCAAGGGATGAGGCAAGAAGGGGATGTGAAAGACCTCTCTGCCTGAGACCCTGGAGAGCCGCTGCTGGTCTGAGTAGACGATACTGACTTGGATGAACCTTGATGGTCTGATTCAATATAAGGCAGCTTCCTGTGTTCATGTGTTCACCTCTCAAAGCAGCCATTTTTCATCCTGGGGGACTGTTCCCTGTAGTCGGATCACTTGTAACTCTGGGAAGTCTCCAGGCTCCACCTGGAGGCTGGCAACCCAAGCAGAGAGACGCATTCTGATGGCTACGGGGGGGGGGGGGCGGGGAGATGGCAATCTTCGTGCCCCAGACTGTAATGTACGCTGTCATACCTTTCGAACTCGTTTCCCACAAATGACTCCTGTTACAGATATAACTGGATTGGCGCGGCTTCAGTCCAATTGTCTTCTGCAGGGGTAAACCAATTAAAATTCTGTTTATCTGGCTCAGTGCAATGAGTACAGGGAATATAAACAGATTACTTGACATCGACGGGACTTTCTCGCAACTAATTGTTTGAAGCCAGGGCCTCTCTCTCATTCCTCCTTACAATGTGACTCACCCGCTGATATAAACGAGCCCCTTTTAAAGTGGATGAGAACAAGATTTCCAAAATGTTCGAGCAATTTATGCCACCATCCCCTGAAAGGTCATAGTCAGCTGAAGGAGGTCTTTTTAAATGTCAAAGTGATACATAGATTCCTTAATCTGATTGATTTCTGTATCAATGGCATGGCGAAGGGTAATTTCCCCATTGAAATTCTCCCCCTTACAGAGCCTGGAAACGACGGGTATACCCTGCAAGCATCTCTTTCTCTTTTTATATCAAGGACAGCGAGGAAATAATCATTTACGAGCAGAGCAGAAAACAGTTTAATATAAATTCGGAGGTGGTGAAAATCAGTCGCACAAGGAAAGTGGGGGGGGGGGGAAAACCGATTTGACGTTTCAGGCTTTTGAACTCTCTTTGAAATTTTCCATGCAGCTCTTCCGCTGACTGACACGTACAACCTCGTATAATGATATGAGGTTGTAGCGGAGTATTTAAATTTGAAAATGATTGATTAGCTTATAGTGACAGACTGCCAGCCTCTGCCGGCTAATGCCAGAGCAGAGCTATCTCTAGGGTTGCCAATCTCCAGGTGGGGTCTGGAGATCTCCTGGAATTACAGCTGGTCTCCAGACTACATCGATCACTTGTTTATTGATTTAAAACATTGATTCCACTCCTCCTGGAGAAAATGGCTGCTTTGGAAAGTGGGCTGTATGGCATTATAACCTGCTGAGTTCCCTCACCTCCCTAAAGGCTCCACCCTAGAATCTCCAGGTATTTTTGAGCCTAGAGTTGCCAGCCCTTGCTGTGACTCTGTTTCCAGTCACAAAGATCAGCATAGGAAACCAAAATATAATGAAGTCTCCTATTTCTAACAGTATTTAACCCATACAACAAATTACATAACGATGGTCCTATAATGCACAACTTGCTAATACAATTTAATGTCTAAACAAATCAAGGGATCCACCCCAATCCGTCTTGGGTCCCAATCCATCTTTGATCAGACTTGCCGCTTCACAATGTGATCTGTAGCCTGTATAGGTGGTCTTCCTGAAATAATAAGACTACCTAATTTGTTAATTCTAAATTTACACCAATAGACCTGTTAACACAACCTGTTGGAACACTACCTGTTGAACCAATAATTTGAATTCATATTGAATTGTACCACCTGTTGAATATATATTTGTAAGATTATTTCATACACTGTTATATAAGCGGATTTTGTATGTTACATCCACTATGTTTATTTTTGTATATTAGTTGAGTAGAAATATTTTTTGATGTCTCTCTCATGGTGAGTTATAACCCACTTATGTTGAACTTATTTAAAAGATTATATGTTTATAATCTATGTTGTAATGTTTTATTTTAGGAGGTACTATCTGACTATAGTGTGCCTAGCTGACATTTTTAGTACCTTCTTATTCCCCCCTGTTTTTTTCTGGTTATATTGTCTTCACCAGACAGCAGATAGATTAAGTGGTAGTCGTGAGAACATACAGGAAAGTGTGAAATCAATGGCGTAATAAAAGAAGATCTTACAGAAGAATATAAATCACAACTGAATAAAATATGGGCAGCGTAGTGTAGTGGTTAAGAGCGGTGGTTTGGAGAGGTGGACTCTAATCTGGAGAACCGGGTTTGATTCCCCACTCCTTCACATAAGTGGCAGATGCTGATTTTGAGAACTGGGTTGGTTTCCCCACTCCTACACATGAAGACCACGGAGTGACCTTGGGCTAGTCACAGCTCTCTTAGAGCTCTTTCAGCCCCACCTGCCTCACAGGGTGTCTGTTGTGGGGAGGGGAAGGGACGGGAAGTTGATTGTAAGCCACTTTGATTCTTTCTTAAGTGGAAGAGAAAGTCGGAGTATGAACTCTTCTTCTTTGCCTTTCCACACGGGCAGATTCTCTGTGTGACTGGGGTATTTAAGAATCTGCCAAATAATTCATTGAAAGGTAAGGCATTGTGTCTGGCCAAGAAGAAAAGTCTTTGAAAGGTTGGAATGGTTAAGGATTCTAGATAATCTGGAAGCACTGGAAAAGAGGGAGTGCTCTTTCCCCAGAAGAAAAATGAGCATTTCCTTTTGGCAATGACAAACCACCTCTGCTCATCTCTTGCCTTGAAAACCCAATGGGGTTGCCATAAGTTGACTTGACTTGACGGGACTTTCCACCATCACCACCAACACCAGTTATCTTTGCTAGAGGTTCCATCTTTTTTTAAAAAAATACTCATGATGTCAGTTTCCACCACAAAGTAAGGGACAAAACTTCTCCAAAGATACCCTTCTCATGTAGATAAGAGATGATGCAACCCTCTTTCTGTCGTATTTTTCTTGTGCAACTTATTTCTTCTCCCAGGGCTTGTACTTCAACACCATTCAGGGGTGAAAGAGGAGAAGAGATGTAGTTTTCTCCACCCCTAGTCAGCCTGCTTTCCATTTTCAAACTTTAGACATGCCCCGTTTGCTGATTTGGGAATGAAGTCTTTCTTTTGCTTTCAATAAATATGGCTGTAACAAATATTGATTCTGGGCTGCACTGGCCTTTTTCTCCTTAACAGTGGTCTCTGCAGCGATTCTGATGCTAGATTGAGACAGCATCTTTCCAGAGAAATAGGATGTGCATCGACGAAGGCATTACTTCCCAGGGAGTAGGAGACCCACATTTATTTTGCCCTCTTGTCACCTTTGCTCCAACAGGTTTTGCAGGTTTTGAACCATACAGTCCTGCTGAACCATTGAGCACGCATGAGAGTTCCCCCCCAGAACTGTAAACATTTTGCAAGAGTGCTAGCTGCAAAGCGTGCGCATATTTATTGTGTGTGTTTTTAATTTAAAACATTTATTGAAGGTAAAGGTCCCCTGTGCAAGCACCGGGTCATTGCTGACCCATGGGTGACGTCACATCCCAACGTTTACAAGGCAGACTTTGTTTATGGGGTGGTTTGCCAGTGCCTTCCCCAGTCATCTTCCCTTTACCCCCAGTCAAGCTGGGTACTCATTTTACCGACCTCGGAAGGATGGAAGGCTGAGTCAACCTTGAGCCGGCTACCTGAAACCGACTTCCGTCGGAATTGAACTCAGGTCGTGAGCAGAGCTTGGATTGCAGTACTGCAGATTACCACTCTGCGCCACAGGGCTCTTGAGGAACCGCTCTAACTGTTAGAAAATTCGTCCTAATGTCTAGATGGAAACTCTGGAGGTTGGCAACCATCCCATACTCACATATGGATTCCAACAGGGGCTTACAAAGAAAATTAGAATGAAAAAGCAATCTGTCTAAAAAACAGAACTGAAGCAAATAATAAGTATTAACACGACACATTAAATGATGCGAGGCTACATAATAGGATCCAACTCACAGCCATTGATTCACAGTAGTAGTATATACCAAAGTCCCTAATAATTTATCTAGTTTTGCCAACCTCTAGGTACTAGCTGGAGATCTCCTGCTATTACAACTGATCTCCAGCCGATAGAGATCAGATCACCTTGAGAAAATGGCCGCTTTGGCAATTGGACTCTATGGCATTGAAGTCCCTCCCCTCCCCAAACCTCACCCTCCTCAGGCTCCGCCCCAAAAATCTTCCGCCGGTGGCAACCCTAAATTTATCCAAGTAATTTTGTGAGGTATTTTGTACACTGAGCAGACCGTAACTGAGGGCATTTCGTTCAGTGAATGACACATTTCCCCTCCGTTGTGTTTTGAGACTGTTTACTGTCAGAAGAGATCTGTTCCTCAAATGTCCTGGCAATGTTATGCTAGGCGGCACTGTGCATATATGCGTGTGTGTGTGTGAGAGAGAGACCATGTGAGGCGTGACGGTGCTCCTTACTTAGGTTTCCTGTCCCCAGAAAGCACTTAGGATCGATCGAGTCATGCCTCATGAGGGTGCCGTTGCTGAGGGCCTCATCACTGAGCGCGCCCTGCCGAGGCCGTCCTAAAGGCAAATAAACGTAACAGGACATTGAGTCGATGCTTAAGGCCAGAGGCAAAAGGAAATGGTCGCTGTGGTCTCTTGTCATCGTGCTTTGAGCATCGCTGCGCATCAGGAGCACCAGGACGGCCTCGGGCTCCAGCCAATCAGAGGGAGACGAGGACAGATGCTGGCTTTTATTAAATATCTGCAGGGGTTAGCCGTTCTGCCAGCCTTCCCTTCAAAAGGACAAGGGTAGGCAGGGGGAGCCGAGCCCCTGAAAACTCACCTCTGGCCTCACTGTCCTGGACACCTAGCTGTTGGAGGAGGCTGTGTTTTGTTAACTGGTGACAAAACGCTTGAGTTTTCTTGGAGCCCAGAACTGAGAAACCCGTCTAACTGGGCAGACTCTTGGCATGAGAAGACAACTGGGCAGCAAAATTTTGGGAATGTTCAGTCTGGGGAAGAGGAGGTTGAGGGGGGGACATGACTGCTCTCTTGAAGCATTTGATGATGATGACAACAACAACGATGATCCATGGAGGACAGATCTGCCAGTGGTTACCAACCCTGGTGACTTAAGGAAACCTGTGCATTCAGTAAACCTCTGAATACCAGTGCCTGTAGGCAACATCAGGGGAAGGCCTTGGTCTCTAGGCCCTGTTGTTGGATCGCCAAAGGAACTGGTTGGCCACTGTGTGAGACAGGATGCTGGACTAGATGGACCCTTACTGGTCTGATCCAGCAGGGCTCTTCTTAAGTTCTTATGAAAGCCTTGGCCTCTAGGCCCTGTTGTTGGCCCTCCAGAGGAACTGGCTAGCCACTTTGTGAGACAGGATGCTGGACTAGATGGACCACTGGTCTGATCTACCAGGCCTCTCCTTATGAAGGTCTTGGCCTCTAGGCCCTGTTGTTGGACTGCCAGAGGAACTGGTTGGCCACTGTGTGAGACTGTGTGAGACATGATGCTGGACTAGATGGACCACTGGTCTGATCCAGCTGGGCTCTTCTTATGTTCTTATGTAAACCTCATGCTTTCAGTGAATGCGTAGAAGTGCAGGGGCACACATGAATGGCTAGGTTCTGTAGCTCAGTCCACAAATTGTGTTACTCCAGATTAGATAGGGGCAGTTCCTCTGGACGATCCAGTCTGTGGGGGAACAGTGACAAAACAGAAGCTGTTCTAGGAGAGGCATGTTGTCTGTAAAAGTGGAATGAGAGGATTGTGATGAGCAGAAAGGTTAGATCCTTGAGTATTTGAACCATCTTTGTTTGTGAAGTGTCTGAGACTCTCTCTTCAAGACAGCTGACTCCTAGTGTGTGCCAATAAAGATTACAGACCCAGCAGGGAAGTTGAACGTACTGGAGCAGAGAGGAGAACCAGCAGCGGCATTCTATCTTCACTCCTCTCCCGCTGTGAACGGCACCTGTACTTAACAAAGAGCAGTTGGAGACCTGCCATTAAATTGCTTGACTGCCTCTGTAGCACAGGGTGAGTTGAGGGCACCATGCTAGGTGAGGTCTGAGCTGGTGAAGACCTAATCCTGCAAAAGAAAGGGTATACACAAGCCCACCGAAATGAAAGTTGCAAAAGGTCGGTGGAATAGGAATTGGATATTAATATCACAATTACAGTTGTAAATTGGTGGCGGTGGAAAGTGCTGCCAAGGAGCAGCTGAGTTATGGCCGTAGAAGATGGCTCCGCTCATCTCGTAGTGGTGGTGGTGGTGGTGTGGACTCTGTTGTCAAGGCGCAGCCAACCGATGGCAACCCTGTAGGGTTTTCAAGACCAGAGACCCTCAGAGGTGGCTTGCCATTGCCTGTCTCCATGTAGCAACCCTGGACTTCCTTGGTGGTCTCCCATTCAAGTTCTAATCAGGGCTGACCCTCCTTAGCTTCTGATATGATCGTCTGGGTCATCCAGGTCAGGGTATGTAATAGAATGAAGTTTTAAGACAACCATTCAGTTTTAACTGCTGAGTGATGCCTTGAATTCGCTCAAGATCTAGGAGGTGTGCCATGTTATATACACCACGCCTATTCCGTACTTCAGACTGGAATTACCACTGAGAGTGTGTACAATATCCTTATCACAAACTGTTAGGAATTGTATTTATTTGTGAGGATCCACTTGGTTGGGCCGGGCCATGCCTCGCCAGCCCGTATCGAGAGTTGGGGTGGTGGTGGCTGGCTCGCAGGCCAGATAAGAGCTCTCAAGGGGCCAGATCTGCCCCCCAGGCCTTATGCTCAACACCCCTGATCTAGCATGTACAGAACTCATTCACAGGATCCAAACCTTTCGCATTTCGTATTTCTTTTATAGCCATCTTGGCTTTTTCTTTGGAAAAACAACAGCTGAATATATTTTTTTTTAAAAAAAACAACAACACAAATTAAGCAGCCCTCTCTGACTCTCCATCTTCAACGTTTTCTTTTTCCTTGTTAGAGAAACTGCGTGCAAACTTTCCCTCCCATACAATTGATTTTAAACTTTCTAGAGCTACCAGGGGCCAGATGAAATTTCTTTGTGGGTGAGATCTGGCCCGCGGGCCGCCGTTGACCCTCCCCGTCATTACATATGAATACTATAATCACACATGACAAGCTGAAGTGTTAACAGAAAATGAGGGTTTAATCTTGTTAGTTCTTGAGCATGTTGCTTTTGCGGTGCCAATCAAAGAGGGCTGAATCCAATTAATGTCAACCAAAGGGTGAGAATAAATTAATCCCCCCCACGCTGTAGTTTGGTATTAATTCGGAGGACTTTCTGTCTCTTTATCGTTATGTAATTGCCAAATGGCAATAACCTTTCTCAAAATTAGGCTCCCCTTAAATGATGTTTAACTAATGCTAATTTGGGGCTCTCTCCAATGTTTGTGCTCTGTTAGCTTTTGAATGTTTGCAGAGCAAACACGCCAACTCTAACAGTTCCAGAGGTGCCGCATGCTCGTTCTCGCGGTGAAGAAAACGTTCTAATTAGAGCATCCCTAAAGCTCCGGCGGTTTGTGATAAGGTCTTTGAACAGTGCAGTCAAGATAATGTCAGCGCATGGAAGGTGTTTGGTCAGCAGACGTAAAACCCCACGTTTCTATAAATGAACCTTCCGAGTTATTTTTAAAGAGCTTCAAGGGGTGGACATTGTCATATTGTGAAGTCTCTGTAGAAATTATTAGGCCTGTAGACAGGTGAGATGGGAATTCTGTGCCATTATTTTCGTGATGTGAGCTGACCTATGCGTTATGTAGGCTGAGGAGGAAACAACCCCTGTGTTGGGCTTGCCTGGCCCATGTGGCAAGGAAGAAGAAGAAGAGTTGGCTTTTATATGCTTTCTCTACCATTTAAGGAAGAATCAAACCAGCTTACAACCACCTTCCCTTCCTTTCCCCACAACGGACAACCTGTGAGGTAGGTGGGACTAGCCCAAACTCACCCAGCTGGCTTCATGTGTAGGAGAGGGGAAACTAACCTGGCTCACCAGATTAGAGTCCGCCGCTCATATGGAGGAGAGGAGAATCAAACCCGGTTCTCCAGATCAGAGTCCACCGCTCCCAACCACCGCTCTTAACCACTACACCAGCACATAAAATTATGCACGGATATCTGGTAGGTGTTTTAAAGGCATGTCACGCCTAACATGAGGCCACATTCATTAATATGTTTGACTTCATTTATAGTAACTCCCTTCTTGCTGATGATTGATAACTGACAGTAATGATTTCCACTGAATGCCTATTCCAAATAATTTATCGAGCCATCGTTTACTTCAAGGGCCTACCTGTCAAGAAGTTGGTGTGCCTGCAAATAAAATGAGTTGGGGTGGGGGAAAGAGACAAGCATTATCCTTGGCCTGACATGCTTGATGCAGGCCAAGCCCTGGAGACTCTGCCACCATCTTGGTTGGTGGCTGTGCAGTCGTGGGAAGGGATGACAGACATCCACCTTGCCTGTAGCCATTTCTTATGAACACATGAAGCTGCCTTATACTGAATCAGTAGGGTTCCCAGGTCCCTCTTGGCAACCATCGGAAGGTTTTAGGGGCAGAGCCTGAGGAGGGCGGGGTTTGGGGAGGGGAAGGACTTCAATCCCATAGACTACAATTGCCCAAGCAGCCATTTTCTCCAGGTGAACTGAGCTCTTTCGGCTGGAGATCAGTAGTAATAGCAGGAGATCTCCTGTTAGTTGGCAACCCTATGAATCAGACCCTGGGTCCATCAAAGTCAGTATTGTCTACTCAGACCGGCAGTGGCTCTCCAGGGTCTCAGGCTCAGGACTTTCACATAACCTACTTGCCTAGCCCCTTTAAGTGGAGATGCTGGGGATTGAACCTGAGATCTTCTGCATGCCAAGCAGATGCTCAGCCACTGAGCCACGGCCCCTCCCCCATAAAATCTCCATATGAAGCTGTCTTATACTGAATCAAACCCTTGGTCCATCAACGTCAGTATTGTCTACTCAGACTGGCAGCGGCTCTCCAGGGTCTCAGGCTCTGGACTTTCACATCACCTACTTTCCTAGTGCCTTTAACTGGAGATGTCAGGGATTGAACCTGGGACCTTCTGCATGCCAAGCAGATGCTCCTCCAGTGAACCACAACCCCTCTGTGGTGTTGCCAGCGATCTTGGGTGCAAAGCAAAATGGGAGCCCATCAAAATGTTCTGGTGTGCCACTGTTGACAGGCATGCTTCGGGTAGCCTACCCTGTCGAACAGCTGCCTTGATGGCGCCTGGCCTAAGTTGAAAGAAAACCTTCCCACTTTGAGCAGGGGTTGTAACACCAGGCTACAGTGAACGAGTCATATTTTGGAATGCTTCTTCACGTATCAGTGCTCCCTGCAAGTTGTAAACTTGTACCTCAGAGAGAGGGGGGTGGGATTAGCAGAGCCTTCATCCTAATATGCTGGTGTGTGACCCAGAGTGAATATGTGCAAAGGTGTTCAGGAGTCGAATCAGTGGTCTGTGGTGGCATTAGAGTTTCCACCCTCCAGGTGGTTGCTGGAGATCTCCTGCTATTACAACTGCTCTCCAGGCGTCAGAGATCAGTTCACCTGGAGAAAATGGCTGCTTTGGAAGTTGGACTCTATGGCATTGAAGTTCCTCCTTTCTCCAAACACTGCCCTCCACAGGCTCCACCCCCCAAATCTCAAGGTATCTCCCAACCCGGAGTTGGCAACCCTAGGTGGCTTGCTACAAATTATTCCGGCTCCATTCTGCCATTCTGCATAATGGGTAAAATAGCTTTGTTCATCCGATGAGGGGGTAGGGCTTCTTTTCCACCATTTCTTTTTTTAAAAACATAACCTCACAGCCTTGTTAACCAGATTACTGCCATTATAAGTATCTCTGAAAAAACATAGAATAATAGAATCATGGAGTTTGAAGGGACCACCAGGGTCATCTAGTCCAACCCCCTGCACAATGCAGGAAAATCACAACTACCTCCTCCACACACACCCCCGTGACCCCTACTCCATGCCCAGAAGATGGCCAAGGTGGCCTCGCTCTCATCATCTGCTTAAGGTCATGGAATCTGCATTGCTGACAGATGGCCATCTACCCTCTGCTTAAAAACCTCCAGGGAAGGAGAGCTCACCACCTCCCGAGGAAGCCCATTCCACTGAGGAACCGCTCTAACTGTTAGAAAATTCTTCCTAATGTCTAGACGGAAACTCTTTTGATTTAATTTCAGCCCATTGGTTTTGGTTCGACCTTCTGGAGCAACAGAAAACAATTCAGCACCATCCTCTATATGACAGCCCTTCAACTACTTGAAGATGGTTCATCAGCAAAAAATAAAAATAAAAAAAACCTACGGATGTCGATGTTCAGCCTTCGCATCATGCTGGATTCATATAATTTCCTGGTCCAAATGAAGACTGGATCACTTCTTACAGTCTTATATTCAGACCAAAAGTGAAAGGATGAGTGTGAAAATCCACATTTGTAACCTTCTGATTGGGAGAAGTTTTATAAAGTCCCTGAGACGGGAAGGGGAAAAGCAAAGATGTTACACGGCTAGCAAAGATGTCTAACGAAATAGATAAAATGGACCCGGGAGGGTTGTGGCCTGTCAAAGCATAGGCTAGAATCACCCTGACCGAGAGGTAATAATCTCAAAAAACCCGTAGCCAAGTATAATAGAGGAAGAAACCAGCAAGGTCCGTCTGTAATGGCTCACGAATGAAGAGGGACCCAGCTGACGAATATATGCCCCGTTTATAGTTGAACATCAACAGACCTTCGGCTGACCAAAACTGTCACATTCTTTGTTTTTTTTCCCTCCTTCTCCCTAGCAGACTGACAGTGTACATCAGAACAAACACTGTCACCTTTAAATTAACCCGGGGAACTCACATTTTCACCCGTGTCACAAACACAAACCAAAATAATTCCGCCGAGCCGCGACAAAAAGTCAATGCCGTCGGAAAATAGAGAAGTTCTCTCTGGGGATCTCATTATCCGTTAAGGGTGTCCCTTTGAAAATCAGTGCCGAGTAATGGAGTCACCACACTAATCGGTACCCTTTGCGCCGCATCGGTGGAACGGATCCGTCCCCAGGTTTGTGTCCCGACGAGGTGATCAACGTTCCTGTGTTTTAAAAAATTTATCTGTTTGGAAAACGTAGAGACAGATTCTTCGTAGAAAGATCCCAAATTAACTGGGAGATCGAACAAGCACTTGTTCAATGATGCAGGAGTGTCGTTCAGAGATTGTAGGTGTTGACCCCCTTATATTTCCGATGCAATGTGGTTAATTCTCAAGGCGATATTTATATTTCTGGTCATTTCATGTTTCTACATGTTTAGCCTGAAGAGGAGACAACAGAGGGGGCGATACGATAACCATCTTCAAGTACTTGAAGGGCTGTCATATAGAGGAAGGTGCCGAGTTGTTTTCAGTTGCCCCAGAAGGTCAGACCAGAACCAACGGAGTCCCTGGGTATGTGTGTGTGGGTAGTTTGGAATTTCCTGCATTGTGCAGGGGGTTGGACTAGATGACCCTGGTGGTCCCTTCCAACTCTATGATTCTAGGATTCTGTTACCAAGAAAACAGGAAACTTGGAAAGAACTACAAATGACAACCTGTTAAGTACATTTGCTTAAAACAGGGGAGAGTACAGCAATTCTCTTTGATGTGTGCTGGTGAAAAAAACCTGCTATGATACTCTGAGGCAGGAATCCCCAGTGTGATGCCCGTGGGAAGGGGCTGTGGCTTAGTGATAGACCATCTGCTTGGCCTGCAGAAGGTCCCAGGTTCAATCCCCGGCATCTCCAGTTAAAGGGACTAGGCAAGTAGGTGATGTGAATAGACCTCCGCCTGAGACCCTGGAGAGCCGCTGCTGGTCTGAGTAGACAATACTGACTTTGATGGACCAAGGGTCTGATTCAGTAGAAGGCTGAATGTGTTCATGTGTTCACTCACCTTTCCTGGTGCCTGCCAAGCATTTTTAGAAAGTGGGAGTGGCCAGGTGTGGCTTTTGCCCAGCTCATGCAAGGGGGTAGCCAAGTCAGATGCCTGAAGAATGAAGACAGATATGGGAAGATCCAAGCTCAATATGTATATTTTGAGTGTGTGCAAGAAAATATTTTTATACAATATGTTCATTTTAAAAGGCATCCTGCTAAGTACAGCTTCCTCCACATGAGCGGCAGACTCTGATCTGGAGAATGGGGATCGGTTCCCCACTCCTCCACATGAAGCCAGCTGGGTGACCTTGGGCCAGTCACAGTTCTCTCCGAACTCTCTCAGTCCTGCCTACCTCACAGGGTGTCTGTTGTGGGGAGGGGGAGGGAAGGAGATTGTAAGCCGGTTTGATTCTCCTTAAGTGGTAGAGAAAATCGGCCTATAAAAACCAACTCTTCTTCTCCCCCCAACCCACTCTCGATCTGGGATGGCAAGGCATGGCCCTAGGGTTACCAGCTCCAGGTTGGGAAATACCTAGATATTTTGGGGGTGGAGCCTGAGGAGGGTGGGGTTTGGGGAGGGGAGGGACTTCAATGCCATAGAGTCCAATGGCCAAAACAGCCGTTTTCCCCAGGTGAACTGACCTCCATCGGCTGGAGATCAGTTGTAATAGCGAGAGATGTCCAGCTAGTACCTGGAGGTTGGCAACCCTACATGGCCCGGCCTGAGCAAGTGACATTTCTGTCTTATCCAGCCCTCGTAACAATTGAGTTTGACAACCCTGGCCTGCACCCTTTCCCCCAGAACTCTGACCTCTGCAAAAATGCATCTTTGGCACAGCTTTAGCAACCAGTTGCTTCAAAGGACGTTAGCACAGGCTCACACAAGGGTAAAATTCATCTGGTTTGGAGGGTTTCCTCCTCACTTTCCTTGTCACTGATGGTGCAGAACCTGAATGAATCCCGCTCATCATTCTTGTTTAATCTGTCCCAGCCACGAAGCAGACCACTGGGAGAAGCTTGGCAGTTGAAGGATCCAGATGCTCAACCCCAGGATTAATTTCTCTAGCAGCGGCATCTGGGAATCTGCTTCTCTCCCCTGGCTTGGCTGGCTGAATGGATTAACCCCCGGCTCTCCAAAGAGGCTCCTTCAGTATCACATCAGGAGTTCAATGACGCTGGCAGGCAAAGGTGGCTCGACTGAGGTTTTCTACGCGGAAGGGTCTTGCAGTGAAACTTCAGTGTTTTTAATTTTGCCGGTCTTGGGAGCTCAGCCACCGGAAGCTTTTCCGTATCCATATCATAGCGCTTTTTCGTTTTGGCACTGAATGTATCATGTTTGCAAATTTATAAAGTGATGATCTCAAAATTGAGAAACGATTGCATTCACTGACCTAAATAATATCACCTTGTGCCCCCCCCCCTCCCTGGAAGATAACAACGGGATTTCAAAACACTAGTATAGAGCTTTTCTACCCAACTTTAACAGTAACATTTTGGTGATTTTCCATATTCTGTGTAGGTTTTTAAGAACCCACAAAGGAGCCAATTCAGTCCATTAGAAAAAAAATGCCCATTGGGATAATAAGGCAATACTTCTTTATGACCAACCCCCCC
This sequence comes from Euleptes europaea, assembly GCF_029931775.1. Lineage (NCBI taxonomy): Eukaryota > Metazoa > Chordata > Lepidosauria > Squamata > Sphaerodactylidae > Euleptes > Euleptes europaea. Next base: position 4,660,617 of record NC_079327.1, on the reverse strand, counting down.
AAAGTAGAGTACAAGCATTTGAGTTCACCAGAAGCAATTAATAAATTGTTTTGCCCCAGCATGCCTTGTTGCTGCCAGAGATCTCCCCCCACCCCCACGAGACCTGGCCAACATAATTAAGCCTACAAAACTTCACCTCCATTCTATCTCAGGTCTGTTAGAAGGTGCTGATTGTATGTATGTATTACATCTGCCCTGTGATTGCCATGGGGACTTGCAGCAGGACCACACTTGGAGTACTGTGTATAGTTCTGCTCGCTGCACCTAAAAAAAGGATATTGCAGAGCTTGAGAAGGTGCTGAAAAGAGCAACCAAAATGATCAGGGGGCTAGAGCAGCTGCCCTACGAGGAGCGGTTGAAACACGGCTGTTTAGCTCGGAAAGAAGGCGGCTAAGGGGTGACATGATAGAGGTCTATAAAATTATGCATGGTTTGGAGAGAGTGGACAGGGAGAAGTTTTTCTCCCTCTCCCATAATACTAGAATGGGAGGTCATCTGCTGAAGCTGGAGGGTGAGAGATTCAAAACAGATAAAAGGAAGTATTTTTTCACACAACGCATAGTTAAACTGTGGAACTCCCTGCCCCAGGATGTGGTGATGGCTGCCAGCTTGGAGGGCTTTAAGAGGGGAGTGGACATATTCATGGAGGAGAGGGGTATTCACGGCTATTAGTTAGAATGGATACTAGTCATGCTGCATACCTATTCTCTCTAGTATGAGAGGAGCATGCCTATTATTTTGGGTGCGATGGAACACAGGCAGGATGGTGCTGCTGCAGTCTCGCTTGTGGGCTTCCTAGAGGCACCTGGTTGGCCACTGTGTGAAGAGACTGCTGGACTTGATGGGCCTGGGTCTGATCCAGCATGGACTTTCTTATGTTCTTATGACACCAGCTCCGCCCCCAAAACCTCTCACCGGTAGCGAAGAGGGACCTGGCAACCTTACTCTCCCCTCCCCTTCCTTTATGCCCAGTTTTGAGATTTTCCACTTAACCTCCACCCTGAAGAAAAGTTTCAGAGAACTCCAAGTCTAGCACATGACTTCAGGATTAGTGATTAGTTCTAAGAACTGTGTTCCCCTCCCTGGGTCGAATTTCTCCCTTGGTAGTAATTGTTTGTGCTATTTACCGGTGACTTAAATTCTGGCTGCTGCCAAGAGGATTCTTCAGAGGCGTGTGTTGTCTTAAAAATAGATGCGTGCACACCGGCACCTGCCTGCAGCCAGGCCAATTACAGTCTGCAAATGCCACTAACCATGTAAAACCATTATCTGCTTGAATGGCCTCCTGCCCCTTTTCCATGTGTGCTGAACTGAAACCCATAGGAAAGCCTCTCTTCAGTCTTGAAGCTGTTTCCCGATCTGTAAAGAGGGAGTAATGGGTCTACCGAGCCAGTCGGGTGTATTGAGTTGTGCTGGCCTTAGCGAGCCAGCATGGTGTAGTGGTTAAGAGCGGTGGTTTGGAGGGGTGGACTCATATCTGGAGAACCGGGTTTGATTATTTGATAGACAAATCATTTGAATGGAATGACTTAGCAGGGAGGGACAGGCTCTAAATAAACTTAGCCTGAAGAGGAGAAGACTGAGAGGGGATATGATAACCATGTTCAAGTATTTGAAGGGCTGTCATATAGAGGAGGGTACCGAGTTGTTTTCTGTTGCCCCAGAAGGTCGGACCAGAACCAACGGGTTGAAATTAAATCAAAAGCGTTTCCATCTAGACATTAGGAAGAATTTTCTAACAATTAGAGCGGTTCCTCAGTGGAACAGGCTTCCTCAGGAGGTGGTGAGCTCTCCTTCCCTGGAGGTTTTTAAGAAGAGGTTAGATGGCCATCTGTCAGCAATGCTGATGCTGTGACCTTAGGCAGATGATGAGAGGGAGGGCATCTTGGCCATCTTCTGGTCACTAGGGGGGTGTGTGTGGAAAGTAGTTGTGAATTTCATGCATTGTGCAGGGGGCTGGACTTGATGGCCCTGGTGGTCCCTTCCAACTCTATGATTCTATGATTCTAAATGTTTACAGGTGTGGTAAAACCATAGGGTTTTGGCCCAATCCTAGTGTGCCATGGCAGCAATGTGACATCACTTCTAGGTACTTGCCAGAAGAGATGCTTCACTGGTAATTGTTGCCACAACCTTGTAAGGTAGGCTGTTTTTTTTTCTGAGTATTACAACAGCTTGCCTAGGGCCTCTTAGTGGGTCTATGAAATTTTTATCAGGAATTTTGTGGCTTGTAGTGTAGCTCCAAATCTACAGTTCAGTGCTGCATTTAGAGGAGGGTAGAGCATCTGCTTGGTATGCAGAAGGTCCCAGGTTCAATCCCCGACATCTCCAGTTAAAGGGACTAGTCAAGTAGATGATGTGAAAGACCTCTGCCTGAGACCCTGGAGAGCCACTGCTGGCCTGCGTAGAGAATACTGACTTTGATGGACCAAGGGTCTGATTCAGTAGAAGGCAGCTTCATGTGAGACTGGGAGTCCAGATGTGAGAAGATAGGCTTCATTCTTTGGTTTCAAACCTGGGCAGAGAGAAGGAAGCATACCTGCTTGACTCCTTCCTCCAAGCTCTTTGAGATGTGCAGTGCACTTCGCTTGAATATTAATGTGCTTCTTTTGCATCCATCACCTCAAGCACACATTAATGCTGCCTACAAGTGATTTTCTCTGGAGGCTGTTAAAACCTCATGGACGGAATCTATTTATTGTTAAGAGTTGGCAAAGAGCACATACGGTACGTCAGCAGATAAAGCCCCCTTCCTAGAAATGAGGGATAAGCAGAGAGGGGCTATTGCTTCTGGAGAAATATGTCGGATCCAATATGTTGGACTCCTGGGAGTTGACGGATCCTATTTCTTCTACTGAATACAATAGGCCCTTGCATTATATATTAAAAAGATATTAGTAATTTTAAAACCTTGATCGATAGCACATTGTAGACTCTTATATCTTCCCGCAGGGATTGGAAATGTTAAATGGAAGCCATGGCTTTGGACTACGCAAGTGAGTCTCCCTGCTCTCAGAACGCCTGTCCCTCCACTCTCCCGACACGTAAGTCAATGCGTATTGCTTGGGGCTTTAAACAAGGCAGGGAAATATCCTGAAGGGAAGTGCATGTCATCTTGCATTCAGAGCCCTCCTGTCTTTTGTCATTATGAATTTAGGCAGATCATGAGAGGGTGGGCAGGAAGGGTTGCGCCAGTGTTTGGCTCTAGTGGCCCTTTCTTGCATGCCCAGGGTAGTGCTGATCACCACTTCGTGGTGTGGAAGCAATTTTCCTACAGATCAGATTGGTAGGGATCTGGAGGAGCTTTTTTCGCCATCTTCTGGGCATGGAGTAGGGGTCACTGGGGGTGTGGGGGTAGTTGTGAATTTCCTGCATTGTGCAGGGTGTTGGACTGGATCAAAGCTTCTTAAACTGTGGGTCGTGACCCCATATGGGGACATGTAAATGAATGTGGGGGTCGCGATTTAATTTTAAAAAAAATAAATTTCTTTATTATTTATTATCAGTAAATGCTTGATTTGTATACCTATTTTATATACCTATATACCCGGGGTTGCATAAAAATTTCTTGGGTAAAAAGGGGTCGTGAGTGGAAAAAAGTTTTAAAAGTCCTGGGCTAAATGACCCTGGTGGTACCTTTGAACTCTATGATTCCAAAATCATCAATTCTGGCAATTTGTCAGGTTTGTCAAGCAACAACAACAGGCCTTGTTGAGCTTATGGCTGTGCAGAGAATCACAGAATCATAGAGTTGAAAGGGTCCACCAGGGTCATCTAGTCCAACTCCCTGCACAATGCAGGAAATTTGCAACTACCCTCTCCCCACACCCCCAGTAACCCATGTTTGCATACACCTTTTCTGCGCCCCACCCAGGCATCTGCTATCACTAGGATTGCCAGGTCCCTCTTCGCTACCGGCGGGAGGTTTTTGGGATGGAGCCTGAGGAGGGTGGGGTTTGGGGAGGGGAGGGACTTCAACGCCATATTGCCAAAGAGGCCATTTTCTCCAAGTGAACTGATCTCTATCAGCTGGAGATCAGTTGTCATAGTAGATCTCCAACTATTACATGGAGGTTGGCAACCCTTCCTATCACTTAGGCTTGCCAGACTCCAGGTGGCATCTGAAGATCTCCCACTATTACAATGGATCACCAGGCAATAGTGTTGTCAGGTACCTCTTTGCCACCGGTGGGTTTTGGGGCGGAGCCTGAGGAGGGCGGGGTTTGGGGAGGGACTTCAATGCCATACAGTCCAATTGCCAAAGCAGCCATTTTCTCCAGGGGAACTGATGTCTATCGGCTAGAAATCAGTTGTAATAGCAGGAGCTCTCCAGCTAATACCTGTAGGTTGGCAACCCTACTCACTGCTGATCTTCAGGAGGCAGTTGAAGACAGTTTTATTGAGATCTGCATCTGGCTGATTTAGTTGTTATTGATTGGCAATCCTGATTGGAGTTTATCAATTGTGACTTTTTATATGTTTTTGCTCTTGTTTTTTTAAAAAAATATATTTTATTTATATTGGAAGCTGCCTTGAGTTCTACAAGGAAGAAGGGCAGCTAATATGTTTTAAATAAATAAAATAAATGCTGTAGCCCGCAGAAGACAATCCTTGCAGGATCATTGTAGTTTAATAAAAACTGTGAAATCAAAGATGACTTTGACTTCAGGGAACTTAAGGTACTTCCAAATTTACTCCTACTCCAAAAAAGAAAGAAACTTGTAAATGGCACGTTGTGTTCCGTACCATGTGAGCAGTCCAGCCAGTGTGGAGAGCCAGCGTGGTGTAGTGGTTAAGAACAGTGGTTTGGAGTGGTGGACTCTGATCTAGAGAACTGGGTTTGATTCCCCACTCCTCCACATGAAGCCAGCTGGGTGACCTTGGGCTACTCACAGTTTTCTCTGAACTCTCTCAGCCCCACCTACCTCACAGGGTGTCTGTTGTGGGGAGGGGAAGGGAAGGTGATTGTAAGCCGGTTTGATTATTCCTTAAATGCTAGAGAAAGTCAGCATATAAAAACCAACTCTTCTTCTTCTTCCAGCTGTTGTACAAATCGACATTTAATTCTTGGCTCTTTCAAGCTCCCTCTCCCCTGGCTTTATTTAAACCTCCGTTCTTTTCCTCTTCCTACTGGGGATGCAACCGCTGAGCACAAGGTCAATGTTACATAAATGTTTGTTATAAATTTAGTTAAATGTAGAAATTAATGACCTGGAATACCCCTTGGAAAGAAGGAACACATCAGTCGCACCAACTTGGAAAAAGTCAAAAGAACACAGATTCTCACAAGCTCTGGGAAGCTGAAAATGTACTTTTCTACTTCATCCAGTCCCAACCTGGCTAGGGGAAATCTGGTCCAGAGAATGAATGCCAGTGTGGATGAAGCAGATTATTAATGATTCATTAACCCAAACTAATAATAATCATTGCATATAGCTTTAAAAAGAGCTCTGATAAGATTTTTTAAATCTTTCTTTGATACCATGGATGTTTTCAGTTATACCTCTAAGCTCCCCTTTGTAACTTCAGCCCTTGCAGGGTTCCCCCCTCCCCGGCGTTTCACACCTTGGGCTAGTCACAATTCTCTCGGAGCTCTCTCAGCTCCACCTACCTCACAAGATGTCTGTTATGGGAGGGGAAGTGAAGGTGATTGTAAGCCGGTTTGATTCTTCCCTAAGTGATAAAGTCAGCATATAAAAACCAACTCTTCTTCTTCTTCTTCTTCTTCTTCTTCTTCTTCTTCTTCTTCTTCTTCTTCTTCTTCTTCTTCTTCTTCTTCTTCTTCTTCTTCTTCTTCTTCTTCTTCTTCTTCTTCTTCTGGTAGTACTCTAGCAGGAATCTAGGAAGGTTTGGAAAGACATTGCCTACCTCTGAGCACTTGCAAAATGATAGTCTGAAATCTTGTAAATCAGGGGTGCCAAACATATGGCCCATGGGTCGGATCTGACTCCTAGCGAGCTCTTATCCGGCCCACGATCCAGCCGAGGCAGCCACCCCCCTCCAGTCCTGATCTGGGCTGGGGAGGCATGGCCCAGCCCAACCAAGTGACCTTTATATTATATCTGTCCCTCATAACAAATGAGTTCGATACCCCTGTAGAACTTCCCTTCCTGCCCCTCCTCTCTTCCAATTTCTCTTTTGATCCAAATGGAATTGATTCGAAGCAGGCTTCAAATTCCTAACACGGGAAGAAACAGATTGCAGGATTTCAGGGAGAAATGGGGTAAAGAGGGATTAAGAGAATTCCTCTTGACAATGCTACTCCCTATTGAATTTATTGGCTGCCTAGACAGTTGGAGCTCCCGTTGGCGTTGGAGTGTGTCAGAACCCCAGATAGGGTTGCTAGCTCCGGGTTGGGAAATACCTGGAGATTTGGGGGGCAAAGCCTGAGGAGGGCGGGGTTTGGAGAGGGGAGGGACTTCAATGCCATAGAGTCCAATTGCCAAAGTGGCCATTATCTCCAGGGGAATTGATCTCTGTTGCCTGGAGACCAGTTGTAATAGTGGGAGATCTCCAGCCACCACCTGGAGGTTGGCAACCCTATCCCCCAGATCCGTAGCAATCTCTGTCTGTCTCCCCTCCAGCTTTTCTCCACACTCCCTTCTGTCTATGAGTTATAACGTATTCAGCCTCTTTGGTGCTTGGAAACAATCCAGATAACATTTAGATTGCTAATTATCCTGCTTTGATGTGCTATATGCTTTCTTGCTAATAAAGCTTGTTTTTAATTTGTATTCAGCATGGCCCTCTATAGTCATTTTAATGTCTTCCCAACTTGCTTTGGTGCTTCGTTGCTTAGTCCCAGATCCTTACCACTGATGCAAAGGCCCCAGTTTTGGATTGCTGGTGTTTAAATCCCTGTTGGCAGCTTCTAAGACAAGGAATGAGGGGCCCAAAAGCCAAAAGTCAGTTTGATACACTGAGATGTTCTTGGGTGGGTGGGGTCCAATTGAAAAGTGGGCCATATGTCCCCAGGCAGGAGTCTAGGGTAACATAGAAACATAGAGCTGGAAGGGGCTTCAAAGAATCATAGAATCATAGAGTTGGAAGGTACCACCAGGGTCATCTAGTCCAACCCACTGCACAATACAGGAAATGCACAACTACCTCCCCCACACACCTCCAGTGACCCCTACTCCATGCCCAGAAGATGGCCAAGATGCCCTCCCTCTCATCATCTGCTTAAGGTCATAGAATCAGCATCGCCGACAGATGGCCATCTAGCCTCTGCTTAAAAACCTCCAGGGAAGGAGAGCTTACCACCTCCCGAGGAAGCCTGTTCCACTGAGGAACCACTCTAACTGTTAGAAAATTCTTCCTGATGTCTAGATGGAAACTCTTTTGATTTAATTTTAACCCGTTGGTTCTGGTCCGAGCTTCTGGGGCAACAGAAAACAACTCAGATTCTTGAATCATTAAGGACATAAGAAGTTCCATGCTTGGTCAGACCAAAGGCCCATCTTTAGGGTTCCCAGGTCCAATTGCCAAAGCGGCCATTTTCTCCAGGTGATCTGATCTCTATCAGCTGGAGATCAGTTGTAATAGCAGGAGATCTCCAGCTAGTACCCGGAGGTTGGCAACCCTAGCCATCTAGTCCAGCATTCCGTTCGCACTGCGGCCACAGTAAACTACCTCTAGGAATCCCTAGATTATTGCATAAACTAGATTATTGCAACAGCATCCACCCGTTCGTGTGTTTCCTTCTTTAATGTTTCAGAGGGTAGCTGTGTAGATCTGAAGTGGAACAACTAGATTTGAGCCCAGTAGCATTTTAGAAACCAACAAGATTTTCAAGGTATAAGCTTTCAAGAGTCTGTGGTGAAGGGAGCTCTGACTCTCGAAAGCTTATAACGCCCCTCTTCCAAATTTTGTTGACCTTGAAGGTTGGTCTCGAAGGAGGCCCTTGGTATAGAGTGGTAAGCTGTGGTACTGCAGTCAAAAGCTCTGCTCATGACCTGAGTTCAATCTTTACGGAAGTTGGTTTCAGGTAGCCGGCTCAAGGTTGACTCAGCCTTCTATCCTTCCGAGGTCGGTAAAATGAGTACCCGGCTTGCTGGGGATAAAGTGTAGACGACTGGGGAAGGCAATAGCAAACCAACCCGTAAACGAAGTCTGCCTAGTAATAGGGTTGCCAGCCTCCTGGTACTAGCTGGAGATCTCCCGTTATTATAACTGATCTCCAGCCGATAGAGATCAGTTCACCTGGAGAAAAATGGCCGCTTTGACAATTGGACTCTATGAAGTCCTTCCCCTCCCCAAACTCCACCCTCCTCAGGCTCCGCCCCAAAAACCCTCTGCCGGTGGCTAAGAGGGACCTGGCAACCCTACCAAGTAAACGTCAGGATGTGACATCACCCCATGGCTTGCACAGGGGACTACCTTTACCTTTTAAAGGTGCTACTGGATTCAAATCTACTTGTTGAACATGTTTCCCTGTTTCCATTGAGTATTTTTTAAAGGGAAAGACAGAATTAAGTTCCCACCGTGAATATGTGATATAAATCTGCCGCACAATGGTTTTAAAATGAAAGTGGGATCTCTTGATAGGTCTGCATTATGCATTATGCGTTACATGAATGCAGAATAGAACTCTTACCACTTACTTAGATATGAAAACAACGAGACCGGGGGGGGGGGGGGAGGGGGAGATCTTTTGACAGGCCCTCATTGTTTAGTTCCAGATGCATCTCAGACTTTTGTCCCTCATCTGCCTGTTTTGTCTTGGATATGAAAACATCATATTAGTTCTATCACATTAATTACATCTGATTGTTTAGGTGACTGAATGAATCTCTGTGTGTGCAGGTGGTACGATTTCCAGTGCAGCGAACTGTAATAATCATGGCAAGGCAGACAATTTATTTGTAATTTACTCTGAAGCTGGATTTTCATTCTCGGAGGGAAAAAAATATGTAGATCACTTGCTCGTTACAGACGTGAATGATGCTTTGGTTGCAGTCATATTTTTCTTATCTAATAATTTCTTTTTGCTTAAGGAAGAAATATTGTTTTTTATATATATTTTTAATAATTCGCTTGCAGCTTGACGAAATATATTTCTTTTTACTAGGAATCCTTGCCGTTCAGTTCCAATGTTATCATTTGAATGTTCCTGTATTTTGTAATTGGCTTGCTGATTGACGGAATAGTTCTGTCGTTCTTTTAATCCACCTTGAGTCCCAGAGCAAAAGGTGGACTATAAATGAGCATAAATAAATAAATAAATAAATACATCTATAAGACCAGTATGCACAGGAACACATGAAGCTGCCTTCTACTGAATCAGACCCCTGTTCCATCAAAGTCAGTATTGTCAGCTCAGACCAGGAGCGGCTCTCCAGGGTCTCAGGCAGGGTCTCCGTCTTTCACATCACCTACTTGCCTCGTCCCTTTAACTGGAGATGCCAGGGATTGAACCTGGGGCTTTCTGCATGTCAAGCAGATGCTCTGCCACTGAGCCACAGCCTCTCCCCATAACGAGGGACCTGGCAACCCTAATTCCAAGTATCACCATAGATTTGTACAAGGGCAATATGATATCAGCAGATTTATTCTCTATTCCTCATCTAATTATGGCCAGCATGTCATTTGCCTTTTTCCCAGTAGGCACACACTGGGTTGACATTTTCATCAAGCGATCCACTACCACCCCAAGATCCCTTTCTTGGTCTGTCGCTGCTACCACAGATCCCACCACAGATCCCTGAGTGTATATGTGAAGTTGCTTCATACTTAGGGTTGCCAACTGCCAGGTAGTAGCAGGAGATCTCCTGCTAACACAACTGATCTCCAGCCGATAGAGATCAGATCACCTGGAGAAAAATGGCCGCTTTGGCAATTGGACTCTATGGCATTGAAGTCCCTCCCCTCCCCAAACCCTGCCCTCCTCAGGCTCCGACCCAAAAATCTCCCGCTGGTGGCGAAGAGGGACCTGGCAACTGTATTCATACTAGGAACACTAATGCACCAACAGGATTCGGTAAAGTAAAGAAACAGATAGAGAATATCTTCCTGCATTTCAAAAGCCCTGTGTCGTTCACCCCGGCAACCTCACTGCTCACTTCTCCACAAGGATGCGAAGAACTCGACGTCTGCGGACTCCCAGATGCTCTCTTTCTTCCGACAGCGCTCCGGCTTGGGTAACCAGGCGGGCTGTAACATATTTGTTTGAGGAGCTGACGGCTTGTTTAGCTTTGCCTCGACTCCCCTCCATCTGTTCTTCCTCTCCCGTCTCAACATGGATGATGAGCTCCTCAGAGGAGGAACCTCTCTCTCGCTTTCCTTATGTTCCCGCGGCACGAGGCGCCGCGGACACGGAGAGCGCGGTGTAAATAAAGAGCCGCCGAAACTCTTAATCAATTAGCCGGATGAAAGCTGAAAGACCCCTTCAGCTCTTTCAATATGTCGAAAAATAAAGAGAGAGGGAAGGAACAGACTCGATTATTGTGTAACGCTCCAGTGTTGTGATGTCGCTTGCACAGGGGTCCCCAACCTTTTTGAGCCTGTGGGCGCCGTTGGGATTCTGGCATAGCGTGGCGGGGGCAGCCGCAAAATGGCTGTCGCAAAATGGCTGTCACAGCGTACCTTCAGTCACTCAGCGAAGATCCTGGTGCTGTGCTGGCTGCTGCCGCCAAAGGAAAGTTTTTGAAAATCTGCACAGGCAATATAATCACCAGAGGCCAGTCAGAAGCCTTGTTGGGCAAGAAGAAGAAGACTTGGTTTTTATATGCCAACTTTCTCTACCTCTTAAGGGAGAATCAAACCGGCTTACAATCACCTTCCCTTCCCCTCCCCACAACAGATGCCCTGTGAGATAGGTGGGGCTGAGAGTGTGTGACAAGCCCAAGGTCACCTAACTGGCTTCATGTGTAGGAGTGGGGAAACCCACCCGGTCCATCAGATTAGCATTTGCCACTCATGTGGAAGAGTGGGGAATCAAACCCAGTTCTCCAGATCAGAGTCCGCCTCTCCAAACCACTGTTCTTCACCACTACACCACGCTGGCTTTAGCGGCTTGAAGTCCACTTCGTCAGAAGCAGAGAGTGAGGTCAGACCCATAGGACTTTTGTCAATTTTGCTACAACAGACTAACATTGCTACCCCACTTAAGGGAAAAGATCCAGCCAGTTTATTCACTCCATATTGCCCCACTCCCCTCCTATTATAGTTCCACATAGCTTTTGAACATGTGGGTCCCATGATTCTCAGCACAACATTTCTTGGTGTCCAAAGAGGAACCCTTCCTCCTTTTTATCAGCAGAAAAGCTGGTGAGTTCCAACCCACTGGCCCTCCCTTTGCCCATTTCCAGGATATATTTAATCTGACAACTATATTTCCAGGTCCAACAGCAATATCAGGGGAAGAGCCATGCAAGAGATGCCTTCTAGTGCTCTTAATTCTTTATCCAGCGAGGGATATGTTCATTGAACACATGAAGCTGCCTTATACTGAATCAGACCCTTGGTCCATCAAAGTGAGTATTGGTTTACTCAGACCGGCAGCCGCTCTCCAGACTCTCAGGCAGGGGTCTTTCACATCACCTACTGTACCTGCCTAGTCCCTTTAACTGGAGATGCTGGGGATTGAACTTGGGACCTTCTGCATGCCAAGCAGATGCTCTACCACAGCCCCTCATTGAAGCCTACTCTCACACACGCATGCAATAGCTGGATCACAGCAGCTGCTGTTCCAGCGCTGCAAAGATCTTCTTGCAACCGCAGTGCATGCAGAAATGTCAGAGCAAATGTTCTCAATGAGGATGCTGGTCATTCATATTTTCAGACATCAGGATTACTTCCGCAAACCATCCTTTTGCTTTTCCAATGCTGCTTGAGGCATCTGAATATGGCCAAGCAATAACAGATTTGCCTTTTGGGCAGTGGAAGCTCTTGCATTATTGATATGGCATATTAGAAGCCCACAGGCTGTAACGATGCACCATACACCTTCCACTTCTCCCTCTTTGGCTGAGACACCACAGAGGGGACTATTTTGTCTTGTAAGTCTTCTCATGTCACCAGGCAGAACTGAACTACACTGTGCCAGAGTTCTCCAGATCAGAGTTCACTGCTCCAAACCATCGCTCTTAACCATTACACCACGCTGGCTCTCCCATCGGGCTCTACCCACTTTCTAAAAGCACCTGGTGAGGGCCAGGGAAGGTGTCGGGGGATGCCACAGTGCCCACCATCTTGGGAACCCCTGCACTAGAATCTGGGAGACCTGGTTTCAAATTCTCATGAAACATGGTTTCCCCACTCCTACACATGAAGCCTGCTGGGTGACCTTGGGCCAGTCACAGTTCTCTCCGAATTCTCTCGGCCCCACCTACTTCACAAGTTGTCTGTTGTGGGGAGATGAAGGAAAGGAGATTGTAAGTCAGTTGGAGTCTCCTTAAAAAGGTAGAGAAAATCGGGGTATAAAAACCAACTCTTCTTCTTCTTCGTGTGAAGAAACTTATGTGTGAAGGAGAAGGGGAGGGGTAAAGCTTGACTTTATATAGTAACATCTGTTGCTTCGATGTCCCTACATACACCGTCACATCATTTAAATTAATAAGTTAATAAAACCATAGTATAGACACTTCTAACTTGCTAGGTATATTTTGTGTGTAGGTGTCAGAATTAGTGAACTGACATATCTTCTGGAAGGTAAAAAAGCAATCTGGCTAAGATCCATTCCTATTGAGTGAGAAATATTTCCTGTACTGAAATGCCCAGCTATGAGACTGAACCAAGTTTGATCTAGTGAAATGCAGAGAAGTTGTATGACATCGATGTAAAATTTCCACTCCTTTAAGCATTTTCTAAGCTTGAAGTCTGAAAGAAGGACAGAGAGGCTGAGTGGAGGGAAATACGGGGTACGTAAGAGAAGGAGAGAAGATTCATTTCCCCATCTGGAATTGCAAACCTTGGACAGGAGTAGAGCTGAAATTGGCACCTATGAAGGTGTAGTTGATGCTTTGTTGCTCTTAATCAACCAATAAGAAGAGGAATTCTATATAGGGACAGAATATTGGCCAGTCACAACGGTTAGGCATTCAGGAAGGCCCATTGTTAGGGTTGGCAGGTCCCCCTTCGCCACCAGCGGGAGGTTTTGGTGGTGGAGCCTGAGAAAGGCTGGGTTTGGGGAGGGACTTCAATGCCATAGAGTCCAATTGCCAAAGCGGCCATTTTCTCCAGGGGAACTGATCTCTATCGGCAGGAGATCAGTTGTAATAGCGGGAGATCTCCAGCTAGTATCTGGAGGTTATCCAAAGCTAGTATCTGGAGGTTGGCAACCCTACCCATTGTTGCTAAAAGCTTTTTTGGTCTCTGAAGACCTGTGGTTTTCAGTAAAGATTCAATGGCTGGAAGAGCCAATCCTGCCCTGACAACCTGAGAGTCAGACAAGAATGTACGAAAAAGAAAAGAAACTAGTTGGGACCTGGTTGTGCCAGGGTACCTCACTGAACCCAAGGAATCCTGTCTTGGTTTTACATGCAGCTGGTCTAACCCTGATCCTGCCAATATTCTTGAAGGCAAAAGTCTTCTGTTTGGCCCCAGTAATCATGCTTTGATAAATGTTGGAGTCCATCTCCATCACAGCTTTGAAGATATTTTGTTCACTAGCTAGCATTGCCAGGCAAGGCAGTGGCTGGCAACCGGCGGGAGAGGCAGGGGGCAGGGACATGGGGGTGCTGTTGGACAATATCTCTATGTCAGTTCCGGGAAAAACCCAGAAGTGACATCATGCCACTCTAGGAATTACCGGAAACCTCTATGGTAACCACAGAGTTTCCTGTGGTTCCTAGAGTGGCCTGATGTCACTCCTGGGTTCCCCCCAGAGGTGATGTAATGCCCTTGTGCTCATGTTTTTTTTTTATTTCTCTCCCCTCTGCTGGCCACTGGAACACCAGCAGATAATGGGAGCTGGGTGGTAAGGGGCAAGCCTATCAGTATCCCATAATTAATCAGTCCCACTGATTTCAACAGCACTTCCTGCCACCAGGATCATCTAGTCCAACCCCTGCTCAATGCAGGAAATTCCAAACTACCTCCCCACCCCCACCCCCAGTGACCCATACTCCATGCCCTCCCTCTCATGATCAGCCTAAGGTCACAGAATAAGCATTGCTGACAGATGGCCATCTAGCCTCTGCTTAAAAACCTCCAGGGAAGGAGAGCTCACCACCTCTCGAGGAAGCCTGTTCCACTGAGGAACCACTCTAACTGTTAGAAGGTTCTTCCTAATGTCTAGACGGAAACTCTTTTGATTTAATTTCAACCCGTTATTTAATTTCAACCCATTTATCAGCGTACTATTGATTGTATTCACCAGAATTAAAAGGCCCATAGCAACACTTGGTGTCATTTCTCGATTTGATGCTTTTGCCCAAAAACGTAAGAAGGTGCTTTACCCCTCAGTTTTTGCAAAACAATAATATAAGTACCACTTGACATTGTGAATTGTTGCCATATCTGAGAGACAAGCATTAGCGTTTGAAGAGTTACACCGGGCCGCAGTCACCTGTGGAAAGCAAATTGTTATGGGGACTATTAAATTAGCTGAAACCCAAAGTGCCGCAGAAGTTGGCATAATTCTTCTTGAATATCCATTAGTTTCTTATAATCAGGAATCCTCGGATGCGTGAGCATTCCATTATGTACATGCAGTGAGTTAATTGCAATAATTATTAAAAGTTTTAATTTTGCACATATAATGTGTTCTGTGACTTTGCCTAGGATACCTTTGTTGCATCTCCAAGGGAAAAAAAACCCTCACCCAGCATTAATGAAATTGGGCTTTGCTCAAAAGAGAACATTACCAACACCTGTTTTTTTAAAGCCCCTTCTTTCAAGATCTGCGTCTTGTGATGGTACTTCTCATCCTGTTATAGTATAATATATGTGTGAGTGGATTTAAAATACAACATCACTGCCTAACTGAGAACCAGTATGGTGTAGTGGTTAGAGTCTTGGACTAGGATCTGGGACACCGAGGTTCGAATCCCAGGTAGCTTGCTTGGGCCAGTCAGACACTCTCAGCTTAACCTTAGAATCATATAATCATAGAGCTGGAAGGGACCACTAGGGTCATCTAGTCCAACCTCCTGCACAATGCAGGAAATTCACAACTACCTCTCCCCCACACCCCTAGTGACCCCTACTCCATGCCCAGAAGATGGCCAAGATGCCTTCCCTCTCATGATCTGCCCAAGGTCATAGAATCAGCATTGCTGACAGATGGCCATCTAGCCTCCGCTTAAAAACCTCTAGGGAAGGAGAGCTTACCACCTCCCAAGGAAGCCTGTTCCACTGAGGAACCGCTCTGTTAGAAAATTCTTCCTAATGTGTAGATGGAAACTCTTTTGATTTAATTTCAACCTGTTGGTTTTGGTCCAACCTTCTGGGGCAACAGAAAACAACTCAGCACCATCCTCTATATGACAGTCCTTCAAATACTTGCAGATGGTTATCATATCCCCTCTCAGTCTTTTCCTCTACAGGGTAAACACACCCAGCTCCTTCAACCTTTCCTCATAGGACTTGGTCTCCAGACCCCTCACCATCTTTGTTGCCCTCCTCTGGACATGTTCCAACTTGTCTACATCTTTCTTAAATTGCGGTGCCCAAAACTGAACACAATATTCTAGGAAAGGTGTAACCAGAGTAGAGTTGTTGTGAAAACAAAACAGGGGAGAGGAGAATGATATAAGCTACCTTGGGTACCCATTGGAGAGAAAACAGGGTATAAATGAAGCAAATCAATAATCAATAACAAATAACTTCGGTAGGGCTCCTCTAGGTAGGATAAAGGTAGTCCCCTGTGCAAGCACTGTGTTATTACTGACCCCTGAGATGATGTCACATCACGATGTTCACTAGGCAGACTATGGCCTTTTATGCATGGCTGTTTCATTCTCAGTCACCTGACTACTTCAGGGCTTTGTTTTGATTATGCATGCATTTCCCTGACCTTCAGAGGTCACCTCACTCTCCCCATGCATTTCCCCTGTGTTGTCCAGATGCTGTTTTACGGAAAATGCGTGGGGAGAGCGAAGAGCAAAGTGACCTCTGATTGTCAGAAAATGCATGCATAATCGACACAAAGCCTCAAAGTAGTCAGGGGGTGACCGCTAAGGAAACAGCCATGCATAAAAGGCCTATGTTTACAAGGTGGTTTGCCATTGCCATCCCTGGCCATCTACACTTTACCCCCAGCAAGTTGGGCACTCATTTTACCAACCTCAGAAGGATGGAAGGCTGAGTCATATGAACACATGAAGCTGCCTTATACTGAATCAGACCCTTGATCCATCAAAGTCAGTATTGTCTACTCAGACCGGCAGCGGCTCTCCAGATTCTTAGGCGGGATCTTTCATATCACCTACCTGCCTAGTCCCTTTAACTGGAGATGCCGGGGATTGAACCTGGGACCTTCTGCATGCCAAGCAGATGCTCCACCACTGAGCCACAGCCCCTCCACAGTCAACCTTGAGATGGCTACCTGACACCAACGTCCGCTGGGATCAAACTCAGATCTTGAGCAGAGCTTGGACTGCAGTACTGCAGCTTACCTCTCTGCTCCACAGGGCTCTGTGGGCGCCTGTACTTGTATAGAAATGGGGAAGTTGACAGGTAGCTCTTTCCTGACCTTTGGAGAAGTCCTTCCCTACTTTACGTTTCATCACCCTGCCAGTAATTTACTTCCCAGCAGGTGGCACAGATGTGAAGCTCGTAGAGGAAAGCGAGAACCGAATAAAAAAAAATTGCATTAAAAAAGCATGACTGGATCAGAAGGAGCATTTCTCTAGCCAGCATTTTATGTCCAGCAGTGTCCAATGAGCCCCCAGGGAATCATGCAAGTAGGACTGTATGGTAATAACCCTCTCCTGTTTTTAATATCCAGTCTCTTCTCCCTAGAGGTGTTCTCCCTTTTTTCCTTTCCTACTGGTCACAGGCATTTCAGGCATTTGATTTCGGTGCACCAGCTACATGTAAGAAAAGCATGCTCTACTTGTGAGCCCCCTGATTCGGACTGTTACCATTTTGTTTGAACAATGTACGTATTTACCAGGTACACACAAACAGAACACTAGATTTTGAGGGGTATGCGATCAGTCATACTGAAGCTGTTCATACATGGAAAAATATGTGCATTGCCCTTATCATACAAAATGGTGAACTCACATATTGGGAGGATGATGGGTAGGATGTGCGCCTACTTGGTATCCCAAAATCGAATCTCTGAAAAGGGCTATATAGTATCATAAGAACATAAGAAAGGGCCTGCTGGATCAGACCGAGGCCCATCAAGTCCAGCAGTCTGTTCACACAGTGGCCAACCAGGTGCCTCTAGGAAGCCCACAAACAAGACGACTGCAGCAGCACCGTCCTGCCTGTGTTTCACAGCACCTAATATAATAGGTGTGCTCCTCTGATCCTGGAGAGAATAGGTATGCATCATGACTAGTATCCATTTTGACTAGTAGCCATGAATACCCATCCAGTATGGAGAGCCAGAATGGTGTAGTGGTTAAGAGCAGTGGACTCTAATCTGTAGTGGTTAAGAGTGGTGGACTCTAATCTGGAGAACTGAGTTTGTTTCCTCACTTCTCCGCTTGAAGCCTGCTGGGTGACCTTGGGCTAATCACAGTTCTCCCCGACCTCTCTCCGCTTCACCTACCTCACAAGGTGTCTGTTGTGGGGAGGGGAAGGGAAGGTGATTGTAAGCCAGTTTGATTCTCCTTAAAAGGTAGAGAAAATTGGGTTATAGAAATCAACTGTTCTTCTTCTACGTCATCTTTGAATTTGCTGAATTATTTTAAAAAGCCATCCAAGGCTATGGAGCATTTCCATGACATTTTAATAAATGTTGCACGTTAATGATGCAATGCAAGGAGAGGCATTTCTTTTTGTTTATCATGACACTATGGCTGATCAGTTTAATTGGACAACCCAAGTGCTTGTTGTCCAGAGTCCACCTTTTTGGCCTCCCTGGACCTTCCAGGAACCTCCCTGATGTTACTAGATAGACTATGTTTATGGGGGGGGGGGTTGCCTTTGCCTTCCCCTGTAATCTACACTTTACCCCCAGCAAGTTGGGTACTCATTTTACCTACCTCGGAAGGATGAAAGGCTGAGTCGACCTCGAGCCGGCTGCCTGAAACTGACTTCTGTCATGATTGAACTCAGGTTGTGAGCAGAGCTTTGACTACAGTACTGCAGCCACGGGACTTGCTCCACTGATATATAATGTCAGTATAATGTTTTTAGTTTAGTGCTTTCCCTAACCTGCTCTGAAACTGAGTTTGTCTCATTGCTGATGGTGGAAAGTGCCATCAAGTCGCAGCTGAGCTAAGGTGACCCTATAGGGTTTTCATGGCAAGAGGTGAACAGAGGTCGTTTGCCATTGCCTGCCTCTGTGTAGTAACCCTGGACTTCCTTGGTGGTCTCCCATTCAAGTCCTAACCAGGGCCTGCATAGCTTCCGAGTTCTGATGAGATTGAGCTAGCCGGGGCCATCCAGGTAAGCCCCTATCTAATGGTTACAGCTCACTAAACTTTTGTTTTCAATGAGCTAGCTAGCTAGATGAGCTAGAGAGATAGATAGCTATGTATAAGCAATGCTGGTTCTATGGCCTTAGGCAGATCATGAGAGGGAGGGCATATTGGCCATCTTCTGGGCATGGAGTAAAGGTCACTAGGGGTGTGAGAGGGGAGACAGTTGTGAACTTCCTGCATTGTGCAGGGGGTTAGATTAGATGACCCTGGTGGTCCCTCCAACTCAATGAGTCTATTAATCTATAATTCTAGCTTTATATGGCAACCCTAAGATCAGCTTCCTTGGTGTTAAAGACAATTTTAACCTCATTGGTTTATACTCAAACTATGGAAGGATTTGTATGTGTGTGTGTGTGTGTGTGTGTGATTGTGCATGACTGATTTTCATTATGTTGACCCTTTTCTGCCATTATGTTGTTGAGTCTCCCAGTCTGGAGAGATCCAATTTGAGTTCTTCACAGTCTAGAGTGGTGAGACCCAATGCAAATAAGTGTATTGCCAACTGGGTTCCTCCTTGCTCTAATTTTAAGTGCTAATTAATGCTAATAAATAGCTCTGTTTCCATTTCTTAGGCACCGCCAGATGTCACTTTTTCAAAATGTCAGAGCCCTAACATGAGGAGATCAGTCAAGGTTCAGTTTATTGAATATGGCCAAAAGCTGTTACAAGAGTTAAACATTAAAACAATTATAAATAATTGATAAACGTTACATTTTAGTAACACATTAAAACTCGAGGAACTTACCAGAACCAGAACTTATCAGAAAACTGAACAAACAACATTGTTAAAAGCTTGACATTCAAGGTAATCTGGAATTTAAATAACATAAAATAAACATCGAAATCACTCAGAACGTGTAGTCAAAGCTGTGAAATAAAAGAAACCCTAGTACTGAAATCTCAAGCCCGTTACAATTTGGGTCCCAATCTTTAAGTGACTTCCTAGATAAGGTTCACATTTGTGGATAGGCGATCCCACTTCATGTCAACCTCTTGTGAATAGAATTTACACTTCAGTGCTGTTATGTTTAGTACTTTGGTCTGAGCCTCTGAGTACATCAGCCTTTGTGTATTCTGGATTTGCTGGGACAGGTAAGAAATGTGGTTGGATTGGGTTTGGGATCAGATTAGTCTCCAAGACCAACCAGACTGGCCCGTCGACAGGTCTTATTGTGGTTTTGCATTGTCAAAATGGAAGCAAAGCAATCTGGGGTGAGAAAGGACCAGGCTAAGGCCCAGAACAAAACCAGTGGATCAGCATCCTGCTGGCAGGCTCTTCCTAGTTAGGGATGGGTGCTTAGAAATTGCAACCAAGCCAGGCATGATGCAGGTAGGCTAGGGTTGCCAGCTCTGCGTTGGGAAATACCTGGAGATTTTGGGGATGGAGCTTGAGGAGGTATTTACCAACGCAGAGCTGGCAACCCTAGCCCACCTGCATCATGCCTGGCTTGGTTGCGATTTCTAAGCATCCGTCCCTAACTAGGAAGAGCTTGAACTTACCAAAATACTGGAAAATGACTTATAACGTTCTTTAAAAAATGTAACATTCGAAATTATCAGGGAATTTAGGGCTTTGCAAAAAAAAAAAATCAGTAAATTTCAGGTTTGTGTTTATTGGGCCTGATTTTTTTTTTTTGTGGGGGGGGGGACCTGAAATAAGCCGAATACCCATACTGGTATATTCAACATTCGGCTTATTTTTGGGTTTCCTGAAAAAATTCGGCCTTTGGGGGGGGGGTCATTTTTTGAGGAGAAAAGAAATATATTTATTGAGTTTTAATCTGTTACCAAAATGTAACTTTTATCAATGATTGTTATATGGATTTTTATCCGTTCTAGTAACGGCCTTTGGCCAAATTCAATAAACTTTAACCTGAACCTGAACAAGGCAGCCATTAATATCACCAACTTTATCCCCAACAAAAAAGTCAACACTTACAGGGTTAAGAGAACAGTTTAGGAACTGCTTAAAAACATAACACAGAGGTAGGAATAAATAGGAAGCAAGTGGGAGAGCCCACAAATGATCCACTGTGGTGTCCGGACAGATATCTACTCCTGCTCTGTTAGGGTAGATGGGCCCACCTTAGAGTTGCCAACCTCCAAGTGGCGGCTGGAGATCTCCCGCTATTACAACTGATCTCCAGGCGACAGAGATCCGTCCACCTGGAGAAAATGGCCACTTTGGCAATCGGTCTCTATGGCATTATACTTTATTGAAGTCCCTCCCCGTTACCAAACCTCTGCAGAGTTTGCCTTGGTGGTCTCCCTTCCAAGTACTGATCCTGTTTAGCTTCCGAGATCTGATGAGATGGGGCTATACCATGCCACCATCCTTCCTGAGACAACATGTATAAAGTGCTGTCAAGTCTCAGCCGACTTATGGAGACCCCATAGGGTTTTCAAGGCAAGTGAGAAGCAGACGTGGTTTGCCATTGCCTTCCTGTGCAGTCGTTCTTGGTGGTCTCACTTCCAAGTACCAACCCTGCTTAGATTCCGAGATCTGATGAGATCAGGCTATACCACGCTGCCTTCCT
The DNA here is from genome assembly GCF_029931775.1 of Euleptes europaea. Lineage (NCBI taxonomy): Eukaryota > Metazoa > Chordata > Lepidosauria > Squamata > Sphaerodactylidae > Euleptes > Euleptes europaea. The sequence goes on along the minus strand of NC_079327.1, from coordinate 4,639,535 downwards.
TCCCACATGGCGGCATTAACCATTTCTAATAGAAATAAAGTGCATAGTGGGAAATATATATTTTAAAAACAGCATATCCTAGAAAATATGAATTGCAATTTGATCTTCACACCTGTGGAAAAATGACATTCGCTAACTGCTTTATTTCAAGATCTAGAGATAAACAGAAGAGTAAGTCATTCTATAAAATTCAGCACTAAGTGATTTGTTGAAACACTCTGCTGCCGAACCCAGCATTCTTAAATGATATCTTGAAGAGGAGGCAGAATATTCTTCTTGTAAAATCCGGGAGCAGCGCCATCGTCATAAAAGAAGGCCGTGAAAGCGCTATTGTCTTCTCAATAGCTGTCATTTCCCCTGTCAAGAGCTTCAGTGAACTGGGAGTACATTCCTTTCTTCTGTTCTGACAAACTTGACTCATCATCTCCCTTATTTCTTAGTTTTAGTGACAAGCTTTTTCTTTTTAAAGGGATATTATCAAAAGAGTCACTGTGGGTGAATAGGTTGTGTCCAAAGTTGGGGTAGAAGCACAGCTACGATTTAGGGATGACCTGGGGGCAGTGGTCTCACCCCCTATTCCAGATTGTGGGTGATTTTTCCCCCCTTAGGGAGTGCCAGTATCTCAAACTAACTCACTAGTCTTAGGGACCATTAAATCCATCAAATGGAGCTCCCTTCAGGGGAGGGGAAGGGAAGGTGATTGTAAGCTGGTTTGATTCTTCCTTAAGTGGTAGAGAAAGTCAGCATATAAAAACCAACTCTTCTTCTTCCTCCTCCTCCTCTTCCTCCTCCTCCTCCTCCTCCTCTTCTTCTTCTTCTTCTTCTTCTTCTTCTTCTTCTTCTTCTTCTTCTTCTTCTTCTTCTTCTTCTCATGTGAAATACATAAAACCCTATTGCTTTATCTGTGGCTCCCCTGCTCCTGGTCATTTGCTGAGCTACAATAATGGTACAGGACTAACCTTGTGTGGAGAACATCTGACAGCTATAGGATGTTGATAAACTGTGCAACATCTGTAGTGGGAATGAAAGGTTGATTTGGTTGTGGGGGGGATCTCAGGTCAGGCGGCAGAAGGAAGGTCTGAGAGTGACTGATAACCATGGCATGTAGACAGAAAAAGATGGGGGGACAGGAAGATGAATAAAAACAGGGACGACCGGGACGGAGGGAGCAGCTATGAAAAGATCCTTAGGGAGGAATGGGTGAAAATTAGCTCATAGAGGAGAAAGCGTCGACAGGGCAAAGAGCAGAAGAAATGGAAGGCTAGAGGGCTGGGGATAAGAGGCAGAAGGAATTATTTGCTGCCTCTGAAAGTGAACCTCGGAGGTTTAGAGAAGTGCAGGTCATGAGGTCAGAAAAGCCAGGGGCTGTTCATGCAGAAGGTGGAGCTGAACATCATGAAATGGCCTCAATTCACCATACCAGTTATTAGCTCCAGACCTCAAGAGCTTCTGAACGACTCCAGTTCCTTCCTCCTGGCTTCCCTCCATTTCCCCAGGACTTTTCTGGCGGCCGTTACTTCTCTTTGCCTCTTCAGCTCTGTATGGTTTCCAGGACAGTAATTAGTGTTGTCGTAATTCTGGCTCGGTAGGCACTCGGAGGCGATCGGGGTGGGTTCTGCTGAAGCATTTGCCGCTCGCCCCTCTTCCCAGGCCCCAAAAGGCCACTGACCCTCCCGCACCCCGGAGCAGTTCCTAGCGCAAAGGATCCGGTGGTGATTCGTTAACCCTGACCTTTTTTGCCGCAGCAGGTAAAACTGACATCAGGTCTCCGAGCTGACCTAGCAGAGAGCAAATCTAGCATTCGACTGCGTTGAAATGTCCCAGGCCCCACAGGCAGGAAGTTTACTTTCAGCAAGTATTTTTTTATGCTTGGTTATTCCTTTGTTTTGGTTCTGCAGATAATTGATGTTTATTACAAGTGACTTAACATTTATTTGTACAGAGGCAAAAAGCCGCCGTCGTCTTCCTCCAAGTCTCTCTGAAGCTTAGTTTGTTCTCCACATAGGCAGGCGGGGTTGGCTGCGTTCTGGTGTCCGAAACCCCAATTTCACTTCCAGAAAGACTTAATTCTTTGACCTTTGAGATAATACAAATGCAAGGACTATCACATGATTTCTCTTATTGTGCACAATAGTATTAAGAACATAAGAACATAAAAAGGCCATGCTGGATCAGAATAAGGTCCATCAAGTCCAGCAGTCTGTTCACACAGTGGCCAACCAGGTGCCTCTAGGAAGCCCACAAACAAGACAACAGCAGCAGCATTTTCCCGCCTGTGTTCCAAAGCACCTAATATGATCCTGGAGAGTACAGGTATGTATCATGAATAGTATCCATTCTGAGTAGTGGCCATGGATAGCCCTTGCCTCCATGAACATGTCCACTCCCCTCTTAAAGCCGTCCAAGTTGGCAGCCATCACCACATCCTGGGGCAGGGAGTTCCACAATTTAATTATGTGTTGTGTGAAGAAATACTTCTTTTTATCTGTTTTGAATCTCTCACCCTCCAGCTTCAGCAGATGACCCCATGTTCCAGTATTATGAAAGAGGGAGAAAAGCTTCTCCCTGTCCACTCTCTCCATACCATGCATAATTTTATAGACCTCTATCATGTCTTCCCTTAATCGCCTTCTTTCCAAGCCCTAAGTGTTTTAAGCACTCCTCATAGGGCAGTTGCTCTAGTTCCCTGATCATTTTGGTTGCTCTTTTCTGCACCTTCTCAAGCTCTGCAAAATCCTTTTTAAGGTGTGATTACCAGAACTGCACACGGTATTCCAAGTATGGTCTCACCATAGATTTGTACAAGGGCAGTATGATAGCAGCAGTTTTATTATCTATTCCTCGTCTAATTATGACCAGCATGGAATTTGCCCTTTTCCCAGCAGCCATACACTGGGCTGACAACTTCGTCGAATGATCCACTACCACCCCAAGATCCTTTTCTTGGTCTGGCGCTGCCAGCACAGATCCCATCAGTGTATATGTGACAATGGGATTTTTTTGCCCCAATGTGCATCACATTACACTTGTATTCTGCTCTCGATGAGGAACAAAGAGTTTTGCATTGAAATTCTGAGTCTTGGAATTCTGATTCCCCTGACACCAGAGGTGGCCATCAGGAGCTGCTGACATACTTGAGCAGATGTTTGCAGCTATAAGGGCTAGACCCTTGACCTTTATTAAAATGGGAGTTGAAATGTCTAGGGAAATTCTGTGCTGCGTCCAACATTCTTGTTCTCCCTCTTCACAAATGGGAGTGCTTTTTGTCACCATTTAGGTGGTGGTTTGCCATTGCCTTCCCCAGTCACCTACACTTTATCCCCAGCAAGCTGGATACTCATTTTACCGACCTCGGAAGGAGGGAAGGCTGAGTCAACCTTGAGCCGGTTACCTGAAACCAACTTCCGTCGGGATCAAACTCAGGTCGTGAGCAGAGCTTTTGACTGCAGCTTATCCCTCTGCCCCACGGGGCTCCTGCTACCGGCACTTCGTACCAGACATTTAATCTAACCTGTGACCTCTCGCCCAATGAAACTTAATGCACAAACTGTTACTTATGGCCGAAGGATGTAATTGGAGCAACATTGACTTCTTCCCACTATGGTGGAGGGAAAGTTAATTTAGTGTATTAACTCCTCTAAAATTATCTAAATTACAGTAGACTGGTGCAAGGTTTAGAAGAAAAATGCATACAAAATAAAATGGATATTTTCTCTTGTCCCCCTTGGAGGAACAGGAGGAAGTCTTAGAGGATTTTTTTTTAAAGAGAAAATTAATTTTTAGGCCGCCTCTATTATTGTATGCCTTTACCACAGCAATTTGGGAGGAATAATATAATATAGGTTCCTTAACACACACAAAAAAACACCCTGATATTTTAATCTAGCTACAGCTAATGAATAGGATTGCCAATACCTGCTATAAAGGGAACCAGAGAATTAATGCAAATACAAGAAAAGGTACATTTGGAATTAAGTAACTGCGTAACTCTCAGCATATCCATAAGGTAAAACATTTTGAAATGTTCGTAACATAATGAACGTCTTGGGAAGCAGTAGAGAGGGCCACGGCTGCTCCGGATTGGTGGTGGCCTTCAGAACCCGCCCCTCCCAGGGCCTGATTGGAGAGCAGGCTCTATGACAGCTCAAAGATGGCCCCACCCAAGGCATAGGTAGGGGTGAGTGGACCAGGGGCTAATCACCACTGGCCAGGCGATTGGCCACGGCTGAAACGTGACTCGAGGCTGCAACCATGCTCATGAATCATAGAATCATAGAGTTGGAAGGGACCACCAGGGTCATCTAGTACAACCCCTGCACAATGCAGGAAATTCACAACTACCTCCCCCCACACCCTCAGTGACCCCCTACTCCATGCCCAGAAGATGGCCAAGATGCCCTCCCTCTCATCATCTGCTTAAGGCCATAGAATCAGCATTGCTGACAGATGACCATCTAGCCTCTGCTTAAAAACCTACAGGGAAGGAGAACTCACCACCTCTCAAGGAAGCCTGTTCCACTGAGGAACCGCTCTGTTAGAAAGTTCTTCCTGATGTTTAGACAGAAACTTGTGCTCTTTCATGTCCAACCTGTCATACAGCTGACCAGTAGTCTGAAAATGCATGCAGCACCTGTTGACTCTCAGGAGGCGGATCCCTACAGGCAAACAGGGATAAGCCTCTGGGGGCTGGACCACTCCCCTGGGAAGGAGACCCGCCTCCCAGGAGGAGCCAAGGCAGCTTGTCAAGCCTGTGCAGACTGGTGTGTTTGATTTTGCCATCAAGTCACAGCTGACCCCACAGGATTTGCAAGCCAAAAGACGTTTGGAGGTGGCTTGCCATTGCCTGCCTCCACATGGGCTGAAAGAGTTCGGAGAGAACCGTGACTGGCCCAAGGTCACCCATCAGGCTTCAGGTGGAGGATCAGGGAATGGAACTTAGTTCTCCAGATTAGAGTCCACCATTCTTAACCACTTAGGGCTGCCAACCTCCAGGTACTAGCTGGAGATCTCCTGCTATTACAACTGATCTCCAGCCAATAGAGATCAGTTCACGGGGAGAAAATGGCCACTTTGGCAATTGTACTCTATGGCATTGAAGTCCCTCTCCTCCCCAAACCCTGCCCTCAGGCTCCGCCCCCCAAAACCTCCCGCCAGTTGTGAAGAGGGACCTGGGAACTCTATCTCCAGGCATCAGAGTTCAGTTCACCTGGAGAAAATGGCTGCTTTGGCAACTGGACTCTATGACATTGAAGTCCCTCCCTTCCCCAAACCCCACCCTCCTCGGGCTCTTCCCCCAAAATTTCCCGCCAGTAGTGAAGAGGGACCTGGCAACCCTATAACCACTACACCACACTGGGTATCATCCAAAGCAAAGCTACACAATAAAATGTACAGTGGTCCATGAAAAGCTTCATACACAACACGCTGGAAAACAAGCGGTTTTGTAGAATATAGTCCTTCAAACCAAAAATACTGATTCATCTATACAGGACTGAACTTCTATAAGGACTCAACTATTAAGAAATGGCTTTTTAATTTTTATTTTTACCCCAAACGAAGCAACCTTTATTCAGTGTCTTATTTACACTGTGCACAGTCTACATCATTAGGGGAGCTTCTTCCCCCTCATTTTTTAAAAGCGCTGCAGATCCTTGACTTGATCAAACAATTTTTCCATTCTTTTATTTCATATTTCATAACATGCTCCTCACTCTGGCATCTGAGCACCTTTTCAAATTAAATTGGAAGAAGGTGACTTTCCGTCTGCAAAGTTTCTCGTTCATATGATCTCCCCTGGAGTGATTTGGGGGAAAAAAGAACACCTACTCTTGTGTCCTAGAAGCATTAATCGAGTTGGAGTTCATGAGCGGAAAACCCTGTTTACTACTCACACTTCAGATCCAGAGGCAAAAGTCTTGGCCTTTCTTCTGAGGAAGCCTTGCTCTGACCAAAGAAGGTTCTTCCATCTCAGCAGCAGCTACGTTTGAGTCCAGGAGCACCTTAGACACCCACAAGATTTTCAGGATGTAAGCTTTCAAGAGTTAGAGTACCCTCCATTAGATACGTCTCAGGTATCTAACAAAGGGACCTTTGAGTCTCAAAAACATATACCCCCAAATTTCTAAGGTGCTACTGGACTTGAATCTAGCTGTTCTACCACAGACCAACATGGCTAAACTTAGAAGCCATTACAGCAAGATTCCTTCCACCAGAGCGCTTAGCAGAAGGCTATGATTCAGTCCATCTCAATATCTTACATTGGGATTGGAAAAAAGAAGAGTTGGTTTTTATACGCAAACTTTCTCTACCACTAAAGGACTCTCAAACCAGCTTACAATCATCTTCCCTTCCTCTAAGAACATAAGAAAAGCCCTGCTGGATCAGACCAAGGCCCATCAAGTCCAGCAGTCTGTTCACACAGCGGCCAACCAGGTGTGTGAACAACTCTCCCCACAACAGACACCTTGTATGGTAGGTGGGGCTGAGAGAGTTCAGAGAGAACTGTGACTAGCCCACGGTCACCCAGCAGGCTTCATGTGGAGGAGTGGGGAAACCAACCTGGTTTACCAGATTAGAATCTGCTACTCATGTGGAGAAGTGGGGAATCAAACCCGGTACTCTAGATTGGAGTCCACAGCTCTTAAGCACTATACCACACCGGCTCAGTCGGCAGTATCTGTAAAACTTTCCCCCAACACCACATTTCAAATGAATCAACTTTCTTCCTGTCATAGTGGATATTGGCACCCAAAGCACTCCCAACTTGGGTTGTGTAAAAAAATCCATTTCCAGTAAATTTCGGGTTTGGGTTTTTTTGACCCGATTTTTTTTTGGTAAACCTGAAATAAGCCAAATACCCATACCAGTAAATATCGGTATTCAGTTTATTTTTGGGTTTCCTGAAAAATTCAGGCCCATTATAGTCACTGGGGATTTCCCCCAAGCTCCTGGGGGGGGGGGAGACATTTTTGAAGGTAGAGTCCCCAAATTTGCAGCATGGCAGCAAGGGATCTCCAGCCACCAGTTGGAGGTTGGCAACCCTCTCTCTAAATAATGTTTTTTTTTTCCTGGTAGCGTAAGTGCCAAAAACATTGCCCTTCAACCTGGAACACTAAAAGCTACAGCTTCCCAAACCTTTATATCTTTGATATATGTTGCTGTCTGTCTTGTAGGTGCTCCTGACGATATTTTTAAGGCTAACACCTACATTTCTTTCAGCTCTTTACAGTGTGCACAGCCGGGCTATTCACCCAGTATTGTATAGCTGTCAGACAATGGGTGGCGGGTGGAACGCAGAATGTGGGCAGCATGTTAGGAGCATAACATTTCAGCACAAGAGGCACAGAGTTTCAATAAAACATATAATTTTCTCCCCCATTGTAACCATGCTATTTTGCAGGGGAGAGGGGTCCTGTGTTAGTAATAAAGTCTTTTTATGGACTCCGGTATGTGCAGTCATAGTTACCTCTTTCTTCGTGATAAATTATGTGGAATATCATTGATAAGAGTTTTCCCCCTCAAAGAAACGAGCTTTGCTAGTTTTCTAATATCTATTATGCTGTACCTCTTCCTCCTCTTCTAGCCAGTGTGGTATAGTGCTTAAGAGCGGTGGACTCTAATCTGGAGAACCGAGTTTGATCCCCCACTCGTCCACATGAGTGGCAGACTCTAATCTGGTACATCTGGTGAGCAGGGTTGGTTTCCCCACTCCTCTGCATGAAGCCAGCTGGGTGACCTTGGGCTAGTCACACCCTCTCAGCGCCACCCAGGGTGTCTGTTGTGGGGAGGGGAAGGGAAAATGACTGTAAGCCAGTTTGATTCTTCCTTAAGTGGTAGAGAAAGTTGGCATATAAAAAACAACTCTTCTTCTTCTTATTATTATTATTAGTATTAGTATTAGTATTTAGTATTTAACATTTTAACAGCCATTTTGCGAGAAATGTTGCGAGAGCCAACATGGTGTAGTGGTTAAGAGTGCTGGACTCTAATCTGGAGAACCGGGTTTGATTCCCCACTCCTCCACATGAGCGGCGGACGCTAATCTGGTGAACCAGGTTGGTATCCCAACTCCTACACATGCAGCCTGCTTGGTGACCTTGGGATAGTCACAGCTCTCTTAGAGCTCTCTCAGCCTCACTTACCTCACAAGGTGTCTGTTGTGGGGAGAGGAAGGGAAGGCGACCGTAAGCCAGTTTGATTCTCCTTAAAAGGTAGAGAAAACCGGCATCTAAAAACCAACTCTTCTCCTTCTCCTTCTTCTAACCCTCCAGAGGTTTACTAATATGGATTACTCAGAATTCTCTAATACGGAAGTTTTCAACCTACAATGTGAGCATTATGAACGGGTGACTCATGCTAAAAGGGATCTCACTGCGCAGCAGAGACAAACGTGCAGGTGGCATTGAATGACTTTTAAACATTGAGTCATGTACAACGTGTTATTTAGAGATCACATCAGCATCATGTATCTTGAAATAATCTCTTTGTTCATTTGTTTGTTTGCTAGAAGCCCACAGGTTTTACTGCGGTGGTCTTCCACCCCATATTATACTTTGTAGGGTATCAGAAGATGAAGCCCCTCAAGACCTAATTAGAAACAGCACAACTCTTTTTAAACTGAGTGACGATTGCACAATTAGTTCTCTGCATATTTATTGCTCTTTTCCGCCTCGTTTAAACTATTTAAATGTAAATGTTGTTTCCCAGTTCTGAGTTGTGGCAGTTATTCTAAGAACTACTCAGAATCATCACAGGTAGCTAGCTACCTTTTAAGGTCAAAAGTGTTGGGCAATTCTGAGGGGAGAGGAGCCCCGTGACGCAGAGTGGTAAGCTGCAGTATTGCAGTCCAAGCTCTGCTCACGACCTGAGTTCAACGGAAGTTGATTTCAGGTAGCCGGCTCAAGGTTGACTCAGCCTTCCATCCTTCCGAGATAGGTAAAATGAGTACCCAGCTTGCTGGGGGTAAAGGGAAGATGACTGGGGAAGGCACTGGCAAACCACCCAGTGAACACAGTCTGCCTAGGAAATGTTGGGATGTGATGTCACCCCAGGGGTCAGGAATGACCCGGTGCTTGCACAGGGGACCTTTACCATTTTAAGTCTGAGGGAGTTTACCTGGGAGGAGCCCAGCAGCAGTGCTGAAGAGTTCCGTTTCTGTTGGATGGAAGTGGGATGAAGTCTTTTGCAATGTTTGTTTTGTATACCAAGCTACAAGCAGAACATAGAGGAGGCAAATGCACACCCCTTCAGCAGGAAGCAGCTTCTCCTCATACTCCAACCTGCACTTCTCATTCCAGCTGGCTCCTGCCAAAAACTCTAATCTCTCTCTGTTTAAGTTGGAAAGTTTTTGCACTCACATACACACTCTAGCTTTTCCCGGTTGTCAGCAGCTCTGATGGGTATTGCTTTCCAAGAATGGGAGAGAGAATTCCAGTTATCAGGAGACCATCTCTGGTCAGTTGCTCCAGTGATGAAATATCAACCATTTATCCTGATCTATTAGCCCTGATTTGGACGGCCCAGGCTAGCTCAATCTTGTCAGAAGCTAAGCAGGGTCAGCATTTGGATGGGAGACCACCAAGGAATATGAGGAGAAGCTATGAAGGAATGAACAGCCGCAGAGGCACTCTAAGATCCTCATGCATTTATCTTTGACAAACCAAATTTCTAATAATTAAGCTTGAAGTTTTGAAAAACCAAGCTTGAACTATTGGCTGAAGAAGCCACTCTGTAGTGGTGAAAGTGTGTTTGTTAAGCCAGACAACGTTTCCATGTCGTAGAGTCCTTCTGGACTGATATTGGTGTTTCCACATGATATTGTTGCATACATTAAGATACCTGCTTAAAGAAGAAACAAGAAAGAATTGCAGTAAATACTTGCAAAGACTTTGTATTCCAATTAGGACCTTGCATTTAGTCTTACCTGTTTCGCTGTATGTAAATATCATGTTTGTGTTCTGCACTACTCACCTTTTGTGTTGGTTGTTGTTATGCTAAGTAAATTTTTGTGTCAAACACTTGCACTTATATAAGTTTGATTCGTATTTCATACCATTTTAGAGCCTAGTACTGTTACTTTGCTTAACTTACCTTATGGTATTGGTGATACCTTGACTGAGTACCTGGAGGGTGGCAACCCTACCGCCTCAGAAGGATTTTTTGCGTGCACACAATTTGTTTCTAGACGCATGATTCCTAGTACGACGGTCCTACCGGCATCCAAGTCAACAATTCATTCTCATTCGTTGCTGATTGTTTTAAAATTCATCATTGAGCTGAAGAAGCCCATCGAAACGTGGACGCAAGACTAGCCACACGTTCTCATATTATTTGGACCTGTTTTCGGATTGGTTCTAGACCTTTGATTTTTGGACCTATATCCCCCGGTACTCCTGGAATTCCTCCTGGACTTCCCAGGTGTGACATCATTGGTTTCTTTCAGGTTTTGTGTCACAACGTTATCGTGTTTTGGAGGCTTGTTGCCCTACTATGAATGTACTCTTGATTACTGCTTTGCATCTATGAATGTTTAATTGTGTTATTTGCGTTATTTTGCATAATTACTTTAAATTTATTGTGTGTGTGGCATGGAGTTAATGCCTTAATAAAGCACATTCTTTCATTTGTATGCAAATTCTGACTTATAATTGAGCCCTCGTGCTGCCAATTTTCTCAATCCTCCTTGATTCTGGCACAGGTGTTTCCACTTATTGTTCTAGTACCTGGAGGTTGGCAACCGTACTCCTGCCACGTCTTCTAGACCGGGAGCCTTAAAGGTTGAGGTGGAAATGATAAAATCTTATGAAACAATTATATTAATTTAGTGTACACAATAGCTAGGGTTGCCAGGTCCCTCTTCGCCACGGGCGGGAGGTTTTTGGGGTGGAGCCTGAGAAGGGTGGGGTTTGGGGAGGGACTTCAATGCCATAGAGTCCAATTGCCAAAGTGGCCATTTTCCCCAGGTGAACTGATCTGTATCGGCTGAAGATCAGTTGTAATAGCAGATTTCTTGGTAGTACCTGGAGGGGGGCAACCCTAAGGCGACAGTAGCCTCAAGGTTAAACTGCTGAGATGCGTTTTCTGCTGGCTGGCCCTTGAAGACATCTTGGAAACTTCAATGCATGCAAAAGGAGACGGCCTGCTCGTCAACTGGTGTAAGTTGATAGGAGCCGGTTAGAGCATGCGGGGTTCGACCTGCTTATTGTAAAATTTTAACTTCTCAAATACAGAGCACTTTTCTCCAAGGCTAGATTAAATGCACTGCCATTGGGGGAGTTAGCAGGCAGGTTTTCAGGGGTCTCCTTTTCTGAGTGATTTTGTGATTGTGGATCAGGGAGTTTGGACACTGCTTGGCATTTTTTTGTTGATTGTAAAAAGCATGATCTCGCCAGAGATAAATGGATCACAGTATACGTTCAGAGGCGGGGACCTGCCCTAAAGCAAGAGATAGTTGCAAAGCTATTGGCTGCTACTGATACAAATGTAACCCTTACCGTGGCAAATTTTTTATTTATGTCTTTTAATGATGCTTCCTTTTAACTGTACTGCTCAGATATTGCATTTCTGTACATTTGGTTGTTTCTGTATTATTGAATTTTTTGAATTTGTTTTGCTCATGACCTGTTGGTCAGCGAGCATAAAGAACAGAATAAAGGAAAGGAACAAGCTGGTTAGACCTGTACTACAATAACTTCTTTGGCTTCCTGTGGGTTTTTTTCCTGGGTTTAATTGAAGGTGCCGATACGTTTAAAGCCCTTCACAAGCACGTATCTGAAGCATTCCTCTCCAGCGATGGATCTCTGCACCCTCTTGGATGCATTCAGTGATTGCTCTTTACTTTTCCTTCCATCCAGCTGGTACTTGGATCCTCTGCCAAAACCCGGGCTTTTTGTAGTATTTCTCCATTGTCGTGGAATGGTTTACCAGAGGATGAGTGATAAGCCCCGTCCTCAATAGCTTGTAGAAAATCCTGCAGAACTATTTTGTTTCAAAGGGCATTCGACTGATCCTTGCCATTTACTGTTTGGCAGAGGCTTACTTGTAGCTGGGCCGTTTTGGAGCATTCCCTTCCCTTCTTGTTTATATTCTCTTGGTAACTATGTGTTATCTTTCTAATGTTGTTAAGCTGCCTTAAGCTTTTGGAAAGGCAGTTCATGCACTGTAAAAATGAAACAAAGAAACAAACAAAGGAAGTGGAAAGGCCTTGAATTTGCTTCATCACAGGGCTGTCAAACAGAAGGCCTGCGGGCTGGATCAAGCCCCTTGAGAGCTCTTATCAGCCCGCGAGCCATAGGGTTGCCGGGTCCCTCTTTGCCACCAGTGGGAGGGTTTTGGGGCAGAGCCTGAGGAGGGCAGGGTTTAGGGAGGGGAGGGACTTCAATACCATAGAGTCCAATTGCCAAAGCGGTCATTTTCTCCAGGGGAACTGATCTCTATTGTAATAGCAGAAGATCTCCATCTAGTACCTGGAGGTTGGTAACCCTAGCGAGCCAGCCGAGGCAGCCACCCCCCCCCCAACTCTCGATGTGGGCTGGTGAGGCATGGCCCGGCCCGACCAAGTAACATTTATGTCTTATCCGGTCCTTGTAACAATTGAATTTGACACTCCTGCTCTATCAGGTGCTTTTGTGTCTATGTATATGTGTGTCAGGGGAGGGGTGATTTACAATTTTCATTTCCCTCATGTTCTGTAATTTATTAAAAAAATAATTCTGGCATGTTAGTTTGGAGTGAGGTAGTGCCTGCTGAACTTCGTTAACAGAGGCTAGGGTTGCCAGGTCCCTCTTTGCCACCGGTGGGAGGTTTTTGGGGTGGAGCCTGAGGAGGGCGGGGTTTGGGTAAGGGAGGGACTTCAATGCCATAGAGTCCAATTGCCAAAGCAGCCATTTTCTCCAGGTGAACTCATCTCCATTGGCTGGAGATCAGTTGTAATAGCAGGAGATCTCCAACTAATAGCAACCCTGGGCTGGGTGCCGAGATTGGGTGTACAGTAGTGTTTTGCCCTGCTACTAAGGAGCATTATTCCTTTACTGCTTCTTGTAGTCTGACCAGAGGGTAAATTAGGGTGAATGGGAATCCCCTCTAGCCACACAAAGGGGATTCCTTTGTGGTAGTATTTAGATGGGAAGCAGCACTTCAAGAATGACCATTGTATGAAAGCCGGCAATCACCGTCTCTTTGTAATCACTTAGCACAGCTGGAAAAATTACTTAATCGTTGGCCTAATAATAATTTTGGAAGACAAGGCGAAGAAAAATTGGGGGCAGAAAGTGAGAAGGGTCAGCAATTAATCCTACTAAAAGCTTTTATTGTGGAAAACGTAGTAACTCTTTACAACTTTCAAAAGCACAGTAATGGTTTGATTCTTTTTCACTTTTCAGTCCGAACCTGTCCCTCACATAATGATGAGCAATTTGAGCCATTGAAGTTTGTGCGGCTCTTAATTTATTGAAGGCGGATCATCAAGCTCTCGTAGGAACTATAAAGTCCAATTTGGTCCTTCACGATGGTGGAGGCAAAACGACCGCTGTGGCTGGAGAAATGGACGTTTAAAAAATTATTTGAAACTTTTCCAACTATTTGGTGTTAAATGTGATAACAGAACTTTTACTGATGAGCACTAGAAATGGAGACCCTTTTAGTCCTGCGATTTCTTGCTGATGTTTTCTATAAAGTGTACAGAAGAAGAAGAGTTGGTTTTTATACCCTGCTTTTTCTCTACCTCTAAGGAGTCTCAAAGTGGCTTACAACCACCTTCCCTGGGCAGGCAGCACGGAGCACTTTAAACTGCTCCGCCAGCTGGGTCCCAAAGCTCAGCTGTTGGGTGGGGCCCCGCCCAACAGCTGAGCATCGGGACCAGGCAGCAGAGCACTTTAACCCCCCCAACAGCTGAGCTTCGGGACCCAGCTGGCGGAGCACTTTAAAGACCCACCACCCACTTTCCCGGGACTCCCGGGAAGGGGGGCAGTGGGTCTTTAAACTGCTCCGCGCTGCCTGGGCAGGCAGCGTGGAGCAGTTTAATGACCCCCCCCGCCGGGTTTCAAGGGACTCCCAGGAAACCGGGCGGGGGGTCTTTGCACCAAATTTGTTCGGGAATGCTGAATTTCCCACCGAATTTGGCATTCCCTAATGGGGGGGGGGTTCGGAATTCGGCCAAACCGGACCCAAGTCGGGCCAGGTTCGGCCGAATCTGAACCGGCCCGAATTTTTTTTTCCAACAGCCCTAGTCAGCATAAGTCAACTGTGACTTGATGGGGGGAAAATAGCAACTTACATGTATTGTATGGGAAGTTGAAAGAACTCTACACAATGAGTTTATAATAGCACTTTGTGCATGCAGAGAAAGAGAGAGAGATCTCTCTCTCCAGGCATACGTTCTTGTTTCACACTTCCAGTGTATCAGACAACTTGTTTGTCAACTTTAGTAAGCATCAAGGTGATGGAAGGGTAATGAGGCAATGTGCCAAAGCCTATGAAAATCAAGTTGCTGTTCTCTAAATGGGGGGTGGGGAGCCGTCACCAGAGCTGATTGGCTTCTCACAAACGCAATCCAGTGGCGCCCTTAAACTGGAGAGTGGGAGTGCCAGAGGCTTTGTGCAGTGATTGAAATGTCAGCGCTTCCTGTCTGTCAGCACATGAAACTCCTTTGAAGCAATACCGAGGTTGTGGCAAATCCTGTCACAGACCTTTCTCTGGGGAAAAAACAATCATGAGAAAATACTCTGGCAATTAAAAAAAACAGTACCCCTCCCCCAAATTCTTTACAGCCAGTGTGGTATAGTGGTTAAGAGCAGTGGACTCTAATCTGGACAACCGGGTTGGTTTCCCCACTCCTCCACATGAAGCCTGCTGGGTAACCTTGGGATAGTCCCAGCTCTCTTTGAGCTCTCTCAGCCCCACCTACCTCACAAGATGTCTGTTGTGGGGAGAGGAAGGGAAGTAGATTGCAAGCTGCTTTGAGACTCCTTAAAAGGTAGAGAAAACTGGCATATAAAAACTAACTCTTCTTCTTCTTCTTCTTCTTCTTCTTCTTCTTCTTCTTCTTCTTCTTCTTCTTCTTCTTCTTCTTCTGCAAGGGGGTTTCTTGGACCGCCAGAGGGACTGGCTGGCTACTGTGTGAGACAGGATGCTGGACTAGATGGACCACTGTCCTGATCTAGCAGGGCTCTTATGTTCTTAAGGTCAATGCTGGAATAAATTTTGTTAGCCATGAAGGTGTTACCTGTCTCCTACAACTGTTCTGCAACAGACGACCATGGCTGCTCCTCTGAAACTGTATAGCAGAATGAAGCATATAGTTGAAAGAAAAGATCTCTACCAGTCTTTGGCTCAGTGGGCAGGCTGACCCCATACAGAGGACATTGGGTGCTTTCCGAGAAACAATCCCCACCTGCTATCTGGACTGGCATCCTCTCAGAAGGTCGTTACCATGTGATTTCCTGAATGTCTGACACACTTCTCACTTTGAGCCAGCAATAGACTACTGCAAGAGCTTTCACAGTCTGAAATGGCGGCTCAGCGGCTAGGGACACAAGCCTCTACTTGCATCGCAGCAGGGAATGTTAGATTTAATTCCTGCTCTGGAAATTACTGTTTGTGACAACTATTGTGCCG
Source organism: Euleptes europaea (assembly GCF_029931775.1). NCBI lineage: Eukaryota > Metazoa > Chordata > Lepidosauria > Squamata > Sphaerodactylidae > Euleptes > Euleptes europaea. The sequence goes on along the minus strand of NC_079327.1, from coordinate 4,623,923 downwards.
TCAATGCGTATTTGTGAGGGAAATGGGGGGTAGTGGCATTAAGCGTTCGAGTCTTTCTTCCAGTCATCAGGGATAGAAATTTTGGGGCTTTTGTGCACCTACAAAACCAGGACTGTATGGAGTAGGAAATACTAGGGAGAGCATAAAAGAGTCTACAAAGTAGCTCATTAGAGGGTGCCCTGAATATTAATGAATTGCCACTCACAAAGCACAAATCACATACTCGCTTTGTGGATAAATGCCACGAACAAGCAGCAAAGTTGGCCCAAAAAACTCTTGTTGGAGCCATCCGAAAGCGCGAGAAAAAATAGGCCGACTTGTTGCGTAATAGGTAACTGCACTTGTCCTATGAATGGGGTGCCAGTGAGTCATAGCCCGGCGTGACCTAAAACAGCTTGTCGGGGCTTTGAATAGAAACAATGAGAAGGAGCGAAAACGGATTCCTTTTTCATAGACAATCAAAAAATTCAGCGTTTGGGAAGGTCGAAAAAAAATCAACGGGGGGAGGCAGGGCTGAACGTGCTGAAAAGCTGAATGAACTGAGCTTGGTGAAAGGGAAACAACAGACATTTTAACCTTCAAAAGAAATCCAGAAAGACCCAAGAGAAAATTGTATTCCACATCTAGGGTTGCCAGGTCCCTCTTCGCCATCGGCGGGAGGTTTTGGGGGGCTGAGACTGAGGAGGGCGGGCATGAGCGCACACACTTAAACGCGAAAGCCTCCCGCCGGAGGAAAAGAGGTACCTGGCAACCCTATCAAAAGGCCAGGAGGCAGGAGGAGAAAGCAGACAGAGGAGATTTGGTGTCGCCTCCTTCTACCCTTTCCTTATCAAATGCCTGTTCTCCTGCATCAGCCATCCCTGGAAACTTCCGCTGCAGCCCCTGTTGGGTTTCTGCAACCTAAGTTAGCCGGAGAAGGAAGTCGGCATTTGTAAATGCGACTAATTTGCATGAAAACATTCAGGAAGACAATTCAGTCAGGGGAAAAAATCAGCACATTCATTTCTTTGCTTGCTTCAGTAGCTTATATTGTTCTATGATCAACAGTTGCAAGAGGTTTGGAGAGGGCGTCACTATAACATTTTGGCATCATATTACAGGGGCATATAGATAAAACAGGGGGGGATAAGTATAGAGCTGCCAACTCATGCTTGGGAAATACCTGGAGATTTTGGGGGTGGAGCCTGAGGAGGGCGGAGTTTGGAGGGACTTCAATGCCATAGAGTCCAATTGCCGAAGCAGTTTTCTCCAGGTGAACTTATCTCTGTCATCTGGAGATCAATTGTAATAACAGGAGATTTCCAGCCACCACCTGGAGATTACACTAGATATGTATGTGATGCTTCTAGTGTTGCCAACTCTGAGATTTTGTGGGTGGAGCCTGGGGAAGACACTCAGCAGGGTATAATACCATAGCGTCCACTTTCCAAAGCAGCCATTTTCTCCAGTGGAAATGATCTTTGTAGTGTGGAGATCAGTTGTAATTCCAGGAGATCTCCAGGCCACACCAAGAGGTTGTCAACCCTAGATGCTTTCAGAATTGTAGTTCTGAAATTCAGGCAGTTGCAGATTTCAGAAAAAGAGGGCTGTCTGAGTTGCACTGGGAAAGTTTGAGCATAACATTTATTGCTTTGGTTGCTGATATTTTTGTCACTTCACTTCCTCTCAATAAATAGTTTACACAGAACTTCATCTGGAAACAGCAATGGCACCTTCAGCCCCTTGCTTTAGCTAGGAAAATAACAAATTGCGAACACAGCAAAATAGGAATAAAACACTCCCTACCGCCCACCTTCATTTGGCAGTTTTAATCCCAGGAATCCACTTTTCAATATCCTATTTTTATAACCTTTTCACAGTAAACTGTGCTCAATACTTGAGTGTGTGTGATTGTGTGTGTGTGTGTGTTGGAAAAGAACAGGAAGCATGAAAGAGGGCTGAATTTTAAACTAAACCCCACTGGAATAAATGTTTCTGTGAACTGTTTTATGCTTCGATATGTCGATCTGTGTTTATTTTTAATGTAAGCATGTGGAAACTAAAGCTCCCCTTCCTTCCAAGCAAATGAAGGAGGCAGTTTTCAGACTTGTTCTAAAAAGAAAACAACCCCAAAGGACTTTCTCTGAGCTGAGTGCTCCAGTTTGTAGAGATGCTAAGAGACTTCTACACATAAGTAATGGTGTAGTGGTTAAGAGTGGTGGTTTGGAGTGGGGGGACTCTAATCTGGAGAACCAGGTTTGATTTCCCCACTCCTTCACGTGAGCGGAGGAGGCTAATTTGGTGAACTGGGTTGGTTTCCCCGCTCCTACACATGAAGCCAGCTGGGTGACCTTGGGCTAGCCACTGTTCTCTTCAAGCTCTCTCAGCCCCACCTACCTCACAGGGTGTCTATTGCGGGGAGGGGAAGGGAAGGTGATTGTAAGCCTCTTCCTTAAGTGGTAGAGAAAGTCGGCATATAAAAACCAGCTCTTATTCTTCTACTACTAAAAGAAGATAGATACAAATGGAGGCCAGGTTCTATCTAGCCTTTCACAGAAGATTTCTTCTTCTTCTTCTTCTTCTTCTTCTTCTTCTTCTTCTTCTTCTTCTTCTTCTTCTTCTTCTTCTTCTTCTTCTTCTTCTTCTTCTTCTTCTTCTTCTTCTTCTTCTTCTTCTTCTGTCTGAAAATTCATTTTACTAATCCAAAAGTGTTAACCAGATTAAACGTTTCACTACAGCTCATGAATAGCTGGAAGAGTCTGGTGTCCACAATAAACCATGTTCTAACAAGAGCGTAGTTCAACGATAATGTCATCTGTCGTGTATGTGTATGTGAAAATCTTGCTGGAGTCCCGGTGACTGACAGCTGTTATCCTTAGCCTATTTCTTTCACTTGCCCACATGACATTTCACTCCAGTGGGACTTTCCCAGAACACTAATAAACAGCCTTTCTGTTTCTCCACACCTGCTTCAGAAAACGATAAGACGGGGGAAAGAGTGTGACGCTTCAGACCAGCTCCTTCAGTAGATGATGGCAACACAACTCCATCCATTTCTGGGTGATACTGATTATCTGGATCTGTTGCCAACCTCCAGATGGTGGCTGGAGATCTCCCGCTATTACAACTTATCTCCAGACAACAGAGATTAGCACCCCAGGAGAAAATGGCTGCTTTGGCAATTGGACTCTATGGCATAGAAGTCCCTCCCCTCTCCAAACCCCACCCTTCTCAGACTCCACCCCCAAAATCTCCAGGTAGTTCCCAACCCAGAGCTGGCAACTCTCGTTTCACTCTGGGTCCTAGCCAGCTTTCAGAGTTGAATCCGGTTTGGGTCCTCCTAGTGGACAGCCCACCTTTCCATGTCTGACTGTGAGAAGGAAGGAGAGGGGTGTCCTTTTAACATCCACCCTTGTGTACCCCTGAGTTGTTTATCTAGTTCAGGGGACCCCAACGGGGGCCTCGTGAGCACCATGGCTCCCACCGACATATTTTCTGTTGTCTACGAAGTATTTTTTAGGAAGTGAGCAAGGTAGGATTGCCAACCTCCAGGTACTAGCTGGAGACTCCCGCTATTGCAACTGATCTCCAGCGGATAGAGATCAGTTCCCCTGGAGAAAATGGCTGCTTTGGCAATTGGACTCTGTGGCATTGAAGTTCCTCCCCTTCCCTCCCCTCTCTTGTCGGGCTCTGCCCCTAAAACCTTCCACCAGTTGCCAAGAGGGACCTGTCAACCCTAGGGCAGGGCCAGGTAGGGCTTTTGCCCAGCAAGGCTTCTAATTCACAAAATCACAAAATCACACAAGGTTGGAAGAGACCACAAGGGCCATCCAGTCCAACCCCCTGCCATGCAGGATCCCACAATCAGAGCGCTCCCGACAGATGGCCATCCAACCTCTGCTTAAAGACCTCCAAAGACGGGGACTCCCCCCACCCCTGAAGCAGGGCATTCCACCGTCGGACTGCCCTCACCGTCAGAAAGTTCTTCCTAATGTTTAGGTAGATTCATTTTTCTCTTAGTTTAAATCCATTACTCCGTGGAAATTTGATTGGCTGTGCAGGTTTTTCAAAATGTTGTTTTGGCAGCAGCTGCCACCACATCACAAAGATCTGCACTGTGTGATGGAAGCGGCCATTTTGTGGTGTAGAGAACTAGCATGGTGTAGCGGTTAAGAGCGGTGGTTTGGAGCGACGGACCCTAATCTGGGGAGCTGGGTTTGATTCCCCACTCCTCCACATAAGCGGCAGAGAATTCGGTATCTGCACATGCCTCAGGGGATCTCAGTTCTTTTTTGACCACCATTTTGTAGGGATTGCTTCGTCCTCAGTTACTGGATCATTATCTGCGTTTTTCTTTTTCTCCTCATTTCTTTCCTTTCTCTCATCCTGCGTACGGCACAGAAAATCTCAGCTGGGCTTCTTGGCGCAAACGGTTATGCTCCCACTGATTCTTCTTCAACAATGTGGTGTAGTGGTTAAGAGCGGTGGTTTGGAGCAGTGGACTCTGATCTGGAGAACCGGGTTTGATTCCCCGCTCCTCCACATGAGTGGCGGAGGCTAATCTGGTGAACTGGATTGGTTTCCCCACTCCTACACATGAAGCCAGCTGAGTGACCTTGGGCTAGTCACAGCTCTCTCAGCCTCACCTACCTCACAGGGTGTCTGTTGTTGGGAGGGGAAGGGAAGGTGATTGTAAGCTGGTTTGAGTCTCCCCTAAGTGGTAGAGAACATTGCTGTATAAAAACCAACACTACTACTACTTCTTCTTCTTCTTCTTCTTCTTCTTCTTCTTCTTCTTCTTCTTCTTCTTCTTCTTCTTCTTCTTCTTCTTCTTCTTCTTCTTCTTCTTCTTCTTCTTCTTCTTCGTTGTTGATACCTTCCACAACAGAGAGGACAGCCTTTGCCCTTTTCTTCTACACTTCTGAGCATCATCAGCTTTTCCCCTTGACTTTGGCTGGTCTTTGTGTGGAATTAATTTACTTAGTTTCAATTTCCTTTCTGAAGAGGGGGGAAAATCACACCCAAGTCTGACTCCTGTTTGTTATTTGGCCCCGAATACATGAAAACAGATGCGCTTTCTTGGAAATTGGAACATTGATTTTTAGTCTGTTAAAACGTCAGCTTTTGAACAATTTGATCCTATTGGCTTTAACTAAATATGCTTTTTGAAGTGGGGAGAAAAAAAAAACACCCTCCTCAATCAATCCTAAATTAGAGAGGAAAGAGCTTTCAAGGTTAATAGATTGGCTCATCTTGAAACTAGAGAAGAGGTACAGCTGGGGTTGTGATGAAAATGGGTGTGAAAGGAGTTGGGAAGAAAGGGAACAGTAGGAGTAGATTTAGGGTTGCCAGCTCTGGGTTGGGAAAGGCCTGGAGATTTTGGGGGTGGAGCCTGATGAGGGCAGGGTATGGGGAGGGGAGGGACTTCAATGCCATAGAGTCCAAAGTGGCCATTTTCTCCAGGTGAACTGATGTCTATCGCCTGGAGATCAGTTGTAATAATGGGAGATCTCCAGCTAGTACCTGGAGGTTGGCAACCCTACAGAAAAGCAGATTGTACTAAGCGAAGCAAAAAAAAATCTCCACAAGTTTTGATAAAAAGGCTTATTGAAAAAGGGAGAAGATGAAAAAGGGGAAAGGGTGGTTGGATTCAAAAAGGGATGGAAAAGGGAAAAACGAAACACAGGGGAAAGCACATAGCAACAACACCGCAGAGATATTAAAATGAAAAGTAATGCAGTTGAACTAACAAAAGCTAAACACATAATGCTCGCTCTGTAGCTGAGTTCCTTGCAACAGCCTACTCATTTAACACGATAAGACATAAAATCACACCATTAGGCTCTGACCATACGTGTTTCGGTACTATGTGGGCATTGTTTTCTGAAAAAAATATAAAGATATAGAAATATACATATAAGAAGAAGAAGAAGAGTTGGTTTTTCTATGCCGACTTTCTCCACCCCTTAAGGAAGACTCAAACTGGCTTACAATCACTTTCTCTTCACCTCCACACAACAGACATCCTGTGAGGTGGGTGAGGCTGAGAGAGCTCTAAGAGAGCTGTGACTAGCCCAAGGTCACCCAGCTAGCCTTATGTGTAGGAATGGGGAAACCAACCTGGTTCACCAGATTAGCCTCTGCCGCTTATGTGGAGGAGTGGGGAATCAAACTTGGCTCTCCAGATCAGACTCCACCGCTCCAAGCCACCATTCTTAACCACTACACCACACTGGCTCTCAACGACGCACACATAGTCATAAAAGTTTTTTATATATGAATATCTTTGAGTCTGGAACGTTGATCGCTTAGACCACTGAAAAAGGCTGTATGGCCGAAACACGTATGGTCAGAATCGAATGGTGTGATTTTATGTCTTATTGTGTTAAATGAGTATGTCAATTTGGTAGGCTGTTGCAGGGCCCCATATGTGTTATATGTGGTAGGACTCTAATCTGGAGAAGTGGGTTCAATTCCCCACTCCTCCACATGCAGCCCTCAGGGTGACCTTGGGATAGTCACAGTTCTCTCCAAACTCTACCTCACAAGGTATCTGTTGTGGGGAGAGGAAGGGGAGGAGATTGTAAACTGGTTTGATTCTCCTTGAAAAGGTAGAGAAGATCGACATATAAAAACCAACTCTTCTTCTTCCTCTGCATTTTCTGGGCCATTTTTGGGCTCCTTGATTAGTTGTTTTTCCCCCCTGGACTAACTATGTGGGAGGAACATATTGTTCTTAGGGTTAAAATCACCACAAATGGACACGAGGGTTTACAACCTGAATTGTTTATTGGCTTACCATCAGCAAATTGCTACTACATCCTTTATCGGAACAGTTCCATTTCCCTGTCTCATATTGCTTCACTTTTTTTCCTTTGCTGTTCTGTGCAATAAAGTTATTTTCTGGTGAAGCATCTGCCTCCTCCTCTCATTTTCCCTGGGAGATTTATTTAAGCCAGACACTGGAGCTGTGTAAACAATAGCCTTAAGTGAGTTAGCCACATCTGAGCCAGCGTGGTGTAGTGGTTAAGAGCGGTGGTTTGGAGCGGTGGTCTCTGATCTGGAGAACCGGGTTTGATTCCCCATGTCTCCACATGAGCAGTGGAGGCTAATCTGGTGAACTGGATTTGTTTCACCACTCCTACACACAAAGCCAGCTGGGTGACCTTGGGCAATTTACAGCTCTGTTAGAGCTCTCTCAGCCCCACCTACCTCACAAGGTGTCGGTGGTGGGGAGGGGAAGGGAAGGTAATTGTAAGCCGGTTTGAGTTTCCCTTAAGTGGTAGAGAAAGCTGGCATATAAAAACCAACTCTTCTTCTTCTTCATGTGGACCAAACCTGTGCATGGAAAAGACGTGCATTGTGCAATTGTATATATTGGGAAGATGGCATAGCTTGTGCTACCGTTATGTGCAGTTAGAATGACAACATGAATCGTCTGTAAAGGTCTAAAGTGGTTTGAGAAGAAAAGGAAATGTTCTTGGGTGGTGGCATTAATCTCTTGTCACTGTTTCCCAAATAAAATCTTTAGACAAATTTTGGGCATTCTTGCTTGGGCAAAATATCAGAGAATTTTGAAAGGAATCGGAACAGAGTTTTGTGGGGGGGTTTTTTTGTGTGTGTGTGTGGCAAAGTAGCAAGACTGTTAAAGAGCGAGGGTTTTTCACGCTGATACTCCATGGGGCATTGGATGGTGTTTGGGCAGGAAACTGATGGTTTTTGCTCCTGTGTTCTTGTTCTGTAATTGTAATGCCCCTCGTTCTTGGCACAATTGAAAAGGGATCTGCTGCATAGTGGGAAAGAAACTCACATTTTTCTTCTGCTCATCTTTTGATCTCTTCTTCAAGCCCCCCTAAGACGCACATCAATATCTTCTCTGCACAACAGGCTTGATGCAGATTGACCTCCATAAATAGCTCATCCTCGATAACAAGATCTATTTTTTTTCCTATCCTCCCCTGCATTGAAAAGATGATTCCCCTCTCTGTACTGTTCTTCTCGGTTCTGGTGGTTTCTGCAAAGGGCCTCATCTTTGCAGAGCAGTTTTCCCTTTGCAGGCGCTCTGACTCTTATGGCCGATAGCTACTTTTAAAGATTATTTATTGCATAGCACAAATATAGAGTAGTGTAGTCTTTTTTGAGAAAGAAGGCTCTAGATGTTGGTTTGTGAACTATTGCCTTTTGCTTTACAATGGGAACATTTTATTCCTTGCAAAGGAAATTCCATAGTTCACAGATGGATGCAGAAAAACCCTGGTTCACACACCGCTGTTTAAGGCTTGATCTAAACACGACAAGGCTTAATCTAAAAAATTCCTGCCCGGGAATTAAGATCGCAGGGAGGGCCCCTGACTGTTCCATCAATCAAGGAAGCTCCTTTGGTGAGTACACAAAAGAGGGCCTTTTCAGTGTGTGTGTTAAGTGCCGCCAAGTCGCTTCTGACTCATGGCGACCCTATGAATCAATGTCCTCCAAAATGTCCTATACTTAACTGCTTTGCACAGATCTTGCAAGTTGAGGGCCATGGCTTCCTTTATAGAGTCAATCTATCTCTTGTTGAGTCATCCTGTTTTCCTTCTGCCTTCCACTTTTCCTAGCATGATTGTCTTTTCCAGTGACTCTGGTGTTCTCATAATGCCTCAGTTTAGTCATTTTAGCTTCTAGGGTCAGTTCAGGCTTGATTTGATCTAGAACCCACTGATTTGTCTTTTTGGCAGTCCACGGTATCAGTACCACTCTCCTCCAACACCACATTTCAAAGGAATCTACTTTCTTCCTATCAGTTTTCTTCACTGTCCAGCTTTCACACCCATACATAGTAATAGAAAATACGTTTAGATTATGGATTAGATGTGATATGCAGGGGGGTAGTAGATGTGGAGAAATCAGCATTGGTAATGAGACACGAATTCCCGGTCTCTATTCAATCTTAGTGTATAACATTTTTCGGGGAGATTATCTTACATTCAGGGTCATGTTCCTTTCCAGTAAATATGAGTGTGGCTCTTCCTCCAGTGAAGAAGCCACTTAATTTGGACCAACGACTCCTGAAACTGGAGGAAGGCTTCCAACTGGGGATGGGGTGAGATGTTACTTTAGATAATATGGGCCAGAATGTTCCAGATTTTCCCTTCATAGCATTGTGACTGTCACGCTCATCCTCTGCTACTGGTGGTAGAGGAAACCAAGTAAATAGAACCAAGCAAGAGTATTGAGGTCATTTATGCATGGGTACTTTCACTCACCCCCCCCCCCCCAATCTGTCTTGGTTATTCCCTGGAGTGATGCATGAGTTTTCTCTCCATTAGAGATGACCTCACTGCCAGCCCTCACAAATCCTGGGACTTCCCATCCCTCTGTTAACTCAATTCTTCCCTCTCCCCTGAGGGAAGCTCAGCCCACTTGAAATCCTCATGCATAAGGCAAAGCATGGGACATGTGGTTTCTCTCACAGCAAGCAAACAGCCAATTGCAAAGCAGCATGTCAAGCGGTGGGGATTCAAATGCTTCCTGCTTCCTTGGAGCTCTCTCTGAGCAGAAGGCTTTTAAAAACAAGCCTCCCCCCCGTTCATTTCAAATAACTCTGTGTTTTGTTTTTGATCTTAAAAGGCTCTTAACATGCTTTTTTATGCAACAATTGGGTTTCGGGTGGGGAGCAACTTTTCTCTCACTACAGCCAATTATAAAACAGCATTTCAAGGGGTGGCGATTCAAATATTTCCTGATTTGAGCTTGGAGACTGCTGGTGCATAGACTCCCATCAGGAAAGTGTGGGTCCAGCGAGCAACGAACCTCAGCTAAAACTCCCATGCATAAGTGACCTAAAAATGGTCCAAATGTACCTGCTTAAACTAAACATGTGGTATAATACTATAGGGAAGCATTCCATGCCCAATGGCACGGTAGTATGGTGTGACAGAAAATCAGGGGGAAAAAATAAGTCTGGTTCTGTTGCCTCTTTCCCAGGTTAGTCACGGTGCCCAGTAGCCGGCCTGTTAACGTTTCTATTGCAGCTCCCTATTTTTAGAAGTTAATAGCTCTGCTATAACAATTTGCTTCAGGGTAAAGCTTGGCACACAGAGCCTCCGTCTGTGTGCACATTTAGAAAAAACAGGAGATTACCTGTTTCAGATCCCTACCCTCTCTCTACCCCCCCTCCCGGTTTCCTTTCAGGTAAGCAAAGAAAAATGTCCTCTGTTTCAAAATTGCATTTAGTTCTCGACTGATCGGTAATGTGCTGTAATCCCAGCGGTGACTACAATTATCAAGTCTTGAAAGGAGTCCAGCAGCCTTCACCGTATCGTGTCAGGTTGTTTTTATATATGTATCAGCTGGTTTACACCTGAGCACCGCAATACGGCCTAAATCCCTTAAGATGCACAGCCAAAGGCCGCTGACAAGATTGGGGGGGCTAGTAAATGGTTTGAATCCTTGCTGCGGTGTATAAAAAGGAGCCTATATAATTCATTGAGTTTACAGAAGGGGGAACTGAAGTGGAAAGATTAGGGACTTGACCGTACATCAATTTTTTTTTTTTAAAAACCTTTTATCAGTTAGAGCTGCTACAATTAATTAGAAGAAACATTTTCTCGTTTCTGGGATGACATGGCTTAGCGATTGACGGAGGCCTTTGTTTGGCTCATTCATTTGTCAGTTTGTAAATGAGGACTTTGAATGCTGAGAGAGAGGACTGAAATTTGATGCACGCACATACAGGACGGGATTCTACGTTACAGGTTTGAATATTCGCTTGACCAACACCTTGTTTTCACAGAGTTGAAATGTAGGGTTTCCAAGTCCCTCTTCGCCACGAGCGGGAGGTTTTTGGGGTGGAGTCTGAGGAGAGCGGGGTTTGGGGGACTTCAATGCCATAGAGTCCAATTGCCAAAGCGGCCATTTTCTCCAGGTGAACTGATCTCTATCAGCTGGAGATCAGTTGCAATAGCAGGAGATTGCCAGCTAGTACTTGGAAGAGTGCGCCACTCTTAACCACTATACCACGCTGACTCTCATTAACACATTGTTTGAAATCTCATGTGATGCTCTCTTGAGAAGGATTTTTACACTCACGTAAGTGTGCGTTGTAAGCAGGACTTTCCAAAGCATGCCGCGTTGCAAAATGGTCACTAGAACTTTCCAAACAGTCTGAATTTCGTTACGTCCAATGTGGCTGGCAAGCCCACTTAAAAAAAAAAAAAAAAACCTTTTCTCTCATTGCAGAGCTTTTTCAACTCAATCTAGAGTTGCTCCAAAATTTTTCCCCAGTTCCTATTTTTGAGCAGAAGCTAGCAATACAAATTCCGTTTGCTGTTATGTTTTCCCTCAGCTGCTTTTTCTTCTTCCCAGTATTCTTGATTGGTCATATAAACAATGCTAGCCAGTCAGAACCACAGAGTGGATATTACTATACTGTATTAGCTATTCAGTCTCAGGTATGTGGAATAAATGAGGACGAGTAAATCTATTGTCTAAGGGAGTGCCAAGAAACATCATAATGCCTAACATGTTCGCTCGAACAAACTCAAAACCAACCTGGGAGTTTTGGCTCAACTTTTTTCTTGGCAATCTCTGCCAAAGGCTGTATGCATAATGGGTCTAAGGGGTATTCTGCGAGATGATTTTATAGCACTTCTGGCATTCCTTATTCTTTGGTAATTACCTCCCAAAATGTGTCATTAGAGATATTAAGAATGAAAATGCAAAAAAGAAAAAAAAAAGAGAGAGAGAGAAAAAAGTCATACCTTTTCATTTCTACCATGGATACAATCTCATGAGAAACAAGTCAAGCAAAAAATACAAAGATGTTAAAAATGTTTATTCGGGTGGAAAGGAAGTTTTGATGCCCAGGGCTTTTTTTTAAAGTACTTTTTTAAATAGTTTGTAGTTTGATCAAATGAGCACCATCAGCATAAAAATTCTGGTGATTGAAGCAGAAACAGTAGAACTGACTTTGTCCACCACCACTCTTCCTAGTCGTGTAGAAGCCATGGGTGAGAGTAATTTTCCCCCTAGAAGGAAGAGGAGCAAGCTATCCATCTTGGAACATTCTCTGGCTTCTCTGGAATATAGAGACTCAGATCGCCATTCCAACTTGCATCTGATGAAGGGAGCTTTGACTCTTGAAAGCTTATACCTTGAAAATCTTGTTGGTTCCTAAGGTACTACAGCACTTGAATCTACTTGCTCTACCACAGATCAACACAGCTACCCTCTGAAAATATCTTGAAATGGACTGTTCTCCGGGTAGTATGTTGCTCCCTTTCTAGTGCCACACAGGAGATGTGATGTTCCTCCACAATCCGAGCATCTTAGGTAGCTCTTTAAAGAGATACATGAAGGTATCTGAAGAAGTGAGCTGTGACTCACAAAAGCTCATACCTTGCCAGAAAGGTTGTTAGTCTTTGAAGTTCTACTGGACACTTGCTCTTTTCTACTACATTCCCTGTAACGAAGAAGAAGAAGAAGAAGAAGAAGAAGAAGAGTTGGTTATTATATGCCGACTTTCTCTACCACTTAAGGAAGAATCAAACCGGCTTACAATCACCTTCCCTTCCCCTCCCCACAACAGACACCCTGTGAGGTAGGTGGGGCTGAGAGAGCTCTAAGAGAGCTGTGACTAGCCCAAGGTCACCCAGTTGGCTTCATGTGTAGAGGTGGGGAAACAAATCCAGTTCACAAGATTAGCCTCCACAGCTCATGTGGAGACATGGGGAATCAAACGTGGTTCTCCAGATCAGAGTCCACTGCTCCAAACTACCGCTCTTAACCACTACACCACGCTGGCTCAGATGTGGCTAACTCAGATGTGGAGTTGTTTTAATCAGTAACTTTCACAGCACCTGATTCAGACAGCTCTAGTTATTTCCATTAGTTAGCAGAAAACCAGCTGAATCTGGAAGTTTTCGTTTCTTTTCTCTAATCCATTGGTGAGCATATAAACTTTGGCACATAATGTAGGATGTCTGTGTGCTGCTATGATTATCACATTTTTGTCAGGGTGCCCTAGTGTGCCAGCAAAGAACCGTCAGTGTCCCCCAAAGAAATTAATTAATTTGAGTCTTGTAAAAGTATATGTGTGAGGGGAGGCAGCATGGTCTAGCCTGATCTCCTCAGATCTTGGAAGCTAAGCAGGGTCAATACTTGGATGGGAGACCAACAAGGAAGGCTCTGCAGAGGAAGGCAATGAATGGCAAATCACGTTTGCTTATCACTTGCCTTGAAAGCCCCTTGCTGGGGTCGCTATAAGTTAGTTGTGACTTGACAGTACATATGTACGACCGTCAAAAAATCTGTCCGTAGAGGAGGTTGCTTGTTGTATCTCTCCCTGATTTCCCACCCTTGCCTCTACCAACTCAACTTCTGCTAAGGGTGGTTAACTCTGCCATATTTCAGCTTTGGTTGTGATTAGTCTGGATGGCCCAGGCTAGCCTGATCTCATCAGATCTTGGCTGCTAAGCAGGGTTGGCCCTGGTTAGTACTTGGATGGGAGACCATCAAGGAAGTCCAGGGTCACGACACAGAGGCAGGCAATGGCAAACCACCTCTGAATGTCTCTTGTCTTGAAGAGCCTATGGGATTGCCACAAGTCAGCTGCAACTTGACAGAGTTAAAGCAATTAACTTTATTGATTAATGCTCTGTGCATCCTGGGCTTTAGAATTGTGAATACTTAAAAAAACGTTTGTTATTGTTTTGTTTTGTTTTCCCAGTTAGTTTAAAAGTTGAGTTTGACTATAGTTGATGAGAATAAATTATGGTTTTTACAATCATGAATATCAATCTGTTTACATTTATCAATGGCTTCTCTGCCGATTCCAAGTCTGGTCCTTTCTGGTCAGCTGTTCAGCCTCCTTTACATGTATCATAGGGTGCTCTAATTCCTGTGCATATATGGGTTTACAGAGAGTATTAGCCGCTCTAAATGAATCCTGTGAAGCATTCCCCATTACGTTAACTGTGATAAAATGAAAATAGTTGCTTTGAGACACAAGCCTACGATTAATACCTGATATATCAGTTCTGGAGCAGGGACAGGTCAAGTCGTTTGGGTATTCTCCTTTCCATTATCCTTTTCTTGGAAAAGTCATCTTGAAGCTGCCAACCTGAAGATGAATTGTTCAACTTCTAGCATCTGAAGGTCATACAGGGAAGAACAAGTTGCAATAAAAAAAAAATAACAACCCCACATACTGAAAACAACGTAGGGGTTATTTCCACATGGGCCATTTGCCTTGGGTTTGATGATCCTGGGAAGGCCCACCCTCCCCTGCTTCCCCGCAACATTGTGGATCATTCATGTACCTCAGGGGTTTTTCCCAGCTTCTCTCTGATCTTTCTCAAACCTGCTTTACTGCGAGGTTTTGGGAAAGATGGCAGCAAACCCTGGAGAGCTGCCATGTGCGTGAGAAAGTTTGGGTTTTCCCACTCACATGGCACCCATTTTCCCACTCTGTCGCCATGGCAACCATTTCCTCCCCTTGAAACCAGGTGGCGTTTAAAAATAAACAATTGCATTTATACAATGTTATAGCAATCTGTGTACCAGGTTCTCCTAATTCCCAACTTTTAAAAGGTCTTTAGCCCCTATCGTTGCAGAGATATAAAGAGAAAGGCAGAGATTTAAATTTTTTTTAATGAACCTGGTGTATTTGGAGAATTTGACATTTATTTATTTATTTATTTAAAACACTTTTGTTCTGTCTTTCCACCCAATCAGGGTTTTCAAGGCGGTGCATATAAAAAACAGATCAAAGCAGATAGTATTCCACCAATGGAAGAATGGATCATGAAATGTAAAGAAACCGTTTTGGTAATCAAATTGATGTTATTAAAAAGAGGGATATATCCAGGTAGTAGCAGGAGATCTTTAGCTAGTACCTGGAGATTGGCAACCATAATTACAACTGATCTCCAGCCGATAGAGATGAGTTCACCTGGAGAAAATGGCTGCTTTGGCAATTGGACTCTATGGCATTGAAGTCCCTCCCCAAACCCCACCCTCTTCAGACTCCACCCCAAAAGCCTCCCGCTTGTGGCGAAGAGGGACCTGGCAACCCTAGACAGTATTGTCCGCTCAGACTGGCAGCAGCTTTCCTGGGTTTCAGATAGATCTCTTTCACATTCTTTAACTGAATTCAGAGGGTAGTCGGGTTAGCCTGCAATAGAAGAGCGAGATTTGTGTCCAGTAGGACCTTAGAGACCAAGAAGATTTGGGGGGTATAAAATTTTGAGGGTCAAAGCTCCCTTTGCCAGGTCCTTTAACTGGAGATTCTGGGGAATGAACCTGCATGTCCAGAAGATCTGCCATGAAGCCAAGCCCCTCTCCCTGTATTGTTGAAGCATGCCAACGGCTTTGCTAACTGGATGTTACTCCCAAACACCGTGGGCTTCTTGTCTGCATTTGTGGAGCCTCAGTTCCAGAGGACCTAATGCATTATATCCTCTCCTGCCCTCTTTATAAGGAGCCCAGAACTAAATTTCTTACAACGCTTCTAAATTACCTAAATCTCTTTTCTGATTCTGAGAAGCTGCTCTTTCTCCTCTTAGACGCCGACCCTGTTGTCTCCTATAGAGTGTCACTGTTTGCCTTAGCGGCCAAGAAAATTCAGGCTAAAGCTGTGTTCAGTTAGGGCATTGAATGCATTTAATGACTACCATTTTTTGGTCAGGCTGTATTAATATTATTTATGACTAGGTTTTATATGACAGATTGTATTGGCCTTCGGCCCCAAACAATAAGCGTTATCATATCGTCTCGTAGATGAGACATGAAGGAAGCTGTGGGTGAGGAATATGTGAGAGAGCCAGCGTGGTGGAGTGGTTAAGAGTGGCTTCTAGTTGATTCCCATTTCCCTAAATCTGTGTTGTTGCTAGAACCCCAAACAGGATCTGTATGCTACAGGAAGAAATGATGGTTTCATCTTCGCTCTGATGCTCCTCCGTGTTGAGCCTGCCTGTGGCCATCCTCAACTGAAATGGCATCTGATGCTGACATGCTTACAGAGCCAGCGTCGTGTAGTGGTTAAGAGTTGCGGACTCTAATCTGGAGAACTGGGTTTGATTCCCCTCTCCTCCACATGGGCGGCGGACGCTAATCTGGTGAACTGGGTTGGTTTCTCCACTCCTACACATGAAGCCTGCTGGGTGACCTTGGGCCAGTCACAGTTCTCTCCTAACTCTCTCAGCCCCACCTACCTCACAAGGTGTCTGTTGTGGGGAGAAGGGAAGGAGATTGTAAACGGGTTTGATTCTTTTTAAAGATAGAGGAAATTGGCATATAAAGGCCAACTCTCTTCTTCCTTGTCTTCTTCGTCTTCGTATATCTTAATAATTCCTTATATATGTATATACGAGTATCTGTATCTTTGTTAAACACAACAGAGCAAGCCCTTGTTCTAACAATCGCCAAACTAACCAATCAAACATTGTAAGGAGATCACATGAAATGTGTAGTTGGCACTTGGGAGTATATTGGGAGATACCATTTGATGGGCATGAGAGACCCAATCTTAAAGCAGTTAGTGACTGATGCATAAATAGAAGGGATGGGATCCTCTGAAGGAAGATGAGTAGTGAAGACAAGTCCTTGGCAAAATCCTCACAAGTTATGAGCATTTCTCAGCTCATGAAAAGGAGGGTGGCAGGGAAGGAATATGTATTGCAATATGTGTGTCTAAGGTGCCGTCAAGTTACAGCTGATTTCTGGTGACCCCATAGAGTTTTCAAAGCTAGAGTTGTTCAGAGGTGGTTTGCCATTGCCTTCCTCTGCAGAGTCTTCCTTGGAGGTCTCCCTTCCAAGTGCCGACCCTGCTTAGTTTCCAAGATCTGACGAGATCAGGCTATTTACCATGCTGCCTCCCCTCCCATCTATTGTAATACCGAGCTTTAATTAAAAACTATACTTTGTTTTCAATCCAATTTGGGAAGGAAGACCAGCCTTCCCCTCCTCCCAAACTACAAGATGTAATTTTTTACAATTCTTGGCGTTGTAGCCAAATCTGAGCCGAACAAAGAAGCTTATAAGCTGAAAAATCTAGGAAGAATAAAACGGAGAAGATAAATAATAAAAAGGGCTTTCTGTGCTTATTTCCAATAGTCTTCCAACAACTGGAGTCTGCAGATAAGGCACCTACTCAGCGTAATGATGCATAATGTGATCAAGCAATAAGCCAGGCTGCATAAGTAGGGAAAGATGCCATTCTTGAACAGAGAAATGTGGTGAATGTCAAGCTCGGTTACTGGGCTGAGCCGTTCTCTCTCCAGGTATTTTTTCAAGAACTACAGTGACATGCCCAAACTTGACTCCTTGCCAGCTCTGGGTTGGAGATTTTGGGAATCTCTAATACCTGGAAATTTTGAGTATATGAGCCAGGGGAGGGTGGGGTTTGGGGACGGGAGGGGAGAGACCAGGGTATAAAGCCATAGATTCTAACCTCCAAAGCAGCCATTTTCTCCAGGGGAACTGATCTTGATCATCAGGAGATCAATTGTAGTGGTGGGAGACCCCCAGGTGCCACCTGGAGGTTGGTAACCTTGCAGGGATGGCAAGTGATGGATCTCCTGATACAATAGTTACACAGTGTATGTACAGTGTCACATAAACAGTTCCTTTTTCTCGGCCTCCCGTGTTTCGATGAAACTGGAATATCCATGAACACATGGAGCTGCCTTCTACTGAATCAGACCCTGGGTCCATCAAAGTCAGTATTGTCTACTCAGACCAGCCGCAGCTCTCCAGGGTCTCAGGCAGAGGTCTTTCACATCACCTGCTTGCCTAGTCCCTTTAACTGGAGATGCCGGGGATTGAACCTGGGACTTTCTGCATGCCAAGCAGATGCTCTACCACTGAGCCACAGCCCCTCCCCTAAATCCTGTCCTCCCCTCAAGGTTCAGCACACATCTGACTGCTAGAACAAGACCCAGGGAAACTCCACTTGGCATGATCTTCTGATACTGGGGAGAACAGGTATGCATCCTGACTAGTATTCATTTTGACTAGTAGCCATGAATACCCCACTCCTCCATGAACATGTCCACTCCCCTCTTAAACCCTTCCAAGTTGGCAGCCATCACCCCATCCTGGGGCAGGGAGTTCTACAATTTAACTATGCCTTGTGTGAAGAAAGACTTTTATCTGTTTGGAATCTCTTGCCCTCCAGCTTCAGCAGATGACCGACCCCGCGTTCTGGTATTACAATCCTTTTAACCAGAGATGCCGGGAATTGAACCTGGGACCTTCGGCATGCCAAGCATATGCTCTGCCTTTGAGCCACAGCTCATCCCGAATTTCTTCTACAGAGCTTTCCCAAGCTCAATAGACAGGGCATTTCAGTAATATTCTCTCTGATCTTATGCGTATTTACTTAGTGGCAAGTCCCGCTGGGTTTAATGGTTCTAATTCTCTTGCAACTGTGCACTGGATTGCTGCCCATGAATATATGAAGCTGCCTTCTACTGGGTCAGACCACTATCCCATAATTTGCCCGGCACCGTCTACTTAGACAGTCAATGTGCAGAATGTTTCTAATCTTGCTTCCAGGAGTTATGTGGGGCTGCCAGCATCTACATTTGGCGGAACTCGTCCACTAAACAACCCCCATTTTAACTGGGGGGAAATTGTCTGAAAAAACAAAGCCTCCTCTATGAACTCTTCTCGGCAGAAATATGAATTTAATTGGCCCTTTAAAGTGCCACGTAACTCTACTCCCCGTTCTCGGGAAAAGTTGTCAGTCCTCTCGAATGAATGAGTTCAATAAGTATTACGCCGGCCCTCACCACCGGAATCACACAGCATAAAGAGAGCAACTGTAATAAATTCTACCACATTTGTACCGTTTTGCCGTAGAAGCAAAATCCTAAAAGAAAAAAGAAGAAGTTATGGATTGGCCCAAATTGGTTCACATTTTGGGAACAATTTTCTTCAACAGAAAATGTATGCATTGTACCAGGGGAGGCTGGGCCATCAGTAAGGTTGCCAACCTCCAGGTATCACGAAGGCTCATAAATCAACAGTCCATAATAGGAAATTAAACACGTTGAGTCTTTTATTACTAGGCAATTCCAGCATTACTTCATGATGTTGCCTGAACACAATTAAACACAATAACAAAATTCCCAAACTACCTAAGACAACCTAACAACACAAAACGTTGCAATTCAGCAACGACGCGAGAAGGTCCAAGTTATAGACAAGCAACCGCATCTGCACTCGTTCTTGACCACGAAGGTTCCTAATGGTGCCCGAGGGTCCAATTCCTCCTAGGGTGCAGAAAGGTCCAGGGGAGAGCCCCAAGGCAAAACAATACTACTCGAAGAGGAGAACGTGTAGCCAGCTGTAGAACGTTTCGCTACGCCTCGTCAGCTCATTCAAAGTTTATCGGCTCCTAATGCATGTCAATTTCACATTTACTGCATGCTGTAGGATGCCTCCTGAAGCCCAACATGTGCGTCTGTTAGTCCTAGACTATGAAGTGCACACCCAGTTTCTCCCGTGGACTGTTGATTTATGAGCCTTCATGCTCCTTCTTCTATAAAGTATTCTTAATACTGGCACAGGTTAATTTTTAAGATTGCTTAACCTCCAGGTATTAGCTGGAGATCTCCTGCTATTACGACTGCTCTCCAGCCAATAGAGATCAGTTCCCCTGGAGAAAATGGGCACCTTGGCCATTGGACTCTGTGGCATTGAAGTACCTCCCCTTCCCAAACCCCACCCTCCTCAGGCTCCACCCCAAAAACCTCCCACCAGTGGTGAAGAGGGACCTGGCAACCCTGGCCATCAGGACAAACATGGCAGTGCCCCCCCCCCAATTCCGGCTGCCCCTGGACTAGGGTTGCCAGGTCCTTCTTCATCACCGGCGGGAGATTTTTGGGGTGGAGCCTGAGGAGGGAGGGGTTTGGGGAGGGGAGGGCCTTCAATGCCATAGAGTCCAATTGTCAAAGCGGTCATTTTCTCCAGGGGAACTGATCTCTGTTGCCTGGAGGTTGGCAACCCTACCCTGGGACCTTCCTGCTTACCCCTTCACTGTCTTTAGCAGACAGTCTAGAATGTGGAAAGCTAGTGAAGGGGTAAGCAGGAAGGTAGGGTTCCCAGTCTCCAGGTGGAGCCTGGAGTTCCCCTGGAATTACAACTGATCTCCAGAGGTCAGTTCCCCTGGAGAAAATGGCTGCTTTGGAAGGTGGACTCTATGGCATTGTACCCCACTGAGGTCCCTGTCCTCCCTAGGCTCCATCCCCAAATCTCCAGTAGTTCCCAACCTGCATCTGGTAACCTTCCCCCCATCCCCCGTCAGTGGACAGGGAGGACCTGGCAACCCTACTTGGCCTTCCATTGAGCATCCTGCTCTCTGCCCCACCAGCTTGGGTTACCAACTTCCATGCAGACCTGGAGATTTCCCAGATTTACAATTTATCTCCAGATGGCAGAGATCAGTTCCCCTGGAGACAACGGCCACTTTGGAGGGTAAACTGTATGGTATTGTACCCCGCTGAATCCCCTCCCCTCCCAAACTCCACGCTCTCCAGGATCCACCCCCAAATCTCCAGGTATGTCTCCACCCAGAGTTAGCAACCCTACCACCAGCATCAGTGGGTAGTAGCTGCTACTGTGTTATGCAGTATTTGAACTTCTTGTAAAAATTATGCATTTGTTGATTTAAAAAAAAATGAAAAGGCTAATTGCCCAGTTACTTTTAAGCTCCTATTGATTCTGTGAAAATAATTTCACGTGTTCGTTAGTTTTGATGAGATGGAAGATAATGAGCTTAATTGTTTAAACAATTTGTTTTCTTTTTATTACTGCAGGTCCAAGTAATCTAGGCATAATATTTTTTTTCAGGAACTGTTGTGGTGAGACTATATTTTCTAGTGGGCTAAGAAGACCAGCTCCAATGCATGGGGTGTTGTCTGTTGGGCTGTCTAAAAGTAATTGTGTGTGAGATAGGGTTGCCAGTCTCCAGGTGGTGGCTGGAGATCTCCCAGAATTACAACTGGTCTCCTGGTGACAGAGATTATTTCCTCTGGATAAAATGGTTGCTTTGGAAGGTAGACTCTATGGCATTATAGCCCACTAAGGTCCTCCCCCCCAAACCCTGCCCTCCTCAGGCTCCACCCCAAAAATATCCAGATACTTCCTAACCCAGTGCTGGCAAACAAATATAGGAACATACACACATATATATTCCATAAAAACACATGTCTTGGCCCAAATAATAGCCTCACAAATGTACATAAATATAAAGGACCATTATTGACCTTTGACCAGACATGTCTCGGACCAATGGCCTTCTTCAGTGATCAAACAATATTAATCATTCAGAGGGCTCCCAGACATTACAATAATTCATTCATATAATCTCAAAACTAGACCCAAGATAAAATGTAATAATCATAACAATTCTCTGTGACCAAGGCAGAGATATCAATCCAAAACCACTTACTTTGTATCTTACTGCCATGGTAAGGTACACATATCTTTGATGGTAATTCAGTTGTGTACCTTTATCTCCTGATCGAAAGATGAGGTGATGTCTGGAGCCAATACTCATGTATAAGTGCATGGAATTAGACTTCCAAATGTGCCCACAGTCTCAAAAAGGTTGGGGACCCCTAATCTAAAATGGGGAGAGCTGGAAGCACATTTTTGTTGCATAACCTTCAGGTACTAGCAGGAGATCTCCTGCTATTACAACTGATCTCCAGCTGATAGAGATCAGTTCCCCTGGAGAAAATGGCTGCTTTGGCAATTGGACTCCATGGCTTTGGAGTCCCTCCCCAAACCCTGCCCTCCTCAGGCTACACCCCAAAATCCTCCTACCAGTGGCAAAGAGGGACCTGGCAACCCTAGTATAATGCCATGGAGTCCACCTTCCAAAGCAGCCATTTTCTCAGGGTGAACCGATCTCTGTCGCCTGGAGATCAGTTGTAATCCCAGGAGATCTCCAGCCACTGCCTGGAGGCTGGCAATCCTACTGATTGTGTTTCAGTCAGTAGGGTTGCCAGCTCTGGGTTGGGAAATACCTTGAGAGATATGGGAGGGGGGTGGAATCTGCAGAGGGTGAGGTTTAGGGAGGGGAAGGACCGCCGCAGGGTATAATGCCATAGAGTCCACCTTCTAAAGTGGCCACTTTCTCCAGGTGAACTGATCTCTGTCGCCTGGAGATCGGTTGTAATCCCAGGAGATCTCCAGCCACTGCCTAGAGGCTGTCAACCCTACTGATTGTGTTTCAATAGCTTGTCAATATTTGGCATTACCTTTGTGGATTGTGGCATTTACTGTTCAAGTGGTGAGCAGACTGTTGTCACACATAGCAAAGGTTCTCCGTTCGGTGGCTACGTATCATGCTTGGGATACTGAGCCGGCTTTTGAGCCTGTTTATGCGTAAGTCCCGGAATGTTTAATGGAAAGAGCGAGGCGAGAAAGCCAGACCGGCCTTAGTGATAACTTTAGGCAGTTTTGTGCCAATGAATTACTGTGGCTGTAGAAATAATATAAGAAATGATTAGTTAAGATTATGCTGGCAGTAAAGATACTCATGTTTTATTGCTTGCTGAGTCTCACTTTGCATTTTATGTGGGGGTAAATTAGACTGCAGGGTTGTTTATCCTTGTTTTATGACGACCGCTTTCCTCTGTGCAAAAGCATCTTATTCCTCTAACCCTTGACGGTTCCCTTCCCCTTCACACAATATGTGTGATCAAAGTGGATATTCCATAGATGTTAAGGACGTAGTACGCTGGCAAACATTTCCTCCTACATCAGGAGAAAACCCACCACACAATATTCTTAAAACATAAGGTTGCCAACCTCCAGGTACTAGCTGGAGATCTCCTGCTGTTACAACTGATCTCCAGCCAATAGAGATCAGTTCACCTGGAGAAAATGGCCGCTTTGGCAATTGAACTCTATAGCATTGAAGTCCCTCCCCAAACCCTGTCCTCCTCAGGCTCCGCCCCCAAAACCTCCTGCCAGTGGCGAAGAGGGACCTGGCAACCCTATTAAAACAATAGGAAGGCGGACTTCGAGATTTCTGATACTCGCAGCTGTCTCTGGTAGAGATGGTGGCAAACAGCCCTCGTTCACTTGTCGCAAGTGAAAAGTTTTACTGAACAGATTAATTTCTTTGCACCAAGTGAAACACCTATATTTCTCTTGACAAGATCATTGCGGTTGATCTGGTGGATGGTTATTCATATGAAAAGCTGGGAGAAGAAGCATATTATTTTCAGAAAAGCTGCAAAATAGTTTAGTCGGACTAAAATCGCACAAACACAGTTATAAAGAAGAAAATTAAAAGAGCTCTACCAAAAAAGAGCTCTGACCTGGATATAGGGTTGCCAACCTCCAGGTAGCAGCTGGAGCTCTCCTGCTATTACAACTGATCTTCAGCCAATAGACATCAGTTCACCTGGAGAAAATGGCTGCTTCGGCAATTGGACATTATGGCATTGAAGTCCCTCCCCTCCCCAAACCCTCCCCTCCCCAGGCTCCATCCCAAAAAATCTCCTGGTGGTGTTGAAAAGGGACCTGGCAATCCTAGAAGAAGAAGAGTTGTTTTTTATATGCGGACTTTCTCTACCATTAAAGGGAGACTCAAACCGGCTTACAATCACCTTCCCTTCCCCTCCCCACAACAGACACCCTGTGAGGTAGGTGAGGCTGAGAGAGCTGTGACTAGCCCAAGGTCACCCAGCTGGCTTCCTGTGTAGGAGTGGGGAAACAAATCCTGTTCACCAGATTAGCCTCTGCTGTTCATATGGAGGAGTGGGGAATCAAACCTGGTTCTCCAGATCAGAATCCAGCTCTCCAAACCACTTCTCTTAACCACTACACCACGCTGGCTTTGATCTTGTGAGATCTCAGAAGCTAAGCAGGGGTTGTCCCTGGTTAGTATTTGGAAGGGAGACCTCCAAGGAAGTCCAGGCTCATGATGATGATGCAGTCAATGGCAAACCACCTCCAAATGTCTCTTGCCTGTAAAAGCCTATAGGATCGCCATAAGTCAGCTGTATCTTTCTGGGCTGTTTGTAGGGCTGGAAACCTACGTTCTTTCTCTCTCCCTCTCTCCCCCCCCCCCAATCTCCCCATCAAATACAAAGATGGAGATTCCAAAGAATCAGTTAGATGGACCACATACCAGGCAGGAGTTATGACACTACCACTCACAGAATGATAAAGCTGCTGCCCAGAGTTTAGTGGTCCCCCTCACCCCAGAAACTATGATGAAAGCCTGAGAAGCTTTTTAAAAAGTAAAAATAGAGCCAGAAAATATTCTAAAACAGAAACTCAGGAAGAAGAGGTTGCCTTGATGCACTGAAGAATTTGGAACCATTTCATGTTCAGCTCCCAGAATATTTTTTTTAAGCAGCCAAGAGCATACCCTCCAGCTAGAGGAGGAGGAGGAGGAGGACAAGAAGAAGAGTTGGTTTTTATATGCCGACTTTCTCTACTCCTTAAGGAACAGTCAAAGCAGCTTACAAACTCCTTCCTCTCCTCTCCGCATAACAGACACCCTGTGAGGTAGGTGGGGCTGAGAGAGTTCGGAGAGAACTAGGACTAGCCCAAGGTCACCCAGATGGCTGCATGTGTAGGAGTGGGGAAACCAACCCGGTTCGCCAGATTAGCGTCCGCCACTCATGTGGAGGAGTGGGGAATCAAACTCGGTTCTCCAGATTAGAGTCTGCTGCCTCACACCACCACTATTAACCACTGCGCCACACCGGCTGGAGATAGGATGCATCATTTTATCCTGTTGCAATTTAATGGCATTATTTGCTGTGGACCTGGTGTTCCCAAATCCTAATATGTTTGTGTGTGTGTGTGTGTGTGTGTAAAGTGCCGTCAAGTCGCAGCCGACTTGTATGGAAAAATTCTAGCATAGAGCCAACAAATTACACTTACAGTGCCATCTGGAGAACCCTCTCCTGGGAGTGAGTCCTACACCTGTTTAGGATTGCTCTCTCATTTTGGTTTATTTCTGGAGCACATGGGGAGGACAAATTCAGCACCATCACTAGCAGATTCCACAGGATGACTTTTCCGTGCTCACACTTCTAACGTTGGGTTTGGATGACCCAGTTGCTAAAGAGGCTTACCATTTGTCCGCCACAGGTGGGCAACCCCCTGCCCTTGCCTTGAGAAATTGTGGAACAGGAGAACAAAATGGCCAGAAAATGGCCCCTATAGCTACACTCTAGGAATTTCCCCACGTCTCCATGGTCTTTACCATAGAGATTAGAGGAAATTCCTAGATTATTGTGTAGAAGTAACATTACATCCTCCCCAAGCCCCACCCTTCACAGGCCCCGCCTCAAAATCTCCAATCCTTTGCAATAGTGGTGCTAGCAGCCCTCTTGCATAACTATTTGCTCTCTTACTTTTCAAGACTGTACCGGCTACTTTGGACGTTACAATTTAGACCACCCTTCCCATGACATTGTTCTAGTTGATGTGACATTGTTGTACTGTGTACAATGTCATGTGCTTTGTTAGCAGCTGAAAAAAAAATCAATTACGTGCCCAAAGCTAGTTTTTTTTTAAGGAAAATTTGTACTTTGTCCTGGCACCATTTTCGTTACATTTTTTAAAAAAAGGAAAATGTGTACTTTGTCCTGGCACCATTTTCGTTACATTGGACAAGTGTTACGTTACAATTTAGACCACGCTGCCCATGACATTGTTCTAGTTGATGTGACATTGTTGTACTGTGCTTTGTTAGCAGCTGAAAAAAAATTCAATTAAGTGCCCATAGCTATTTTTTTTTTTTTTAAAGGGAAAATTTGTACTTGGTTCTAGCACCATTTTCGTTACATTGGACAAGTGTTACGTGCTTAATCCTTTTTTTTTTTTTTTTGCATAGTGTTTTTAAGAGGATTACGTTATTAAGGGTTTAATTATTCATTATTCTGCGTTTTGCCAATTGGTACAAAAAGCATTTAAAAAAAAGAAAAGAAAGAAAATAATAGTTTTATCCTGGCTTTACAGCCACGGTCGGTTGAGCCTTCCATGTACTTCTCTGAGGATGATGTTACGGGAAAGAAATGAGAAGCTGCCACCCTGAAATGGAAGCGGCTGATTGTTGTAGACGGAACCCTTTGCCGGTGCAGTGACAGGACCCGCGTGCGGTCACGCTGCCCTCCCAGAGATGCCAGCTTGGTTTCTGCCGCTTCTGTTGGATCATTAATCATTATCGACAGCCAGTTCCTTGACCTCATCTCAAAGGGGAAAGGGGTCGCCTTGCAGAACAATAGGCATTGTGCAGGGAAGGGAGGAAAAGATTGGAGTGGGTTTTGCTGTCTACGTTCTTCCTTTCCAAAATTCTGCCTGCTAAAAATGTGGGAATTCTAGTGCTGCAGCTGCTGGCTTACCCCCACTCCCCGTGGAGAAACCATTTGTCATGCCCGCCTCTGAAATAATATTCAGCTCCTTTTGTGTGGGAACTGCTCGAGATATTCCTGGAGATTTGGGGGCAATGGCCTGGGAGCCCAAAGTTTGGAGTGGGGAGGGAGCTCAGTAGTAGGGTCTCCAACCTCCAGGTACTAGCTGGAGATCTCCCACTATTACAACTGATCTCCAGCCGACAGATATCAGTTCACCTGGAGAAAATGGCCGCTTTGGCCATTGGATTCTATGGCATTGAAGTCCTTCCCCTCCCCAAACCCCACCCTCCTCAGGCTCCACCCCAAAAGCCTTCCACCAGTGGCAAAGAGGGACCTGGCAACCCTAGACAGTATTGTCCGCTCAGACTGGCAGCAGCTTTCCTGGGTTTCAGGTAGAGGTCTTTCACATCCTTTAACCAGATTCAGAGGGTAGCTAGGTTGGTCTGCAGTAGAAGAGCGAGATTTGAGTCCAATAGGAACCTGGCAGCCCTACTCAGTAGAGAAGTGATGTCATAGTCTACCCCCTGGAGTTCCCAAGAGGGACCTGGCAACCCTCGTCACCTCTAGGCACCGGGACTCAGAGGATGACTGCCTCTGACTGTGGAGGATTCCTTTAATCACCATGACTAATAGCCACTGATAAACCAATACTCCATTAATTTGTCTAATCCCCTTTTAAATCAAACTGAACCTGTGATCATCACTACATACTCTGGCAGCGAATTCCACATTTTAATCCCTCGCTGAATGAAGAGGTATTACCTTTTGTTTGTCCTCAATCTATTGCCCATCAGCAATTACAGGAGTCCAGTAAATGCTTTTTGCCCAAAAGTAAATAGAATCACGAGACAAGGAGCGGGAGTAGATAGTCAGTTTTTTGAACTTTCATATTTATAGGACTCATGTTTTTATAATTGTCTTATAGGACTCATGTTTTTATAATTGTCTTATAGGCTCAAACACCTTATACTGAATTATCTATACTAATATGTCCTCTACAATTTTCTATGACTGCCATGTTAGTATATTCCTACAATTTCTAATCACAACTATGAATATCAGACACAATGGTTTCAAGTTTCTCATCATATGAGTTATCTGTTGGCCCTTAATTGATATGCCACATATTTGAACCATATCTTTCCCTCTGCCCTTGTCTGGACATTCTTGGTCTTCTTTGGTTCTCCTATGTAGTGCTTGGAAAAACTTACAAACTTACAGGGGAACTGATCTCTATCGGCTGGAGATCAGTTGTAATAGCAGGAGATCTCCAGCTAGTACCTGGAGGTTAGTAACCTTACTTATCACATACTTTCCACGTACTAGTGTTCAGCTGGGCCAGGCGCTAGGACTGCCAAGCCTCCAGTGGGGGTGGGTAATTCCCCACCCCCAGCTCCTGGAAGTGTGGCATACAGTGCCACTTGAAGTAAAATAGGGAAGGTCTAGAAATCACATGAAACTCTATGGTAAAACCATAACATTTCTGGTGATTCCTAGAACTACCTTATGTCATTTCCAGGTTTTTGTCGGACGTGATGTAACGCTGAAGCCAATAACACAGTCCCTCTGTGTTCCCACCCACAACCCTCCTGCCAGTTGCCAGACAGTGCCTGACAACCATAACCCTGAGCCAACGTGTTGTAGTGGTTAAGAGCTGTGGTTTGGAGCAGTGGAGTCTGATCTGAAGAACCGGGTTTGATTCCCCACTCCTCCACATGAGTGGTGGATGCTAATCTGGTGAACTGGAATTGTTTCCCCACTCTTAAACATGAAGCCAGCTGGGTGACCTCACAGGTGAACCCCGACCTACCTCGCAGGGTGTCTGTTGTGAGGAGGGGAAGGGAAGGTGATTGTAGGCCGGTTTGATTCTTCCTTAAAGAAAGGAAGAGAAAGTTGGCATATAAAAACCAACCTCCTCCTTCTCCTTCTCCTTCTCCTTCTCCTCCTCCTTCTCCTCCTCCTTCTCTTCCTCTTCCTCCTCCTCCTCCTCCTCCTCCTCCTCCTCCTCCTCCTCCTCCTCCTCCTCCTCTTCTTCTTCTTCTTCTTCTTCTTCTTCTTCTTCTTCTTCTTCTTCTTCTTCTTCTTCTTCTTCTTCTTCTTCTTCTTCTTCTAGCTTTGGCTGCTACAGTTTCATGTGAATATTGGTAGACTTGCATTTGGCATTAAGAGTTTAGGTATTTCCAATTTTTGCCTCCCGTGAAGGTTTATGGATCGGAGCTATTGTCAAGGTAGCAGCACCGAAGACTTGGGAAGCCAGAAAAGCCTGTCAAAAGATGAACTAAAATTTGTGAATTTGTCAACTAGAGCAGGGCTATTTTGGAAGCAACACTGGCAGATTTATGATTTCAGGTGGAAACAATTTAAAGAAGGTCATTTTGACTGAGTTTTGCTTGGAGGTTTTTTGATTGATTTGGACCAGAAATTCAAAGTGAAGCTGGAACAAGGAAACACACATAGATCAGAATGATTGGGAGACTGAGATAAGCTCTTGTAAACCTAAATCACAATTGATTTATTCCTAATCTATGGTGGTGGCGGTGGTGGGAAGAGAAATGCAAGAGTGTTCCTCTGATTTATAACGGTTGCGTTCTGGAAACTCGCAGCTCAGAAATTTTTAATCTCTCCTTCCAATAAGGGACAGCCAAGGTTCTTTTGCATCCTGACAGTGTCCCAGATTAAAAGGGAGTTTGAGAGCAGTTAATAAGGCATTTTTCACTTGGCTGGAATGTTCCTTTAGCCAGTGGATGTTCTAGACCCGGAGACAGCTGGGACTCTTAGCTGATCGGAAGAAATGCTGATTGATGGAAATGAGTGGCCGACAAAAGAACATAAGAAAGGCCCTGCTGGATCAGATCCAGACCCATCAAGTCCAGCAGTCTGTTCACGCAATGGCCAACCAGGTGCCTCTGGAAAGCTCACAAGACAACTGCAGCAGCACCATCCTGCCTGTGTTTCATGGCATCTAATATAATAGGCATGCTCCTCTGATCCTGGAGAGAATAGGTATGCATCATGACTAGTATCCATTTGGACTAGTAGCCATGAATAGCCCTCTCCTCCATGAACATGTCCACTCCCCTCTTAAAGCCTTCCAAGTTGGCAGCCATCACCACATCATGGGGAAGGAAAAAGCGTTAAAATTAAAGTGATGGCATAATTTATACTAACTTATGTAGGCTGTTACATTTGCTGTTTCTTGATGCATCTTTGGAGTCCTGGTTTTCTTAGAGCTGCAGAATTCCAG
This sequence comes from Euleptes europaea, assembly GCF_029931775.1. NCBI lineage: Eukaryota > Metazoa > Chordata > Lepidosauria > Squamata > Sphaerodactylidae > Euleptes > Euleptes europaea. The sequence goes on along the minus strand of NC_079327.1, from coordinate 4,594,325 downwards.
GTGAAATAAACATTCAAGAAAGATCTGTGTGCTACTGTGTGCCACTGGGCATCCAGATATAAAGTCAGGTCTGTACGCACTCCCAAGCTGCAAAGCAAGCAGTACTTTCCACAAAAAAGATTTTAGTTGAGTGTATTGACTGACAGAACAATTCCAAGAAACAACCATCATGAGATCTTTATATGGGGATCAATCAAAATAGCCTCCAGAACACAGCTACTATCAAAACCTGTAATCCATCTATGGCTAAGTCCCACCATTAACATCTCCACCTGGAAAGCTGAAGCAGATGCCCCAATCCAGAGACACATGAGCACGAAATGAATACATTCACATGTATACAGTATATTTGTGACCCACCCTCAATTTCTTTGGTGGGCTAAAGAGATTCGCTGGATGTTGGTTACTAAACGTAAACATAGAGTACCTGCAACTAAAACTGTCGGCTCTCCGGGTAAGGTTGGCAACTCTGGGTTGGGAAATACGTGGAGATTTTGGGGGTGGAGCCTAGGGAGGGTGGGGTTTGGGGAGGGACCTCATTGGTATATAACACTATAGACGCCACCCTCCAAAGCAGCCATTTTCTCCAGGGGAACTGATCTCGGTCGTTTAGAGATCCATTGTAATACTGGAAGATCTCCAGGCCCCACTCGAAGGCTGGCAACCCTATCAAGATGGGGAAAACTATGGGTATGGCATGAGCAGAAGAATGTGAATTGGCTCTTAGAAGGAGTCTGCTGGTCTCAATGAATTTTTTGGCCAAATCTAGGTAAAGCTGTGCCCTGAGCTGGATGGACCAGGCTAGCCTGATCTCGTCAGATCTCAGAAGCTAAGCGGGGTCAGCCCTGGTTAGTATTTGGATGGGAGACCACCAAGGAATACCAGGGTTGCTGTGCAGAGGAAGGCACTGGCAAACCACCTCTGTTAATCTCTTGCCATGAAAACCCCCAAAGGGGTCACCATAGGTCAGCTGCAACTTGACGGCACTTTACACACACACACAGTTAAGGCTGTTATTAAGTTCTAATGAGATTTGTCCAGTCGAACGTTAGACCAACAATTGAGTGGCGCAAACCAAACAATTTCAATCGTGTTGTGTCCTGCTTTGTTTTATCTTGATATATCACAGCAGTATCCATCCTTGGAAATGGTCTTCATAAAACAGTTTTTTGGGGAAAATAACGACACTGACATTTTGTTTAATTACGGCCATAAAAAGAGCTTGTGATATGTTGTTGTAATTTTCACATAAATTTAAGTAATGCAATTGGCTTTCAGTCACAAGGGGGGGAAATAGGGTTTGAGGGGTATGAATAAACTATTAAAATGTAGTTTTCCTCTTGCTTGTATCTGCAGTCATAATAGCTATATAAATATGGTGTATGGCAATGACCATCGTTTTGGTAACTAGATAGGTCTATATGTACAAAAGGAACAATATAATAAATGTAATTTAAAAAATGCATTGTGTAGTCTGTGGCCAGATTCCTATGAGCTAGGAAATGCTATTTTTTTTGTTTGGGAGAGATGGCCATTCCATCTTTTTTAGCATTTTTTTGTAAGTTTGTAAATAGTGTTTAGGATTAGGTCCTGCTCAAAAGCGTTCTGCAAGCCCAAACACAATACTTGAGGAGATTCCAAAACTGTTGATCTCCTAGGATGTATCGCCTAGGACAGACAGAGACACGGGTTTAAGAGTAGCTCTCTCTTCCCAGGGAACATCCACGCTGGTGGTTTATAGCAATTTCTTGTTCTGATGGCATATTGTATTTTTATTGCTCGCAAACCACCCCAAGAAACATACTAGCTGAAAGCGTGGAATCTAAATGAGTATTAAAACAAATAAATACATCATCAGAATGGTCATTCTATGAAGAAGTCTAGATGTTTCTAGCAGAATTTTAGCACCCTCGCTATGCTACTGTTCCCAGAGTTCTTTGGGAAAAGCCCTGAAAGTTACTGTGGTATAAAAACTATATAAATTAGCAATGTGAACAGGGCTTTAGTCTGCTAAATCACATGCCTGTTTTGAAGCATTTGGGTGTTGGAGCTGCACAGGATGGATTCTTCTTGCAAGAAACAACCAATAACTCCTTATTAAGGAGTGCAAAGAAGGCCAAATGAAAGACTGAGGAAAGTGCGCGCAAAGCTTGGCTTCCTGTTAGGGAAGGGCTGTGACTCAGTGGTAGAACATCTGCTTGGCATGCAGAAGGTCACAGGTTCAATCCCCAGCATCTCCTGTTGAAAGGATCAGGAAGAAGGTGATGAGGAAAACCTCCACCATGAGGCCCCAGAGAGCCACTGCCAGTCTGAGTATACAATACTGGCCTTGATGGACCGAGGGTCTGATTCATTTGAAGGCAACCTCATGGGTGTGTTTTCCAAGAAAGAAAGGGGGTCAACAGTAGGTTGTGTCCTCATATTGTCTAGTGGTGAAGTTGAACTATACGCCAACCACAGCAATCACTGTATTAGAGTCAAGGCAAGTTAAAAATCACGTTTGTAGATGACCCAGCTACATGCAGGCACCTTGAAGCATTAATTCAGCAGATGGGCTTCAGTGTGAGCTGAAAACTTGGCAAGTGGTTGGACAGTGCAAACTAGAATGTAAATCTGCATCTCTTGGTTCAGATTCCACTCGCTAACCAGGAATTGATTTTTAAATATAAATTACGTAATGTGATTCTTTTTTTAAAAGTACATCCAGCAGAGATCTAATGACCAAGTTATAACAATACATGTCATGATGTAATCATTATAAATCTTTCAATTTTTTTTTTTTTTTTAAGATGCTACTTTTTGGTGGGCAATTTATTACGGTCATTTATCAGCAAACGTTTTTGGTGGGCTAGTTTTTTTTTTTTTTGAAAACTGAACCAAATGCAGTTGGGAGCAAAATCATGACACAATGGGTGCGACCCAGATGTCATTCTCCAGTGACTAAAGGCACCTCTGTCAGTGGGATGGCACTTTCCTGCCTCTTCCCTCCTATTGCAGCTGCTGAACGCCCCCATGCTTGGGGCGGTGCTGGTTCAATGTGTGGGAGGCCCTGGACAGACATGGCACGGGGGCCCTTTCTGCCCACCACCAGCCCCCCATGCTTCCCTTTCCACCCATCTCCCTGCCTGTTCCCCCTACTGTGTTGCTTCTGTGGGTTGCCTGGAGTGGTGCTGAGCACGGCACGCATGTACTTCCTCATGAAAGCATGGTTGGAGAGCCAGTGTGGTGTAGTGGTTAAGAGCGGTGGACTTTAATCTGGAGAACCGGGTTTGATTCCCCACTCCTCCACATGAGAGGCAGACTCTAATCTGGAGAACTGGGTTGGTTTCCCCACTCCTACACATGAGCAGCGGACTCTATTCTGGAGAACCGGGTTTGTTTACTTGCTCTTCAACATTAACAGTGATCTCTAATCTGGAGAACCGGGCTTGATTCCCTGCTCCTCCACATGAGCGGACACTATTCTGGTGAACCGGGTTGGTTTCCCCACTCATCCCCATGAAGCCTGCTGGGTGACCTTGGGCTAGTCATAGTTCTCTCCAAACTCTCTCAGCCCCACCTACCTCACACGATGTCTGCTGTGGGAAGAGGAAGGGAAGGAGATTGTAAGCCGCTTTGATTCTTCTTAAAAATGATAAAGTCAGCATATAAAAACCAACTCTTCTTCTTCTTCTGGTAGATCACTTGCAAGTGAACGGGCATGGAAGAGCTCACAGACAGGTGGTAGAGTGGGGCACAGGTGGGGAGGTCAGCAACTCTGGGCCCTACCAGAATCCCTGGGTCCTGACCGTTGCCCTACCTGAGGGAATGCTGAGGCCGACCCTGGCTGGGGACAAGGGGCACTCAGGAACAGCATGGGGTACAGGGGTGGTCTGCAGTGGTAATGGTATCTGCTCAAAGTGCCCCCATTCCACTGCCAGAAAACTGCTGTTGGATTCAGCCCGCTGGAACCAACTGACCTCCTTTCTCTTCAGTTCTGCCGCTCTGAGTTCTGACAGAGACTTCATGCAAAGCTGCTGTTGCTGCAGAGTCAATTTAGCAAACTGTGTGTTGTGATATATCACACTTGGGAAAAGTTGATAGAAGATGACACGAAAAGACTATGAATTACATTTTTTTTGTATCATCCGGTATCCTGAACACTGATTTTCTTTTATGTGCTGCAGCTAGCTTTTCATAACAGTACCTCTTTAATACTTCTCCTGTTCATGTTACCCAAATTTTCCAGCAAGAGACAGCGTGGCTTTAAGCTGAGGAAGAAAGCATGTTACATTTTAACATGCTTCGGGTACAGGAAAACTACCGATCAATTCTGTTGTGTTTTTCACGGTGCACCATTAAATATGTACAATGCTGTGTCTTTAGCACTGGTGGGGTGGGAAAATAGAACATGATTAATAGATAGGGAAAAAACCACACCCTCTTTTGAATAGTGTCTGAGTAAGGTCGGATGACGTGGGATTTCTAATTCCAGCCCTTCGAGCTGTCTTGGAGAACGGGTATCCCCTCGAGCCTGAGAAGTGAGCCTCCCCGGCTAAAAAAAGCGTGGAAGTCTTATTTAGTGTCGCAGCAGGTAGCTGTACGTTAAGCATAATGCTGAACGACAAGAGGAAACAAAGGCCAGGTTGTGTTATTAGAGGCATGCTGCCGCTTCTTGACAGATGCGCACAGCCGAATAAAAAAGCAAAGAGAGTCCATGCTTCAGATCCTATCAGGCTTTAAATATTTCTGCTTTAAACATGTCAACTCGCGTTCTCTCGCCTTTTTCAAATGCATGATAATGGTGTAAGCAATCTCCTCTGCAGAGGAGGAAATGCAACCAATCTCGGCACATAAGAGCCACTGTCGCTAATCTTTTGTGTCGGGGCGGTGAGTCGTTCAGCCTTATCCCCAGAACTTGTCAGGGGTGTTTTTTCCTTTTTCTTTAACACTCTGCATGAAAAGGTCTGTGAATTAATTTAAAAGCAACTGCAATAATGAAATATTTGTTTACTGGATTTTTCAGGAAGGATGCTTATCTTTCTATGAGCAGAAAAGCAGAGCCTTACGGGCAACCGTATTTCAATATTTCACACTCGCGGTCAGCAACGAGAGGCTGCTCGGCGATGGCTGGCGCAATCGCTTTATTACCCAGTTTTCTCAGCTCTTAATGCTTTCCTGATGAAGATCCAGTGCTATATCAATATCTGTGTTTATTGCCAGGAGGCTTGCAAATTGAATTATTTTGTATTGGATTACTTGGAATGGTCTGGGTATCTCTCGCTAATATAAGCATATTGTATGGATGTTATATCTTCTGAGGTGGAATCGTGCGGACGGATGTGGCATACCTCTGATAATCTGTTTCCCGCTTAGGATGTCACTCGCCGTTTTCAGCCATTTCACTGCTAGCTGCTGTTATTCCCTAAAGAAAAGTTTGCAGCATTTGTCTATTCACTTGGTTTGTAGTCCGCCTTTCTTGTTGAGGCCCAAGGCAGATTACAGAACGAGAAGACAATGTGGTAAAATCAGCATGCTACATACAACAAACAATGCAAACACACCAGAATACGGAATTACAAAGCAATGCAAGAGTTTATTAGTGATTTTGCACATCCCATCCTGTTGATTGTACTGACTCACTCTGTGTAATCCACCTTGAGTCCTAGTGGGGAATCAATCCCCGTTCTCCAGATCGAAGTCCACCACTCCATACCCCCTCTCTTAACCACTACACCACGCTGGCTGTGGGTCCTTCTGGAATTTTGTGAACAGGTAGTGAGCTTCCAACAGCATGGCAGCCATGGGGGCAGGGACCAAGGAGCTTCCAAGTCTAGCATCCAGGACTGGCTCTTTGCTTTGGGAAAAAGATGTTTTGGCCCAATGGTTATTTTTGAGGGGGTCATTTTTCTCTTGCTATCGCCCCAAGCAATGGTAAGGTTGCCAGTGGGTGCCAGGAAACTCACTGTCTGGTGCCATGGTACACACAAGCACCATGTTAGGTTTCACTGACTTAGATCGTAAGAGGGTTAGTTTGCTTTGAATGCAACAAATATCCCCACACAACCCATACCCGAAAGGCCATAATTCAATAAACTTTGCCCCATGTCACCATTCTCAACTCACCATTCTCTCTCATAATACCAGAACGCGGGGTCATCTGCTGAAGCTGGAGGGTGACAGATTCAAAACGGATAAAAGGAAGTATTTCTTCACACAACACATAGTTACATGGTGGAACTCCCTGTCCCAGGATGTGGTGATAGTTACCAACTTGGAAGGCTTTAAGAGGGGAGGGGACATGTTCATGGAGGAGAAGGCTATCCATGGCTACTAGCAAAAATGGATGCTAGTCATGATGCATACCTATTCTGTCTGGGATCAGGGGAGCATGCCTATTATATTGGGTGCTGTGGAACATAGGCAGGATAATGCTGCTGCAGCCGACTTACTTATGGGCTTCCTAGAAGCACCTGGTTGGCCACTGTGTGAACAGACTGCTGGACTTGATGGGCCTGGGTCTGCTCCAGCATGGCTTTTCTTATGTTCTAAGAAAACATGGGATCATTTCTAACAGCAGGTAGGTTTCAGAAGGCAGAGGGGGGGAAAAGGAAGGGGAAATTAATTCTTCCCAGTTGCAAGTGTGTATGAAGATTCTCTCTCTCTCTCTAAACGCACGGTCGCTTTATCCTCCTTTAATCCCTGTTTCAGCCAGGATTCAGCCTGGATCCAACGCATGCGTTTCGCTTAATGTGCGTTCGATCCTAGCTAAAACAGGGATTAAAGGAGGATAAAGTGACCATGCGTTTCTCTCTCTCTCTCTCTCTCTCTCTCTCTCTCTCTCTCTCTCTCTCTCTCTCTCTCTCTCTCTCTCTCTCTCTCTCTCTCTCTCTCTCTCTGCCCCTTTTGGCACCAATGTTCTTTTTTGGCCCATGTCTTCTCTTCCTGCCCACCTCTGACTTGACAATGTGGCCAAGTAAGGGAGGGGAATTAGCTGCTTTCGAGTCTGCCTTCTGTTAGGGACTCTGCCCTTTGCTATTACAGAAATTGCAGTATTCCATTACTGGAAAGCACGACTTGCCATTTCCCCCAGTAGTTTTTACACACTATTCATTAGGTAGCATTTCAGTGTTAACTAGATTACTTTTGATAAGTTTACTGGGAAAGTGGCACTTTTGCAGCTATTTTCTCAGGCTGCTTAATGTAAAGGGGTGGTATGGAAAGACCAGGGTACCATTTATGGAGAATGGGGAGAGGCGCACTGCCCTGTCTCTCTTTCAAGCCACATGGGGTTATTCATCAAGAACACCTGCAGATTTTGAACATATGAAGCTGCTGTAGACGAAGTCTCTCTCAAATAATATTCTCGCTTCAGCTGATCTTTAACATCTTAGGTCAGGGTCGTCAAACTTGATAGTTACGAGATCCTGATATGACATAAATGTCATTTGGTCAGGCTGGGCCATGCCTCGCCATCCCAGATCGAGAGTGAAGGGGCAAAATACAGAAAAAAATGAATTGATAATTTGTAGGTTTGAAGATTAGAAGAATAAGGATGTGGTAGGCATGATAGAGAACAGTTTGATTTTTAGTTGTAAGAATAATTTAAAAAATAATTTTGTATTTGTAGCTAGAGAAGAGGTAGTAATTTCTTAATGAGATTTATATTAGATACAAACAAAAGTGAGAGTATCTTTTTGTCTCTGTGTTTGTATTTTTATTTTTTTCCTTTTCTTTCCTTTTCCTTTTTATTCTGTTTATCGTCTTGATGTAATTTTGTTAGCAATACATTTAATAACCCCCCCAAAAAAAGAGAGTGAGGGGATGGCTGCCTCTGCTGGCTCGCGGGCCAGATAAGAGTTCTCAAGGGGCTGGATCCAGCCCGTGGGCCTTATGTTTGATACCCCTGTGTTAGGTGGAACTTCTCTATCCGGCTAGCCAAGATACATGTTAAAACTGGAGAAGGCAGAGACTTAGCATCTCCAGTTAAAGGGACGAAGGTAAGTAGGTGACGTGAAAGACCTCTGCCTGAGACCCTGGAGAGCTGCTGCCGGTCTGAGTAGACAATACTGACTTTGATGGACCAAGGGTCTGATTCAGTATAAGGTGGCTTCATGTGTTAACGTGTGAGGACTCCATAGGGTTTCCAAGGCAAGAGATGTTCAGAGGAACTTTGCTATAGCCTGCCTCCATGCCATGCCCTTGGTATTCCTTCAAGGTCTCCCATCCAAATACTTGCCAGGGCCGAGGCTGAGAGTGTGTGACTGGCCCAAGGTCACCCAGCAAGCTTCCATGGCAGAGTGGGGATTCGACACAAGAAAATGCAACACTGGCTATTTTAACAACCAAATTCTATTCACCAATATACATTTTCAAACAAAGCACCAACATTAACAAAACAACAGATGACGGTAAGGCACCATACAGTTCTTAAAGCTGAACACACCCCAACACAGTTTTACTGCCTTGTTTTGTAGAAGTTAGAAATTTTGGACACACGGTACATGCTTCATCAGGTCTCCATCAGCCACAATGAGTGTAACAGAATGTACAGGAGAGCATAATAGCATGCTCTCAAGATTACTGTGCACAGAGTGGGGATTCGAACCTGGGTTTCCCAGATCCTAGTTCGACACCTGGCTTAACCGCTACCCATGCTGGCTCTCTCTCTCTCTCTCTCTCTCTCTCTCTCTCTCTCTCTCTCTCTCTCTCTCTCTCTCTCTCAATATACAGACAATATTAATCACTGTAAGCTGTAATTGCTGTCATAATGTGATCTTAAAAATTGTACTTTTGAAGATCAGAATCACATGTATGGTGGACAAAAGGTATGGAAAACTGCAAAGGGCAAGTTCAGGGTGAAAATAAAACAAATAGTGGCTGAGGCAACACAAGTGTCTCTGTCAGACACTTACAGCCCATTCCTGAGAGGAAGGGCTGTGCCGGTGACTGGAGGTGTATCTTGGGAAAAGGGAAAGGGGGCATTCCTGGGCCGAAAGAGCTTTGGAGGCTGCCTGAAGGCAGCTCCTTCCCTGGCCCTGTGCTGGAACACCCCGGGAACGCCCCCAGGAGAGATGCCGGCACAAGGCTGTGCTGGCGTCCCTGAGCAGCGCTGCCATGGCAGCACTGGGAGGATGGTGTCTGGGGCCCCCTGCCGGCATTCGTGCGAGGATCATAGAGTTGGAAGGGACCACTAGAGTCATCAACCCCCTGCACAATGCAGGAAATACACAACTACCTCCTCCCCACACCCCAGTGACCCCTACTCCATGCCCACAAGATGGCCAAGATGCCCTCCCTCTCATGAACTGTTTAAGGTCATAGAATCAGCATTGCTGACAGGTGGCCATCTAGCCTCTTCTTAAAAACCTCCAGGGAAGGAGAGCTTACCACTTCCCAAGGAAGCCTGTTCCACTGAGGACCGCCCTAACTATTAGAAAGTTCTTCCTCATGTTTAACTGGAAACTCTTTTGATTTAATTTCAACCCGTCGCTTCTGGACCGACATTCTGGGGCAAAAGAAAACAATTCGGCACCCTCCTCTATATGACAGCCCTTCAAGTACTTGAAGGTGGTTATCCTATCACCTCTCAGTCTTCTCCTCTTCAGGCTAAACATACCCAGCTCCTTCAGCCTTTCTTCATGGGACTTGGTCTCCAGACCCCTCACCATCTTTGTTGCCCTCCTCTGGACACGTTCCAGTTTGTCTGAAACTTTCTTAAATTGCAGTGCCCAAAACTGAACTCAACACTTTAGGTGAGGTCTAACCAGAGCAGAGTAAAGTGATACCATCACTTTGCGTGATCTGGACACGGTACTTCTGTTATACCCTGAGTGGCATAAGTGGTACTGGTGCAGGAGGCTGAACGCCAGCACAGCCCGTTCCTATCCTACAAAGGACTTTCATCCTTTAGGCTCAGGAATGGGCTGTTAGACTTGGGTTTCTAGTGAGTGACCGGTAGATGCTCGCAATTGTGCTGAAAAGCTACAATCTCTCCCCCCGCCCCCGGCTGTTACTAAGCAGGTTTGAAATACCGGCAGAAAACTACTTGAAATAGCGAAAACATCACTTGATTGTCATTTGTTAGAAATATTATTTTCATCAAGGAAATTGAGGTTTCAAGAGCGCTCTCGCCTCAAGCACAGGAGAAAACTCGACGGAAGAGTCACCCTCACTCGAACCTCATCTAATAAAGAAGCTTTACAAATAAGGAAGAGGCATCCATGACCCCGCAGATTGTTTGGCCACTCTTAGAATTGACCCATACAAGAAACCTAAATGCCAATTCAGTTATGATGGCTAAAGCCAGCTGTTTTCTAATATTCTGTTTTATTGGAAGGAAAGGCACGGGGGGTGGGGTGACTCATTTTCATAATAATCCGTATGACAAAACGCGGAGAGCAATCTGTCATTCATATCTCCTCTTCTTTCTCTCAACCATTTATTGGCTTGGAAAGCATATTTGCCTGTATCCTACTGCTCTGATCTAAGCAAGTTTAGAATCCTCCTTTCAGCCTTAGACACCTTTCTCCAACTGAAGGGGTTCTTCCTCCAGCCTAGGGTTGCCAGGTCCCTCTTCACTACCGGTGGGAGGTTTTTGGGGCGGAACCTGAGGAGGACGGGGTTTGGGGAGGGGAGGGACTTCAATGCCATAGAGGCCATTTTCTCCTGATGAACTGATCTCTATTGGCTGGAGCAACACTTTTGGCTCCGAGGCAGTGGCATTACAAATTGAGTCATGCTAATGACTAATTTGCGTTTTTGGTATCTCTCCGCTACAGAAGACAAGCGACAGAGAATTTCCTGGCTTCCTTTTCCTTATCCTCTTCGCAAGCAGGAGAAGTTTATTCTTGCCTTGTGTTCCTTTTCTCCCCAGCAGGGTAAGGTACTGGCTGCCACAGGCAGGCTTGGATGACCCTTGCATCAGGCATGTTGTGTAACTATCAAAACAGAAGCACTTTCAGGAGAGTGATGGCAGAGTCTCTCTCAGCATTTTCGGGGGGCTTTCAGACCAATCATGTACTCCTAATGGGCAAGAGGCGAGCACAATCACAGATAGCCAATCACTCGATCCACAGGGGCCGCATTGGCAGCTGCGGCTATGATAATCGCTGTAATGTTGCATTTGATTGCTGGTGTCAGGAATGGGTTTTCTTGAGCCAGCCCCTCGAGTCGCTCCAGCAGCCGGTACCCTTATGGATACGTGCTCTGTATCTCTCAGCATCATGCTCAGAATCATGGGTGTGCATAATCCTCCTGAGAGATTTCACTAGTTTTATCCAAAACATTGTTTGGGGGCTTTCTTTAAAAACCGTTTGTTTCTTAAGGCCTGACCGTCACACATCTGCCACAAGAGCATACTTGGCCAGGACAGGTACAATGCTTTTAATCTCTGCATTGCAAGAGGGAGACATGGCAGGAAATTCTACAGCAACAGGGAAGGAATTCTACACTGGAGAGCCAGCATGGGGTAGTGGTTAAGAGCGGTGGTTTGGAGCAGTGGATTCTGATCTGGAGAACCGGGTTTGTTTCCCCACTCCTACACATGAAATCAGCTGGGTGACATTGGGTTAGTCACACTCTCTCAGCCCCACCTACCTCCAGGGTGTCTGTTGTGGGGAGGGGAGGGGAAGGTGACTGTAAGTTAGTTTGATTTTTCCTTAAGTGGTAGAGAAAGTTGGCATATAAAAACAGCTCTTCTTCTTTTTGTTCTCCTCCTTCTTCTCCTCCTTCTTCTTTTTCTGTTTCTTCTTCTTCTTCGATGTGTGCTCTGTATCTCTCAGCATCTTGCTCAGAATCACAGGTATGCATAATCCCCCTGAGAAATTTCACTAGTTTTATCTGAAACATTGTTTTTGGGGCTTTCCTTGAAATCCATTTGCTTCTTAAGGCCTGACCGTCACACATCTGCCACAAGAGCATACTTGGCCAGGACAGGTTCAATGCTTTTAATCTCTGCATTGCAAGAGGGAGACATGGGAGGAAATTTCACAGGAATGGGGAAGGAATTCTTAGGAATTAGGTTTCCTGGTAGACAGGGCAGAGAGTGGCACAGTGAGTATGCAGCTAGGGTTCAGGGTATTAGCTGCCTTTAGGGCAGGGGGCAAAATGTCCTGACCAGGCTGTGACAGTCTTGTGGCACAAAAAGGAACTCAGATTTTCTGAGAGTTAAGAAACTAAGCCTAGATAAAGTTTTGTCCAATGAAGTCTTAATTGGGGCAAGTGCATGTGTGCATGCACGCACAATCTTGCATCGTTTAAAAACTTGCGCTGGTCGTTTAAAATTAGAATGAAATCTAGTGGCACTAGATACTTATTGTATTCTCTCAGAGAAACTTTGCTGAGTGTAACTCTGTACCCCAATTGGGACATAATTCTTCAGGATGCATCCGTTCACCCAAAGGTTCCTCCTGACCAAATTTATGGCAGATCAGAGAAGGCATTCCATTCTATTAGCAAGTGGGGGAGGAGGGAGAGAAATGCACTCTCACTTTTGCAATGCAGGTATTAAAAGGATTATATCTGTTTCCACCTAGAGAAGGGGGAAGAGAAACAAACCCTCCCTCTTGCAATGCAGAGACTGAAAGCATTGCATATGTCCTGGCCTAACCATCTTCACTATGTAGTTATTTTGCTGAGGGGGCAGAGTGGATAACAAGTTGACTCACAGCTGATCCCCTGATCAGCTTTGAGTTGTAGGGAAGCGTATTCAGCTATATCTAGTATGAATATATATCCCAAAATACCTTAATGTTATTTTCCAGATATATTCCATTCTCTGGATGGTATCTGGGATTTTTCAGGACACTGGGAAATGGGTCCCAAAAAATCCCGGAAATATTTGGGAGTTACTGGGAATATTGGGAGCTAGCATTTTAGGACTCCCAGGACAGTTTTTCTCTTTAATTTTACTGTGTTTCTGTGTCTTCCCAGGGCTTGGTATCAGCTTGCCATGCTGTTTTGGCTATGACTGTGTTCTTTGAAATTGGTTTTGCTGGTCTTTAAAACACTGTGTTCTTTTCTTGAGTTGGTTTGTATGGGGTTTGTGGTGGATTCTTAAGTTTGACATTGCCTTAGATTCTCAGGTTATACATTTACTGGATTCTCTGATTTTACATTTGTTGGGCTTGCAATAGTGTTCCTATTTGATTTGGCTTGGAGAATTCTCTGGCTTGACTCTGGTTTGGATTCTCTGTTTTGACCTTTTTTTGTCACATTGACCTGTGATTCTCCTATTTGACAACGTTGCCGCATTGTTCTGTGCTTCTGCTGGGATTCCCTGGTTCTGCATTGCTTCTTTGGGCTTGATGGTTCTGTTTTAACCGGGAGGCTTTTGGCCAGTGGCCACTTTGCTTGCTCTTGAGTATTTGGTTGCTGTTTACCCTGGAGAAAGCTTGGAATTAGACTAGAATACTATATTGTGCTAGAATTATACTAGAATTCTAGAACGCAGGGTCATCTGCTGAAGCTGAAGGGTGACAGATTCAAAGCAGATTAAAGGAATATTTCTTCACACAACACATGGTTACATTGTGGAACTCCCTGCCCCAGGATGTGGTGATGGCTGCCAAATTGGAAGGCTTTAAGAGGGTAGTGGACATGTTCATGGAGGAAAGGGCTATTCATAACTACTAGTAAAAATGGATAATAGTCATGATGTAGGAGGCCTCTAACAGCACCTAAAAGGAATAAATAATTCAGTCTCAAATCAAAGCATTTACTATGTCTATGAAGAGCAATTTTCAAGTCAACTTGTGAGTAGTAAATGCCTAGTCTTAATATTGTTACTGTCTATTTCATTCAGACAAACCCACCCCCGCCTTTACCATTACTTCTTCCTCTGATTCATGATTACCATGGGAGTATGGGTATTCCAAGGGTATGATAGGTAAATATGCTGAGGGTGCTGAACAGCTCTGTGAGTCAAGGTGACTTTGACAGTTTCCTCTTGAGAGGGTCATGCTCAGAGCAGACAATACTTCTAATTAACTAATATCAATTGTGACAGATGAGTCAGTATTGCAGCTTTCAGGAGCAAGCTGCAGGTGCCCTCTGTGATGAAGACTGGCTTTCAGAACTGAATGTTAGAGTACAGGGCAAACACCACTTAGCCTTTGTGGGACCTCCAAATCTAGAAGAAGAGTTGGTTTTATACCCAGATTTTCTCTACCTTTAAGGAGTCTCAAACAGGCTTACAATCACCGTCCCTTCCTCTCCCCACAACAGACTCCTTGTGAGGTAGGTGGGGCTGAGAGAGTCCAGAGAGAACTGTGACTAGCCCAAGGTCACCCAGCAGGCTGGCTGCATGTGGGGAATCTAATCTGGTTCTCCACACTAGAGTCCACCGCTCATGCTGGCTCTACCTGTCCTCTTGCTTCTGGAAAACATCAAGTGTTATTGTAGGGACATGTTATGGTCTCCTATCTGCTCCATACCTTTAGTTTACTTTAGTTGAGACAGTGCTGGAAATTTATGGCAATATACAAGCACAGCATAGCCTCTAGGCCTGAATCTTGCATTTCCCAAAGCTGGAGAGAGATTCCCAGCGACTGGGAGAACATCTCCTGTCTTTAATTCCCATTGATAAAACATCAACCGTTCCTTTCTGACAATTAACAAGCAATCGGCTTAACAAAGGGATAGCCAGAAAGATACTTGTGGGTTTCCTTTCTACCTGAAATCACTGGAGGCAATGTACAACAATTCCATCCGTTAAATGCCAAATTGAAGATTAAACATTCAATAACTACCTGGGGATATCTGCTTGCGTTTTGAAAGGAATGGATTTAGGCAATTCATTTTGCTCTTGGATATGTGTGAGAGTCCACTGGTGGTAACACAGAATCATAGAATCATAGAGTTGGAAGGGACCACCAGGGTCATCTAGTCCAGCCCCCTGCACAATGCAGGAATTTCACAACTACCTCCCCCCCACACAAACCAGTGACCCCTACTCCATGCCCAGAAGATGGCCAAGATGCCCTCCCTCCCATGATCTGCTTAAGGTAATAGAATCAGTATTGCTGACAGATGGCCATCTAGCCTCTGCTTAAAAACCTCCAGGGAAGGAGAGCCCACCACCTCCTGGGGAAGCCAGTTCCACACGAGGAACCACTCTAACTGTTAGAAAATTCTTCCTAATGTCTACACGGAAACTCTTTTGATTTAATTTCAACCTGTTGGTTCTGGTCCAACCTTCTGGGGCAACAGAAAACAACTCGGCACCCTCTTCTATGTGACAGCCCTTCAAGTACTTGGAGATGGTTATCATGTCCCCTCTCAGTCTTCTCCTCTTCAGGCTAAACATACCCAGCTCCTTCAACCTTTCCTCATAGGACTTGGTCTCCAAGGTTTGGAAGTAAGTTTGCCCCTTCAGTGTTACACTTATGGCTCTTTTGCAAGACTGTGCTTTGGCATGAGTCCTTAGTGTTTAACAACACATTCCTGAGCTCTAAGGGTGGAAGCCAGGAAGGTGCTGAGCTGGTGTAAGGGCCCCCCGCGCCGGCACCTGTGCTTTTTATTGAGAAGATTCTAGCATCTTCCCTGTAGCATGAGTGGAAGGGCTGGAAATGTAGGTAGGGAATGGTGAGATTGAACTGAAAAAGAATTAGAGGGAAAAGGGATATGGACCCTTCAGCTGTACAATAATGCTGAAGGAGAATACACAGGCCTCATTAAAGTATAGTGTGAGCCTCGGCTGAAATGCAACATGTGTATGCACACACGCAGTGTAGACAAAATCCTGGAGAACATGGGACCTAAACCCTTCAGCATGTGAGCACCTTTCATATCCTGACACAACATGGTGGGCCCAGCCTCAAAATGGCTACTGTGGGAGGCAGAGCCAGCCACAAAATGGCTGCCAGTTTCCCGTCAGTGAAGATCCTTATGCCGTGGTGGCAGCTGCTGCCAAAGCAACATTTTTAAAAATCTGCAACTAAATCTCCAATGCTGAATCAGATGCCTTGCTAGGCAAAAGCCTGGACCTGCCCTACTTTCTACAAATCCTTGGGCATCAGGGAAGGTGTTGGCAGAGGCCAAAGGGCTCATGGGTACCACATTGTGGACCCCTGTTATAGTACTTTAACTAGGGTTGCCAAGTCCCTCTTTGCCACCTGCAGGAGGTTTTTAGGGTGGAGCCTGAGGAGGGCAGGGTTTGGAGAGGGGAGGGACTTCAAAGCCTGCCTGGGTCCATTTTGCATTGTCTACAGTGAGGCTTACATGCCCTTATGAAGTGGTGGGCAATATACCCACATTGCAGTATACTTTATAGAAGAAAGAGGTGAAGACCAACTAGCTGAGGAAGCTTTCGAAACGTACACCAACCTAGAGGTGGCATCCGGGTTGGGCTTCATTCCCTATGAAGTGTGGATACATCCCCTTGGGGTGTTTTGTCTCCATCTAAAGAAAATCCAGCATTGTCTCATTGCTTCGCTCTTTGGGGCGTTTCTGTGAGTGTTTTCTGTGATCGTTCTGCGGCTCCACCCGTCCTACGGCGCTGGAGCAAAGGAAACCTCCACTGACGGCGCTTTTTGCCTATTCAGGCAGGACTGACATTGGGACACTGACAGATGTATGTCTGCTTCACAATGCTTTGCATTATTTGATATAGTCAACAGTGTTTCATTATATACACTGAGGGATTCCGTATGCTTTGGTGTTGGGAGGGTAGAGGTAGATAGATATATAGAGAATTCCTGTAATATTGTTGCAGTATGTGTAATAATTCTGCATGTCATATATTGAATATAGCAGATTGAAAATTGTAAGTATTGTGTATGGCAGTTTTTGTGAATGCAAGCAAGTGTGTTGCAGTTTGAGCCCATGTGCTGTTTTTTTTTCTCTCCAGTACCTGGAGGTTGGCAACCCTAACTTTAACCATCAGCAAGACCTGGAAGAATCCTTGCACAACACTTTGTAGACGAGTAGACCGTTGTAAATCTGGCACCAGAAACCAGCCAAGCGTGATGACCTTTAAGCCTTCAAGGGCTGAGGGGAAATGGAGTGGCGTCTTAGGGGCTCCAGAGATTCCAGCTTCTGAGGTGAAATTGGGGAAGCGTCTGAGGCAGGTTGACAGGGAGCTCTTAAAATATCGTGGAGGATTCTGTCTTTGAAGCTTGGCCTCCGATGGCATGCCCTTGGGAAAGCCAATGACAAAAACAATGGCCACGTGTCTTAATGGCTGTAGGCATCCCCCCCATGGGCCTCGGGGGTCATGAAATGGTTTTGTCTGCCGGGGTTAGAAGAGGTGAGCTCCCTTGCCTAGCTGGAGGGTGTTTGTATAAAATAAATCCACTGCTCCACACATCAAATCCCCAATGAGAGAGAGAGAGAGAGAGAGAGAGAGAGAGAGAGAGAGAGAGAGAGAGAGAGAGAGAGAGAGAGAGAGAGAGAGAGAGCCTGCTCGTCCGTTCGGCTATTGCGCATAGAGCTTTGCTCGTTCGCTTTGCTCATTGAGCCTTTGGAGCTGGTTTACTCGGTTGAATGAACAGCCCTTGAGATGCCCCGGGACTTAGATACAAAAAAGGAAGTCAGATAATATACAAAATATTCTTCTGCACAACCGACGCACCTTAAGGACAACATGCTGGGAGAGTGAGGCGACCTCTGACGGTCAGGAGAGGCATGAATAATCAAAACAAAACACCGGTGCAGTTGGCGGGGTGACCGTGAGGGAAGCCGCCCTGCATGAATAGCCATTGTGTGCACATAAAAATAAATTTGCTGTTCATATGATCTGTGAAGCTTCAATTGCCTCTCATTTCCTTTAAGTTCTGAAGAATACCTCGCTGAGGACGCCTGTTGTTTGTGATGATACCAGCGCATTTGTAAAATGTAGACATGCCCTATCAAGTGTGAAATTTACATGTGTAAAATATTTCTATTCTATGCTTGAAGCTGTTAACAATGATACTTCTTATGGTAATTCCTGTTAGAGAGAGAGAGAGAAAGGGCTTTTACTTACCACCTGGGTCTCATGGCTATCCCTGCAAAAGTGTTCTCTTGGGAGAATGTTGCAGCACTACAACAGACACCCTGTGAGGTAGGTGGGGCTGATAGAATGTGACTCGCCCAAGGTCACCCAGCTGGCTTCGTGTGTAAGAGTGGGGAAACAAATCCAGTTCACCAGATTAGCCTCCACCACTCATGTGGAGGAGTGAGGAATCAAATCCAGTTCTCCAGATCAGACTCTACCGCTCCAAACCACTGCTCTTAAGCACTACACCAAGATGACTGCAACATTATCCTGCCTGTGTTCCAAAGCACCTAATATAATAGGCATGTTCCTCTGATCCTGGAGAGAATGTAGGTATGCATCATGACTAGTATCCTTTTTAACTAGTAGCCATGGATAGCCCTCTCGTCCATGAACATGTCCACTCCCCTCTTAAAGCCTTTCGAGTTGGCAGCCATCACCACATCTTGGGGCAAGGAGGTTCACAAATTGTCTTTGAATGAACTCGGCTCTGAGTTGGAAGGAGAGATGGCTGGGGAGAGACTACCTAATTCTTTCCCAAGGCTGATTTTTGATAATGGAATCCAATTGCATTTGCAAGGTGTCACTTGCTTCCTTATCAAATCTCAGCAAACCAAACATCCTGAAAATATGAAGCGACACCACACCAATCCTTGTGCACAGAATTTCTTTTTGAGCTCTGGTTAAGCCTATCAAACATGATAATTGATGTGTGTTGTCCCGTGGGACTAGCTAAGAAGGCCCCAAACACTCATTCTGCCTGGTATCAATGTGTACAAGTCTTTTACAGCATGATGTGGCGGAATTTGTCATTGTCTTAGAAACCTGGACACTCTCTTATCAGCCTGAAACACAGCCTGAAACACATTCATTTTTCCCCCCTCTAGGCAAGCCGGTGCTTGCCTAATTGGTATTTGAGGAGTTTGTTGAAGAGAACGGGCTGGCTGACAACGTTCATGTTTTTCAAGAGTGCCGGTTTTCTGATTATCACGAGAATGCCATCACTTCACCATCCAGTACAAACCAAGACTGAGGAACCCCCTACTTAGGGCAAGTTTCACAGGTAGGGTTGTCAACCTCCAGGTATTAGGAAAACTCCTGCTATTACAACTGATCTCCAGCCAATAGAGATCAGTGGTAGAGCATCTGCTTGGCATGCAGAAGATCCCAGGCTCAATCCCCAGCATCTCAAGTTAAAGGGACTAGGCAGGTAGGTGATGTGAAAGACCTCTGCCTGAGACCCTGGAGAGCCACTGCCCGTCTGAGTAGACACTACTGACTTTGATGGACCCAGGGTCTGATTCAGTATAAGGCAGCTTCATGTGTTCATGTGTTCATGAGAAAATGGCCGCTTTGGCAATTTGACTCTATGGCATTGAAGTTCCTTCCCTCCCCAAACCCCACCTTCCTCAGGCTTCACCCCAAAAACCTCCTGCTGGTGGTTAAGAGGGACGTGGTAACCCTAGGATACCACCTTGGGAGAAAAGGTCTGAAAAAGAACTCCTCCCTCTGAGAATGAGCATCTGGCATTTTCCTCATTGCTTGACTTGGAACAGAGCAGTTCAGGCATTGGGAAGCAGAGATGTATCAAAAACAGACAGAATTTTTTAAAAATGCAATCTCTCAATGCTATCTTAAGAACCTGGATGAAATGCCAAGATTCCTGATGTATCGGTGCATGAACTCTTGCCAGTAGCATAGGTGCATGCAGGGATGAGTGAGGATGGGGAGTCACTCCAGATCAGAGGTAGTTTCCTCTGAGGTGTTAATTGCAGGAATCTCTCGTTCTGCTGAACTTCCAGGGGCCCATCTAGGTGAGACAGCATCAATTATCACTGATGGACAGGCACGGGCAATTTCTATTGGGAAACCCCTGGCAGCTTCAACATCTGGGGACCTCGTCAGTGTCTTCATTCAAGCTGTTCTACAAGGTGGACGACTTCCAAGTGAACTAATGTAGCATTTGACAGATACTTTGAGAATACAGTCAGAAGTAGATGAAGATGTATGATTATGCTCAGTTCAGCTTCTTCCTTTTTTGGTTTCGGTATGTTGTCGACACTGAGGCTTTTTCATTTAGCTCATTTTCAATGCTGGTTTTCCTAATGGGTTCAACTGTATTATAGAGCTTGTGCGCTGTCTTTATACTGTTTATGAGTCCTGTTGAGAGCCAGTGTGGTGTAGGGTTAAGAGGGTGGTTTGGAGCAGTGGATTCTGATCTGGAGAACCAGGTTTGATTCCCCACTATTCCACATGAGTGGCGGACTCTAATCTGGTGAACTGGATTTGTTTCCCCACTCCTACACATGAAGCCAGGTGGATGACCTTGGGCGAGTCACACTCTCTCAGCCCCACCCACCTCACAGGGTGTCTATTGTGGGGAGGGGAAGGGAAGGTGACTATAAGCCGGTTTGAGTCTCCCTTAAGTGGTAGAGAAAGTTGGCATATAAAAACCAACTCTTCTTCTTCTTCTTCTTCTTCTTCTTCTTCTTCTTCTTCTTCTTCTTCTTCTTCTTCTTCTATTGTATTTATACAGCATTTGTATGCAGATAATTGAAAAATAAGGCTCAAAAATGGTGTGAATTTTATTTAAAAATATCTGGAAGGAAACAAACAGTGGTGTGAAAATAAGTCTCATGAGTTCAAATCGCGAAAGGAAGAATGTGAAACTAAACATAATTTTTTTGACAAAACATTCTAATGAAACCACCTTTAAAATGGCTATATTTTGTGCTTTGGCTTGCTTAATGAGGAAGCACCTGGTTAAATCTTTCTTTTATTAATTATGTGCATAACATGGAATTTAGGTTATAACAAGGCTATGCTATTTTTTACAGTATGTACATATTCCTTTTTATGTGGTGTTGAATCTTTTGATTATGTTATATTGCTGGCTGATCTATGATCATAATAAAATTAAATAAGTATGTTGTTGTGTTTTGAGTTGAATCATGGAGGCTGTAGACTTTGGTAACATCCCCAGAATTGTGTGTGTGTGTGTGTGTGTGTGTGTGTCTGTGTGTCTGTGTGTAAAGTGCTGTCAAGCTGCAGCCAGCTTATGGGGACCCCATCAGGTTTTCAAAGCAAGAGATGTTCAGAGGTGTTTTGCCATTGCCTTCCTCTGCAGAGTCTTCCTTGGTGATCTCCCTTCCAAGTACTGACCCTGCTTAGATTCTGAGATCTGCCTTCCTTCCCCATCCCTAGAAATAGGACCAGAAAAAGTCGTTGTCAGAATGCTTTGGCAGTCAGAAGAATATCAGCAAACAGGACCTTCTTTTGCCATCAAAGTAGGATAATCTTCAACAACGACTCTCTCTTCCAACAATTTTCTGTTCAAAGGGTCAAAGAGCAAGGCCATAGTAACTGGTGGTGGTTTCCACAATGGACACTAAGTGGAATAATCTGAAATGGAAGTGCACACTAAGAATTTAACAGTGCAATCCCAGGTAGGTCAACTCAGAATTCTACTGAAGTCCTCCTGGGGCTTACTCACAGGGAAGGGTTCTTAGGACTACACTGTTTGTGACAGAATGTGTATAAGACAAGGATGATTCTGTATAGCAGGACAAAGAAAGAAGTGTTTCAGAAGATGTACAAGGTGCTTGTGTCTTGGTATAGTTTTTGGCTCATTTCCACAAGGTCCCTAAGGGTTGAGCTGAGAACTAAAAATTATTAAAAACTAATATATTTATATATTTATTAGGTGTATAAAATAAAATGGATAAAAATACTGGGCCTGGACTGCCAGCTACATATGAAACCACAAGTATATACCGTTACAAAAATAATCAACACCATTGATGATATGCAAAATGTAAACGACCAATAGATCACATGCCTTCCGGCCTCGCACCTCCAGCGAGAGTCATAGAATCATAGAGTTGGAAGGGGCATATAAGCCATCTAGTCCAACCCCCTGCTCAATGCAGGATCAGCCTAGACTCAGAGCATCCCTGACAAGTGTTTGTCCAGATACTGCTTTAAGACTGCCAGCGAAGGGGAGCTCACCACCTCCCTAGGTAGCTGATTCCTCTGTCGAACAACTCTTACTGTTAAACATTTTTTCTGTAATATTCAACTGGTACCTTTCCTCCCGCAATTTAAACCCATTATTGCGAGTCCTATCCTCTGCTGTCAACAGGAACAGCTCCCTGCCCTCCTCTAAGTGACAGCCCTTCAAATATGTAAAGAGAACAAATATGTAAGAATAAATACAGCCATCATGTCCCCTCTCAACTTTCTCTTCTCCAGACTAAACATTCCTAACTCCCTCAGCCTTTCCTCATAGGGCTTGGTCTCCAGGCCCCTGATGATCCTCATTGCTCCCCTCTAGACCCGCTCAATTCTGTCCACATCCTTTTTGAAGTGAGGCCTCCAGAACTGCACACGATACTCCCGATAATCACAATAATGTGAGGATGTACCTATGGCTGCTTGACAGTACTTGAAAAGTAGTTTATGAACTCCAGTTAAGATGAATTAAAGATGATCACCTTCCTTTGTTAGATCTGGTTGACCTCTGCCGCACCATTTCTCATAGGAATAAGAATAGTCAGGGACATAACCTACCTTATGCAGTATTCTTAGAGATCCATTGTATTTTTATTGCGTTGAAGTAGTTTGCCACAGACTGTATGCCATTACAACCTTTTAAAATCAGTAGATTAAAGTTAAAATGCCATAACAAGCATATCTGAAACAAGAGAATATCTCCTGTGTGGGCACAGTCTCTAATGCACGAAGTTAATAAATGATGTAACATTTTCGGAATAACGATCTGTGCGTTATTTTTGCCATTTCTCAGGTGAACATACTCTGTCAGTTTAGCTTTTTCTTCCACTCTCCATATCCTAACAAGCCATTCTGCTATGGATGGTTTCTTTTACAGTTACCATTAAGAAACTATAAGCATCTTTGCTGCCGTAAGCAAGTTTCGAATAAGTTTGCACTGTTTATTGTTGACGTGTCCTTTATGAAGATCGAGTCGCACAGCTATGGTTAAGCACAACCAACCATCTGATGAAACGTATGGAATACTTTCTACCAAAAGACTGCCAGCATGGTGTAGTGGTTAAGAGTGGTGGTTTGGAGCGGTGGACTCTGATCTGGAGAACCAGGTTTAATTCCCCACACCTCCACATGAGCAGCGGAGGCTAATCTGGTGACCTGATATGTTTCCCCACTCCTACACGCAAAGGCCGCTGGGTGACCTTGGGCAAGTTACAGCTCTGTTAGAGCTCTCTCAGCCCCACCTACCTCACAGGGTGTCTGTTTTGGGGAGGGGAAAGGAAGGTGATTGTAAGCCGGTTTGAGTCTCCCTCAAGTGGCAGAGAAAGTCGGCATATAAAAATCAACTCTCCTCCTCCTCCTCTTCTGGAACAGGGGGACGGGCTTTGGCTCAGTGGCAGAGCCTCTGCTTGGCACGCAGAAGGTCCCAGGTTCAATCCCTGGCATCTCCAGTTAAGGAGACTAGGCGAGTAGGTGATTGAAAGACCCCTGCCTGAGACCCTGGAGAGCCCCTGCCAATCTGTGTAGATAATACTAACTTTGATGGACCAAGGGTCTGACTCAGTATAAGGCAGCTTCATGTGTTCGTGTGTTCAACAATGCTACCATCTTTGTGTAAAAACTGCAGTGGGCTAAGAACACCTCTAACAATTATCTCTTTCATTTCTGCATATTCTGCTTACATGCTGTGGAGTTCAGCACCAAACAATACAAGATCTTTCAAAAAAAAAAATTCTTTAATACTCATACAAGCCGTAGTTACAATGGACTGCCATATTGAACCAGAGACTGGAATAATGTTCAACCTGCTTTCCTGTTACGATATTCTAGTAATTATACTGTTCCACCTTTCCAACAGTGGTTCTGTTTGGTACATTTACACTTGTAAACTTCCTCATGTGGCGGTTGGATTCAATACACCTGCATTACCGTGTGTCATCTCTATAGCTTCATGAACATGGGGCATCATCTCTATAGCTTCATGAATAGTTATTTGCATAAATGGCTCTTTCCCCCCCCCTAGCAGCCACCACCTTATTTTCCTGCTTTTTGAAGTTTATTTAGTGCCCTGAAATCATTCATTCGCAAAAACTATTTGCCAACCTTTTTCATGAAAATGCCAAATTAGGCTACATTTTCTCAAACTAACTCCATGTAAGCAATTTTTGCAAAATAAATAAATAAATAAAACAAAGAAAACCCTGCCGATTAAATACGTAAGAATGTGCCCAGTTCATTTCTTTATCCATTTATTTCTTCGCAAATGTTTTCACAATGAATGTTTTCATTTCTCTTGTTGGTTTTAGAGCATGGAGTTTTTGCTTTTGCGTATTTGAGTTATGCAATTTGTATGTCATTTAATTTAACATTTTAGAAAATTTGTCTACAGTGGATATTTATTTTTTAAAAGCCCTCCCCTAGCTGCACGAAATGTGCATTAAGTTTGTCTTGGACACAAAAAGCAACACTAATAGAACTAAATAATGTCCCCACTCTGTATTTTTTAAAGCACCGCAGCAGCTAAGTATAACATTTGGCTGTGTGATTCAAGCCCTTTTCCATCGAGATCCAGGGAATTCCTCCCAAAAAAATCCTCCAAGGCTTAATTTTTTTCCACTTCCCCCACCTTGAGATCAATTAAAATGAGTGCCTCTCAGAAGCATACCTCCCCAGGGTTAAACTTATTTGCATATGCAAACACATTTAATGGTGAGACTTCTGGGAAGAATGCTTCTTCCCCTCTTTGAAATCCCTCGCCATAAGCAGCAATGCTGAGCAGACAATGGGAAGGGGAGAAGAATCCTCAAGTTTTTGGCTTCTTTCAGCAGTGGAGGGACGTTTTGTTGATTAGACAAGGTCTTACAGTGCATTCCTAAGGAGAGTTACTCCAGTCTAAGCCTATTGAAATGAGTGGGCTTAGACTGGAGCGTCCCACCAGCATAAAGGCCCGCACCGGCATTCCTGGGGGCATGCCAGCATCCCAGGGGGTGTGCCCAGGGCATGCCGGGGGACAGAGATGCCTGTAGGCAGCTCCCTACCTACAGGCAGCTCCCTGTCCCCTTTTGGCCCCGGATACTGGCACTGAGAATGGCAGTGCTGCGATTGCTATTTTGCAGGCACAGCCTTGCTATTCTTTATGGGGCATTTTGCCCCATTTAAACTTTAAAAAGCAGCAAAAAGCTAAGCAGGGTCAGCCCTGGCTAGTGTTTGGATGGGAGACCACCAAGGTAGTCTAGGGTTGCTACACAGAGGCAGGCAATGGCAAACCACTCCTGTCCGTCTCTTGCCTTGACCTAGATGGCCCAGGGTCACCTGATTGCCTCAGATCTCAGAAGCTAAGCAGGGTCAGCTCTGGTTAGTACTTGGATGGGAGACAGTGGAGGGAGCCCAGGGTTGCTATGCAAAGGCAGACATTGACACAACATCCCTCTTGCTTTAAAAACCCTACAAGGTCGCCATGGGTCGGCTGCAACTTGACGGCACTTTCCACCCCCACCAAAAATGTAGTATACATATTTGCAAATCAAAAATATCTCCACCCAGTTGAATAGCACAGCCCAAACAAAAACATCTATTTGATGTCACCTATCTAATGATCACAACTTCAACATCATATCCCGCTGGTAGTATTTACACTTCAGCTTTTGAGATTCTGTGCAAATAATAGTGGGTTATTTTTCATAAATAGGAAGGCAGTGTATTACACCTCTCATTTCCCACCACGTATTCAATTATTTTATCAGTCCCACTATTGTAATAATTCTCAAACTGCATGGCGAAGACATGCTACTAGTCCATGAAGGCCTATCCCTTAGAGGTGGGCAGGGAGCTGTTCCTGTTGGCAGCAGAGGATAGGACTCTCAATAATGGGTTTAAATTGCAGGTGGAGAGGTACTGGCTGGATATTAGGAAACATTTTTTTACAATAAGAGTTGTTCGACAGTAGAATCAGCTCCCTAGGGAGGTGGCGAGCTCCCCCTCACTGGCAGTCTTTAAGCAGAGGCTGGACAAACACTTGTCGGGGATGCTCCAGGCTGATCCTGCATTAAGCAGGGGGTTGGACTAGATGGCAGAAAGGGAAGTGTGAGGGAGGGGAGACTGGGGGTAGGCAGAAGGTGGGGTTGCCAATTCCAGGTTGGGAAATATGTGGAGATTTTGGGGTGGAGCCTGAGGGGGTGGAGTTTGGGGAGGGGAGGGACTTCAATGGGGTATAATGCCATGGAGTCCACCTTCCAAAGCGGCCATTTTATCCAAG
This sequence comes from Euleptes europaea, assembly GCF_029931775.1. Lineage (NCBI taxonomy): Eukaryota > Metazoa > Chordata > Lepidosauria > Squamata > Sphaerodactylidae > Euleptes > Euleptes europaea. The sequence goes on along the minus strand of NC_079327.1, from coordinate 4,568,106 downwards.
TGAATTGATTTCTGTATCAATTGTAATCACAGGAGATCTGCAGCCACCACCTGCAGGCTGGCAACATTAGCAGAGGGGGCCCCTGGTTGCTCTTGGAGCTGGCCTTGATATAGGGTTGCCAGCTCCAGGTTGGGAAATACCTGGAGATTTTGAGGGTGGAGCTTGAGGGGGGCAGGATCTGGAGAGGGGAGGGACTTCAATGCCACAGAGTCCAATTACCAAAGCAGCCATTTTCGCCAGAGGAACTGATCTCCATCGCCTGGAGATCTGTTGTAATAGTGGGAGATCTCCAGCCACCACCTGGAGGTTGGCAACCCTACCCTGATATGAAGCTGCGTACAAACATGAAGAAATGATTGAGAGACCGCAACCGGACAGGAAAAGAAATGAAGCATCTGTGATTGCTGCGTCATGCCTTCTTCATATTTCCTTAATCAACTTAATCAATGACGAAGATTGCTAATGTCTTGTTTAGATCATCTAATCAGCTCGCCATCCACTTTCCAAGATGATCGTTGCTACAAGAAGTGATTTGCCTTGATTAAAATGTTGCCACGAGGGACATTAAACCCCCTTAATATATCGTCCTTCCCTTTTAGTAATATTTTAAGGCCTTGCTGTCAACATTTTCAAAATGGTGGGGAGGGCTTTGGTAGCTGGCCTCCCTCCCTCTCTTACCTTTATTTGTTATTTATTTATATTTTTGCCTATTCCTATCCCCTATCCCTTTCCTGATCGGGACGACGCTATTGTTCCCCTTCCTTATCCCCCCCTCTGTTGATCCCCTGCTATTGTAGGGTTGCCAGCTCCGGGTTGGGAAATACCTGGAGAATTTGGGGGCGGAGCCTAAGGAGGGTGGGATTTGGAATATAATGACATAGAGTCTCCATTCCAAGGTGACCATTTTCTCCAGGTGAACTGATCTCTTGCTGGCTGGAGATCAGTGGTGATAGTGGGAGATTTCCAGCCACCACCTGGAGGTTGGCAACCCTACACTATTGTGATCTGGTTTTAAGGGCACCATTCGAATTTTAACAGATACTGAGTAGTTTTTAAATGGTAATTGATATGTTTTAAATTGTTGAAATCTTCTGTAAGCCGTCCTGAGCCTGACAAGAGCTAGCGTGGTGTGTGGTTGAATGGGGTTCAGTTCCCCACTCTTCCACATGCAGCCTGCTGGGTGACCTTGGGCTAGTCACAGTTCTCTTTGGACTCTTTCAGTCTCAGCTACCTCACAAGGTGTCTGTTGTGGGAAGGGAAAGGGAAGGAGATTGTAAGCCAGTTTGATTCTCCTTAAAAGGTAGAGAAAATGGGCATATAAAAACCAACTCTTCGGGTGAAAATGCACGGTCGCTTTATCCTCCTTTAATCCCTGTTTCAGCCAGGATTCAGCCTGGATCGAACGCATGCATTTCGCCTAATGTGCGTTCGATCCTGGCTAAAACAGGGATTAAAGGAGGATAAAGCGACCATGCGTTTTCACCCTTTGTCTTCTCAGAAATCAAATGAGTGAATGAATAAATAAATAGTTCATTGCTTGCTGGCTATGCAGCAGCTCAAAAGCAGCTTTTTGGTCACTCTGGGCAAGAGAACACAGCCAGGTCTTCTTCATGCCACAGTTTGTTAAGGCAGATGCCTTAGATCGAGAGATGCTCTTTTCTCACGAGCCACCTTCAGAAGCAACTTAGGGAACTTTGATGCCTAGTTCTGAAGGGAAGGGAAGCACATCAGCGTGATGAGAAGGTCCTCAGCACAGAAATATGAAAGGTAGAAGAAAAGGATTCTGGTAATTTGGTGAGATATAATTAGTGAGATATAATTTCTATAAACATAACCATTAATCATGGTAATTGATCGGCTTCTAATCCAACCTGACATTAAGGCAGGATTGACTGGATGCCAGAGACCTTTGTATCGTACACATATATCATAAATATACTCCTGAAAATAAAATTGTGTTGTCAGGATTGCTGTTTCATGTACTCATTTTTTACATGTGGCTTGTGGGACCCTTGATGATAAAGTTGGGGGGGGGGTTTGGGTCTAAAGGGTAAGAAACACGTGGCTGTAATATGAGCTTTTGCCTCCTATTCTTTCTGAAGTTGCAACTAGAAAAAAAGGTCAGGCTTATATTCCAGAAGCAAGATAGATTTGCATCTGTGAAGGTATTCTATGCCATCAATCTCATGTGAAGTTACCGTATTGATGGTATTCATTTGTATGTTTTACACGTACTTTTGACATAGGAGTCAGCTGTATAAAAATGTATATGGTCAACCATTGCTGAAGACGGCTTTGTTGAAATGTGTTTTATAATTAACATGATTTTTTAATTTGTTGTGATTATTTTGTACATTGATTGTATGTTTGTTAAAGGATATCTGTGCATTTAGTTAGAATTTATTGGGTTTATAATTTAGTGCTTACATACATATATACCCCAACTTCTTTTGGTTTTGGGTTTTTGGGAGGGGGGTTGGTTGCGGGGTTTTTCCTTCTCCAACTGATACAGATCTACTCACCTGGAGAAAATGGCCGCTTTGGCAATTGGACTCTATGGCATTGAAGTCCCTCCCCTCTCCAAACCCCATCCTCCTCAGGCTCCGCCCCAAAAATCTCCAGGTATTTCCCAACCCGGAGCTGGCAACCCTATTCCTCACCCAGCATTTGTCTACGAACATCCCAAACATAGCTTGTTTGTGCAGTTTAAGGGACCCCCTCCTCCACTTGTCACCAAAGGAAAAGCTGGTTGGATCCAACCCTAACCTAAGTTCAAATATTTTGACAAAGCATTTTTTAATAATCAATCCTCTGCCCTGGAGAAGGATTGACTTGTGAACAGGATGGATCTCTAAAAGTTCAATCGTTCCTTTGAAAGAGTGAATAGAAAACCACAGTCCTCTCTGTCCTCTCTAGTGTTTCCTTGTTCTCTGCTTGTTTGCCTCAAGGCCATAGGTTTTAAACTTCCTACCCCTCTTGAATCCTTCTCCTGTTAACTTGTCTGCCAAAGAATCCTCTCTGCGTCTACCTTTCCCACGGCACCGTCATGTGTCGCAAAGGGCGCTGCACCCTGTTGGCCTTGCTGGCGCCCCATGTGAAAGAGAACATGTGCCCCAAATGCCTTCCACACTCCCTGGGGCTGGGCATCACCAGAGAAAGCCTCTGAGGGAACCTTGACTTCCTCACCGAGGAACCCCTTGATAAGCATCTGAGACCTGCTAGGGTTCCCTAGAGCACAGTTGAAAGCCCATTCTTAGTCCAAGAGCCTGACATTGCACACAGCTGTCTAAAGATAAGGGGATAAGTCTTTCTCACTGAGCGGAGAATTTCTTATTGCTTTAACCCCTCCTGCCACCAATAATTTGCAGCACTGTCAAGGGAGCTGAACATGTGGCAACCTGACCAAAAAACCGCAGCTTTTAATTCCAGCCCAGCTAATACTCCCCTTACACATATCCTTTTTACTTTTTTCTTGAACTTTTAAATTTTTTATAATAATAAAAAAAGCACATATGCACGCCATAATATACGTTGAGTTTACTATAATCGATATAGAAGGAAACAAGCCATACCTTCCTTTACAAACAAAACAGTAAACATATTTATGCCCATGAATAGGAAAAAAAAATCTTAATAGTAAGCATAGATATAAACAATATGTGATAATACTTAATGATTATTTTAGTATTTTTATCTAAAATCTTAAGATTCTTCGATTAACAACAATATTTATATTCATCCGTGTATTAAAATAATTTCTAACATAATTATAACTGAAAAGACATAATAATAATTATTAGATTATGTTTCTACTAAAAATTTAAAAGTTTTACTAACTTTTTCCCTATTAAAAAGGGACGTTTCCCCATCTTATTTGAAATATATTCAATCCAATATACTAGTATACTGAGAGCCAGCGTGGTGCAGCGGTTAAGAGCGGTGGTTTGGAGGGGCGGACTCTGACCTGGAGAACCGGCTTCGATTCCCCACTCCTCCATATGAGCGGTGGAGGCTAATCTGGTGAACTGGGTTGGTTTCTCCACTCCTACGCATGAAGCCAGCTGGGTGACCTTGGGCTTCCCACAGTTCTCTTAGAGCTCTCTCAGCCCCACCTACCTCACAGGAGGTTTGTTGTGGGGAAGGGAAGGGTCCCTATCCATATCACGCCGCTGTACTCCTTTCTGTTCCCTCTCCTCGCCACTTTTTCTTTTTGAGAAAAGTATAAATAATATGTGTTCCATTTATCATGGAACTCTTTGCTTGGTCTTTTGTTCACACAGCTTGTCAGTTTAGCCGTTATCCTTTTAACCTTTCTGAAATGTCATTTTCCTCGCTAGCAAGTTGCAGGTGGCAATTTTTTTTAACGATCCGTCACACAGCTTCAATAAGGGTTAATGTTGATCAATGTCCACTTGGCACCGGATTGGCTGTCTTAGCATTCTGCCTTGATGAGTGAGCTGTTGTGTACCCATTGCTGAATCCTGGAGATCCCTAAAGCAAGAGAGCACCGCTGATGGAAGGACGCACGACTGCCGTTAAGTTGCCAGAGGTCTTTAAAGGGTTGCCAACCTTCAGGTACTAACTGAATCTCTCCTGCTATTACAACTGATCTCCAGCCAACAGGCATCAGTTCACCTGGAGAAAATGGCCGCTTTGGCAACTGGACTCTATGGCATTGAAGTCCCTCCCCTCCCCAAACCCCACCCTCCTCAGGCTCCGCCCCAAAAACCTTCCGCCGGTGGTGAAGAGGGACCTGGCAACCCTAGGTCTTTATCTTAGTCCCTTGACCCTTCAGAGTTATTGCAGGTAGCCGTCACACAAACATAGGGTTGCACCAGAAGGGACACTCTGGTATTTGGGCAATAGCTCTACGGTAGACGCTTTTTTTACGATAGAGCTTTTGCCCAACTACCGAAGTGTCTTGCATCGCCGGCGACATGATGACATCACTTCCAGTGTACGCCAGAAGTGACATCACGATGTTTCTAGCAACAGTGCCTTAGGCCTGTGACCACTGTCAGTAAGTCCTCCTACCAGCGGTGGGGATCCCCTATCCTCAGCAGGGGACTGGCAACCCTACAAACACACACACAGAGCTTTGTGAAATCTTGGGTTCTTATGGGTGCAATATGTAAAGCTATCGCCACGACCCTTTTACATATTATTATCTGAGATCAACCAAGCAACAACAGTGTGTACATGCCTCTTTGTATCACTCTGTGCATGCACCTTTCCTTTTATTTCAAGCTCATTCGACCAAAGATCTTGAGCTCAACATACATAAGATAAAAACAAAATCATTGAGTGATAAAATATTATAAACAATATGGCTTTAAAATCGTGGAATTCATAAATTATTTTAAAATTTCAAATATAAAAATAAATAAATATATTTATATGGAGCAATATAGACAGTACGTTGATAATATTTCTGCTTAGCACATGATTCAGCTTTATTGTGACTTTAAAGACAGGACTATTGCCAGATATTTGGCGGCACCTCTAGTTATTTCTGGGTCTGTGTCTCCCATCACCCAGGGGTCAGCAGGAAGATGGTGTTTTGATAGGATAGGAGCAATCCAGAGGGCCCTGGGTGCAGACCATTGGTCACAAAGTAGTAGAAGGTGATCTATTGTCTTGATTGCTCCTGATGCACAAGCACATAGCCTATCTGAGAATGGAGTTTTATCAAATCGGCCTCTCAGTTCAGCTGTCAGCAGAACATTCAATCTGGCGAGCAACTCTGTGCATGTAAAAGCTGAAGCAACCGAGTCGAATCCCATCTGTAGCACACCTTCCTGGGTTTCGGAAACCAAAGTGTTTAAAAACTCAGTGAATTTGGAAGAAGTTATACCACTTAAAGCCGCAAGCCTTCAGGTCTGGTCTCCTTCAACCTCTCTAGCTGTAACTGTGACATAATAGAAGCTGTCTTTTCATTAGTGCCGCTGACAAAGTTAAAGCTTCCTGTTATTAAGATTCTCTTGCAAGAATCAAGGGCAGCTATCGGTTTATACCAGAGAGACAATTCTGCTGCTTGTAATTTCTTTCTGTGCAAGAGATACAGATTGCATATAATAAGGATAATTGTTTGGATGTTTAATATTCCTTGGAAGTTTAATATCCCTTCAGCAAATCTAATACATTCAAATCTCGGATACTTGACAATGACCTTCACTGTTATTATAGGGATTTATGTATGTCTTGGTTAGGGAAATGGGGCGAGGAAAAAAGTGTGGTTCATTGTCCTCCTGGTGATACAGAGATAGAGCTAAAGGTTGTATATTGCTGTGAGCTTGGACATATTTTGGTAGAAAAGGACCAGTGTTCTAATTTAGTCTTCCACACAAAGATCTATTAGTCCCAGGTAGTTTATGCATGGGAGTTTTATCTGAGGTTCGTTGCTTGCTCAACCAGCACTTTCCTGTTGGGAATCTCTGCACCAGAAAGGGGCTTTCAAGGCAAGTTATTAAGCAGGGGTGGTTTGTCATTGCCTTCCTCTGCAGAGTCTTCCTTGGTGATGCCTATGGTTGCCAACTTTCAAGTGGTGGCTGGAGATCTCCCGCTGTAACAAGTGATCTCCAGGCAACAGAGATCAGTTCACCTGGAGAAAATGTCTGCTTTGGAAATTGGACTCTGTTGGCATTATACCCCATTGGAGTCCCTCACTTCCCCAAACCCTGCCCTCCTCAGGCTGCACCCCAAAATCTCCACGTATTTCCCAACCCGGAGCTGGCAACCCTAGGGGTCTCCCTTCCAGGCACTGACCCTGCTTAGGTTCCAAGATCTCACAAGATCGGGCTATAGCATGCCACCTTCCCTCATATTTTGGATTATGGAACAAAACAAATAATCCTAATCAGACTTCACCAAAGGTGGTTAACAACCACCACACTATATTACAGTAAACAACTGAGAACATTGTAATGATGCCTTCAATCCGCTTCATCTTGTAGCTGGGTCACTCTATTCATGGTGGGAAAGGGCTGTAGCTCAGTGGTAGAGCATCTGCTTGGCATGCAGAAGGTCCCAGGTTCAATCCCCAGCATCTCCAGTTAAAGGGACTAGGCAAATAGGTGATGTGAAAGACCTCTACCTGAGTCCCTGGAGAGCCGCTGCCAGTCTGAATAGACAATTCTGACTTTGATGGACCAAGGGTCTGATTCAGTACAAGGCAGCTTCATGTGTTCATGGTGCATCCAGCCTGTGAAAGTGGTTATCATTAACAGGAACAACTCTGTTCATTTGTACTTCTTTCTCAACTTCTCTGTGCTGCTAACTGCTCTCATAGTTGAGAACATTAGCATGCAGCTGTAGGTGTAAGAAATGGCCCATGGGAAAAACATATACATTTCCCCTTAAGACACCACTGTGTAGACTAAAGGACCTCCAGCCTGAGGCCTCTTCAGTCCACCAAGGTACCCATTAGCTGTGTGAACTAGTAGAGCCAGTGTAGGCTGAAGCAGTATTCATTATTTTGGTGTTCATTAACACTGCTTTTAAAGTTCAGTGCGTTCCCATAGTTCAGCCAGTCATATAATCAAGGTGTGTTTGAGTAATAATCCAGTCCCGCATTCTAGAACTTTTCTTATTATAGAGCCAATTACAATCACTTCTCTGTTTCTGACTCCAGGTTAGCTAATAGCCACTCATAGCCAATTCAAAACACATTCCACCGCACCGTTTGGTTCATAAAACCACTTGACATGTATTAGAGAGGAGGATTATAGAATTTGTTGTCTGTTATAAAATGGACATAGGTTAGAACAGTTTGTTTTCAATTCGAGATGTGCTTTGAGAAGGACAATCTGAATCACCCAGTGGCTGTTTACCAGTGCTTGTCAGTTGCTGCCTCATGGAATTTGGAGGTCTTAGCACTCTCTTTTTCTGATTTTTAGCTGATGATATGGTGGGTTAGGGCTGTTTAGCCTGGAAAGAATGTGGCTAAGAGGAGACATGATAGAGGTCTATAAAATTATGCATGGTAGGGAGAGAGTGGACAGGGAGAAGATTTTCTCCCTTTCTCCTAATACTGGAACATGGGGTCATCTGCTGAAGCTGGAAAGTGAGAGATTCAAAACTGATAAAAGGAAGTATTTCTTCACACAACACATAGTTAAACTGTGGAACTCCCTGCCCCAGGATGTGGTGATGGCTGCCAACTTGGAAGGTTTTAAGAGGGGAGTGGACATGTTCATGGAGGAGAGGGCTATTCACGGCTACTAGTTAAAATGGATACTAGTCATGACGCATACCTATTCTCTCCAGGATCAGAGGAGCATGCCGAATATATTGGGTGCTGTGGAACACAGGCAGGATGGTGCTGCTGCAGTTGTCTTGCTTGTGGGCTTTCCAGAGGCACCTGGTTGGCCACTGTGTGCACAGACTGCTAGACTTGATGGGCCTTGGTCTGATCCAGCATGGCTTTTCTTACGTTCTTATGGAAGAAGAAGAAGAAGAGTTGGGTTTTATATGCCGACTCTTTCTACCACTTAAGGGAGAATCAAACTGGCTTACAATCTCCTTCCCTTCCCCTCCCTATAACAGACACCCTGTGGGGCTGAGAGAGTTCGGAGAGAACTGTGACTAGCCCAAGGTCACCCAGCGAGCTTCATGTGTAGGAGTGGGAAATCAAACCCAGTCCCCCAGATTAGAGTCCATCACTCTTAACCACTACACCACGCTGGCTCTGAAGATGGCTGGGTGCTTCTCGGTAGCATGCTATTTCTCTGCCTCATCTTATTCCTCAAACCTGTGGCGAGGATAGGGTAAAGACACTGGAAGGCAATGTAATGCAGCTTAAGCCCTGAAGGAAGAAAACTTTGTTACGCTAAGTGCTGTTTACAGCTTGGCGATTGCATCGACAACTGCAGAACATGTGCATGAACAATGAGGTGCGCTTCCAAAGCAGCATCAACATCTGTGCATAGCCTTTATCACCGATCCATCTGGTTACTGATTAACACCATAGAAACAGTTTTTATAAGGGATTAGGCTGAGCGCACATCTGACGGGAGATGAGAATCAAATCCTCCCCCATCAGATCAACAGTTGCCATTCAACTGAACCAAATCCCTCCCATGCTAGAGAAATAAAGTATTGATTTTATGTAGAAATAAATAATCAACAAGAAATAAATACTTATTTTAAAGAAAGCTATTAATACATAAAATGCAAAGCAATTAAACAATGAAATCTAGATTATTCTGTTCCACTCACTATCCATGTATTGTGACTTTCCAGCCCCAACAGTTCTCTGGAATAAAAAATATTTACCATGCTAAAATCAAGTTCTGTCTTAGTTAAGGGGCATTAATAAAGGCAGCTCCAGATCACCAAAGTAGCACCAGAGTTCTCCGTTGTCTTTTGTGTGTGTGTGTTTGTGTTAAACCTCAAAATACAAAAGTGTGTGGCTGAGGGACATACTGTATACTCATAAATATAAGTTATCAAGTGCAAACATCATGACTACCTGTATATACTGACTAAAAGACATCCAAGGTTACAATCCACAATAATTCTACTGGCATAGATTCAAGATTCCTGTTGCAATCCTTTGTTCTTCCATATGTTGTGGATATTTCTTCAGTGATGCAACACCAGTAGATCAGTTATTAAATAAAGCTGTAAATCATCTCTTCAGTATCGGCAGAAAAATAGCAATAAATCATCCTCTTCAGTGCTATTAGATAAATACAATGGGTTGCCGGCTCCTAATCCCATTTCGTAAAGATCTTCATCAGAACTTCACATTTGTCCATCCCCCCTGGAGCTGCAAATATCTACAGTAGGGAAAATAGACAGGCCCTTACATCTATTCTTTTCTTTTTTTACCCCACTACAGGATAAAAATCACAGTAGATGGGAGGGCAGCGGCAGCAAAGCAGTATGGGGTTGTGCATGCGCAGTTATCTTTTTTTTTTGTAACGCAACATGTTCAAGCTGTTCGGACACAGGCGAATAGGGTGTCGAACATTCAATTGTGATGAATGCAATGGGTAAGCAGGCCAACTGGTGGGCCAAATTCTCACCTGTAGCCAAGATAAGCCCTGACTTGGATGGCCCAGGCTAGCTCAGTCTTTTTACAACTCAGAAACTAAGCAGGGTCAGCCATGGTTCGTACTTGGATGGGAGACCACCAGGGAAGCCCAGGGTTGCTATGCAGAGACAGCCAATGGCAAACCAACTTGGAATGTCTCCTGAAACTGAAAACCCTACCATCAGGCGTCTGCGACTTGATGGCACTTTCCACCACTACAAGTGAAGACAAATCTCCCTGGAACTGGTGTTTCATATGTTGGTAGTTTTTTCTTCTAAATGTCACTCCGTAAATCTGTGCTGCTGAAATGATGACAAAGGGGATATTCCATTTCATTTCTTAATGTTAATTTATTCTCAGCAGTCAAGTGGAAATAACTTGGCTGTGGACAGTATTGAGGTCATTTGGGAAATAAAAAAAAAGATTATGTTAAGTACAGTCTTGTCAGTATCTTGTCCATGCTCTGAAAGACAGTGTGGAAGCAGTAGATGTGTGTAAGCATGGAAGCTCATGTTCTAATACATTTCAGGATTAATTTTGGCACTTCACTTCTTATCTTCATTTCTGATTCTCCCCCTTGCTGTCATGGCAAGCTAATAGACATGTGTCTCCCCTTTAGCTAAGAAAATAAAATTGCTACATTTCATTCCGTGCACAAAAGTTTGTAAAGTTCCCACTGCTGCGTTCCTGTACTTATTTTTTTTTAAATCACTCTTCGTTAAAAGAGATTTCACTAGACTTCTCTCCTTTAATTATCATGTTGATGCCTTTTCTTTTCAAATGTCAATTTAAAATGAGTTCAGATATAAATCTCGTCGCTGAAGCCCTTCTGAATACTATTGCTTCCTCGGTAATTTTTTTTATTATGCATATCTGTCACAGATGGAAAGTAATATATGAACCAGTGAGATAGGATTATGAATGTCCCTTTTGTGAAAGGCTGCCTGCCCGATTCTGTTACCCATGCCAGGTGGCCCATAGCCAGGGACGCTTGTGTGCACGCCAGAATTTCTTGGGAGAGAAAAATACTTGCAGAAAAATGGACCAAAATTAATCCTCCCAAGAATCAAAGCTTTCATCTGAAGATAAAGAGCAAGTTTCTAGGGCTTTTGATGACGAATGTATGCTTGAAAGTGCAGCAGTGCTTCTTGAATTATTGAACATTTACGTGTTTACATGAAGTTGATTTATACTGAATCAGATAATTGATCCATCAAGGTCAGTATTGTCTACTCTGACTGGCAGCAGCTCTCCAGGGTCTCAGGCCGAGGTCTCTCACATCACCTACTTGCCTGGTTCCTTTAACAGGAGATGCCAAGGATTGAATCCGGGACTTTCTGAATGCAAAGCAAATGCTCTACCACTGAATCACAGCCCCTCCCCAAAGTGAACATAAGTACATAAGAAAGGCCATGCTGGATCAGACCAAGGCTCATCAAGTCCAGCAGTCTGTTCACACACTGGCCAACCAGGTGCCTCTAGGAAGCCCACAAACAAGACGACTGCAGCCCCACCTACCTCACAGGGTGTCTATTGTGGGGATGGGAAGGGAAGGTGATTGTAAGCCAGTTTGTTTCTTCCTTAAAGTGGTAGAGAAAGTTGGCATATAAAAACCAACTCTTCTTCTTCTTCTCTTCTTTTCTTAAAGGGCCCAACTATTAGCTGTAAGATGGGCAATAACCCTCCCTCCCTCCCTCTCCCCTATATTTATTCTGTATAGGGAAGTGGGCAAGGACATGCTTGTCTTTTTTAAAAATTTTGGGAGCATTGTTCTGATATTTTTGGAATGACTTTTCGATATGGTAATCATATTCCCAATATTTAACCATAGCTTTAAGCACACTCTTCCCAACTTTATGATACGGAATTAATTGATTTTTATTTTTAACCCATGTGCCCCTCATTGAAGCCACAAGATTAAAATACTAGTTCAACTCCTTCATGAATTTTTACACATCTCAAATTTCTTTGCCTATGATTGGGCTGCCAGATGATAATTTGCTTCCGCAAGAGTCTGTGAAATATATCCTCCAGAATAATTAATAGCTTTTAATTAAAATTGAAAAGAGGTATTTATTTTAAATTTCAAATAGGCAAGAAAAGCAGTGTTTAGGGGCCTGCTGCTTGATTCTGCTGTTTCCAGTCATTTTTGTGCCGCGTATCACTGACTTCGGTGACCCTTGATCTTAACCTTAAGATTTTCCGTGCGTCTCAAAGGGAGAACCAACGAGCCTTCACTAAACCACAGAGCAATGATGTGTCAAAATCAATTAATACACTGTATCTAAAACCCGTAGCTCCTGGGAAACGGTTTGACAAATATTTAAAAAGAAATTTAACAACCGAACAGCGCTATCCAATGGGAAACCTGATCCAGCATCGTTTCTGTGTTTTCGTGGCAGGCAAAAGGAGAACAGGAAAGGGAAAAAAAAACTTATATGGAATTGCATTTGTCCTGTGAAGGTGTGTGCTGTCAAGTCACAGCTGATTTATGGCGACCCCGTAGGGCTTTCAAGGCAAGAGATGTTCAGAGGTGGTTTGCCATTGCCTGCCTCCGTGTCACAACTCTGGTGTTCCTTGGAGGTCTCCCATCAAAGTACTCACCAGGGCTGACCCTGCTTAGCTTCTGAAACCTGACAAGATCAGGCTAGCCTGGGGATATCCCAGCCAGGGCTGTATTTGTCGTACCTGTTTCTGAAAAATAAAAATCATACCAGATTATGCCGAAATGTATGTCAAGATCTTCCATTCTGGACTAGAGGGGTGGCCAGTTTGGTCCTGGATCCTGCCTGATTCCAACAAGTTCTGGGTATGGTCTAGAAGTAGCCTGAAAAAAACACATTCACTGTATTTCAGGGTAGACCAACTGGGAACTCAGAGGCTGAATCCATGTTCAGAGGCTCTCATGGGATCAGTAGGGTCCCTCGGTGATCTGTATTGGGACTGGTGCTTTTCAACTTGTTCATAAATGACATGGAGTTAGGGGTGAGTTGTGAGGTGATCAAGTTTGCAGATGACACCAGTATTTAGGGCAGTTAAAACACAAACCGGTTTGCAAATATCTCTGAAAGGATCTCTTCAGCCTGGGAAATGGGCATTCAAATGGCAAATGAGATTTGAATGAGCAAGTGCAAAGTGACACCTAGTTGTGTGAATAATCCCAACTTCACATATACACTGATGGGATCTGAGCTAGCAGCAACAGACCAAGAAAAGGATCTTGGGGTGGCAGTGGATCACTTGATGAAGATGTCAACCCAGCTGCTGTGAGAAAGGCAAATTCATTGCTGGCCAGAATTAGAACAGGAATTACAAATAAAACTGCTGCTATCCTACTGCCCTTATACAAATCTATGGTGAGACCACAGTTGGAATACCATGTACAGTTCTGGTCCCCTCACCTGAAAAAAGGTATTGTAGAGCTTGAAAAGATGCAGAAAAGAGCAGCCAAAATGATCAGACGGCTAGAGCAGCTACCTTATGAAGATCAGTTAAAATGCTTAGGTCTGTTTAGCCTAGAAAAAAGGTGAGTAAGGGGAAACATGACAGAAGTTTATAAAATTATGCATGGAGAGAGTGGACAGGGAGAAGTTTTTCTTCTCTCATAATACTAGAACATGGGGTCATCTGCTGAAGCTGAAGGGTGGGAGATTCTGGACAGACTAAAGGAAGTGTGTTTTCACACAGTGTGTGGTTAATTTGTGGAACTCCCTGCCCCAAGATGTGGTCATAGCCATCTAGGCTTTAAAAAGGGAGGGGACAAATTAATGGAGGACTGAGCTATTAATGGCTACTAATCATTACGGATATCTACTCCCTCCAGTACCGGTGGTAGTATGCCTCCTTAAATCAGTTGTTGGGGAACACAGGCAGGATGCTGCTGCAATTGTCTTGTTTATGGGCTCCCTAGAGGCATCTGGCTGGCCGCTGTGTGAACAGAATGCTGGACTAGATGGGCCTGGGTCTGATCCAGCATGGCTCTTCTTGTGTTCTTATGTGACCCAACGCAATTTTGATCAAAGTGAGTTTTCCAAGTCATGAGAAGCAGAGCTCTCCCTCTCTTTCATGTTACTTACTGCTGCTTTTGGTTTTTGAAGAGAATGTCCATGTACATCCTATACATTGTTTATGTGCTCCCCACTTCTCTGACTAGCAAGAAGATCACGCAGCAGTGATTATCTGCATTGGTTCCCTTTGGAGGACAGAACACTGGAAACGTGTGATCTTTTTTTGAGGGTTTTCTTTATGTGTATATATAGGTGGCGGCTTAGAGGCATTTACAAGAGTCAACACATTAATTAAGGCCACACCAGATCTTAGAAACTGAGAACCACTGCTCTTAACCACTACACCACGCTGGCTTTGGAGATCATTAATTGATAGGGTCACTATAAGTCAGAAGCGAGTTAACAGCACTTCACACATACACACCCAGCAGTCATATGTGAATGCTCAAGCTGGTTTCTTTTCATGGTAATACTGGAAAAAGGTGTCCTAAAGAATAGGACTGTATCTGCAGCTCTGTCGCAAGAAAACAAAATGAGAGGAATGCTACGGATGCCCTCAGTCTAGATAACAGAAGCAAATTTCCAGTTGAGATGTCACGTTGCGAAATTTTACCATCTCATTTTCCCTTGTTGAATGATCCAGAACTTGAACAGCTGGATTGTGTCTTCCTGTGGGACTGCAGGCAGGCTCAAATAATTTGATTGATTGTCCTGGCCTGAAGCCAGACGCTCCCATTTCCACCCTATCTGGCATAAGTAGGGGAATCACGGTTCTTCTCCAGTCAGCTTGGTCCAGTAAGAGGCAAGGCTGGCTCTATTTTTTGTGTCTTTCTCTGATTTTTTTGCTTTGCTTTCTCTGGTTTGGGTGTTGAGTTTTCTTCACCTCAGATAACTCTCCCCTACTAGAGACTTAGGGCATTTTCACACATGCAAAAAAATGCACTTTCAATCCTCTTTCAATGCACTTTAACAATTGTTTGCAAGTGGATTCTGCCATTTCACACAGTAAAATTCATCTGCAAAGTGCATTGAAAGTGGATTGAAAATGCATTATGCAGCATGTGTGAAAGCACCCCTAGTTATGCACCCTGCCTCTCTGGGCCAATGGTGGCTTACTGGACGTTTGTGGACCGGATTTGGCCCAGCTGTCTTACAAGCCTTTGGCTGTCAAATGTTAACCAAGGTGGGATTTCCCCCCTCCCCCACAGGAATTGTTAACCATGGGCCTTGTGAGAGAAAGGGGAGGAGCTATGGCTCAGTGGTAGAGCATCTGCTTGGCATGCAGAAGGTCCCAGGTTCAATCCCCGCCATCTCCAGTTAAAGGGACTGGGCAAGTAGGTGATGTGAAAGACCCCTTCCTGAGACCCTGGAGAGCCACTGCCGGTCTGAGTAGACAAGACTGACTTTGATGGACCGAGAGTCTGATTCAGTAGAAGGCAGCTTCATGTGTTCATGTGTTCAAAGAAGCCCTGAGCCAATGATTATATTTTCATGAGCATCTCTCCTGTATTACATGCTTGAACACTCACTTGCTTGGCTGCGGTCAAAGAGTGGTTTGAATGCAATGAAATGCATTTGGTTGTGTCTGTATGATCAGACTGTTGCTGCAGGTGCCTCACCCCGCCCCCCGCCAGCGACTGCTGCTAGCTGTCAAAAGGACATAGTTAAAAGGAAAGGGACATAGTTAAAGGAAAAAAGGAAATCAGTTTTTGCTACTTGAGCCTTACTGTTCAGATGTCTTTATGTACCTCTGTGCATGAGCTCTACTAACCGTGGAATCATTTCTTATGATCACAAATAAATGGCCCTGACTGTCCAGGCCACAAAAAGCAGGCAGGCAGAGAGAGACAGCATGGCGTAGTGGTTAACAGCGGGGGTTTGGAGGAGTGGATTCTAATCTGGAGAACTGGCTTTGATTCCCCACTCCTCCACATGAGCGGAAGACGCTGATCTGGTGAACCGGGTTGGTTTCCCCACTCCTCCACATGCAGCCTGCTGGGTGATCTTGGGCTAGTCACAGTTATCTTAGAGCTCTCAGCCTCATCTACTTCACCGGGGGTCTGGGGAGGGGAAGGGAGGGTGATTGTAAGCAAGTTTGATTCTTCCTTAAGTGGTAAAGAAAGTCGGCATATAAAAACCAACTCTTTTTCTTCTTCTTCTTCTTCTTCTTCTTCTTCTTCTTCTTCTTCTTCTTCTTCTTCTTCTTCTTTCAGTGATGGTCATTTAAAGGTAGGGTTGCCAGGTCTCTAAGGTGTTACTGGACTTGAATCAACTCTGAAATGGAATTTTACCCTTTCAAGGGCTTGGGTAACAATTACTGCAGCTGGTTTTCCTATAAGATTTGTGGGAAAGCATATATGAGAACATTCCAATCCCATTTTAGATAACATGGGACATGGTAGCATTAACTACTGTAGCACAAATACTAAAAAGGTACATTTAGAATCTTCCGGACTAGAAATAGACACCTTCTTTGGGCTTTTCTTATTATTTTCTGCTTCTATATCGATGGTCTGTCCAATAAAACAGAAGTTGGGGTTTTGGCCAGCATAGTGTTGTCGATTTGTTCTTGAATTAGGGTGGCACTTCACAAACGTAGTGACAAAGAACTATCTACGGCATCTTATGGAAAAATTGGGGGTTTTGACCTGGGAAAAGAGGCTCAGAAGCAATATGTCGAAAAAATGGACTTCGCTCTGGCAAGAGTGATCACAAATGAGCACAAACCCAAAGCAATCTTTTTCAGTGTCTGTGACAGCAGAACACACTTTCTCTTTAGAAGTCTGCTGCAACCTCAGAAGCCGGGAAAGAAAAGTCAAGCGGATCCTTACTGAACATTATTCTCTAAAGTCCAATTTTATTGTGGAACATTTCACCTTTTGTTACAGGATGGAAAGATAAAGATCTAACATAGACTCTCCTGAGCTGAGCTAAAAAAAATAAAGCCCTGCTCATTCAGTAATGTAATGTCTTGGAGGATACGTCAAGAGAAAAGTTTGTTTTCGAAGTCCAGGGTGAGAAAATTCAAAGGCAGAAGGAAACCTGACCAGAGCCAATCCGTACAACTGGCTACAGCCATGGAGACAGTAATGAGAAGCTAAAAGGATTTACATAAAAAAAGTCCAAAATTGTACTAAGCACTGGAAAGGTAGATATAAGACTAATTCCAGAAGGGGGTGACTGTAAAGGATCATGATGCTCAATAAGGATTTCAGCAGTGAAATTCCCAGTCCCATCTTTGGCTGTTTGTGACCAAGGCTCCCCAAATTCTCATCTCTTGCTCCGTTGATTGCTTTGTGGCAGTTTCAAAGATGAACACCAAATCTTTTCACTCTAGTTTACGGCAGTACCTAATTCTCCGTCTCTCATCCCTGCCAGTTCCCTTTGTTCAGTGTCCCCTGAACACACTTCTGAAGCTAATGTCTTCTTCCTGCTAATTACCAAGCTGTAGGATTTCCCCCCCTCAGAGATCCCAAAATTGTATTTCAAAAACAACCGCAAACAGCAACCCAATTTTTTTTGCAGTGCTGAGTTTTCAAGCGCTTCATGTAACCCTTGCGTGCATTTTTTAAAAAAAACGTTAAAATGTATGGCTCCCCAAAAAATCTCTTAAAATGTAGTTTTTCATCACATCAACTTTACCGCCAAACAGTTCCCTTCCCGCTGTTTTCTCCAAGCTAAAATTGGAACTCCCGGACACAATTTTTCCCCTCCAGCGGCTTTAAATATGACAATGTTGTCTTTTAATTTTAATATTTTATTAAGGAGTTAAATCTGAATCTTCGTCACGTTCTAAATTTGGATATTTTTTACTGCAGCACTAACATCATGTGTCAGAATATCAGTGGGAAAAGTCTACAAAAAGCCACGTCGTTGGCCAACATTTTCTGTACTTAATAAAAGCAGAGGAAGAAGCTGGTGAAAAGGCAGGAAGAGGCTTTCGTAGTTCTGGAGTAATGACTTCGCTGTCATTCAAAGCACTTGTCGAACTGACCATGTATAACGTCACACGGCTTTTTAACATGAGCTTTTGACTGACGGAGTTGAACTGATGCACAGGGACGCGGCCCCAGACATGACAAGGCCCAGAAAACACTTCTGCCTAATGGCGACATTTTACCATTCCAAGCGGCTAATCTCTATTACAGCAGCTTCCTGCGTTCACCCCTGTGTTCAATTAGATTGTGAACACCTCAGTGTCAAATCTAGATGTGTCAACAGCAGAGAGATGACTCAAATGCAAAGTTTTTGCTCCTGGGAGTTTTGATATTTGACATCAAGCAAATGCACCACAACAGCCTTGACCCCCCCCTTTTTGATATAGAAGAGGAGTTGGCTTTTATATGCTGACTTTCTCTACCACTTAAGGGAGAATCAAACCGACTTACAATCACTTTCCCTTCCCTTCCCCATAACAGACACTCTGTGAGGTAGGTGGGGCTGAGAGAGCTGTGACTAGCCCGAGGCCACCCAGCAGTAGTGTGGCCAACCTCCAGGTACTAGCTGGAGATCTCCTGCTATTACCACTGATCTCCAGCCAATAGAGATCAGTTCACCTGGAGAAAATGGTCGCTTTGGCAATTGGACTCTATGGCACTGAAGTCCCTCTCCACCCCAAACACCACCCTCTTCAGGCTCCGCCCCAAAAACCTCCTACTGATGGCAAAGAGGAATCTGGGAACCCTACCCAGCAGGCTTCATGTGCAGGAGTGGAGAAACCAACCTGGTTCACCAGATTAGCGTTCCCCGCTCATGTGGAGGAGTGGGGAATCAAACCCGGTTCTCCAGATTAGAGTCGATCGCTCCAAACCACTGCTCTTAACCAATACACCATGCTGTATATATGTTCTTGCAGATACCTTTGTCACACTCACATTTACATTTTTAGGTGTACCCTAAAAATAACACTTGGGGGGCAGAAGTGCTGAGCCGGCCTAATGTCTCAGGGGAATAATTTCATCTACTAGTGAAGAGCAGTCCCTTCTGGAGTGAGATACAGAAATCAGTGCAAAGGGGGAGTTGAAACACATCACAGGGGTTAGGCATGATGTAGATATAGCAATTAAAAAAATACATTTTAACTCCATTTGTCAACAGCCCACACTGGCCAAGTTGCTGGAATTAATTTTCCTGAAGATCAAACTAGACATGTGTTAAACACGGATCAGCACCAAGCAGGTAGAAAAAGGGGAATAAGAAGTCTATTGACAAGGAAAAAAAATAGGGTTCGGGATTGTACCAGAACCCCTGAGCAGCTAGCAGGGATAAGGGTTGCCAGGTCACTCCTGGCCACCGGTGGGGATTGGGGAGGTAGGGTTGCCAGATCCAGGTTGGGGAACTCCTGGAGATTGCGGAGGGAGCCTGGGGAGAACAGGGACCTCGGTGGGGTATAGGGTTGCCAACCTCCAAGTACTAGCTGGACATCTCCTGCTATTACATCTGATCTCCAGCTGATAGAGATCAGTTCTCTTGGAGAAAATGGCCACTTTGGCAATTAGACTCTATGGCATTGAAGTCCCTCCCCTCGCCAAGCCCCACCATCCTCAGGCTCCACCCAAAAAATCTGCAGGTATTTCCCAACCTGGAGCTGCCAACCCCAGTAGTATACAATGTCATAGAGTCTGCCCTCCAAAGCTTCCATTTTCTCCAGGGGAACTGATCTCTGCAGTCTGGATTTGAGCTGTAATTCTAGGGGATCCCCAGGTCCCACCTGAAGGCCACCCCCTTTTAATTCACAACCGAGACAGATCTGTATGCCAACAGACAGATGTGCCCCAATTTGCTGAATCAATGTGTCATGAGACACATTTGAAGGTATTTGGTTTTATAACTGTCTGCACAGTTGTAGTTAGGAGCCATCATTAAAACCGAAATGGAATGAATAATCATGTATGCGCAAGAACATAAAGAAACAGACTCACACTCTGAAATATATGGGCCCTCTCTCTACCATCCTACCTATAACCTCCATGGTGACAAAATGTATTTTGCTAGTAAGCTGTAAGGAACAGCCAGTATCCATATTCCATTACTCCAAGATGCATCTTTCCCTTCAGAATTTTCTTTTTAACAGTGCCATAAACCAACATGACTTTATCTACATTTCTAAATATTAAATAGTTTAGCTCCTGCCTTTTATTAGCTTACTAAATTGTGAAAGACGCATTACCAGGCTGGCTGTTGCCATACCTAGTATTTGTTTGCATGTAGACATTTCGCAGTTTATTTCTGTCATTAGCCGTGAATTGTTTCGAATCATCTGGGCTGCGTGATCCGAAGACATTCATATTTCGTTTTCCTTTTCAGGAGGAGGCACGCTTTCCATCTCCTGTCACTTTTAAAAATTATAATTAGCCTAGATCTCTGCTGCTAGGTTCATTTATCATTTCCTTCTATTACTCTTCCCTTTTCAGTGAGCTTCAGATAACTGGCTAGTAACATCACTACTAAGTCACATTTGAAATAAAACTATCAAAACAGATCAGTTTTAATGCCAAATCTCTGGATAAAGTGCAATTGTAAAGAATGGTACTCGGCGGTAATGGAATGGAAAATGTCTTTGTCCTGATGGAGGCTGTTCCCCCTTTCATTACTTCCTCTTGCTTCTTCCACTGAAAAGAACGTACATCCATGCCAAGTCAACTCAACGAAGTGATACATGCCGTAGTTGAATTACTGCAGTGCATTCTTAGTGCGGCTTTCTTTGAAAACTATCAGGCAACTCCCGTAGATCCACAAGGCAACTGCTAGATTCCTAGCAGTTTGTGGGGTCAGTTCAACTGCCCAACTGTGTTGGGTTCAAGTGATGATGTGAATAGGGTTGCCAACCACCAGATACTAGATGGAGATCTCCTGCTATTACAACTAGTCTCTAGCCGATAGAGATCAGTTCACCTGGAGAAAATGGCTGCTTTGGCCATTGGCATCTATGGCATTGAAGTCCCTCCCCAAACCCCACCCTCCTCAGACTCCGCCCCAAAAACCTCCTGCCGGTGGCAATCCTATTGACTAATGGGCAACAACTGCTCGCAAGTCAAAGAAACCAAAAGCTTTCCTCAGACTGTGGTAATAAAAGAGTTTTCTTTTTCGTCCCACAGATACCCTTCCTTGGCCTTCAACACTTCTTTCCCCTAGCCCCCAAATCTCTTCAAAAATGGCAGTCAGCGTTGCTCAGGCTGAAGCTGAAGGTCCCGGTTTGAACAGGTATCTCAAACCCTAAGGCTTTTAGTCATTTCGAAATGAATTTGTAAATACAACATGATATGTTCCCAGCTGTGCAATTGTGCGCGGGTAATATTTTGGATGTTTTATATGGCATATAAGTATATAAAGCCCATGCTGGGCTGCTGCAGAAATAGCAGTCGGTAAAAACAGTTATGGGGGCGAAACAGAGACGTTCCTGTCAGCCGGAAGGCCTGTAACCAACTTGATTTACTTCAGAGAGGGAGCCGCTTTACAGCTAGGGTTGCCAGGTCCTTCTTTGCCACTGGTGGGAGATTTATGGGGTGGAGCCTGAAAAGGGCGGGGTTTGGGGAGGGGAGGGACTTCAATGCCATAGAGTCCAATTGCCAAAGTGGCCATTTTCTCCAGGTGATCTGATCTCCATCAGCTGGAGATCAGTTGAATTAGCAGGAGATCTCCTGCTACTACCTGGCAGTTGGCAACCCTATTTACAGCACAAGCCAAAAGCATGTGCTACTATAATTCCCTCTTCCCCTCACCTCGCCTTTTTGGTGGGAAAGGGAATAATACACCCCACCATCCTGAGAAGACTAGAGATAGTGCTTGAAAAATAAGTTTTCACATTTGTGTGGTGCAGTGGTAAAGAGTGGTGGACTCTAATCTAGAGAACCAGATTGGTTTCCCCACTCCTACACATGCAGTCTGCTGGGTGACTTTGGGCTAGTCACACTTCTCTTAGAGCTCTCTCAGCCCCACCTAAGGTTGCCAACCTCCAGGTAGTAGCTGGAGATCTCCTTCTATTACAACTGATCTCCAGCCAATAGAGATCAGTTCACCTGGAAAAAATGGCTTGCAATTGGATTCGGTGGCACTGAAGTCCTTCCCCTCCCCAAACCCCACCCTCCTCAGGCTCTGCCCCCAGAACCTCCCACCGGTGGTGAAGAGGGACCTGGCAACCTAGCTCCACCTACCTCACACGGTGCCTGTTGTGAGGGAAGGGAAGGTGTTACGAACTGTGTTACGAACTGTGGAAATGGTTACAGAGAGAGCCTGTGTTTGGACTACTGTTTTACGTGGAGACATTCAGCAGAAGGTGCTAGGCAGGGCATGATTGTCACATAGATTGATAAGGGGAGAGACAGTCCTTCAAATATGTGAGCCTCTAGCCATGAGAGGTTTAATGGTAATAAGCCCTAGTATCATTTTGTGGCAGCCATTTTGCTGCTGAGCACACCACGCAATGTAAGAATTACAAATGGGCCTGCAGGCTCAGAAAGGTTGGGAAGATGAACACCAAAGGGCAGGATTTTATTGAAACACAACATTAATTGATGACTGATTGATTTGGTTTGTGCGTGATTTAATGAATGGTTTCTCTATTTAAACAACTGCCTGCTCACCAGAGCACTTTATGAAACAAGGTTGTGTGGTGATGGTGTGTGTGTTAAGTGCTGTCAAGTCGCTTCGGACTCATGGCGACCCTATAAATCAGTGGTGGTAGAACTCAAATCAAGCTGTGTGAGAACACACATGCATGAAAAGCCAACGCCACTGTTCTGCACGGTTAGGAAGGAATACAGTGAAGCGACCTGCCAAAAACTGACAAACAGATCACTAGGGTTGCCAGGTCCCTCTTTGCCACCGGCAGGAGGCTTTTGAGACAGAGCCTGAGGAGGGCAGGGTTTGGGGAGGGGAGGGACTTCAGTGCCATAGAGTCCATTTGCCGAAGCAGCCATTTTCTCCAGGTGAACTGATCTCTATCAGCTGGAGATCAGTTGTAATAGCAGGAGATCTCCATCTAGTACCTGGGGTTTGGCAACCCTACAAATCACCCAACGATTGAACTGATCAGTTCAGTTCAATACTTTTATTGGCATATTGGTTACAACAGCAATCGTGTAAGAATGGATATCCAATAAATAATAAAAGGGTAAAGGTACCCTGTGCAAACACCAGGTCATTCCTGACCCATGGGGTGACGTCACATCCCGACGTTTACTAGGCAGACTTTGTTTACGGGTTGGTTTTCCAGTGCCTTCCCCAGTCATCTTCCCTTTACCCCCAGCAAGCTGGGTACACATTTTACCGACCTCGGAAGGATGGAAGGCTGAGTCAACCTTGAGCCGGCTACCTGAAACCAACTTCTTTTGGGATCGAACTCAGGTCATGAGCAGAGCTTGGACTGCAGTTCTGCAACTTACCACTCTGCACCATGGGGCTCTTATAATAAATAATACAACTATTAAAATAAAGTTTCATTCCTGGTTGCCTTTGGGTAAGTTGCACTTAGTTCCTCGGATACTCATGGTAGCGAAAAGAAACTTGGCTACCTTCTCCATGGTACAAGAGTGCCAGTCAGCCCAAATGGAAAGCCCCTTTGTCTTTTGCATAGAGATACAAGATGTAAATTTCCCGTAAAGACACATAATAGGCACAATGGAGCAGCACAACTCTGGTAGGTTCTGTGGACATGGGCAAGTCCGATTGCAGACAGGGGTGTTCTTAAATCTGCCCCAAAGGATTTCAGACGGAAAGATGTTTAGGTGCGCTAGCATGAAGGCCTGTTGGAGCTGTGGGGAAGTTAAATAGGAGAAGTAGGTCGGTCATCAAAAAAACAGGTTCTCTGATTGCCTCCAGCGAACAGGATGAAAGCCGAACTGGAGGGTGTTCGAGTGTCCCTAAAACGAACGGCATAAGAAGAGCTGCAGAGCCCAGAGAGGCCAGGGATTGAGAAATGTGGACTATCGGCATCTCGATCGGACTCTGGACACATCGTATGGTGTGGATAAAAAGTCAGCCGCTTGCAGGACACCCCCAGGCTGCTAATAGGAAGAGGTGCCATCAGGCAGACACCAACGAGAAACTGG
The DNA here is from genome assembly GCF_029931775.1 of Euleptes europaea. Taxonomy (NCBI): domain Eukaryota; kingdom Metazoa; phylum Chordata; class Lepidosauria; order Squamata; family Sphaerodactylidae; genus Euleptes; species Euleptes europaea. The sequence continues at coordinate 4,544,014 of NC_079327.1, read as the reverse complement.
GGACCAGAGCAACGGCCATAGCAATTACTTAGTATGAACACAGGAAGAGAGATCTGTACAGTCCACTACACGGCCAATAAATCTGGTTTATGTCTTTTCTTCCCCTCGAGCAGCGCAGAGTGCCAATATATCTAAGCTTAGAATCAGAGTACAGAGCTCAGCCGTGATGTTCTGTCCTGGGCGGAAACAGAAACAAGACATCCAGAAGTGGCCAGGGCTTATTCTTCCCCATCCACGGGGAAATTGTCAGCTCCGGATGTTTCCCTGGTCTTCCAAATGAACGCAAAGGCTGATATATGCATTCAGAATAGTTATGTGGTACATCCCCATCGGGGCTGTCTCCGAAGACTGCATGCTGGGGAATGTCTGTTTACACCTTTCTCCTTGTTGAAAGAAAATAAATAACAACCCCTGCACCAGCATTTCCGGGCCTCTGTTCCTCTGCTTGATGTTTTCTTTTTCTTTGGACTCCACCCCCCCCTTTTCTAAGTGGCACAGTACTCAACCATGTAATTCCTAGAGATACTTCCAACTGTGCTGACTGGTCCATGACTGCAAATAAATTATTGATCAACTGGATTGTGTTGCTTGAGGTCGTGCGCATGCGATCCCTGCCCCCCAAATCTCCCGCCAGAGGAGAGGGGGGACCTGGCAACCCTAACTCTATGGCATTATACACCACAGAAGTCCCTCCGCGAACCCCATCCTCCTCAGGCTCCACCCCCCCGAAATCTCTAGGTATTTCCCAACCTGGAGCTGGCAACCCTAGAGATATTCCAGAATTACAATTGATCTTCAGACTATAAATATGAGTTCCCCTGGAGAAAATGGCTGCTTTGGAAGGTAGACTGTACGGCGTCATACCTTGCTGAGGTCCTTTGCCTTCCCTACCTCCCTCTCCCCATGAGCTACCCCCAAAATCTCCTGGAATTTCCCTACCCAGAGTTGTGGGTGTTTTTTTTAGCTGTTCTGTGGTTTACTTCTGGTCTGAACACAGTTTTACCAATATCATTTTAGGCTGTGCAGTGCCTTCATGCTGTTTTAATGCCCTGCCTTGTCTTGAATGTTTCCCCCCCCCTTATTGCCTTGTTTTATTGTTTTACTTGTAAGCCACTTCAAGCAGCTTACTGGATAGGAGGCATACAGATTCTCTAAATAAATAGCATAAATAAATAGTGTTTTTCAGAGGAAGACGTGGCTGGTAGACTGCTGATGATACCCACTAGCATTCTCATGTCCCCGTACTGTGTTCTGAAACACATTTTTTCTTCTGCGTTGAATGTATGTGCTCCACAGAAAGTAGAATTTCTTGGCTATTCACAAAATAACCATCACTGCCGGTCTTCTTGTATCTAACTCTTGCTCTCCTTAAAGTCCTCTCCTGTCAAGGTGATGAACTAGTTTCATTTTCTTAATATAAGATCGCCCTTACAATATCGCCATTCTGTGGGAAAACCGTTCCCTTAATTGTTTCCCAACAGTACATTTTATCACCTTGTAACCTTTAGCTGGCTCTTGTCTTCTGGTGTAGTTTTGGACCAATCCCCCACCCCAATACCTTTTTGGTATTTTTCAGGTTTTTTTTTTTAACTGGGGAAAAAATGGCGGCAGTAAAAGGGAGCCAAAAAAAGTGGATCCTGAATAATGCTGAATGTTTTCGGCATCATTCAGGGCCCCTTTGACCCTGCTGCTATTTTTCCCTGTCTCCCCTCTCCCCTTATTTACCTGCTGGCTGAGTCAGATCCCTGCTGGCTTCCATCTCCGAAGTTCATGGACAGTGGGGATCTGAACACTGAGCCCCCTTTGAAGGCCATGTGGACTTTCCCCATGTGGGGAAAAGAAATTATTAAAAAAAACAAAAAAAGATGCCATTCTAGTACTGATAATCAGAAGGGCTGACATATGGAGGAGGGGCCCCTGAAGGTCAGACCAGAACCAACGGGTTGAAATTAAATCAAAAGAGTTTCCATCTACACATTAGGAAGAATTTCCTAACAGTTAGAGCGGTTCCTCAGGGAAACAGGCTTCCTCAGGAGGTGGTGAGCTCTCCTTCCCTGGAGGATTTTAAGCAGAGACTAGATGGCCATCTGTCAGGAATGCTGATTCTATGACCTTAGGCAGATGATGAGAGGGAGGGCACCTTGGCCATCTTCTGGGCATGAAGTATGGGTCCCTGGGGGTGTGTGGGGGGGAGGTAGTTGTGAATTTTCTGCATTGTGCAGGGGGGCTGGACTAGATGACCCTGGTGGTCCCTTCCAACTCTATGATTCTATGATTCTAATCAAGGCTGACTTCCCAGAGAGCCCTTTTTGTCCAGCCTTTTCCACTCAGTGCTGATACATAGTCCTTGTTCAGTCTTATTACCACCCCGCTTCTGTCTCCGCGCTGCCTCGCGAGGAAGTGTCATCCCTCATTTTCCCCTGTACAGAAGTGGTTTCAAAGCCCTGACACCTCATCTATGACTTTTATTCTTCCTGGAAAGAATGTGAAAAGGTAACATTTTCTCTGTCCCAATCAGCGGAGATCTTCTCATCCTTTTCGCCTCATTATTCCCTCCTGCAATCACTGGCTCCCAAAATGCCCCCTTTCATCTTCTCAATCATCATTCACACAACAATATCTCCGACTGATTTTGAATCAGAGCACAGCCCTGGATATATTATTGAAATGGCTTCCTTTCATCCCGTTGAACAATTTCTCTCTTGTTCTGTCTCATATTTGGGGTGGGAGCGTGTGCGTCTTGTAGAACTGTTCTTTGTCGAGGTTCTCGAGAGACACGCTGACTACCAGGCAGCTGTTTTCTGCTTTCCAAAGTTCAGTATTTTTCTTTCAATCAAACACCTGCCTTGGACTGGGTGAGGAATTTGCATAAATATGACCAAAGCACAAAATGTTGAATATAATTTTGAAATGCAAAATCAACCATATCTGAAAACTGTAACTTTATTTTTTTTAAAAGAATGTATTTGCTATCTTCACGTTTGCATAGAATTAACCAGATAGACAGTTGTGGCAAGCAGCTTAGGAAGCAAGGGGCTGATTGACTCATGCATATACATGACCTATAGGGTTGCCAACCTCCAGGTGGTGTCTGGAGACCCCCTGCTATTACAACTGATTTCCAGTCGATAGAGCTCAATTCCCCTAGAGAAAATAGCCGCTTTGGCGGTTGGACTCTATGGCACTGAAGTCCCTCCCTTCTCCAAACCCCACCCTCCTCAGACTCCACCCCCAAAATCTCCAGGTATTTCCCAACCTGGAGTTGGCAACCCTAATGACCTGGTTCCTTCTCCCTTGGTTACTCAGGACTGTGTATCTCCTAGCTGAATGTGTGAACTGGCTTCCTTGAAAATGAGGCAATATCCACTGGTGTCAGTGGTGTGGTGGTAGGGTTGCCAGCTGTGGATTGGGAAACACCTGGAGATTTTGGGAGTAGAGCCAGAGGAATACGGTTTCCAACATCCAGGTGATGGCAGGGGGGATGGGTTTGTGTGCCAGCATATGACATCACTTCCAGCACCAAAGTGGATGTCATCATGCTGGAGGGGATAGGGGGATACTGTTGGATTTGCCCCAAACTCTATGGTTTAACAATACAGTTTTGAGTAAATCCTAGAGCATTGCCCCAGTATGATAATTTCATGTTCAGTCTGGCTCTAGAAGTGATACCTGTTCCTACCCCCCAAGTGCTCCTGGGCATTTCCCAACTGTGGCTGGCCACCCTAATATCAGTAGGGTTGCCAGGTCCCTCTTTGCCACCGGCAGGAGGTTTCTGGGGCAGAGCCTGAGGAGGGCAGGGTTTGGGGAGGGGAGGGACTTCAATGCCATGGAGTCCAATTGCCAAAGCAGCCACTTTTGCCAGGTGAACTGAACTCTATCGGCCAGAGATCAGTTGTAATAGCAACAGAACTCCAGCTAGTACCAGGAGGTTGGCAACCCTATAGAGTTGGCAATAAGGCTAGCTATGGTAGGCAACTTGCCATGTTAGAAGACATGGAAGAAGTGCATCATTTATTTGTTTCATAGAATCTGAAACTCCTACCTAGGATTTCTTTTCACTGCTATGCTCAGCTTGTCTAAGCTTCTGCAATGAATTTGTTGAAAGGGCGCCCTGCAGCAGACCTTGCCGAGCCAAACGCGAAGAGGCACAGGAGAGGTCGCTAGTGTACGAAATATTGATTTATTTATTTTTTGGATCTGGAACAAGAAAGACTTCAAATCAGGAAAAGGTTTTGTGCTATTTCTGTTGTGAGTTATACTGCAAATAGGGTTGCCAACCTCCAGGTACTAGTTGGAGATCTCCTGCTATTACAACTGATCTCCATCAGCTGGAGATCAGTTTCCCTGTAGAAAATGGCTGCTTTGGCAATTGGACTCTATGGTATTGAAGTCCCTCCCCTCCCCAAACCCCGCCCTTCTCAGGCTCTGCTTCTAAAACCTCCCACAGGTGGCGAAGAGGGCCCTGCCAACCCTCCCTGGAGAAAATGGCTGCTTTGGAAAGTGGACTCTACATTATTATACCCCATTGATAGGGTTGCCAGGTCCCTCTTCACCACCGGTGGGAGGTTTTTTGGGGCAGAGCCTGAGGAGGGCAGGGTTTGGGGAGGGGAGGGACTTCAATGCCATAGAGTCCAATTGCCAAAGCAGCCATTTTCAACAGGTGAACTGATCTTCCTTCCAAGGGAAAAATGGGTATGTATTTTTGTTGCGTGCCTGGTTGTTGGGTTTTTCCCTGTGTGCCGGTTTGGCTTGGCATGCCAATGTTTAAATAAATACATATTTTGGCACTAAATTCCTATTATTTTATCTGTGCTTCTGTTTAATTACCTCCAGAAGATGACCATTCTTTTTTTGGGGGGGGGGATTCCAGGTGTTTATAGACATTTAGCAACAGAGACCCAAAGAAACCAGGGCATATCATGGCTCAGTGGTAGAGCATCTGCTTAGCATGCAGAAGGTCCCAGGTTCAATCCCTCGAATCTCCAGTTAAAGGGACCGGGCAAGTAGGTGATGTAAAAGACCTTCTCTGCCCAAGACCCTGGAGAGCCACTGCCAGCCTGAGTCGACAATACTGACCTTGATGGACCAAGGGTCTGATTCAGTATAAGGTAGCTTCCTGTATCCTTAAAATGAACTATAGGAATGCTGTTACTCTTGAAGAAGAAGAAGAGTTGGTTTTTATATGCCGAATTTCTCTACCACTTAAGGAAGAATCAAACCGGCTTACAATCCCCTTCCCCTCCCCACAACAGACACCCTGTGAGGTAGGTGGGGCTGAGAGAGCTCTAAGAGAACTGTGACTAGCCCAAGGTCACCCAGCTGGTTTCACGTGTAGGAGTGGGGAAACCAACCCGGTTCACCAGATTAGTCTCCACCGCTCATGTGGAGGAGTGGGGAATCAACCCAGTTCTCCAGATCAGTCCATTGCTCCAAACCACAGCTCTTAACCACTACACCACACTGGCTCTCCTGGAGGTTGGGCAGGGGTCATGATTCTCCTTTCTCGGTTGTTCTGCTCTTCTTGTAGAGTGCATATTAAAGGCTGCTTCTCACAATACTTTGGAACACATCTTCTTGATGCCCTCACCTCTCCCTCCCATCTCTGTCTCCTTGCCCTCCCTCCCCAATTTTGAGCCAAGAGCATTGCTGAACATGAGAGGGTTCTGGAGAGTGTATGATATTTCACGTTGATGGAACGTCAAACTTTTAGAAAAATTAAATCTGTTATCATTAGCTTTTTACTTCATATAAGATGATAACAAAGGAAAATCAAAGCAAGTCTTCCAAACTTGTCCAGAGTAATTATCTTTCCCGAATGGCCTTTTCTGTTCAGTGGCAGCAATTACGAAAAAATGAAAGACGGGCGTCTCATTTTAATCCAATTAACTTCTTTCATTTACAGCATCTCCTCTTGGTTTCCAAGCTCCTGTTTTTACCATACTGAGTAGCCTCTCATTCTGGTGCCAAAGCGGACATTTTATCCAGGGGAACTGATCTCTGTCAACTGGAGATCAGTTGTAATAGCAGGAGATCTCCAGCTAGTACCTGGAGGTTGGCAACCCTAGTGGTTGAAGGGGGGGGGTCACCATTTAAGGGGGGGTCATTGATCCAGAAGCAAGCTCTTATATGGCTTCTAGTAGGGTTGACTTTATGAACAGGGTACGGTCACCTTCACTGTCCATGATAGATACATTCATTTCACAAAAAGTAACCAAAACACTGCAGGAGGCTAATTGCATGAATCCATTTGTTTACTATCTGTGAAGAATATCACAAGGGAGTGTTCATTAACATTTTTCATTTTTTTAAATAGCCCTCTATGTTACAGCATAACAATGAAGAAAAGTCACCACCCCGAAGAGATTACCATCTACATTTCCACAAAGGGAAACTTGGCTGGCCTCCCTGTCCTACCCAGTCCCTTTTCCTATTCTAGTCTCTCCTCCTTAACTGGTAATTTTGTCACTGTTATTAATTATGAAAGGTGCTATCTTGAATTTTTCTGGAATTTTTTAGAACTGCAGAAATGTTTAGAATTCTAATAGGTTTTTAAGTGTAATTTTTTTACTGCATTACTATGAAGTATGGTGTTTATATTGTTATATTTCTGGTTGGGAGCTGCTCTGAGCCCAACCTTGGTCAGGAAAGGGCAGGATAGAAATCCGATAGATAGATAGATAGAGAGAGAGAGAGAGAGAGAGAGAGAGAGAGAGAGAGAGAGAGAGGGGGGGGGGGGAGGGAGGGAGGGAGAGAGAGAGAGAGAGGGGAGGGAGGGAAAGAGAGAAAGAAAGAGAGAAAGAGAGAAAGAGAGAAAGAAAGAAAGAAAGAAAGAAAGAAAGAAAGAAAGAAAGAAAGAAAGAAAGAAAGAAAGAAAGAAAGAAAGAAAGAAAGAAAGAAAGAAAGTGATTGGGGAGACTGCACAAATTCAGTTGTGCCTCTTTAGGATTCATGTAGAAGGATGAGGATGAAGGATTTGATCCATCCCACTCACAAGCACAGTTCAAGGTGTCAGTTTTGACCTTTAAAGCCCTACATGGCTTTGGACCGGGGTACCTAAAGCACCATATTCTCCCATATGTTCCTGCCCAGGATCTAAGGACTAAGATCACAAGGAGAGATCCTCTTGACTGTCTGACTAAGAAGCTTGTAGTGTAAGTACACTGAAGAGGGCCTCTTCAGTGGCAGCCCCATGGTTATGGAACAATCTCCCCAAGTAGGTGCACCTGGTTCTTCACTCTCGATTTTTAGGAGGCAGTTGAAGATGGGTTTATTCATGACAGCGTTTGATCAGTTCTTCCAAAGCGGGCATTTTCTCCAGGTGAACTGATCTGTCACCTGGAGATCAGTTGTAATCCCAGGAGATCTCCAGCCACCACCTGCAAACTGGCAATCTTAACCATGATGCCCATGGGCACCATATTAGGGACTCCTGTTCTAGATACACACTCAGTTTGCACAGGTCTCTCCAGGTGACTTGAGAAGGCTTTTTGGGACATGCCCATAATTTTTCTGTGGCTACTCATCGCAGAGAACATAAGAAGAGCCCAGAGGAGGTTAGTAGTGATGGGGAGACTGTCATTCAAGTACATGATGGGTGATCTTCTCACTGAGGAATTCTACATATGGTTTCCTGGGACAAGGTTTGGAAACCCCTGTGTGAGGTTAATCACGACTGCCTCATCTGAATAACACTTTTAGCTTGGAAGTACTCTTTCTATCAGCATGGCTTTGCTGACCAGGAGGCAGAAATACCCAATGGTCCTTAGCACAGCAGTAAAACTGATAAGGTCTGCTCTTTTATAACAAACTAATTAATACAATCACATTAGCTTTCTACATCTTGCTTTAGTATCCTTTTGGGAGATGGGACCAGTGACCTCTAAACAGAAAGAGTGTTCTTTAAGGATTCGTTTGTGATATTACATTTGCCCTCACAAATTTCTTTTGGTCATGCAGATTTCACTACCTGAAGGTAAACATTTTGGCTTGGGTTGGGGGGCTTTTTCTTTCGTGGTGGTAATTTTCTTTTCAAATTGAAGCTTAGCAGAACAATATTGTTCAATATTCCTGAGTTCTCCGAGCAGTGAGAAATTCCTGGAACAGCTCTTACTCTTCCATAACAATTGCCAAAGCGGCCATTTTCTCCAGGTGAACTAATCTCGATCGGCTGGAGATCAGTTGTAATAGCAGGAGATCTCCTGCTAATACCTGGAGGTTGCCAACCCTATGTGGATCTGTTCCACTAATGGAAGGACCCCGCTGTCTCCCTTACTCAAATTCAGTTATTAGACAAAAGGATGCACTGAATTCCAGACTGACCACAGTTAAGAGAGAAAGATTGTGCATGGCCAAGTTTCCCTACTTCCTGCTCCCTGGACTTGTTCAAGAGTACTGGTGGAGAAGGAAAGAAGAGGTGGGGCTTTCAATAATAACAGTCAGCCTGTAGGTGGAAGTTTGTGTATCTACAACTTCATGGAAGCTACGGCACAGGTAGACAGATGACTGCCCGCACACATGCCTTTTTGGAGATGGTCATTTTCCTTTCCAAGTTCCTATCATTGTCCCTCCCTCTACCCAGACCGTAAAGATTCATTGAGAATTTGAATTAAGTTGATGTATGACTTCATTAAAACACAGGCGTGAGGAGATTAAGGAAATAAAATTCTGTGGGTGGAATGCTGAACTGGCTGTATATATTTTAGGCAGGATAGATACAGGGTTGGGTCCAAAGGCCAGTCTCCCACAGTGGATTTTTTATTTACCAGTTGCCCATCTCATTGCTGTTTCTCAGTTTGCCCATCATTCTTTCCCTTAAGGTCTCTTTCCCTTGGGAGCAGCGTTTGAGGATGGGGGTTTACTAGGGCTGCCAGACCCGGGTTGTAAACTACCTGGAGATTTTGGGGGTGGAGCTTGAGGAGGGCGGGGTTCGGAGAGGGACTTCAATGCCATAGAGTCCAATTGCCACAGCGGCCATTTTCTCCAGGTGAACTGATCTCTGTTGCCTGGAGATCCGTTGAAATAGCAGGAGATCCCCAGCCACCGCCTGGAGGCTGGCAACCCAACTCTGAAACTTTGTTCAAGGCTGCAGGAGGAGGTGGGAAGCAGGAAAGTTTCCTTCTGATGGCCTTCTGGCAGTAGGCATAACCACTGTCTGCAGACCACAGATAATTCCACAGATAGTTGGAACTCTAAGCATAGAATATGGACCCATGAGGATTTGGAAGAAACCCCTTCTTTATCTGTTTGTCTCAGCAATTAATACTGAGGCAAGCCAGGAGCTTTCCAAATTACTCTGTGCTGCATATTCTGGGTATGCCTGAAAAATACATTTAAGTCATGTTGTGGGGGTAGGGTTGCCAACCTCCAGGTACTAGCTTGAGATCTCCTGCTATTACAACTGATCTCCAGCCGATAGAAATCAGTTCACCTGGAGAAAATGACTGCTTTGGCAATTGGACTCTATGGCATTGAAGTCTCTCCCCTCCCCAAACCCCACCCTCCTCAGGCTCTGCCCCAAAAACCTCTCGCCGATGGCAAAGAGGGACCTGGCAAACCTATGTGGAGGCAATATAGACACTTTTGAGTGATTTAAGGGTCATTTTGCTGTTGCTGCTCCCCAAGACCCCAAGGTCCGCTTGTGGGTTCAATAATTGATTAGTTCTCCTACTATTTTCGCCCTAACCCGTAGGGACTCACAATGCTGATATGGGAATTATTTCCATCACCTGGCTCACACGATGGTGTAGTAGCCCTACATGCTGAGGAAATTACCTTTTGCAACAGAGGGAGATATTAGTACATTCAGGAGCATACACGATTGACTTTGAGAGTGATCTTTGCTTTCACATAATGTGTGAAGAAGGCACTCTGAGATAACGGTGAGGTTCATACACTTAGCTGTCGATCCTTTTGTGTGTGGGGAAAAAGCAAATGCACTGGCATACTTCGGGGCCTTTAAAAGAAAAAAATTGAAACTGCAGAATAGTGTGCAACATGCTTTGTTGCTTAGAGCCGCTTTGCATGACATTTAGAAGCCTACACAGAGTGAGAGAAAATCCTCAGGACTGGGAATTTGACAGCACTAATAATAGAAGATGTGAATGTTTTTTGGAACTGCAGATTTGGGGTTGGACCCAGAGGAAGAGGGGCTGTGGCTCGGTAGCTAGAGCATCTGCTTGGCATGCAGAAGTTCCCAGGTTCAATCTCCAGCATCTCCAGTTAAAGGGACTAGGCAAGTAGGTGAAGTGAGACCCTGGAGAGCCCCTGCTGGTCTGAGTAGACAATACTGACTGGTCTGATTCAAGATAAGGCAGCTTCATGTGTTCATGTGAAGAGTTCATGGAAGGAGTTGGCAGATTATGAATTCCTCATAATCCCCTTCCCCAAATAGACTGTCATTTGTCCCGAAGTTCATCTTTGAGGGTCAGTAAAGGTTCACAAAAAAATGCTCCACTGGTGCCGTGGCAATAACTGGGAAACTGGCAACATCACCTCTTTCTCCTACTTGAGGCCGCTGAGGGAAATGACTTTGCTCAATTCCCTTTCATCACCGCGGTACCCCATCCTGAGGCATGTTTTGGTTGTGAGGCTCTAATGGTCCTTGGAAGAGTTCTCGGACAAAATGGTGGACTGCTGGGAGAAAGGGATGGTGGAGTAAAACCAGCTTCCACATCTCCTGTCATGAACTGTTGGATCCAGCCCATGCTGTTTGGTTGCACTTTAAAAAAAGCAACAATAATCCTGGTTTATGGAACCCATGGGCTTTTTGCGTGGCCCTATGTACTTAATATAACATGGAACTCGTGTGCTTTTTAGGGGAGGGGATGTGGCTCAATGGTAGAGCATCTGCTTGGCATGCAGAAGGTCCCAGGTTCAATCCCCGACATCTAAAGTTAAAGGGACTAGGCAGGTAGGTGATGTGAAAGACCTCTGCCTGAGACCCTGGAGAGATGCTGCCAATCTGAGTAAGCAATACTGACTTTGATGGCCAAGGGTCTGATTCAGTATAAGGCAGCTTCATGTGTGTTCATGTGTGTTTTTGTGTGGCCCGATGTACTTAATATAACATGGAACCCATGTGCTTTTTGCATAGCCCTGTGTACATAATATAATATGTAACCCATGTGCTTTTTGTGTGGCCCTGTGTACTTAATATAACATGGAACCCATGTGCTTTTTGCATAGCCCTGTGTACTTAATATAACATGGAACCCGTGTGCTTTTTGCATGGCCCTGTGTACTTAATATAACATGGAACCCATGTGCTGTTTGCATAGCCCTGTGTACTTAATATAACATGGAACCCATGTGCTTTTTGCATAGCCGTATCTACTTAATATAACATGGAATCCATGTGCTTTTTTTGCGTGGCCCTGTGTACTTAATATAACATGGAACCCGTGTGCTTTTTGTGTGGCCCTGTGTACTTAATATAACATGGAACCCGTGTGCTTTTTGCATGGCCCTGTGTACTTAATATAACATGGAACCCATGTGCTTTTTGTATGGCTCTATGCTTATCACATTGATTAGTGCTATTTTCTTCCCTCTAAAGTGGGGGGGGGGAATGAATTTCCCCTGAGATTGTGCAACAGAAGTATGCGAGCGCTATTTTCTCTGGAAGCTGCATTTACTTTGGATTTTGAACTCCTGATCAGAGGAAGCTGGAGCCCAGGGAAGGGGAAAACGCCAGTCTTTGCTTTTGACAAATATGACTCCTTCGAGTGGTTTCAGTTTAGTCAGAAGATGGCAGCTCTCCCTTACAGACGCGCGCTGAGGCTGTGGATCGCTTCCAGGAATCTGTCGGCTTAGTTGGATCTGTTCCTTGTTTACAATGAGCCGTATTCGTTGACATTTCTAAAAATCCCCTGCGCTTGATCTCAGACGATTGTATAATAGAAAAGGCGAGACAATTATTCCCCTGCAAAATCCTTAAACCTGACCAAAGGCTGCGTTGTACTTTTCTTGCTCTACTGCATTGTATCCTTTGGGGGTGGGGGAAAGTACACTTCAGAAATCTTTTCTGAATTCCCTATTGCCTTGATAACTGTACTTCTAATAATGATGATGGACTTTCCTTAGTTTCCCGGGGCAATCTTGAGTGAAATACCGTGCAGTCATTTTTGCCCTTGCGCTTTTATGTTCTGTAACAAAAAAAAGAACAGGGCGATCTAATATGCTTTGAAGGTGAAGGTGAATTATATGGATTAGCTTTCTTTAGAAAGATGCCTCCTTGAATCCTGTTTAAAGAATGTTAAAAAAATTAAATACCAGCAATCAAGAATTCTTTTTTTAAAAGAAAACTAAATTAAAATATGACTTTGAAACAAGAGGTACGGCCATGAGAAGGACTGAATAGCCTGTTGAAGGGGAACATGACTTTTATTATATAGGTATGTTCTTCCAAAAGAAGAACATCAAATATCCGGACTGACCCGAAATTGGACTTTTTGAGCCGGCATGCAGGCATTACTCACAGGCTCTCAGTAGCACGCCAATTTGCTCTCTGATGGTTCAGTGTACAAAAAAATTGTTTAAAATATTGTTTAAAATTACATTTGGGCTATGTGTATAAAGTAGGGTTGCCAGGTCCCTCTTTGCCACCAGCGGGAGGTTTTGGGGCGGAGCCTGAGGAGGGCGGGGTTTGGGGAGGGGAGGGACCTTCAATGCCATAGAGTCCAATTGCCAAAGTGGCCATTTTCACCAGGGGAACTGATCTCTGGTGGCTAGAGATCACTTGTAATAGCAGGAGATCGCCAGCTAGTACCTGGAGGTTGGCAACTGTAGTATAAAGTGTATAAAACATACATGAATTTCTTGTTTAGACTTGGGTCCTGTCCCCAAGGTATCTCGTTATGTATATGCAAATATTCCAAAATAGGGAAAGATCTGAAATACAGACCATTTCTGGTCCCAAGGAGTCCAGATAAAGGATACTTAACCTGTTCTTAAAAGTGTGAAAACCAGCAATCAGGTAGCTTTAAAAATACAAAGGATTTAGAAGACTTTGGCACAGTATACTTGGAAAATCTTCTGTTGTAGCTCTGCTGAAATGATGGGAAAGTGCTTGTTCATTCCAGAGATTTAGGAGAACATCTGAGTGGCTTGAGCTTCTGGGCAGTCCTGCGCATTTAATTCCCTCAGCCTTCAAAGCCATGTAAACTGGATTCAGATCAGGACTGTAGCCTTTGAAACTCGAAGTAAAGGCTTGAAGAGACAGATGAAATTCCTGAAGATGGGCTGGAGAAAAATATAGTTTCATGCTGAGCGTCAAATATGGTATTCCCTTTAGTCAGTCATTTGCCTCATCTGAGGTGGAAATTTTCTGTTGGGTTTTCTTGTTCTCCTTTGTCAGGGATGCTGAGGGGAGAGAGGAGTTATGATCTTTTTTAAAAAAAAGATCTACAGTAAATTAATCCCCCATTTTAAAATATGGAAGGCAAAAGGACTAACAGATCTCTAGGGTTGCCAGGTCCCTCTTCGGCACCAGTAGGAGATTTTTGGGGTGGAACATGAGGAGGGCAGGGCTTGGGGAGGGGAGGGACTTCAATGCCATAGAGTCCATTAGCCAAAGTGGCCATTTTCTCTGGCCAAACTGATCTCGATAGGCTGGAAATCAGTTGTAATAGCAGGAGATCTCCAGCTACTGTGTGGCCACTGTGTGAACAGACTGCTGGACTTGATGGGCCTTGGTCTGATCCAGCATGGCTTTTCTTACGTTCTTATGTTCTTACTACCTGGCGGTTGGAAACCTTACAGATCTCTGATTTGTAGAATCTGTTATAGTAAAGTTTTTGGATTTATCTAACAGAATATGGAGTAAAAATGAGCAAGACTCCAGTAGCACCTTAAAGACTAACACATTTTCTGGCAGGGTTTGAGCTTTTGTGAGTCACAGTTCGCTTCTTCAGACACCAGAATATGAAGCGGCAAACCATATTTGTGAAAGCCAGTGTTGGATTAGGAACACTGGTTCAAATCCTCCCTCAGCCTTGAATCTCACTGAGTAACTCTGGACCAATCATTTGCCATAAGAAAAGCCATGCTGGATCAGACCAAGACCCATTGAGTCCAGCAGTCTGTTCACACAGTGGCCAACCAGAGGCCTTTAGGAAGCTCACAAACTAGACGACTGCAGCAGCACCATCCTGCCTGTGTTCCCCAGCACCTAATATAACAGGCATGTTCCTCTGATCCTGGAGAGAATAGGTATGCAACATGACTAGTATCCATTTTTACTAGTAGCCATGAATACCTCCTTCAGTATTATTATCCCCATTCTTGCAATGAGAGGCTTATGGGGCAAGATTGTGGTTTCTAACATGGCCATCTACTGAGTACGGGTGATTGTGAACTCTGACCTAACAGAAATAGTGCCTCCTTTGCCTGAGGTTGCTCCTTGGATTAATTTCCATTCCAGTGACCTTCTACTCAGCAGTCCATGTGACAGAGATCAGCCCACCTGGAGAAAATGGCTGCTTTGGCAACTGGTCTCCCATCCAAGTACTAACCAGAGCTGACCCTGCTTAGGTTCTGAGATCTGATGAGATCAGGCTAGTAGATGGACAGGGCTGGTTTGCCTTTGCCTTCTGCTGCATAGTGACCCTGGTATTCCTTGGCAGTCTCCCATACTAGCCAGGACCGACCCTGCTTAGCTTTTGAGATCTGATGAGATCAGGTTATCCTGGGCCATCCAGGTCAGGGAAGGGAGAGGTGGTCATGTAGATATATGGGTCCCAGGCATGTAAGGCTTTAAGAGGAAGAACCACCACCTTGAACAGAACATGGTAACAGACAGGCAGCCAATACATATTCTTAAACTAGACTTAATATGCATGGGAGTCACTTTCATTTGGTGGAAATCCTATGCATAAAAACCTTTTGTCCTTAACATGTTTAGCTATTGCTTCTTAAAGGTACCTGTTAGTTAATTGTCTCTTAGACCTGTCATCCCCTGACAAAGAGATAATGAAACGCTTAGAAAAGATCATTTTATACAGGTAATTACAATGTTATTTATTAAAACATACCGGTTATATCTCTTTTCACTCCGGTTATATCTCTTTTCACCTGAAGTTTGGTGAAGGTTGAGTCAGGAGGTCCAATTTTATGGGGTCCCAAAGGGGTCGACCCCCTTCTCCATAGAGAAGCATTGTAAACTTTACAATGCTTACGTAATTACTTACTTACTTTATATCCCACCTTTCAATCCAATAGGAACCTAAAGCGGATTCCTAGGGTTGCCAGCTCCAGGTTGGAAAATACCTGGAGATTTTGGGGGTGGAGCCTGAGGAGGGTAGGTTTTAGGGAGGGGAGGGACTTCAGTTGGGTATAATGCCATAGAGTCCACCTTCCAAATTGGCCATTTTCTCCAGGTGAACTGATCTCTGTCACCTGGTGATCAGTTGTAATAGCAGGAGATCTCCAGCCATCACCTGGAGATTAGCAACCTTAATTGTTCCCCTATCCTCTGTTTTATCCTCATAACTTCCCTGTGAGGTAGGTTTGGCTGAGAGTGTATTACTGGCCCAATCTCATCCAGCAAGCTTTCAAGGCATGAGTGGGGATTTGAACCTGGATTTCCCAGATCCTAGCATGACACATTAACCACTACACCATGCTGGCTATTCATGTTTGCTGGGAATTCCTCTCCTCTCCTATTTTTTTTCTAAATAAAGTATACTTCTGTTTATTTTTAAATAATTTAATTAATGAGTAGTAAACACTAAGTTTTGTCTTATCTTATCTAAGTTTGTCCAGTTTTATCTGAATAGCCCAGATGTTTCTGTGCTCAGCTTCTTTTCCCGGGGCTGGTAGATTCTTTGTGAAATGGAGGAACATTTGATATAACAAGCAGGTCATGAGAGAAACTTTATAAAGGCTGAATTAAGTCCATCAACTCCTTATTTCATATGGTCTGACATTTACCTACATTAAGTTATAAACATGTATAATCCCCCTCTTCCTCTAATAAGGTCAGTACCTGTGGGCTTTGATCCTCTTTTGAGGTTACATTTTCTTGCTTCAGTTAAAAATACCTCATGGAATGGAGATATGAGGGGACCAGGGTTGCCAACCTCCTGGTGGTGGCTGGAGATCTCTTGCTATTACAACTGGTCTCCAGGCAACAGAGATCAGTTCACCTGGAGAAAATGGCTGCTTTGGATGGTGGAGTCTATGGCTTTATACTTAGTTGAAGCCCCTCCCTGCCCCAAAGCCCACCCTCCTCAGGCTCTGCCTCAAAAATCTCCAGGTAATTCTCAACTCAGAGCTGGCAACCCTATCCAGGTGGGGCTTGGAGATCTCCCAGAATTACATCTCTAGACTAGAGAGAACAGTTCCCCTGGAGAAAAAGGCTGCTTTGGAGGGTGGACTCAAAGGCATCCTGTCATTATTCACTACTGAGGTCTCTCTTCTCCACAAACCCTGCTCTCCCTAGACTCTACTCTCAACTCTACAGGATTTTCCCAACCCAGAGTTGGCAACTGGACTTTTCTATAACTGGAAGAGCAAGAGCAATACGGGACATGCATACTGGATGGGGGATACACTTCTGCGTAGCGGTGTGTGTGAACAAGATCTTGTGCTACGGGTGGACAGTAAGTTAAATATGAGCAGCCAGTGTGATGCAGCGACAAAACAGGCAAATGCAATCTTCGGGTGCATCAACAGATGCATAACATCCAAGTCCCAAAATGTCAGAGTTCTGCTGTACGCTGCATTGGTCAGGCCACACCAGGAGTATTGTGTGCTGTTCTGGAGGCCTCACTTCAAAAAGGATGTGGACAGAATTGAGTGGGTGCAGAGGAGAGTGACGAGGATGATCAGGGGGCTGGAGACCCAGCCCTCCGAGGAAAGGCTGAGGGAGTTGGGAATGTTCAGTCTGGAGAAGAGGAGGTTGAGGGGGGACAGGATTGCTCTCTTGAAGTATTTGAAGGGCTGTCACTTAGAGGAGGGCAGGGAGCTGTTCCTGTTGGCAGCAGAGGATAGGACTCGAAATAATGGGTTTAAATTGCAGGTGGAAAGGTGCCAACTGGATAGTAGGGAAAAAGGGAGAGGAAGTTTTGACTCTTGAAAACACTTATCCCGAAAAATCTTGTCGATCTCTAAGGTGCTATTGGATTTGAGTCTAGCTATTCTACTGCAGACCAACATAGCTACCCTCTGAAACAAATATGTCGAGGTTTCCCTAATCTGGTATATTTAGGGTTGCCAACCTCCAGGTGGTAGCTGGAGATCTCCTGCCATTACAACGGATGTGCAGCCAATAGAGATCAGTTGCCCTGGCAAAAATGGCTGCTTTGGCAATTGGAATCTATGGCACTGAAGTCCCTCCCCACTCCAAACCCTGCCCTTCTCAGGCTCTGCCCTCAAAATCTCCAGGTACTGTATTTCCCAACGCAGAGGTGGCAACCATAGGAATGTTGGTTAAACTGATGCAGCATCTATTGATCATTTCTGTGAATTTTTCTCATTTCCATATATTTGTGCTTATTGTTTCACAGTAGACCAAAACAAACAAAACAAGTGTTGTTCAAACTGTTAATATATCCAAAAAAACCACAACACTAAGCTGTTATAATATTGTGTACTATATTCACTAGGAATTTCTATCCAACATGACAGTAATACATAGAAACTAAAGTATTCATTCAATATTTTATATGCAATTGCAAAGAACCCAACCCTCCAACAGAGAACACTTACCTGTTGAACACTCATTGTGTACAGACTTATCTACTTACCTGTTGAACACTCATTGTATGCAGATTTATCTACTTACCTGTTGAACACTCATTGACTTACCTGTTGAACTCTCGGGTTTGCCTTCACCTCCTTTGGAGGGTTGGGTTCTGTGCAATTGCATAGAAAATGTTGAATGAATACTTTAGTATGCATTACTGTCATGTTGGATAGAAATTCTTAGTGAATATAGTACACAATATTATAATAGCCAAGTATTGTTTCACATTGGCTTAAGGTTTAGAGCAAATAAATTTGAACCGATATGTGTGTGTGTGTGTTTAAAAAGCCTCCATAACCTCTATCTGCATCTTGTTTATTTGTGGCACTCAGATCAGTATTTAAGGTGATGTGGATGATATTTTAAGTGAAGTAATGCTATTTTCTGCACTCACACAATGCAAATCCTTTTCATTATCCTTTTCATTATTGCTGTGAAGAGGCAGCTCACAATAGAACTGTCCTTGGTCTCGCTCTGGGATGATAAATCTTTGTGCGTTCTCTTGTTCTTATTGCAAGAAGTAACACAATTTCATTTAGTACATCTTGGCCCAGCTTCCTTATAGACTCGCTGCTTTATAGAACAGCTATTTTTTATTAATGACTGTGATACTGTACATAGATTGCAACTTGCAAGTAAAAATGGTCCTATCGGATGCTCGCTGTTTTTATTCCTCGGATGCATTTCCTGTCTTTATTGTCCTCCATCAGACACAAGAGGGCAGGGCAGTTAAGATAATGGTGATTTGTCTGTTCTTCCCTCTTCACTTCGGGCATGATCCAGCCATTCAAACAACACTGATTTCAGTGTGAAAATTAAGCAAGTGCTTCAGACATTCCCATCGAAATCAGTGGGACTTGAAAGTGTTTTACTTTGGCTGCTGCAGCCCTGACAGGCTACAGCGGAGGATTTAAAGTGCTGGCAACCAACAGAGTTTCCCCCCGATTATCTGGAATAAATGAAACAAAGCAACTATTTGGAATTATACTGGAAGATGGTTTCTCATAGCTAAATGGTGGAACTCCCTCCCCCGGGATGTGGTGATGGATGCCAACTTGGAAGGCTTGAGGGGAGTGGACATGTTCATGGAGGAGAGGGCTATCCATGGCTACTGGTCAAAATGAATACTAGTTGTGATGCATACCTATTGTCTCTACTATCATAGAAGCATGCCTATTACGTTAGGTGCTTTGGAACATAGGCAGGTCAATGCTGCTGCAGTCGCCTTATTTGGGGGCTTCTTAGAGGCATCTGGTTGGCCACTGTGGGAACAGACTGCTGGACTTAATGGACCTTGGTCTGATCCAGCAGGGCTTTTCTTATGTTCTTATGTTCTCCTGCAGCCCAGAGATTTTCACATTTTTCTCTCTCATGTTTAGTTGAGTGTATGGTGAGAGCAATGCTCCAGAGTGTGTGTGGTGTGGGATCTAATTCTCTGTCTTCATTTAGAGAGCTGCCATGCCTCAATGGTGGAGCATCTGCTTTGCATGCTGAAGGTCTCCGGTTCAATTCCCTGGCACCTCCGTTTAAAGGATCTTAGGTCGAAGTTGTTAGGAAAGACCATTCTCTGTCTGAGACCCTGGAGAGTTGCTGCCAGTCAGTGTTGACAGTACTGTGCTTGGAAGACCAATGTCTTGATTCACTGTAACAAGTTCATAGGTACCTTCTGCCATGGCGACCGTCAGCATACCCTGACGCGGAGCATCTGTCAGGACTGTAGGGTTGCCAGCTGTGGGTTGGGAAATACCTGGGGAGGGTAGGAGAGGGGGGACCTCAGCAGGGTAGAATGTTATAGAGTCATAAGAACATTAGAAAAGCCCTGCTGAATCAGACCAAGGTTGGCAGTGGCCAACCAGGTGCCTCTAGGAAGCCCACAAACAAGAAAACTTGAGGAACATTACCCTGCCTGTGTTCCACAGCACCTAATATAATAGGCATACTTCTCTGATCCTGGAGAGAATAGGGATGCATCACGACTAGCATCCATTTTGACTACAAGCCATGAATAGTCCTCTCCTCCATGAACATGTCCATTCTCCTCTTAAGAACCCATTCTTATCTTTTTAAAGATAAAAATATAAGAATTCATTAAACTCTTACCCCCAAAAGGGAAGCAGAAAAGTATAAACAAGAAAAAACAGCATTTTACATTTTCAAATTGGACCAACCTAACCAACCAATCATACTATTAATTAAATCACAGTTAGCAACCACTATTGACAAGTCAGTCTTACCCAAATGCCACTTTCATGTTCTGCAACACCTCTTTCCAGTGCAGATCCTTTTAAATATTATGTCCATTCTTCTGCAATACTGTAAGCCAGAGCAAGATGTAAAAATCTTTTTTAACTTTTCATAGAAGACCTTCCTATGAAGAATTTTCTTTTGCTTCCAAAGCTTAGCAAAGGTTATTTTGGCAGCTGTTCCAACATATAATGTGGTCACCTGATACCTTTTAGGTATAGGTGTTATATAATTCTAGAAGAATAGTACAATAACATTAAAAACCAATACCTTGTGATAGCATTACAGTAACCGTTTCCTAGTTTTTTTAGTGCTCTACTACATTTCCTCCGCATGTGAATAAAATCAGCACGAGGCTCACCACAAAACCAACAGTGATCATGGCCTATGTGCTATGGGCTGTCAAGTCACTTCTGACTTAGAGTGACCTTATGAATGAATTCCCCACTTCTACACATGAAGCCTGCTGGGTGACCTTGGGCCAGTCACTGTTCTCTGTGAACTCTCTCAGCTCATGGGAGGCAGGCTGTTATAGGCTTTGACATATTGGAGCGCATGAACATGGTATTAATGTTGTACATGTGCAGAATTATTCAATATAAAACCCAATTACATATAAAAACTGCAAAAGATATATAGCAGAAGTTTAATTTCCTTTTAAAAGGAAGGAGAATATTATTTGCCAGAGGCTTCAGCTTCTGTTACTCTGTCAAAGGCTTCAGTAATTTCCCAGCAACACATTCTGTTTATTTTTTCTAAGACCTTTCCCAGCTATTTGTTTATGAGAAACGGTTAGCTAATGAGAAACTGTTAGCCACTCCTTATACAGTATAACTATTGAAATGCAGAAACTAAGTGTCAGATTCCTGCCTTCCAATGACTTCATATGCAGAAATGCTCTCCACCCACTATATTCAAGGATATGTGATGCTGTAATGATGTAATGTAAACAATAATTGTATTTTATGATTTAACAATGAAAACAAGATGCTAGAAATTAATGAATGGGTTCAATCTTAACCTTTTTTCCTGGAGATGAGAACGATACTAAAATTGATTATATAGAATGATAATAAAGCTTAAAATTGATTGTTTATAATTTAGCAAAATAGCCTCCTGGAAGAGGAAGTCCTTATTTGGCAATACAATGGGAGGCCACTGAGCATGCACAGTAAAAATGAGAATTGCTCGTTTGTTAAAGTCAACCTCATTGTAGGTGACTGAAACAGTTATATTTAACTGTTATATTTTAAGTGTTGGATTTTAAAACTGAATATTATGTAGAACTTGCTTGCTTTACTGTAGATATTGTTACTGAATATTAAGACTTTGTAATACTTGCATACACACACACACACACACACACATATACAATTATATTGGAGTACATCAATAAAAAGACTTACTTTTTAAGTGAGTAAAGTAGTTGAGTCCTGCTTAGTAGGTGACTATCTGAATAAGATAACATACCACTTCTCAGGAAGGGGTCATTTCTAAGAGTATAGTCACCCGAAAGGCACTGACCCGCTCTTGCCTTGAAAACCCTATGGAATTGCCATATGTCAGCTATGACTTGACGGCATACACACACACACACACACACACACACACACACACACACACACACACACACACATGAATGAATGACCTCCAATACCCCCTATCACTAACAGCCATGCCCAGGTCTTGCAAACAGAGGATTGTGGCTTCCTTGATTGAGTCAACCCATCTCATGTTGGGTCTTCCTCTTCTCCTGCTGCCTTCAACTTTTCCTAGCATTACTGTTTTTTCCATTGACTTGACTTCTCATGATGTCACCCAAGTATGATCACCTAAGTTTAACCCTTTTAGCTTCTAGGGAGAATTCAGGCTTGATTGATTTGATCTAGAACCCACTGATTTGTCTTTCTGGCAGTCCACAGTATCCCTAAACCTCCAACACCACATTTCAAATAAATCCATTTTAATTCTGTCAGGTTTCTTCAATGTCCAACTCCCATATCCAAACATAGTAATGGGAAATATGATTACTAGTTCCATTATATATCGTTGGCCAGTCTCTCTGGAGAAAGGGGCCTGTGATGTAACATTTTAAGGGCATTTTCCCTTAGACTAAGTTGAATAGAAAAAAAGGTTAACTTATGGACAATAGAATGGGCCAAACATTTGTATCAAGTTTGTGTCCCAATGCTGATAAATGGTTTTTAATCTATTGCCTGCTTTTGTCCCTGTTACCTGGGGGAAAGGCAGGCTTACAAATGTTCTAAATAAATGAACACATCTTTGCATTGGATACCCTTGGTATTGCCCTGACCTGCATGGCCCAGGCTAGCCCAATCTTGTCAGATCTTAGAAGCTAAGCAGGGCTGACCCTGGTTAGTACTTGCATGGGAGACCACCAAGGAAGTCTAGGGTTGTGACACAGAGGCAGGCAATGGCAAACCACCTCTGAATGTCTCTTGCATTGAAAACCCACAGGGTCGCCAGAAGTCAGCTGCGACTTGACGGCACTTTCCACTTTGGTAACATGACAAAATTTCAGCAGAATTACCAAAATATACCCAGAACAGTGACTTCAGGAGAAACGTAAAAGGAAAGCCACCTCGAAAAGTGTGTTTATAAACTGCCGATTTCACTTCAGGAAAAAAAAAGAGCTCCACAAATATCAGAAAATTGGGAAGTGTTGCTGTAGAGGGCTAGAGAACATTTATTAATGAGAGTTGTTATTTGAAATATGTTTTATATCCTTTGTCAATGAAAGCTGTCATTTGATGCAATTATTGTTTCCAAGGACTGACAGGCAGAGAGCCGGCTCAAGGTGATCGGCAGTTTCCTTTTTTGGTTTTATGACGATAAGAAAAGAGTTAGACTTCCTTGTGCTTGTGTGTTTTGTGTCTTCACTCTTGAGTGTCTCCATAAAGCTCCAGGGTCAGAATGCTTGAAACGCACAGTAATTTTGTAGTGTTTTCACCGTGTCTGCTATCAGCTGTCTCAGCAAGAAGCCCATAATGAGAAGGGAATGCAGGATTCTTTGTGTTGATTAATGGGAGCGAAACAGAAAATAAATTCTAAAAAAAGCCAAATAAGCTGGGAATGCTCATAAAGAATGAAGATCGATGTTTACAGGTCTGTGACACACAAGGCTGTTAAAAAGTATAAATGGCTTTCTTTTGTATTTTATTTTATTCATGAATCCCCCCCCCACTGATCTAATAAACTATTATTATGTTTAACATGTATTTAATTAACTCCTCTAAAAAACTGACAAGTCACATTTTGTTAAAACTTCTTTGGTATTCTTTCGCGCAATTATCTAAAAATTATCAATCATTTTTATTAGTTAACACTTGAAATCGCGTGCATATCCAATATAATTATTAACGCCAATCCATTTACCGGTTCATTTAACTCTGGCTATGCACAATTATGTGTGACATTTAAAAAGAAGAAGAAGAGGAAGACAAAACCACAGCAGTGGATCCGTTTTCATAATGATACCATCATTATTTGTCTTGAGATCAACAAAAGATTTATTTGTTTTAATTCTATGGCTTATCTTTCCCAATGCCTAGGTTGTAAGGATAAGAGAAGGCAGATGGTAATGGGAAATATAGCTTTGGCAGCTTGTATAGTTGTCACTCTTAAATTGTGTTCAGTTTGGGGTGTTCACTGTATTATGAAAGGAAACTCTGAGAAAAATTAAATAGGAAAGGAAACAATTCTGAAAAGAGGCAAAGATGATATTTCGAGACCTCAAGGAGCAAAACTTGATCCAGGGTTAAGAGTTCTTAAAACAACAATCAGGAGACGTGCCTAAGGGCTAGCATATTCCCAGTGGGAGATTTTTAAAAAAACTTTTTTTCCCTTTTGAATTACTCCCCCCGCCCCCGCACACACACACACCCTACTGTTTCAACCTGGGACTCTCCTCTCCTTTTGGAAAGCAATTTGTACCCAGCGATGGTGACTGTGGGGGTGCAGATGCTGGTTATGTGTGAAGAAAAACGGGGGGGGGGACTCTCTTGAGTGCATTGAAGCAGGACCCTGTGTCAAACACAATAGGGTTGCCAGGTCCCTCTTTGCCACCAGTGGGAGGTTTTTGGGCACGGAGCCTGAGGATGGCGGGGTTTGGGGAGGGGTGGGACTTTAATGCCATGGAGTCCAATGGCCATTTTCTCCAGGTGAGCTGATCTCTATCGGCTGGAGATCAGTTGTAATAGCAGGAGATCTCCAGCTAGTACTTAGAGGTTGGCAACCCTAACTCTCAAACATATGGGATCTACTTTCCCATGGTGTGTTACCTAAAGGCACTGGTATTTTGTGTAAGTGCTAGGGTTATCGGGGGGGGGGGGATAATATCTTTTTTTCAAAAACACAAGTTTTTTTTAAAGATATATGCTTTTTATACAGAGATGTCTCCCCACAGTCACCCCTGCCAACTGCTTCGGGGCTTCCTTTTGATTATGCATGCCTGTTCCACCCATCAGAGGTCGCCTTGATCTCCCTGTACATTTCCCCTGCATTTTCCAGATTAAACAGCACCCAGAAAACATGGCTAAAACAGCACCCAGAAAACATGGGCAAAACACGCAGGGAGAGCGAGGCGACCTCTGATGGGCAGAAAAGGCATGCATAATCAAAAGGAAGCCCTTAATATGTCAGTGGGAGTGACTGCGGGGAGACCACATTGGTCTCAAAAAATGATGGGAAAGACCTGACTTGTTTTTTTAAGGCTTTTTCTTCTCCTCAAAGTACTACATTATATTCCCACCAGAGGTGCTGAGAACTTAAACACAAATGCAATTGCTAGGCAAACTGGCCTTGTATCTATTCCTGATTTACATGAATTTAGCCCCCTTGCAAGAATGCCTCCATACTGTTGACCAAATTCAACTGTAATGTCCTACCAAGCAGCATTGTGCCTACACAGTAGCTGTTAGTGCTCCAGGGTCACGGCCCAGTTGCACCTTTGGTAATATCTGCCAGGAATAGGAATAGGGGCAAGGCACTCTTTATAGATGCCGGGAACAAAAAACTACAATACCCATGAGGCTGTGTGAGAATATCTGCCAGGAATAGGGTCAAGACATTCTTTATAGATGCCAGGAACAAGAAACTACAATACACATGAGGCAATACAATACCACAGTGACTTCAGGTTAAGGATACTTACCATGTGATGTAATGCCTCTCACCAGTGACACCTGGAACATAAATTAATATATTAGGAAGCTTTAGGAATTGTAATTCAAGGGACTAAGAGTCATACTCCATGAACTGCAAAGTTGCGGTCGGGTAAGCAAAGATTTATGTAAAAATATCGAAAGAGCAGCGAAATTAATATGATGCAAATGGGATAAGAATTATTATATTGTATTTTATTGTTGTAGATTTAAGGACATATAGTCTGAAGAAGCTTGTATAATACCAACGAAACAAGATAAAACCGGGATTTTGTTACAGGATGGTTATATTATGTTCAATAACATATAGCTTTTGATAGCTATGTTAATTATTGGTTCTTGTAGGTTATCCGGGCTGTGTAACCGTGGTCTTGGAATTTTCTTTCCTGACGTTTCGCCAGCAACTGTGGCAGGCATCTTCAGAGTAGTAACACTGAAGGACAGTGTCTCTCTTCAGTGTTACTACTCTGAAGATGCCTGCCACAGTTGCTGGCGAAACGTCAGGAAAGAAAATTCCAAGACCACGGTTACACAGCCCGGATAACCTACAAGAACCAATGAACTCTGACCGTGAAAGCCTTCGACAATATTATGTTAATTATGGTTAGCTGCTCTCGGCAGCAATAACGCCAAAAGCAACGTATGGTTGGTCGACAGTGATCAGCTGACCACAGAAGTGAGTGCATCTCTCAGTTCAGCACTGAAGGTCTACACAGCTGTATTGTGAAATTGCTGTTAAAATCCCAGGTGTCTGATTACACAAAGCAGTGGATTACAATATGGAGGGGATAGGCGTCCAACATCTTGACACAGAACTTTATAACATCTAAAAATATGGACATTAAGAAATTATACGGTCATAGTGGTCAGTTTTGGCTTCCAGGTATTGTATGTATGACAACTCACTGTATCATTGTTTTGTAAGTTGGTATATTGTATGTTATAAAATAAGAAACGTTGAGAATAGTAAAATTATAGCAATTAGTGGCAGTGTGCTGATATATTTTTCCTTTAGGAATAGGGGCAAGACATTCTTTATAGATGCCGGGAACAAGAAACTACAATACCCATGAGGCTGTGTGAGAATGTGCAAGTGTGAACTCATGCAGATCTAGACAGGTTGGTTGCCGTGGGATGACTCCAGTTAACGAATACAAAAGCTCGTGCTAAATATGTTGAAAAATACACAAAAAATAGCACTAATGACAAAATGGTAACTGAACAAACTATACTTATAACAACAAAAATTTAAATATATAACCAAACCATGATTGTGTGCATTAATTTTGTCAAAACATGTACTGTAATATATATACTTTCAGAAAATCTGAATTGCTAAATGCAAGTTTACAACAAATAAGTGTATCAAAATTACACCAACAACCACAGGGCAGAAATCTTGCAAATTGCAAATGACATTGACAAAGTCCCAAAGCGTACAAATGCTAACCTGATGGGTTCCAGCGCTATACAACCCTCCTGAATTAGGAATGGAAGCTTGTTGAAAAGATCATGGTGAGACTGACAAACAAAGAGAAGGGGTTTCGGTAAAAGTCCCTTTCCACTGAGGTTTCTTTGGTCCTGGTCGTGGTCTTCCACTCAAAACTTGTGCGAAATGCACATCACTGAAGTGAAGAATCCAATAACAGTCACTATGATCAGACGGCATAGTGTAATAAGTGACAGCCACAGAGGGGAAAACATGCACACATACTTCTCATTTGATAGGGAACATATGTGTTTTGTGCTCAGGAATGTGCCCCCATGTGCAAACAAGCATGAGAACTGGTCCTTGGGCTGAGTCATACCTTGGTCATGTCAGAACATAACCATAAGAACTTAAGAAGATAAGAAAGGTCATGCTGGACCAGAGCAAGGTCCATCAAATCCAGCAGTCTGTTCACACAGGGGCCAACCAGCTGCCTCTAGGAAGACCACAAGCAAGACGACTGCGGCAGCACTCTCCTGCCTGTGTTCAAAAGCACCTAATATAATAGGCATGCTCTTCTGATCCTGGAGAGAATAGGTATGCATCACTAGTATCCATTTTGACTAGTAGCCATGAATAGCCCTCTCCTCCATGAAAATGTCCACTCCCCTCTTGAAGCCTTCCAAGTTGGCAGTCATCCCCACATCCTGGGGCAGGGAGTTCCACAATTTAACTATGTGTTGTGTGAAGAAATACTTCCTTTTATCTGCTTTGAATCTCTCACCCTCCAGCTTCAGAAGATGACCCCATTTTCTGGTATTATGAGAGAGGGAGAAAAACTTCTTTCTATCCACTCTCTCCATAATTTTATAGACCTCTATCATGTCTCCCCTTAACCACCTTCTTTCCAAGCTAAACAGCCCTAAGCCTTTTAACCGCTCCTCATAGGGCAGTTGCTCTAGTCCCCCGAAAGAGTTGCCAACTGCCAGGTAGTAGCAGGAGATCTCCTGCTAATTCAACTGATCTCCAGCCGACAGAGATCGGATCACCTGGAGAAAAATGGCCACTTTGGCAATTGGACTCTATGGCATTGAAGTCCCTCCCCTCCCCAAACCCCGCCCTCCTCAGGTTTCCACCAAAAAATCTCCCACCGGTGGCGAAGAGGGACCTGACAACCCTATCCCCCGATCATTTTGGTTGCTCGGCTATGTCCTTATTCCGTATGCTCCAGTTTGGTGGACTGAAAGGGCCGTGTATTGTCCAATATGGGGTTTCACAATTAGGAAAGGATCCAGATTGGCCCCTTTACAGGACAGCCAGCCATTATTGGGTTTATTCTGCTTGTATCATGACCTGCTAAATCACATGCATTGCTGGAAGGGCATCTCAGGAGAGCATTTCTCTTCCAGTGCACGGTTTTTAACCATGGAGGAAGGAAAGCTCTCTCCGGGGAGTCCCCCTACCCTGTCACATTCCTCATGGGAGGAGACCATTCCAGCAAGCCCATTCAACAACCCAGGCAGTAGGTCTGAATTTTTAATGGTTCATAAGTGGCACTGTTGTTAAACGCTCTCCGTTTATGAACCCTCCTGTTCTATTTCCCCCCGAGTACATTATATCCCATTGTATTATGTTTAGATCCAATTTATTTTTAAAAAATTACTCCCATATATCATTTTCCCCTCCTGACTTCCAGAACAAATGTGTACCGAGTTGAGCTATGTACACTATAGGCAGCGGGGGGCAGGGGAGGGGGGGGAGTCATTTCCCTGTGGGTACCACAGCGACTTCAGATTTTAACAACAATCTTGAATTCAAATGTCAGAGAGGCGGTGTTTTTAAAGTATAATTCCGCAGTCTCTGGATTCTGAAGAGAAGGCTGAGGCCTAAAATGTCCGGGCATGGGCTTAAATAGATGACTTCGGTTTTCTCTAACTGACTTGCAGGTATAGTAGTAAATCCTCCGTTACCTCAAGGTAACCAAAATGGTTTCTCTGCATTATAAGCAGTTGAGGGTGTGAAGCCAGGACTTTTCATATCTCTCTCTCCCTCTATCCATGGGCATTAATTTCCTTATTTTATTTATTTCCTTCAGTTTTACCTCAACGGGGACTAGGGTTGCCAACCTCCAGGGACTAGCTGGAGATCTCCTGCTAGATCAGATCACCTGGAGAAAATGGCTGCTTTGGCAATTGGACTCTATGGCATTGATGTCTCTCCACCCCATCCTTCTCGGGCAACACCCCAAAACCTCCTACCATGGTGAAGAGGGAGCTGGCATATTATTGTTAGGATTGTACGGGCTGTCTTAAATTATTGTTTTAACTGTTTTATTATGTATTATTATATAATAATATTTATGTATGTCACCCTGAGCCTAGCCTTGGCTGGGGAGGGCAGATTATAAAATAGATAGATAGATAGATAGATAGATAGATAGATAGATAGATAGATAGATAGAAAGAAAGAAAGAAAGAAAGAAAGAAAGAAAGAAAGAAAGAAAGAAAGAAAGAAAGAAAGAAAGAAAAAGAAAGAAAGAAAGATTAATTCTAGGTAGAATTTCTATACTCAGAAGCAGCATGTCTTGGAATTTTACCTATAAGGTGTAAAGAATAGGTGAGGACAAATACCTTCAGGCCATACTTAAGAACTTCCCAAAGGCATTCAGCTGGGCATGGAGGGCAACAGAATGCTGGAACGCTGGTCTCTTACGACATACCATCATACCAGACAAACCCTTGAGCCCTTGCCTTGACTAAAGACTAGCTAAACATCTTAATTAATTCTAGCTAAAATGTTATTGCTTAGCAAAAAGCTCCTGACCAGGTGACGTTATTACTTAATGAGGAAATTACCCTAAAGCTGTTAACAACGGCACGGAGCTCCCCGTAGGGGTGAGCCGTGAATTTCCTCTCGCCGAACAGACAGAGAAGCCAGATGGGCCCCCTCTAGGCAGACGCGCTTCAAGGAAGGGTTCTTTCTGGGCCTTCGCCTGGCAGCATCGTTGGTGCTTGTTTACTGTGAAAGAATCTCGACAGTGTGTGTGTTTCTGTATGCGTGTAATTTGTTTAAATTTATAATTTGGGAATAATCAAATGGCGGGATGAAGATATGTTAATTGAGCCGAATTGTGTGCAGGTCTTCGGAGCATACAGCCGCAACTATTTTATTATGGAAATGTATCCGGGAGGAAATAAGTCAGAACAGAACCAGAGCTGCGTGTCTTCCCTTGGCCTGTTTCTAAAGAAGCACCAGAACGAACCGCGTTCAGGATGGAGAAGGTGTTTCGCGATGGTATTCTTCCACGGCTCTATCATGCACCACTTGACATGGGAAATAAAAGCACGATTTCCCTCAAAACAATAGAAGATGATGTCCATCGCGGGATAGCCAAGCTACCAGAAGAAACAGAATGAAAACTCGCCTGTATAAAATGCTAATTTGTTTTAAGATGCCGATAAGAGAAGAGAGCTGCTTTTGTCCTGTCTACCTTTAGTCACAAAACTCTTCTTCCATTTTAGAGATGGAGAATAGTAAGTAGTAATCTCAATATATGAATGTCGAAATTGAGTCATCACTACTACTGTGCTGATTTCTAGCTAAAGAGATGATTTTTTTTCAGTCATGGCTGATGCTTCATACTTAAGGCAGAGAGAATATCTGTACAGATTTCAGGGGTGGGGAGGAAAGATTCCATTAGAAGAGCTTACAAATGAAAGAGCCTCTGGAAAGTTGCCACAACCAACCCCTCAGAAAGCCCATTCCATAAAGCAAGAGCTACCACAGAGAAAGCATGGTTCCTTGTTGGTGCTAGGTGGGCCACCTTTAATGAGGGAATTAATGGGATATTTGGTTAATGTAGCAGAGATTGCCCAGTCGTAGAAGCTTGGTATTGAGTGCGGTAAATAAGGTGCTATTCACATAGTCCAAATAATGCACTTTCAAACCACTTTCAAAGCACTTTGAAGGTGGATTTTACTGTGCGAACTGGCAAAATCCACTTGCAAACGATCGTTAAGGTGCAGTGAAAGTGGATTGAAAGTGCATTATTTGGGCTGTGGGTGAATAGCACCTAAATCTCCCAAGCAGTATATTGCAAAAAGTAAAACTTACATCTATTCAAATCGATTCTGTCCACATTCAGGTTGCAGTTGAAAGGAGGAGGAGGAGGCAGAGAAGAAGAAGAAGAACTCCCAACCACCTCCTCACCCCAACAATTGGGAAGCTCAACTGAACCCTTGTTACAGTAGCACACCTGAAGTCTGTTTTAGCCAGAATCCAGAAAACTTGGGCAAAACACACAGAAATGCATGGGGAGCGTGAGGTGACCTCTGACGGTCGGGAAAGGCACACACAATCCAAAGGATGCCCCGGAGAAGTCAGTGGGGGTGACCACGGGAAAACAGCCCTGCATGTATGGCCTTTTTAAGTCCACTGAAGTCAATGGGTTTGAGGGGTATACCTCTGTGTAGGACTAAACTGTTATGCCCATTTTTCAGTCAAGATGGGCTCATGAATAGGGTTGCCAGCTCCAGGTTGGGAAATACCTGGAAATTTTGGGGGCAGAGCTTGAGGAGGGTGGGGTTTGGGGAGGGACTTCAATGCCGTAGACAGGGTTGCCAACCTCCAGGTAGTAGCTGAAGATCTCCTGCTGTTACAACTGATCTCCAGCCGATAGAGATCAGTTCACCTGGAGAAAATGGCTGCTTTGGCAACAGGACTCTATGACATTGCAGTCCCGCCCATTCCCAAACCCTGCCCTCTTCAGACTGTGCCTCAAAAACCTCCTGCCGGTGGCGAAGAGAGACCTGGCAACCCTAGCTATAGAGTCCAATTGCCAAAGCGGCCATTTTCTCCAAGGTGAACTGATATCTATCGGCTGGATATCAGTTATAATCCAGGGAGATCTCCAGTCATCACCTGGAGGTTGGTAACCCTACTCATGAAGGGCGTTCAGACAGTCAAAATCCAACAAAAAGATACAACATAAGATGATAAGGGTATGTGGTGGTCTGTAAGATGAAGAAATTGACCCTTAGAAGCAACTTTTAGTTTTGGTTTTAGTGTGTTTCGGAATGAAACGATGAAATACGAAGACTGGCTCAAAGAATTAGCTTTTGTTCCTTAAACGATAAGATTTTACGCTTCCTTTCGGCGTGCGTCGGAGATTTAATGATATGGACATTTATTTAAATTTAATCAATTAGCTATTGAAAAGGAGGAGAGAGAGCTCTTTTCCATCTTGCCTATAAAAAAACCCACACTGCTTTATTGTATTTTGTTCCTCTGTTGTTTCCAAGGAGTGACTCTTCTTTTGGCATATATTTAGATGATATACAGATATTCCAAAACTTGTGAAGCAGCTTGATGCTTTGCATAATTGCCAATCTGATATTCAAGCATGTATCTCTTCAGAATGTCTTTCGCCAAACATATATTAAGGTGATTTGCTATTGATTAGCTGGAGATACTTCTACTGAAATCTTTTATTTTCTTTTTCCCCAGTATTTGCAACTGCTATCTCTTCTAGCCAGCAATAGAAGTGACCTTGGTTCATGCTTAGCTTTCCATGGAAGCATGTATTTTCTGTCTTTAATTCATGTGGGATTAATTGGGTCTTCCAATATTTGGAGAATCTAGTTCAAGAGAAGCCTGTTTTCTATATTCGTGTTTGGGCCAACCCATTTTCTCATGTGGAAGGAACCTCCTGTGTGGTGAAGTGGTTAGGAGTGGTAGACTCTCATCTGGAGAACCTGGTTTGATTCCCCATTCCTCCACATGAGTGGCAGACTCTAATCTGGTACATCAGGTTGGTTTCCCCGCTCTTCCACATGAAGTCTGCTGGGTGACCTTGGGCCAGTCACAGTTCTCTCCAAACTCTCTCAGCCCCACCTCACAAGGTGTCTGTTGTGGGGAGAGGAAGGGAAGTCAATTGTAAGCCAGTTTAAGTCTCTTTAAAGGTAGAGAAAACCAGGGAATAGAAAACCAACTCTTCTTCTTGTTGTTGTTCTACAGATTTATGGGCATTCATGTGAGTAGTTGAAGCTACTCACAATTGTTTTCATGCTTTTGTAAGAGCTGAGTAAGAATGTGGATTTCCCCCTCAGTTGTTGGCACTCATTAAAAAGGCCCCGTTGTCATTGAAAGGTTGAAGGAGCTGGGTATGTATAGCATGAAGAGGAGAAGACTGAGAGGGGATATGATAACCATCTTCAAGTACTTGAAGGGCTGTCATAGAGAGGATGGTGCCGAGTTGTTTTCTGTTGCTCCAGAAGGTCGCACCAGAACCAACGGATTAAAATTAAATCAGGAGTTTCCATCTAGACATTAGGAAGAATTTTCTAACAGTTAGAGTGGTTCCACAGTGGGAAAGGCTTCCTCGGGAGGTGGTGAGCTCTCCTTCCCTGGAGGTTTTTAAGCAGAGGCTAGATGGCCATCTGTCAGCAATGCTGATTCTATGACCTTAGGCAGATGATGAGAGGGAGGGCATCTTGGCCATCTTCTGGGCATGGAGTAGCAGTTGCTGGGTGTGTGTGGGGGAGGTAGCTCCTGCAGTGTGCAGGGGGTTGGACTAGATGACCCTGGTGGTACCTTCCATCATGATTCTATGATTTATATTGTCCTCACTTTCCCTCTCTGTCCAGTGCCCTCAGATCTGTCATCTTATCCAATTCTGATAGGCTATGTTTTAGTTGTGACATTTGACGTGGAAGCAGGCGGATTAGCAGTTATCCAGGACACACCACCAGAACTCCTTGCTTTATAGAAAACAGTGTTGTTTAATTTACAGTGCACAGATACAAAAGACAAACTGTCACGTACACTTCTCTCCACCAAACTTCCCAACACAGAGTTACAGTTACATAGGCTTATATACAAAACTCCACCTGAAACCAATAAGGCCACCTGCAGACCTGTCCACAGTATTACATCATCCTTACTGCTTCAAACCGGTTAGCTGCAGTTCACCCTAGAACCTGCAAGGCTATTGCTGCCTCTTGCATCATCCTAGATGCCTCTGATCTGACAGCTACCTGTCAGTAGGGCTGTCAAAAAAAAAATTCGGTACAGTTCGGATTCGGCCGAATTTGGCCCTTGTGGGTTCGATAGGTGCCGAAGTCCGAACTCCCCCACTTCGGATCCGTTCAATTCGGCGGGAATTCAAAGTTCGGAAAAAAAATTCGGCCGAATAAAGCCATTAAAAACACAACCGCGCCTTCCGCAGCTCTGGGGGGGGGCATTTTTGGGCTTAGAGGTCCCAAACTTTCAGCAGAGCTTCAAAGGACGTATATTGAAAGACTCCCCAAGTTTTGTAAAGATTGGATCAGGGGGGGCTGAGATATGGGCCCTGAAAGGGGTCCCCCCACCCTTAATGTGTATCTCTCAGCAGAGCTTGCCGCCCACGCACAAAGCTCCCAGCCCGACAAACAGCTGATGAGAGCCAGGGTGGGGCAGGTGCTAAGAACTTTGCAAAGCAACACAACTGAAAAGCAACACCTTTGCAAACATGCAAAGGGTGGGGCAGGTGTGAAGAATTTTGCAAAACAATACAACTGCAAAGCAACACAAGCACGCAATGCAATACCTTTGCAACAGTGCAAAGCAACACCTGACACCTGGGAGTTTGCTTACCATGGAAAGGGACAGAGGCAGCTAGCTATGCATAATGAGCAGGAGGGGGTGGAATTTCTCCTTTTGCATTGGACTTGGGACCAGGCAGATGCATTCTTTAAGTCACCATTTGAAAACCAGTTTTGAGCAAGCATCAAAATAACCTAACTGATCTTATGAATGAGGAAAAACCTGAAGAATAAAAATGAAGCCCCCCCTCAAACCAGGGAGAGAGAGACTGGAGGGGGAACACACACCCCAGGCAGAACCGGCAAAAGCCCCCTTTGGATTCCCCCCACCCTTCCACAGAAACTGCTCCCTCCCCACACACACACACAGACTCTGCTTTCCCCCCCCCCACACACACAGAAAAGAAAAAATATAGATTAAAGCCCCCAAAGGGGTCTTACTGTGGCTGTCTTCTGTTCCATCAGGAGGGGCTGGGAGGCTGGGTAATCCAATATGATTCCATTTGTATCCAATATAAGATCCATATGTATGCATCTCTCGAGGGTGATCCATTCATCCCAATAGGGAAAAGGGGAAAGCCCATATCTCGGGGGGCCCTGACCCAATGTTTACAAAACTTGGGTGGTCTCTTAAAAAGCCTTGACTGAAGCTCCGCTGAAAGTCTGGGGTCGGCACACCCAAAAATGCGCCCCCTGCAGCCACGGAAAGAGAAAAGGGGGGGAGCCGATATTTCAGCCCCCACTGAACCCATCTTTACAAAACTTGGGTGGTCTCTTAAGAGGGATTCTCTGAAGCTATGATAAAAGTTTGGGGGCTGCACCCCCAAAAAAGCGCCCCCTGCAGCCACGAAAATGGAAAAGGGGGGAGAGGAAAAAGGGGTGGAGCCCATATCTTGGGGGGCCCTGACCCAATGTTTACAAAACTTGGGGGGTATCTTAAGAAGCCTTGTCTGATGCTCCGCTGAAAGTTTGGGGTCGGCACACCCAAAAATGCGCCCTCTGCAGCCATGGAAAGAAAAAGGGGGGAGCCCATATCTCGGGACCCCCTGACCCAATGTTTACAAAACTTGGGTGGTCTCTTAAGAAAATCTGTCTGAATATCCCCTGAAAGTTTGGGGTCTGTACCCCAAAAAATGCGCCCCCTGCAGCCACGGAAAGGAGCGAATGTGCACAAGCACCCCCTCACACACACATGAGGATTTCCCTCTCTCTCTCTCTTTCCCCGGCTGGCCGCACATCAGCTGATTCCTCCAGTACTCAATCCTGACTGATTGGCCAGAAGAAGACCCAGCTTGGCCACCGATTGGCCGGGGGAGGAGAATGCTGCTTACTGACGGTTATGCTGCTTACTGACGGCCCCGAATTGGCCGAATTTATTCGCGAACTCCCGAACTCGCTGAATTCGGCCCCCCCGTTGCCCGCCAGTTTTGAGTTCGGTTCCTCCCGAACTAAAAACCGCCGAATCAAGGGAAATTCGGCTGATTTTCAGTTCGGGCCGAACCGAATTGACAGCCCTACCTGTCAGCTGTCTCTGTCAGATTATTATGGGCAACTTGTTACTCTGACAACATCATCCTTCTCTCACTGTATGATCTCTGATTGTTTGTGAACACCCATGAAATAAATTCCAGAAGAAAGCCACAACAGCCTGGAGGAACAAGTGTATATTTATACAATGTAAGTGGGCACCATTAGAGACTGCTGCTCATGTGGAGGAGTGGGGGATCAAACCCGGTTCTCCAGATAAGAGTCCACCGCTCCAAACCACTGCTCTTAACCCCTACAAGATGCTGTTCTGACACAGTCAGAGAAGTACATCCCCCACCCTCATTCTAAGCAGTTTCCCGTAGTCTTTGGAGGAGAAGGAATTTGTTCACAATCCATCTTACGCACCTGCTTTACTCGTCAGTATACCTCTGGAGAAGTCAGTGTACTCCTTTCGAATCCTAGTTGGGACCGTTTTGCATTCCTATGAAGGGCAAAACTTTGACGCTGTCTTCCTGTGAATTCCCTCCGTCAGGGTAAAACCAGGCCCTATGCAAATAGTTCACATATTCTATCAATCAATCTAATTTGCATTTGCAAAGTGTCCTTCATGTGAGCATCCCTCCAGGCATGGTACAGCACTAATAAAAATACAGATACAATAAATATTTAAAGGGTTTAACAAGCAAGAGAGGTGGTTGAAATTTTCAGCTTCATGGATAAGTATGAATTCTGAATTTGTGGCATCCTGTTCTTTCTTCCCCTCACGTTAGATACAAGAGGGCTGGCTAAGATTCAACAGTGGGGGAGAGAAGAAACCCCACATGCTCAGAGGTACTCTGGCCATTAAAAACATTATGGTTACAGATTTGATATCAATAGCTATATCTTATATTATTGCATGTGAGGTGGAGGCGCCCAGGGCACACAGTAGTAATTTGGCTCTTCTGGTAATTGAAAGTGTAGATACCAGTCAGCTGTGGATTGAGTACCCTGAGTCAGAAGGTGGGGAAAAATAAATAAAACATTGCTACTAAGTCACATTTGAAACAATTAAAGCATGTTTATGTGAAACACTAGCTCCCTATCAAAACACTATTTCTGTCCCCACCTCCCTCAATGGAAGCTGAAGAATATTCAACATGGCCCTGTATTGTTGTTGTTGTTGTTGTTGTTGTCATCATCATCATCATTATTATTATTATATCATCATCGTTACATTTGCTAACATCAGAATGAATTAAAACTGAGTAGAATTGTGTAGAATTGTATGTGTCTGGTTAACAAATGGTGAGCTTGTAGCTCCTTTGTGCATACAAGAAGAAGAGCTGGTTTTTATTTGCCGATTTTCTCTACTTTTTAAGGAGAATCAAACCGGTTTACAATCTCTTTCCCTTCCTCTCCCCACAACAGACACCCTGTGAGGTAGGTGGGGCTGAGAGAATTCAAAGAGAACTGTGACTAGCCCAAGGTCACCCAGCAGGCTTCATGTGGAGGTGTGGGGAATAAGAACTTAAGAACATAAGAAAGGCCCTGCTGGATCAGACCCAGGCCCATCAAGTCCAGCAGTCTGTTCACACAGTGGCCAACCAGGCGCTTCTAGGAAGCCACAAACAAGAAGACTGCAGCAGCATTATCCTGCCTGAGTTCCACGGCACCCAAAATAATAGGCATGCTCCTCTAATACTAGAGAGAATAGGTATGCAGCATGACTAGTATCCATTCTAACTAACAGCCATGAATACCTCTTTCCTCCATGAATATGTCCACTCCCCTCTTAAAGCCCTCCAAGCTGGCAGCCATCACCACAGGGAGTTCCACAATTTAACTATGTGTTGTGTGAAAAATTACTTCCTTTTATCTGTTTTGAATCAAAACAAGTTCTCCAGATTAGAGCCCACCATTCTTAACCACTACACCGCACTAGCATAACAGTTGCCGGATTCCTAGAACATACATGTGATACATGTGAGTAAGATGAAATGATACTTCTGGATTTTTCATGTATATTTAAGCATTTCTTCAAGAATTCTGTGTCTGTTTCCTTCCAGGAGCTTTCCAGTTTTGTGACTTCTTAGTAGTTGCATTTGCCAACCTCTTATTCTGCTATATTTTCTATTTCTGTATCTATATTGATAAATTTGTAATGTCACACAGGGGAAGCAGTTATGGGCACGGCAAAAGCATTCCTCCAGTTTTTATTTCTTTCTTACTTTGGCAATATTTTTTGTCCCGGTTTCTGAAGGATTGCTTTTGATTTGCATTATTTCAGTTATTCTGTTTACATTCCAGGTACCCTAAGACATCTGTTACAGGACATTTCAGTTTCTATTTGTGTGCAAAAAGTGACCCATAAATGATATCATAAGATCTATTTTATTGAAACACTTTGAGACTCTCACACACTTCAGATAAACTAGGAGATAAAAATACCTCTCTATTTTTATTAATCTGCATATTTACAAAAAGGTGTCCTTGACATTCTCCAGCTTTGGCTGATCTTCTTGAGAGAAATCATCGTCTCTGTGTTCGCTGAGTAAATGTTCTCCGTGGATGTTTCTGGTTGTCTGTTTTGTTTTCAACAGCGTTGAGAGCTGCTTCACTTGGGAATGGGGAGCTGCTCCATTATTTCATTTTTTTTCTTATCTACTGTATTTCCATTTCAGATGAGGTGTTTTGACAGGAAGACCTAAGCCCAGGGATCAGAGAGAAAGAGTGAGAGAGCACAAAACCATTGAAGTAAACATCTAACTAGACTTCTTTGACAAGGAATCTTCAATAGTTAAGACTCTTTGGGTGTGAGGTTAGGGTTGTCAGGTCCCCCCTCTCCTCTGACAAGAGGTTATGGGGCAGAGCTTGGGTAGGGATTGCGTGTGCACATGCAGCAGCATCGGGTCACTTCCGGTTTCCACCCAGAAGCGCCGCATCACGACTGGCCTTTTAACTCTCAAACCCCTAGGAATGTGGCGTTTCCAGGTATGAACTGGAAGTGACATGATCACGTCAGCTAGGGTTGCTAGGTCCCTTTTCGCCCCCAGTGGGAGGTTTTTAGGGCAGAGCCTGAGGAGAGCAGGGTTTGGGGAGGGGAAAGATTGCAATGCCATGGAGTCCAGTTGCCAAAGCAGCCACTTTCTCCAGGTGAACTGAACTCTATTGGATGGAAATCAGTTGTAACAGCAGGAGATCTCCAGCTAGTACCTGGCGGTTGGCAACCCTAGCCCCAAGATAGACTCTTTCCCCACCCCCATCTGCTCCCACACACTCAAGGCAACAGAGGGTGTGGCATTTCTTGCCAGGTTTCTAAGTGCATTGTTGAAGTCAGGCAAGATATGTTCAGAGGTGTTTTGCCAATGCCTGCCTCCACGTCACACCCCTGGTATTCCCTGAAGGTCTTCCATCCAAATACTT
Organism: Euleptes europaea; assembly: GCF_029931775.1. Classification (NCBI taxonomy): domain Eukaryota; kingdom Metazoa; phylum Chordata; class Lepidosauria; order Squamata; family Sphaerodactylidae; genus Euleptes; species Euleptes europaea. Next base: position 4,504,942 of record NC_079327.1, on the reverse strand, counting down.
GCCAGGGTTGAGGCCGAGAGTGTGTGACTGGCCCAAGGTCACCCAGAAACTTTACATGGCAGAGTGGGAATTCAAACCTGGGTTTCCCAGGTCCTAGTCTGACACCTTAACCACCACACCACAGTGGCTGTCTTTCTTAATTGGGTAATTACTTCAATTAAAATAGTTAGAATAGCAAAAAAAAATGTATTTGATCTTTAGTATGTTGTCATAGAGACTACTCATTTTTTCCCGTATCTGCTCAGCCTATTTAAACGATAATCTGTCTCTTTAAATTTCAGGCTGTTACCATCTCCCCTTCATCGAAGTAAGAAAGGAAAGTTTGAATACTCGCTAAATACAACGGCGAGAGCCGATCACACAATGCACTTGCTAAATTTATTCAGCACAACTTTCAAGGCGAAGCTCTTTGCTCCCATGACCTTTCTTTGCAAGACATTCACATATTTCAGTGGTGGAAATATGTTTGCAACTTCCTGCAACACACATTTATTAATGACAGACTGCTATTTGATTCAGAAAATTGCCACTTTCCCAGAAAAGGTTTTGGAAAACCATTCTACCTAACAGGGCTTGTTTAATTTGCGCGTGATAGAAAATGGCACCATTCATTGTGTTTTTCCAGTGTTCGGATACCCAGGAGTGATTTTTGTTGCAATTATGCTATCTGCCACATGTACAGACTTAAAAATATACCATTAGATTTAGCAGAACAATGGGAATTAATGTCTTCTCCCCCCTGTACTTTCCAACTCCTTGAACAGGTTTAATAATAAAAAAGGTCTTGTGTTTTCTGAGAAAACAATTTATTAAAGGGAAAGGAGCAATTTCACACAGCCCTAGCCGGCTTCCTCTTGTTTCCTCTTTTGCACGGTAGAGAAATTTTTATCAGAAATGTCTTACGCTTCTGACCTAGCTCTCTTTGAAAACTGTTTTGTCATCCTTCAAGTTCTTGAAGGAAAAGATGAAAGCCAAAAAAGAGAGAGAGCGAGGATAATGAAATTTGAAAGCTTATGTAGAATCACTGGAAGAGATACAACATCTGGACGCTGACCGACACAGAAAGGTGAAAATAAATTTATAATGAGGCTTTAATGAAAAGAAGCATCCCGAAAAAACAATGATGAGGGAAACAGCATTAGGAGCCTGCACTTGAGGTGTGCCTGGGAAATTGAATATTCCTGTCGGAAAAAACTCTTTGTCTTTGGTAGAGCAAGATGGAGAGCCTGTTCAGGTGCTGTGGGGAAAACTGCTCCGACGCCTCCTCCCTACGATTGCCAACCTCCAGGTATTAGCTGGAGATCTCCTGCTATTACAACTGATCTCCAGCTGATAGAGATCAGTTCCCCTGGAGAAAATAGCTGCATTGGAAATTGGATTCTATGGCTTTAAAGTCCCTCCCCTGCTCAAACCCCGCCCTCCTCAGGCTGCACCCCCTAGATCTCCCACCAGTGGAGAAGACGGACCTGGCAACCCTACTCCTCCCCCACCATGGGAGCCAGCATGGTGTGGTGGTTAAGAGTGGTGGACGCTAATCTGGAGAACTGGGTTTGAGTCCCCCCTCCTCCACATGAGCAGCGGACGCTAATCTGGAGAACTGGGTTCGATTCCCCACTCCTCCACATCAGCGGCAGACTCTAATCTGGAGAACCAACTGGGTTGATTTCCCACCCCTCCACATGAAGCCTGCTGGGTGACCTTGGGCTAGTCACAGCCAGTGGTGGATCTACTAATGAAGCTTAAGCTTCAGGGGCCCTAACTCTGGAGGGGCCCTGAAGCATTTTTTTTTTAATGAGTGAACTTTTCAACAAAATAGATGAAGTTTTTTTTTAAGTGGTTGTTATTAAAATAAGGCTATTTTAGTGATGGGATCATAAGCTAATGGGTTGAAGTACTCAATGCTGGCCTTAGAATATGTTCTAATACCTATTTCATATGGCCTCAAAATGTCCCTGTAATTGATCAAATTTTGAATTTTTCTTGAGGGCTTGCAGGACCCGAACCCCCAGCTGTATGGGCTCAATGAGCTCACCAGAATCCATTCATAGCCCACATTTTGGCAGCTGGATCCTCAAATCCTTCGTTGGTGCATGGCTTAATAGTTCTATAGCTCAGCCCTTAGGCTAGAGCCAATCGAAACTTATCAAAAGACATCTGAGTTCTCGATTCAGGCTGCACTTGTCTTGCTTGTGCATTTTAACACCAAAAATCAGATTGTAACCTCTTTATCCTAACAAGCCCCCTCTGATGACCTTCTTCCTCTCTATTAGTGAATGAACCAATACATCTCCCACAGAGCAACCCCACTGAAGAAGATAACCTCGGTTACCCAGACCTCATTGCTGGTGGGAAGGGGCTCACCCTATGGCCCATTTTCAAGGACTCCACCCCTGTTCTCTGCCATTTGGGCCTTGAGGTCCTTGCAAGAGCAGCAAGGCCCTTTGGACCTTGTTGGATGTCGCCCTATTATTGTTGGTTGCGAAGGGGCCTCCATAACAGTTCCAGCTTCAGGGTCCCAAAACTGTAGGTCCACCACTGGTCACAGTTCTCTCCAAACTCTTTCAACCCCATCTACCTCACAAGGTGTCTGTTTTGTGTGGGGGAAGGTGATTGTAAGCTGCTTTGAGATTCCTTAAAGGTAGAGAATTAGCGGAGTATAAAAAACCAACTCTTCTTCTTCTTCTTCTTCTTCTTCAAGGAAGGAAGTTAAGTGTGCTTACGTCAGGAGAAAATGGTGCCCTCAGATAATGTATTCTTTCTAAAAGTTAGTTTCTTTCTCTGTGCGAGACAAGATGGGTTAGTAGAGGTCAGAAAGGGACATTTCTCCTCAAATAACCTCTTTTTCCCTCAGCCAAATGATTAGGCACAGCTCTGCACGGGGGGGGGGGGGAATTAAATGTTTCCTTATCTGGATACATTTGGTCATTAGCCGTTATCAATCTCATGAACTTGCAAGTGTAGGAAATTAGAAGAGTCATGGTCGGGGAGATTACTTATCCTTGACTGAGTGAAAGAGTGGCACAACTCATATCTCCATCATCTCCTTTTCCCATCATCAATCATTCCTTCCTTTGTCGTTAAATGGGCAAGGGACCAATCACAGCCATTTATTAGCGTTGGCCCCGCCTCTGTTTTTCCTGTTAGCTCTTCTCTGCATTTCAGAGAAGCACCTTGATGCCTTCTCCTTCCTTCCATTCAGACATTTTTTAAAAAGCACGTTAAAATGTTGCTGTGGGTCATCTGTAGCAGTCCTCAGACGATTGACCAAGATGGTCCTCAGACCACGATGGTCACAAAGGAAACAAATGGAGGTGTGGGAAAGTGCCATCAAGTTGCAGTCCTCTTAGGGTTTTCATGGCAAGAGACAAACAGAGGTGGTTTGCCATTGCCTACCTCTAAATAGTTTCATTATTTATATATCCTTTTTTCATCCCACCCAACCTTGGGTACCCAACTTCTTTTTCCAGGTTGGGTTTTATTCCCCTCTTTTTTCTTCTACTATTGAATCCCTCCCCTCCACAAACCCCGCCCTTTTCAGGCTCTGCCCCTAAAACCTCCGGCCAGTGGCAAAGAGGGACCTGGCAACCCTTATTCAACCCCCTTCCCCCTTCCAGAACAACTCCAACCTCAGTCTGAACAAGGGGTGCATGCATGCTCAGAGGGGAAGAGATATGTGCTCCTCACTGGATCTCTGGGTGCCTTTAGGGTCAGATGTTTGGAGGGCAAATTTCCCCAAATGAAAGCTGGAAGCTGTTAATACCAGGCAGAACATTGAGAAGCTGGATGGGCAACTGGTAGAGATTAGAGTGATGGAGATATCTCAGATGGCAATCCAGGCTTACAACATAGGAGCTGCTTGGCTGGTCAGATCAAGGTCAATCTAGACCACATTTTTTCTAGCAGCCACTCACCAGTCCCTGATCATTCCAGGCAATGCATACAGTTTCCCCCAACCCGGGTTACAGTGAGGGAAAAAAGTATTTGATGATCCCCTGCTAAATTTGCCCGTTTGCCCTCTGATGAAGAAATGACCAGTCCATAATTTTAATGGTAGGTTTATTGTAGCTGTGAGAGAAAGAATAACAACAGGAAAACCCCCAGAATCCCAGAAGATAAAAGTCAGAGATTGATGTGCATTATAATGAGTGAAATTAGTATTTGATCCCCTATCAACCAGCCAGATTGGGGTTAGGGTTAGGGTTCTGCTGCCGACAGAAGCAATCAATCCATCAGATACCAAACTAGCCACCATGACCAAGACCAAAGAGCTGCCCAAGGATGTCAGGGACAAGATTGTAGACCTGCACAAGGCTGGACTGGGCTACAAGACTATTGCCAAGCAGCTTGGTGAGAAGGTGACAACCCCAACCCTAACCCTAACTGTCAACCTCCCTCGGTCTGGGGCTCCATGCAAGATCTCATCTCGTGGAGTTGCAATGATCATGAGAACGGTGATGAAGCAGCCCAGAACTACACGGGGGGAACTTGTCAATGATCTCAGGGCAGCTGGGACCATAGTCACCATGAAAACAGTTGGTAACACACTACGCCATAAAGGACTGAGATCTTGCAGAGCCCGCAAGGTCCCCTTGCTCAAGACAGCACATGTACAGGCCAGTCTGCAGTTTGCCAATGCACATCTGCATGACCCAGAGGAGAACTGGGTGAAAGTGTTGTGGTCAGATGAGACCAAAATCGAGCTCTTTGGCATCAACTCAACTCGCCGTGTTTGGAGAAAGAGGAATGCTTCTTACAACCCCAAGAACACCATCCCCACCATCAAACATGGAGGGGGACATATTATGCTTTGGGGGGTGTTTTTCTGCTAAGGGGACAGGACACCTTCACCGCATCGAAGGGACGATGGATGGGACCATGTATCATCAAATCTTGGGTGAGCACCTCCTTCCCTCAGCCAGGGCATTGAAAATGGGTTGAGGATGGGTATTCCAGCATGACAATGACCCAAAACACACGGCCAAGGCAACAAAGGAGTGGCTCAAGAAGAAGCACATTAAGGTCCTGGAGTGGCCTAGCCAGTCTCCAGACCTTAATCCCATTGAAAATCTGTGGAGGGAACTGAAGGTTTGAGTAGCTACACATCAGCCTTGAAATCTCTGACTTTTGTCTTCTGGGTTTCTGGGGTTTTTCCTTTGTTATTCTGTCTCTAACAGCTACAATAGACCTACCATTAAAATTATGGACTGGTCATTTCTTCGTCAGAGGGCAAATGGGCAAATTCAGCAGGGGATCAAATACTTTTTTCCCTCACTGTACTTTGATCCTGGCTGAAGCGGGGAATAAAGGAGGTTAACGCGACCATGCATAAATTACCTAAATTGAGTTTATTTTTATGTAAATATGTTTAGCTATGCTTCATTCTTGGCTGATTTTGTGAGTCTTTTTTTATGGAAAAATGTGGTGTTTGATTAAGTAACAAAAGAGTAATTCTTCCACCGTTGTCCTAGTAAACTCTATGCAGTATAATTTATTTTAATATTTGCTCCGATCTGTAAAGAAGTATCATACTAAATATTTGGACTGAGTCATGAATTCTACTGAATTTAATGGGTTCTTTTTTTTTTTTTTTTACTGCCCTAACAGTAACACAAACTATTAATTATGCAATATCTTCCCTCTCTCTTATCAAACTGCATTTTATAGATACAGTAACATTATCTCTATTGTTGTTCTCCAATGTACATTGAAATTGATGAAGGCACACATATTTTATAACCATGGTAACTGTTGGGAACATCTGTAGTTCTTTTGATTTAATTCTCGAAGAAAGATTGAAAGGCATCACTTATTTTGACTTTGAGGAAAAAGGAGAGGGGAGATGAGCAAAGGAGCTAATTTCAAATCCCATTTGGGTAGAATAATGGGATCGCTGGAACAATGGCACGGTTGCCATTTAGGAACTAACTCAAACGGGGGCTTAGCGCAGTGGGTTTTAAATGGCCATTCCAGAGTTTCTTGAAAGCTTACGCAGGTTTCTCAATGAGAAGACAAATAACAGCAGACAAGCATATCCAAAAGAGAGCTTTAAGTCTACAGCTGCAGGCAAATGCGGGCACTCAGAATGAGGTCCAATCAGCCTAGCAGCACCCTGAATGTACACCCAAAAGCATGTCCCAGAATGCTCTGTAACACGGAATGATTATATATATATATATATATATATATATATATATATATATATATATATATATATATATATATATATATATATATATATATAATTATTTCAAACAACGCAAATATAACAACAACACACACACAACATTACGGTATCATTACATATGTGTGGCTCCTTATCTAAAACCTTGAGCCAGCTTGGTGTAGTGGTTACGAGCGGTGGTTAAGTGCGGTAGAGTCTGATCTGGAGAACTGGGTTTGATTTCCCACTCCTCCACATAAGCAGCGGACACTAATCTGATGAATTGGATTCGTTTCCCCACTCCTCCACACAAAGCCAGCTGGGTGACCTTGGGCTAGTCACAGCTCTCTTAGAACTCTCTCAGCCCCACCTGCCTCACAAGGTGTCTGTTGTAGGGAGGGGAAGGGAAGGCGATTGTAAGCTGGTTTGATTCTCCCTTAAGTGGCAGAGAAAGTCGGCATATAAAAACCAACCCTCCTCCTCCTCTTCCTCCTCCTCCTCCTCCTCCTTCTCTAGTACAAGATCTTTATTTGCATCCCAATGAGCAAAAATACTGCATTCTATAATGTTATATCCCCCTTATGCAAAGTTAACCATGTGACGCTTCATCTTAATACTTTGAACTATATCACCTACTACAATAGCTCCTATAAAGCCTAGCAAATAATTAATTGTACATATATAATATTCTTCACAAAAGAACAAATCATTGCTTTCCACTATTCATAAGCTATGGTATTAAGCTACTTAATATCTTGCTATGCTAACAAAAGCTTCCCTTCTGTAAGTTTGATTCATAGTGGTTGGCTGGACACAAGTAACATGGAATGATTCTGTGACATACATACTAGTGGATCTCGCAGATTTTGTCAAAAACATGTTTGACCGTCAAACATACGGTCAGACATGAACTGACCAGTTCAGCATTGAACGACTCAAACATCCGAAGAACAGGTTTGCGCTATGTATGTTCAGAGCTATGCACGAGATGCAAGAGAGGAGTAGAATTATAAAATCATGGAATCATAGAGTTGGAAGGGGCCATACAGGCCATCTAGTCCAACCCTCTGCTTAATACAAGATCAGCCTAGAGCATCCCTGACAAGTGTTTGTCCAGCTGCTGCCAACAGGAACAGCTCCCTGCCCTCCTCTGAGTGACAGCCCTTCAAATACTTCAACACAGCAATCCTGTGTCCCCTCAACCTCGTCTTTTTCAGACTAAACTTTCCCAAGCCCCTCAGCCTTTCCTTGTAGGGCTTGGTCTCCAGGCCCCTGACAGGGTGTGTGAGGTCACAGGTGTGTAAAAAGATGGTTGTGCTGTACTGCAATGCCGGGAAGGAATATGGTAAATAAAACAGCTGAACAGCCATGCGTGGGCTGAAAAACAGGCTGTTGAAAAATTGGTTCCTTTTTTGTGACCAGTGAACAGGATGTGAGCTCAGACGACATGTGTTCAGGCATCACTAACACATACAGGAGTCCTCAGCGGAAAAGTCATTATACAGAGTTCCCTGAAAGTAGAAAGTTTGAAAACTATTTGCGTTGCCCACAGATATTCTACATATAGGGGCCGTTTGTGTGGTTATTATCTTCCATGAATGTGTCCAAGCTTGCTTGGAGTGCATTCGGGTAATTGTAGCTTGTTATTCCACTTCAGGTTTAACAATCGACACCCCCGGAGTTCCCATCAGTTACGGAAGCGCAGAGGGAAAGTGTGGGAAGGGGAAGAGGAGGGAAACTGACAGCAGGGTTCGAGGGGCTCCTTTACATCTAAGAGTTCTCGAAGGAGGCTGGGAAAGACTGAGCTAATTATTGATAAAAAATATGTGGATGTTGTCTGTTTCTGGTCTGTTACATGTGAACAATTTCTTTTTTTTGCAATTTATCTGCATATTGTGTGTGTGTGTGTGTGTGTGTGTGTGTGTGTGTGTGTGTGTGTAGAGCGCCATCAAGTCACAGCCGACTTATGGCAACCCCAGCAAGGGGCTTTCAAGGCAGGCGAGAAGCAGAGGTGGTTTGCCATTGCCTTCCTCTGCAGAGCCTTCCTTCCAAATAGAAGAGATTCAAAACTGATAAAAGGAAGTATTTCTTCACACAACACATAGTGAAATCATGGAACTCCCTGCCCCAGGATGTGGTGATGGCTGCCAACTTGGAAGGCTTTCAGAGGGGAGTGGACATGTTTGTGGAGGGCAGGGCTATCCATGGCTACTAGTCAAAATGGATACTAGTCATGATGCATACCTTTTCTGTACGGTGTCAGAGGAGCATGCCTATAATATTAGGTGCTGTGGAACACAGGCAGGAGGGTGCTGCAGTCGTCTTGCTTGTGGGCTTCCTGGAGGCACCTGGTTGGCCCCTGTGTGAACAGACTGCTGGACTTGATGGGCCTTGGTCAGATCCAGCTTGGCCTTTCTTATGTTCTTATGTTCCTTCACAACTCTTTGAGTAATTACAGATTTTTCCCTCAGTTAGAAGTATTTTTCTAGGCGAAAACATATACCAAATAGTTTCAGAGGGTAGCCATGTTGGTTTGCAGTAGAACAGCTAGATTGGAGCAACATTATCCTCTAGATGCCTCTAGGAAGCCCACAAACAAGACGATTGCAACAACATTATCCTGTCTGTGTTCCAAAGCACCTAATATAATAGGCATGCTCCTCTGATACTGGAAAGAATAGGTATGCATCATGACTAGTATTCATTTTGACTAGTAGCCATGGATAGCCCTCTCCCCCATGAACATATCCACTCCCCTCTTAAAGCCTTCCAAGATAAGAATATAAGGAAGTGAAAGACTTCTGTGCACAGAAGTAGTTCCATGCACAGAAGCACAAATTCCCTCTCACCCTCTCTCTGCAGCCTGAAATAGATAAGACTGCTGCAGTCGTCTTGTTTGTGAGCTTCCTGGAGGCACCTGGTTGGCCACTGTGTGAACAGACTGCTGGACTTGATGGACCTTGGTCTGATCCAGCAGGGCCTTCCTTATGTTCTTATGTTCTTACTGATCTTGCATAGCTTCTGAGATCTGACGAGAGTGGGCTGTACCATGCTGTCTTCCCACCTAACTGCTTATTACTACTTATAATTTCTCGACAAACTGAACACAATGTGAGTCCTCTCTTCTTGGCTCCAGGGGCATTAGAAAATGCTACCCTTGAACAAGTGGGCTAGAGTACCCAATCTAAGCAACTTCCCTTCAAAATCCACTAATGGAATTCCTCTGGAAGCAAAACAGACCCTGGCTGCTTTCTGCTCTTGACGTGTCCATTGGAGAAGAGGCGACTCTACTGAGGAATAATGCTATTGAGGAATAACGCTATTGAGGAATAATCCCAGGAGTTCTCCAACTACCACCTGGAAGTTGGCAATCCTAGTGCCACACTGGGGATTAATGCCTAAACGACAAAGCTTTTGCGCTCTTGACATCACTCCGTAAGAAACAGATAGATAATTTATCCTCACAACGACCCCGTGAAATAGGTTGGACTGAGAGAAAAGTCCAAGGGGGTTTGAATTTCGATTTCTCCAAGGTCCAGTCTCATATTCTAACCTCTACCCCACGCTGGCTCGCTCTGTGTCCCCTAAACAAGATGCTTGCTATCAACACCATATTCAACCTGTGCCCTCAGTTGCTAAGAAACAGGTTTTACAGGCTTGAAAATGCAGCTGTCCACCAAATATTGATGACTGGATAGCAAAACTCCTAGAACTGGCATCCAGGGAGCCAGTAACATTTATACAAAGGAATACCTTACATAAATTCAATGGCAGACGGTCTTTGCCGGAGTTATCGTGACAACTACATTACCCTACAGAAGCAGCCATTGTGGCCAGATACCTCATCTTTCTGCTCGTCCAGCCGACACATGATTCCCTGCCCCTCTTTTCTACCTCTCTCTGCTCCTCCTGATTTTGAGAATGAAGACTGACCTACAAATTCAGTTAATGTTAACAACAGTTTAATTTTACAAACATCTATTCTAGAGAATTTAGAAGAAGAAGAAGTGGAGGAGGAGGAGTTGATTTTAATATGCTGACTTTCTCTACCATTTAAGGAAGAATTAACCTGGCTTACAATCGCCTTCCCTTCCCCTTCCTACAACAGACACCTTGTGAGGTAGGTGGGGCTGAGAGAGCTCTAACAGCTGTAACTTGCCCAAGGTCATCCAGTTTGCTTTGTGTGCAGGAGTGGGGAAACAAATCCAGATCACCAGATTAGCCTCTGCCCCTCATGTGGAGGAGTGGGGAATAAACCCGGTTCACCAGATCAGAGTCCACCGCACTTAACCACCGCTCTTAACCACTACACCATGCTGGCTCTCAAACAAACAAGAGAACTGAATCCCCCCCTTTTATGTTAGAATTGGTAAAGGCAGATTTTAACATACTTCTGATAAAAAATTAAAACTTCGGTTGATTTATTTACTGCTTAGATCGATGAATGCTGGCAGCCTTGCTTTTGATGGAATCTTCACAAAACCAAAACAAGGCAGTATAAAAATCAAACTTTGTTGACTGATTTTTTTGTTTGTTTGAGCTAAGGTGAGAAGTGTGGAGGGTAAATTGTCAGAACACATTCCTCCTGTAAAATTTGCTTCTGCAGAAGTGAAGGAGGAATGTCAGGAAAGGTTCTTTTAAAACAGCAAACATAAAACCACAAGTGGGAACCCGCAAGGACTTGCGGGAGGCATTTCCTTTTCCCCTTCCCCACTATTTCCTTTTTCCCTTTTGTCAAAGCCCCCATAGCCTCTCCTTTTTTCCTGCTTCCTTCTCTCCTTCCCACCCAACAGTCAATCTACATTTATCTGCCTGTCTTCAGCTTTCCCTCTCTCCACCCCCCTACCCCCCAGCAGCCTCAATCTAGGAAAATGATGGCCGAGTCATGTGGTGCTGGCCACTGGGCCAGGCCCACTTGTGTGGTAGTGAACCCTCAAGGACCTCTGGGGGGCACATCCCTTTCCCCTCTATTCCCCTCCCCACATTATTTCCCCTTTCCCTCCATCTGGCAACCTGCATATTCGTTCCCCTTTCCCTTCCTCATTCCCATTTTCTCAGCCATTCACCCACCTACCTTTTATCTGCTCCCCATCTTCAGTGGTATTTATTATTTCTTTACTTCATTTAGACCCCACCTTTTTCCGCAGTGGGGACCAAAGCAGCTCGTATTATTCCCCTCTATGTCCTCACATTACTATGTATGGGTGTGAGAGCTGGACAATGAAGAAAGCTGATAGGAAGAAAGTAGATTCCTTTGAAATATGGTGTTGGAGGAGAGTGTTACGGATACCCTGAACCGCCAAAAAACCAAATCAGCGGGTTTTAGATCAAATTAAAAGGCTTAACGCACCCAGAACTTACTGCATATTATCATCGTGTTCAGGCTGTAAGTTTTGGAAGCGTATTGGTAATTCTTGATCGCACTGTGCCCATTGGCAAAGCTTCAAAGATGTTTTATTTCCCATTCGCACTTGCAAACAGTGTAGGGGAGGAGTGTGGGGGAACATCGCATCACATGGGTGCCCTTGCCTCCCCCACCCTTTTTTTGTTTGTACGCATGCGCACCAGCGTTAGTACGATGGAACGCTGTGATTGGCTGGATTCCCAAGAAGGAAGGCAGCCGGCTGTCCCAGTCCCCCAAGTTCCTTCCCCGCCTCTGCCTGGAGCCGCCATTTTAAAATAAAAACAAAAAAATTTAAATGAAAAGAAAGACCCATAACCCCCAACCCCCACACAAGCAGTGTGTGTGTGTGTGTAAAGTGCCGTCAAGTCACTTCCGACTTATGGCGACCCTATGAATGAAAGTCCTCCAAAATGTCCTATCTTTGACAGCCTTGCTCAGATCTTGCAAATTGAGGGCTGTGGCTTCCTTTATAGAGTCCATCCATTTCTTGTTGGGTCTTCCTCTTTTCCTGCTGCCCTCAACTTTTCCTAGCATGACTGTCTTTTCCAGTGACTCTTGTCGTCTCATGACATGACCAAAATACAACAGCCTCAGTTTAGTCTGAAGCAGGCTTCAGGCAAAAAAACCTGAAATTGTGTGTGTGTGTTTCTGAAGGGGGGGGGGCTCGGAAACATCGGCACTTTTTTTAACGGGGGGGGGGGGGCGGTTAACTGATGCACGATGCCCAAAGTGTGAGAGGGCTCAGACTTTGCCTCCTCTCCCCTCCACACAATCCCACCCCCCAGCAGTTATGGCAAAGCAAAAGTCTCCCCAGTGCTCTGAGAAATGGAGCAGCAGTCCGGGGACACCCGAAAGGCTCAAGCCCCAGCAAGGGCGGCTCAGGATCCTCCTGCAGCCATGGGAGTTTGGGGCTGGTGAAAGAAGCCAGAGAGAAGGTGGGCAGCGATGCTTGGAGCCTGGCTTCTGCTGGGGCGGCCGGGGCTGGTAGCTGCGCTCCCTGTTATTGCAAATGAAAAGAGTCCTGCTGCAAGGAAATGATTAGTGGACGCAGACAAGAGGGGAGGGGGAAGGTGGGATGGGAGGAGAAAGGCTTTGCATTGGGTGTCGGCAACAAAGGGGCGGAGAAAACAATAGTGTCTGCGACTGAACGCACCCTTTGAATTGCCGTCTTTAAAACGACATGAGGATATACTTCGTGGAATAAGCGTTTTTGGAAAACGTGGAAATTTGATGCTTCCAATGCGTTTCCGGGCCAATACGGGAGGCATGAGGTGCGATCTAACATGGATAACTCATTTTTATAACCGTTGTATATACTGAGTGTGTTAGGCCTCTAAGCCTGAACTGACCCTAGAAGCTAAAATGACTAAACTGAGGCTGTCATACTTTGGGCATATTCTGAGAAGACCAGAGTCACTGGAAATAGGGTTGCCAAGTGCCAGGTAGTAGCTGGAGATCTCCTGTTATTACAACTGATCTCCAGCCAGTAGAGATCAGATCACCTGGAGAAAAATGGCCCCTTTGGCAATTGAACTCTATGACATTGAAGTCCCTCTCCTCCCAAACCCCGCCCTCCTCAGGCTCCGCCCCAAAAATCTCCCACCGGTGGCAAAGAGGGACCTGGTAACCCTAACTGGAAAAGACAATCATGCTAGGAAAAGTGGAAGGCAGCAGGAAAAGAGGAAGACCCAACAAGAGATGGATTGACTCTATAAAGGAAGCCATGGCCCTCAAGATCTGAGCAAGGATGTTAAGGATAGGATGTTTTAGAGGACACTGATTCATAGGGTTGCCATGAGTTGGAAACGACTTGACGGCACTTAACACACACACACATATCCTCACAACGTGCCTAAATGTTATAACGGAACATATTTTGTAAGCACTTCTGTGCTTCTACAGGTTGTGTGTGTGTATGTGTGTGTGTGTGTGTGTGTAAGGGGGGATTTCACTTCAGATAGCAGGAAAATATTTACTGGGAAAGACAAATGCATCCCGTTGAGGGATTATGCTTCTGTTGCTGTGTAAAAGGAATGTTTAGGGGTTGTTTTTTTTTTAAAGAAATAAATCTGATTTATTTAAACCATTTTTGATAGTTTTGATGTTAGCCATTTTGAGTTTCCCCTTTTTTTGTGACACAGAAAACGGGATTCAAATATTTCCATAAATGTGAACAAACAGCATGCCACGGCCGCTGTTCGCGATTCCTCTTTATCCCTTAGGGTTTCCCGGAATGGCTTCATTACGCACAGCCACAGTGGGAACATGTTGCTTCGTATTAGTCAGCATCTGTGTGTGTTTCGCCCTGGCTGAAAACATTACTCGGAGTTTCGGAGAGCGTCTCCCCTCGTTCTGCCTCTCGATGTAGTCATGGGCAGCATCTCATTATCCACAACCTCCTCTGAAGTCTCACGGGCGCTTGGTGCTATAAACTTTATAAATGATGCAAACAGGAGGACCGGAGCGTGCAACAAAGGAACTTTACTTTGACTGTGCAAGTCTTATAATGATGATGGATTAGCTTGCTGCCCTAAGTTTCTATCCCTGACTTCGTGTTTCCCAGATTCTCTTTACTGTATGCTATATTCTTTCTTCTTCTTCTTCTTTTGCTCTGCAAGAAACTGTCCCAGTTTCTAATGCTGAGTATTGTACAATACACTCTAATTTTCCCTGCTTATCTGCACCCACTCATAGGACCCTAATTCCAAGGAGGATGAAACCTGAATAACTCTATGACGGGTAACAGCAGTCTTAAATACATATATATATATATATCCTCCAAAGGCAAAAGGGCAACAAAAACTGATGTCTCAAGGACAAGTTCAAGAAAAGACGACCTGGGCCTGATAAATGGGGATAACTGGATCGTATGTTTTCAAGGATAAGTGGCAACAAATCTGGGTTTTTGATAGTGAAGGAAAGGCACCTCAAAGAATCGCACACAAGCCTAGATCTCACTGAGCTGCTAATCCTGTTTCTGGGCTTTTCTGCTTGAGATCAGGGTAGGGAGCGGACTTATATGAGTGAATATTTCGCTCTTAAAAAATCCCCTGCACATTGAAAAACTGCATAGCTATTTCCCTTCTAGATCCATCATGGGAGCTCCTTTTCCGCAGTCTAAGAGCCAAACAGACGGGACGTTTGGCATGAATTTTGTCGGTGGGGGGAGGGGGTCCCTTGAAATGACTTGTATAGGTTTACAGCCAAATATTACTGCTTTGAACAAAGTTTCAGAGTTGGGTTGCCAGCCTTCAGGCGGCGGCTGGAGATCTCTTTGTATTACAACTGATCTCCATGTGTCAGAGATTAGTTACCCTGGAGAAAATGGCTGGCTTGGCAATTGGACTCTATGGTATTGAAGTCCCTCCCCTCCCCAAACCCCGTCCTCCTAAGGCTCCGCCCCCAAAAATCTCAAGGTATTTCCAAACCCGGAGCTGGCAAACCCTATTTCAGAGGGTAGCCATGCTGGCCTGCATTAATGCAGCTACATTCGAGCACCTTAGAGACCAGCAAGATTTTCGGGGTATAAGCTTTAGAAATTCAAAGCTCCTTTAGTATCTGATGAAGGGGCTTTGACTCTCGAAAGAATATAACCTGAAAATCTTGTTGCTCTCTAATGTGCTACTTAGAGTTGCCAGGTTCCTCTTTGCCACAGATGGGAGGTTTTTGGGGTGGTGCCTGAGGAGGGTGGGGTTTGGGGAGGGGAGGGATTTCAATGCCATAGAGTCCAATTGCCAAAGTGGCCATTTTCTCCAGGTGAACTGATCTCTGTCAACTGGAGATCAGTTGTAATAACAGGAGATCTCCAGCTAGTACCTGGAGGTTAGCAACCCTAGTGCGACTGGACTTGAATCTAGCTGTCTCAAAGTTTGCAAGGGCACGGGAAGAAGAAGGGCTTCAGTTTCACTCCAGTGCCATTTTCTTAAGCCAAAATGGCCCCAGAGGGCCAAATGTGGCCCTCAATAGTGCCCCCAGGGCCCTTTTAGCTCGGGAAAATGTGGGGGAGAAGAAGGCTGAGGCCCCCTCTTCTGCAGCGCTGTGGTCCCTATCCATATTCGCCGCTCATGTGGAGGAATAGGGAATCAAACCTGGTTCTCCAGATTAGCGTCCACCACTCTTAACCACCACACCATGCTGGCTTCCGTGGTGGCTGAGGAGTAGGGTTGCCAGGTTCCTCTTCACCACTGGTGGGAGATTTTGGGGGTGGAGCCTGAGGAGGGCGGGGTTTGAGGAGGGGAGGGACTTCAATGCCTTAGAGTCCAATTGCCAATTCAGCCATTTTCTCCAGGGGAACTGATCTCTTTCAGCTGGAGATCGGTTGTAATAGTGGGAGATCTCCAGCCACCACCTGAAGCTTGGCAACCCTAGCGTCATAGTCATAAGTATGGAAGTCTTTACGTGCCAGAGATATTCATTAGCATGGCAAGCAGGTTCAAGGGCCCTGATGCAAATTACGCTGTTCCTATGGCTGTCTTTTATATCATCCTTTCGGCTTAGTAAGCATTCCAGCATCTGTCAGGTAGGATTGCCAGGACCCTCTTCGCCACTGGTGGGAGGTTTTTGTGGCGGTGTTCTCGAGATCTCCTACTTTTACAATTGATCTCCAGGCGGCAGAGATCAGTTCACTGGAAGAAAATGGCCACTTTGGCAATTGGACTCTATGGCTTTGAAGTCCCTCCCCATCACCAGATATGAAAATTAATTAATTGCTCATGCCACTGGACTCAAATCTTGCTGTTCTACTGCTGACCAACACGGCTACACTTTGAAACCATCCTCCATAAACCCTAGGATCTCAGTACATTGTAATTTATTCTTCCTTCGATATTTCAATAAATTAAGGATTCTCTGCCAACATAACCTAAATTCTGGACCAACCGAAGCTGCAACTTATCTATAGTATGCAAATTAGGCATGTGGGTGTTTGTCATAATTGATTCTACTTCTGGTAGATCACAGGAAGGAGCAACGAGTCGAACCCAACCCCAAGTTCTTACCTCCAAGCCATTTGAAATCTTATTCAACCCACCTGTCTGGTTGCCGAGATTTCGTCATGGCCCCCACAATCCTCATACTTAGCATGCAAAAAGCTAACACGTTTGCTTAGAAAAAAGAGGCGAGGGTTGAAATGTTCTGCACTTATGCTGAATCACTACATACCCCCCCAGATCTGTACAGATCTGATCCTGGCACTGGTTTCGAAACATATTGGAGTGTCAAGATGTTCTTACTACTGTCCTGGCTCCAGAGCTCATAACAAAGCAGTGTGGAGACATATTGCATTTAATTTTCTGTTCGTGTCAGTTGCTATAGCCGGTGGTAAAAAAAAAGAAAAAAGAAAAGGCTTTTCTGCTGTCTGCCTTGTAACAAGACAATTGGGTCTCTTTGCTGGTATACCCAAGAGATTTAGGATGTCGTCTCGGTACTTTAGTGCTCCTTGCCTGTAGCACGGGGCTTGCAAATTACTATAATATTTCTGTTTTATTTTGAGAGAGGAAGGGGTTTGTGCACAGGGAGAAATCCAACTGTGAACTTCGACTGTTTGCCTCTTTGGCAGCGAGGGATGATAGGGCGGGAAATGCCAAACGTGGCACCAACCTAATTCTCTCCTTCTGAAGCCCTCCTTACATTATGCACCCAAAGGACAAATTTCCTAAACAGAGCCCCTTTTCAGTGATTTCAAAAGGACAGAAGTACCAGTAGCAGCAGTAGCAGCTCCCCACTGCCACCAGGTACCATTTGGCCCTCTATTTTTAACCAAAAAGATCTCAGACTGAGGGCAGGGACAATTGTCCTCACTCTGTTTGATTTTCAGGATGTTACTAAGTAGCCAATGAAATTCAGCCACATGACAACATCTGAAGCAAAAATAGGTTAAGTGCAAATGTTTTCTGTGATGTCTCTTGTTTCTTCTTCATCTTCTTCTTTGTCACCTTGAAGTTTTGGTTGCTGCCTTATCATCCACTCATCTCTGACCCTTAGTAGCACTTGTGGTTATCAATGAATGGGTGCCCTAGAACACCATCTAGACTGCTTGTTCAAGCACCCAAGGTGAGTGAGTGGTAGCAGTCTATCTTGGGAGCATCTACTAGGGGGGTCCTTTAAGAGCAGCCCTGTGAAACAAGTTAGACTGGTGGTGGTGGTGGTGGTGGTGGTGGAATGCGGCATGAAATCGCAGCCAACTTGTGGTGAGTCGGTAGGGTTTTCAAGGCAACAGATGTTCACAGGTGGTTTGCCATTGGCTGCCTCTGTGTAGCAACCCTGGACATCCTTGGTGGTCTCCCATCCAAGTACTAACCAGGGCTGACTCTGCTTAGCTTCTGAGATCGGGGTAGTCTGGGCCATCCAGGTCAAGGCAAGGGATGGACAGGGGTGGTTTGCCATTGACTGCCTCTGCGTAGCAACCCTTGACTTCCTTGGTGGTCTCCCATCCAAGTACTAACCAGGGCTGACCCTGCATAGCTTCTGAGATCTGACGAGATAAGACTAACCTGGACCATCAAGGTTAGACTGAGAGATGGTAAATCACAGTGTGTACTGAGAGTCACTGCTTCACACCATCACTCCCCTTACTCTGAATCAAAGTAGAATGATCCGATAACAATAAACAAGTTTGAACCACCCCTGAGCTTCCCCAGACTTTTGGGCATCGAGATTTGGGAAACATGCACTTCTAAAGGACAATGCTTTCCAGTAAGCTTTAAATGTTCTCAGAGGGCTTACTAGTAGAATTAACTCATCTTTTGATGAGGCTGTGTGCGGGGAAACTGGTTTAATAGGGATCTGCAGCTCTTTCAGAGAAACCAGTAGACAAGGTGAATGAAGGTGCTGTATTTAAGCATCCAACATTACAAACAAAACAATCTGTATTTGCTAACCCAATCTGTCAACCAGGAAGTGGAGTACTAATTTTGTTTGTGTGTGATTTTGTTCTTTCAACTGCCTCATGCATCCTGCATGTCCTCAACTGAGCAAAATCTTGATATGGAGTTGTCTGAATCACATCACCTGTCTTGGAGAGCCAGCATGGTGTATTGGTTAAGAGTGGCAGACTCTAATCTGGAGAAGCAGGTTTGATCCCCACTCCTCCACGTGAGTGGCGGACTCTAATCTGGTGACCTGGGTTGGTGTCCCCACTCCTACACATGAAGCCTGCTGGGTGACCTTGGGCTAGTCACAGTTCTCTCAGAACTCTCTCAGCCTCACCTCCCTCACAGGATGTTGGTTGTGGGGAGAGGAAGGGAAGGAGATTGTAAAGCAGTTTGATTCTCCTGAAAAGATACAGAAAGTCGGCATATAAAAACCAACTTCTTCTTCTTCCTCTTCTTCTTCTTTCTCTTTTCTCCATGATTTCATGAAAAACCAGAACAGATCATGGACTGTTTGTGGAGCCATCTAGCCCTATGTTGTTTATCTGCAAAGGAAATCTTTTCCAGGTCTTTCACTGGAAGTCATTGAACTGGAGACTTCTGCCAGACATTGAAACTGGGGACTTCTGCGTGGAAAGAGTGGGCCTCTCCCCATATTATCACAGCTGAAGGTGGGTAGAAGTCACTGAAAGCTTGGAGCAGACACAAGGAGGAGCAGTGCTTCAGTGGGAAAACATCCGTTTGGCATGCAGAAGGTCCCAAGTTCAATCCCCGGCATCTCAAGCTAAAAAGGACCAGGTTGGAGACCCTCTGCCAGGCTGAACAGACAATACTGACCTTGGAGCGGTGGACTCTGATCTGGAGAACCGGGTTTGATTCCCCACTCCTCCACATGAGCGATGGATGCTAATCTGGTTTTTAAGGCAGACGTTCTCAGCTTCGCAAAGGCCTTGAGTTGTGAAAGTTTGAAAGTCTTGGGATTGTATGGGAACAAGTGCAGCTGCATCCAATTATTCTATTAGGCAACCCTCGGGCCACCGAGCTGCTGGCACATTCCTAGCATGTAGGTAACTAATTTTTGGTGGTAGGTGGGTTGATACTAGCCTGTGAGGCACTTGAAGATAATTTCTGTGTGTGTGTGTGTGTGTGTGTAAAAGAACCTATGAATAACACAGCAAACGTTAAATCAATACTAATTAACCCCCACACTCTTCCCTATATAGAACATGCCATTCTGGTATTCCGCCCACCCCCTTATGATTCTCAAAGTCTCTCTCTCACCTCACCCATTTGCACCACCTCGTCGGAAGAAGCACTTTGCACAAGAGCTCAGGAACCTTTAAAAGTTTCCAGTGAATAAGTCCATTAACCAGAAGTAATCACCTATTTTTCTCGATAATTATAGGAGAGGGCTATAAATTGTCCCGGTTTCTGCACTGTGTATAATCACAACTCGGGAACGGCGAGAACATAACATAACTAATGCACATACTCGGTGGGTAATTTTCGTACGGGGTTAGATTGGCGAGGCATTGCATCTCCCGAATGCCGCATGAATGTAAATGGTAATTAAAAGTTTGCCCTTCGACCCCGGCTCAGCAAACTACTTAAACAGCCATCGGCTTCTTAATGGAGGAACAGTAGCCAAGTTGCTGTAGAATTTTCAAATACAATTCACTGTTGTATTGTTGTTGATGATAATGATGGTAATTGCTATACATTATTTAAGCTACCCATCCATGTCACAGGAACCCAGCCAGGTTGGTGGTCTTATTATCTAGGCGAAAACAGAACGCTCTCTCCTTCTGAATTATCTGCACAGTTCTCAGAACTTGTTTATCACTGTTTTTAGTTATTTAATTTTTAATGCCCTGACCTGGATGGCCCAGGCTAGCCCAATCTCATCGGATCTCAGAAGCTAAGCAGGGTCAGCCCTGGTTAGTACTTGGAGACCACCAAGGAAGTCCAGGGTCAGAAGCAGGCAATGGTAAACCACCTTTCTCTTCCCTGACCTGGATGGCCCAGGCTAGCCTGATCTCATCAGATCTCGGAAGCTAAACAGGATCAGCCCTGGTTAGTACTAGCCCAATCTCATCGCATCTTAGAAGCTAAGCAGCTTGGTCCTGGTTAATACATGGATGGGAGGCCACCAAGGAAGTCCAGGGGTGCTATGGAGATGTAGGCAATGGCAAAGCATCTCTGTTCGTTTTTGCCCTGACCAGGCTAGCCCGATTTCATTAGATCTTGAAAGCTTAATATACACATGAACACACATGAAGCTGCCTTCTACTGAATCAGACAGTCGGTCCATCAAAGTCAGTATTGTCTACTCAGACTAGCAGCGGCTCTCCAGGATCCCAGGCAGAGGTCTTTCACATCACCTACCTGCCTAGTCCCTTTAACTGGCGATGCCAGGGATTGAACCTAGGACCTTCTGCATGCCAAGCAGATGCTCGACCACTGAGCCATGGCCTATCCCCATGACGTTGCCTTCTACTGAATCAGACCCTCTGTCCATCAGTCAGTATTGTCTACTCAGACCGGCAGCGGCTCCCCAGGCAGGGGTCTTTCACCTCCCCTACTTGCCTAGTCCCTTTAACTGGCGATGCCAAAGATTGAACCTGGGACCTTCTGCATGCCATGCAGATGCTCTACCACAGAGCCACGGCTCAGCCCTGGGTCAGCCCTGGTTAGCACTTGAAAGGAAGACCACCAAGGAAGTCCATCCAGGGTTGCTACGCAGAGGCAGGCAATGGGAAACCACCTCTGAAATCTGTTGCCTTGAGAATCCTATGGGATTGCCATGTCGGCTGCCTTAACGGCATTTTCCACCCCCACCCCCCGCCAGAAAATGTTCTGCTGTGTTATGGCTCAAAATCACAGGGAACATCATGCCTACTGACTCCAAGGAGAGTTGAACATCAAAGAAATTGTGAGAATTTTATTAAGGTCAGCAAAAGTTCTCACAGAAATTTTGTCATGATTTGCTAATGGCTTTTCTCAGCCTGGTTGTTCTCCCCTTTTGCCATGCTAGGAGGGGGGGATTAGACCAGTTGACCCATTTTTGTGTAACCGGACTTTTCCTTGCTTCTGTCCTATTGAACAGCTCTGTGTCAAACACAGAAGACGGAAGGTGGAGGAAGAAAACCGAATCTCCAGAAGAGCAACCCAAATTCAATTAAGAATGTGGGTAAGAGAGCCATTAGCATTGAACTGAGGAATAGATCATGCGTCTCGACAAAGCAAAGGTCTCGGTGCCAGATGCAAAGCAATACTGCACACAAAGGTTGATTTCTCAAAGGAAGCCTTGGCCGAAGGGCTGGTGAGCTGAGCACTATATCAACTGAAAGGTGAGAGAGATGGTTAAATATATTGAACTGTGCAGGGCCCTGGGCGAGGAGATTGACGGGGACTTCAGGAAATGCTGCGTTGGGGAAAGGGAGGACAGTCTTGAGAGAAACAGATGCTACTGTAAGATTGGGAATAGAAGCGGGTGAAGGGGTAAGAGGAGACATGTCGCTTTCAGATGGGGTTGCCTGTCCCTTTCTGCGATATCAGGGACAGGGAACAGCGAGTGAGATAAAGATATCTCTGCTCAGGCAACTCGTTCAATTGAGTCGCGCGCAAGAAAGGCAAAAAGAGGCCGCGGGCAAAAGAGGCTGAACGGCATTCTGCAGAACAGAGCGCAGGTTGGACATTCGAGCACAACTTTTAAAGACTGTAATGCCTGTTTGAAAGGATTCTTTAAAAAAAGAGAGAGACTGACCATCAGGAGCAGAGTGGGAAGTGAAAATGGCCCTGGAGTAAGTCAAGCTAAGAAGCCCTTGTGGTGCTATAAGCTGGTGCTTCCGGTAGGGTTGTCAACCTCCAGGTACTAGCTGGAGATCTCCTGCTATTACAACTAATCTCCAGGCAATAGAGATCAGTTCCCCTGGAGAAAATGGCCACTTTGGCAATTGGACTCTGTGGCATTGAAGTCCCTCCCCTCCCCAAACCCCACCCTCCTCAGGCTCCACCCCAAAAACCTCCAGATGAACACATGAAGCTGCCTTATACTGAATTGGACTCTTGGTCCATCAAAGTCAGTATTGTCTGCTCAGACGGGCAGCAGCTCTCCAGGGTCTCAGGCGGAGGTCTTTCCCATCACCTACTTGCCTAGTCCCTTTAACTGGAGATGCCAGGGATTGAACCTTGGGCCTTCTGGAAGGCCAAGCAGATGCTCTTCCACTGAGCCACGGCCTTTCCTTTCCCATCTTGGAGCTGTCAACACTAACTTACAAGCTGTGTAGTTCAGCAGGGCCGACAGTGGGGATGAGCTCATGTACCTCGCCATCCCCAGATTGGCAGCAGAGCCGAGGAAACAGTTGGTGAGCTGACATCAACTGCCATATCCCTGTAAGTTAAATGGCCAGTCTTCCCCTGCTGACCAGTTGACATATCATATCCTTTTCACATTGGTGTACTAGGTCTTGGGGTATTAAACTTTTAAATAAATACTGGCAGTGTTTCAGGCGGAGCATGCTGGCTATTCTGTTATTTGAATTTTCAAGTGGAAAAAATAGCAATTTTTTGATGGAGTAGAAGTTTTGGGGAAACAATTTGTAAAATATTCACAGAGCTGAAACAAAAATCTTTTCCGGAGCCTTTGTTTCTCCTGATCCATAGGGTTGCCAATGCCAACCTCCAGGTACTAGCTGGAGATCTCCTGCTATTACAGCTGATCTCCAGATGATAGAGATTACTTCACCTGGAGAAAATGGCTGCTTTGGCAATTGGACTCTATGGCATTGAAGTCCCTCCCCTCCCCCAACCCTGCCCTCCTCGGGCTCCACCCTAAAAACCTCCCGCCGGTGGCAAAGAAGGACCTGGCAACCCTACTGATCCCTGGGGCTGCTTTCTCCTTTCTGAGTTAGTCACATGGGTGATCTTAACCAATCAAAGAGTTCTGCTTCATTTTTGATTTCTTGTAAGCCTCTCAGAGTACTTTTTTAAAAAAGTACAAAGGCATGATATTAATCTTATAAATAAGTAAATAAATAGAATGCCACATGTTGGCAGCAGAGGATAGGACTCATGATAATGGGTGTAAATTATGGGCGGAAAGGTACCGGCTGCGCATTTGGGGGGAAAAAATTACAGTGATTTTTTTGCAGTGAAATCAGCTACCTAGGGAGATGGTGAGCTCCCTCTCTCTGGTAGTCTTCAAGCAGCAGCTGGAAGAACATTTGTCAGGGATGCTCTAGGCTGATCCAGCATTGAGCAGGGGGTTGGGCTAGATGGCCTCTATATCCCCTTCTAACTCTATGATTCTATGTACTTTGCAAACCACAACTGGGCTGTGTCTTTAAATGAGCCAATCATGAACACATGAAGCTGCCTAATACTGAATCAGACCCTTAATCCATCAAAGTCAGTATTTACTCAGACCAGCAGTGGCTCTCCAGGGTCTCAAGCTGAGGTCTTTCACATTACCTACTTGCCTAGTCCCTCTAACTGGAGATGCCGGGGATTGAACCTGGGACCTTCTGCATGCCAAGCAGATGCTCTACCACTGAGCCACAATCCCTCATGGCAGGTGTATTCATGGCAGGTGGCATGGTATTCAGTCCCAGTCATGGCATGGTATTCAGTCCCTCATGGCAGGTGTATTCTGGCAAATACAAAAAGAAGCCATGGGCATCATTCCTTGTCTCAGCAAAATCAGTTGGTCCTGTTCTACAGCTCACAGAGAGACACATTTGCAAAGAACATTGACTAAAAGAACCGTGTGACTACGTCCTGTGTACTCCTCCACCAAACACATCCCTACAATAATATACGACATAACTATGAAGGTTAAGAACATAAGAACATAAGAAAAGCCCTGCTGGAGCAGACCAAAGCCCATCAAGTCCAGCAGTCTGTTCACACAGTGGCCAACCAGGTGATTCTAGGAAGCCCACAAACAAGACGACTGCAGCAGCATTGTCCTGCCTGTGTTCCATAGCACCTAATATAATAGGCATGCTTCTCTGATCCTGGAAAGAATAGGTCTGCATCATGACTAGTATTCATTTTGACTAGTAGCCATGAATAGCCCTCTCCTCCATGAACATGTCCACTCCCCTCTGAAAGCCTTCCAAGTTGGCAGCTATCACCACATCCTGGGTCAGGGAGTTCCACCATTTAACTATGCGTTGTGTGAAGAAATGCCTGCCTCCTTTTATCAGTTTTGAATCTCTCACCCTCTGGCTTCAGCAGATGACTCCACGTTCAATACAAAACTATAATCTCGGGGCCAGACAAATGGATGCGACCCCAGCAATTACTACCAAATACTAAGTTCTGCCCTTCGCAGTCTTATTTGTTCAGCAGAACTATGCGCCTGCCACATATACGTGTGGATTTCCACCTTGACAGAAGCGCACAAAAGCAATTAATCAGGATATTCTGTGGTAGAACTCCTCTGGATGATAAATGAGCCCTTGCCAAAGGATGAATGAAAACAAGCTGCCATGTGAATAGCATTCGCAGATTATGAGGAAAGATAAAGAGCAGGAAGAAAAAAACCAGCGAGCGAAATTGCGGGCTAAAATTACAGTGGGAAAGACAAAGGCGGGGGCCCTGCGGCTGACAAAGAGCCCTCCGTTTGACATCCCAGCTACGGCCAGTTGACAACATTAGCTGTTCTCGCTGTTCAATTTCGGCCTGCGTTTATCGCTCTTGATCAAAAGGGCTGTCCAGATTCCAGCTGCCTGTTGTTGCTTAGGGTTGCCAGGTCCCTCTTCGCCACCGGCGGGAGATTTTTGGGGTGGAGCCTGAGTTGGGTGGGGTTTGGGGAGGGGCTGCAATGCCATAGAGTCCAATTGCCAAAGTGGCCATTTTCACCAGGTGAACCAATCTCTGTCAGCTGGAGATCTCCAGCTAGTACCTGGAAGTTGATAACCCTAACCTATGGTAAGGAGAGTTTTGGCCCCCCAGATTCTTTGAATAGTCAAGACACATAAAAATGTATGTTTAAAGTCTGGAGACTGAACATAGCTTTTTTTTTTTTTACTCATTTGTCGCTCTGCTGGCTGTCCATTCCTTTGTTATAGTAATGAGGCTGAATATCAGCTGACCTTTCTCAATTGCTGGAGATAATTCCCTGGTAAAAGCCTAAATACTAGTTGGAAAAGGCCTAAAGACAAAAATGACAGGTACAAAATTGGAATTAAAAAGCGTAAAACCGTTTATTAAAATTCCATGAACCAGATGTTTTAGATTTTTTAGAAAAAGAAATCAGGTGGGAGTAATTTGGACCCTTTGAACATCGACAAGCCCTACAATTCCGGATTCATGCATTCCAGATTCATTCTTGCCACAACTTAATCTTCTGCAGTCTTTCTTCTATCCATGTGATTCCAATATAAATACTCTTGTTTCTCCTTTTTTTAAAAGCTGTTTTTATAATTTCATATATGATATCACATTAATCAGCATGACATGATCTTCCATAGAAATAAAAATGTATACGTCAAGTCCAATATTTATCTGTCAAACGAGAAGAGCCTAACTACCTCTCCCATGGTTTTAAGCAGCTTACCGTAATTCTCTTAAAGATCCCTCCCTAAATTTAATCATAGAAGTAAACTTCATTATATACTCTATGGAATTCATGCTTGATTCCTTTCTTTTCCCCTGCCGGGGGCATTTGTAGACAAAACGTACAGAGCTACATTTCAGCAGAGCGCTTAATGGCTACTGGCAGGGTCATTATGGACGGAGGCAGACAGGAAAGCACTAGAGCTGAGAGTAATCTTGCATAAAATATGGAATCACGTCTTACTAACTAGCAAAATATTTTCCAGAGGCCATTAGGGCAAGTCTGGCTGGTAAAAGCCCGCTCCGAATGGAACTCCCTTACACGGAGGCGCAGGACAGAGAGCTGCGTGAACTTTGTGGAAAATATTAAAATTCTGGGCTCAGAATAACTGAATTCTGAAAAAGAGAGAGAGAGCAGATTTCTGGGATCTGAATAAATCATGTAAATTTAACATGTGTGTATAAATTCTCTTTTATACATTGCAAGATGTCTTTTAATTTAACAATTTGTTCTGGTTTTATTAGTTATAGGTAGAGTCGAAGAGTTACAGGAAACTGCAGTCTTTGTCAATGGGAAATTTTAGTTACAAGTCCCTATCCTGCAAGGGCTTGTGGAGAGCATTTAATTTCCTCCTCCCCAACTATTTCCTCTTTCCTTGTCCTGAAAGCCCCCATAGCCTCTCCACTTTTCTTGTCTCCTTCTCTCTTTCCCACCCAACAGCCAAGCTACCTTTATCTGCCCCTCTTGTGTTCAGCTTTCTCTCCCTAACCCCAACCAGCAGCCTCTACCTAGGAAATATGTGGCCCAATTGTGTGGTGCTGGCAACTGGGCCAGAACCACTTGTGTGGTAGGCAATCTGCAAGGACTTCTGGAGGTACCTCACTTCCTCCAGTATCCTCCTCCCCGCACTATTTCCTTGCATTTCTGCTTTCCCAGGAGCTCTAGCACAAGCGCAGATTTTGCACTGGGTCCAATCCAACCCTGATTGTGGATTCGCTTGAGGAAATTGTGATATATACATACTGATATGCTGGGTAATAATACATCTTGGCCTAAGGCTGTGATTCTCAAGCAGCTGAAGCCTCATTGATCTTAGTAGGATGGTTCCCAGAGTCAGCGGCATGAGCAAAATGTCATCAGGCTCCAGACTAGGTAGGGTTGCCAGGTCCCGCTTTGCCACCAGCGGGATATTTTTGGGGCGGAGCCTGAAGAGGGCAGGGTCTGAGGAGGGGAGGGACTTCAATTTGGCGAGGTCTGGCGATCGCCGGATAAATTCAGAGAATCCGGGGGCTCCGAAGCAGAAGCATAACCGTCACTTAGTAAGCAGCATTCTCCCGCGGCCAATGGTGGCCAAGCTGGGTCTTCTCCTGGCCAATCAGAGCAAGGATTCTCATTTTTGAAATGGCCAGGAGGAGAAGAGTCTAAAAACTCCCATCCCTCCCCTC